>NC_054477.1:77109030-77785280 GCF_017639515.1 Carcharodon carcharias | reverse complement strand
TTTAAGTTGGTTTAGAATTCTTCATGTTTTTGATGTTATTTGAAAAATGGAGGCTCCTTTTTTGATTCCATCACAGAGATTGGTTGAAGTGATGTCAGAAAAGTTTACTTTGAGAATAAAGTTATAAAAGAGAAAGAGGAGAATATGTAAAATAGAAAGCATTTGATGGAGATAGAAGTTACTTGGGTTCATAGACACCTTGCTGAGTTTTGAAAGACGTTCTCCTGATCATCTGCAACTTTGGATGAGCCACAGAAACCGAAGATATATGTACCTATATTGCTTATATGTGAGAGTTAAGCTCCTCAAAACAGCAATGAAGTGTGCTGTAATGAGAATGAATTATCATTGGTTAAAGGAAGAGATATGATGACGGAATTAGAAACATCATGGAAATTAGCACAAAGCTCCAAGAGAGAGATGAGACAATGAACCCTGGTGATTTGAAGTTGTATGTGCTCGTGGAATCATCGTCAAAACTGCGGCCTTATCAGCAATAAGCTCAGCTAACCATTTTTTAATGTACCTGACTGACTTGCTATTCAAAGCTGCTAATTTGTCAGCAAGAGTCTAGTCTAAACTAAGTTGACTACTCATGGTCTAGGACATAGAACTTAACATAATCTTGTAATAAGTAGAGCCCAGCTGATGCTCAGTTATGATACATTTGCTTTGTCTTTGTAACCTCATGTTAATTCCTTAATAATGCCTACCTACATATATTTTATTCATTCACAATTGCAGGGGTCACTGGCCATTTATTGTCCATCTCTCATTGCCTGAGAGAGATTGTGGTAAGCCACTTTTTTGAACCACTGCAGTCTGTTGTGCAGGGATTCCCACAGTGCTGTTAGCTAGGGAATTCCTGAATTTTGACCCAACAATGATGAAGGAACAGTGAAGTATTTCCAAGTCAGGATATGATGATGTTCCAAGCCACTTGCTGCCCTTATCCCTGTAGCCATTGAAGATAACAAATGTGGAAGGTGCTGTCAAAGAAGTCTAGGCAATTTGCTTGCAGTGCATCTTGCAGATAATACAGACTGCTGCCATAGTGTGCATATAGTGAAGGGAGTGAATGTTTAAAGTGGTGGATGGGGGGCTGATCAAGCAGGTAATTTGTCATGGATGGTGTCAATTTTTTTGTGTTGGAACTGCACTCACCCTGGCAGATGGAGAGCGTTCCATCACATTCGTAACTTGCACTCTATAGATGGCTGAAAGACTTTGAGAGTCAAGAGATGAGTCACTCGCTGTGGAATTCCCAGGCTCTTAACTGCTCTTGTAGCCATGGTATTTATGTGGCCGCTGCAATTGTTTATGGTCAGTGGTGACCACTAAGATGTTGATGGATAATTCAACAACAGTAAGGTTGTTGAATGTCAAGCTCAAGTGGTTAAACTCTTGTTGTAGATGGTCATTGCCTGGCACTTATATGGTGCAGATGTTACTACTTATCAGTCCATGCCTGAATATTGTCAAGGTCTTGCTGCATGCATGCAGCTGCTTCATTATCTGAGGAGTTACAAATCAAAGTGAACAATGTGCAATTATCAGTGGACAAACCCACTTCTGTCCTCTGATGCAGGGAGTGGGACTAGCTGAGTTGCTCTTGCAAAGAGCTGGCACAGGCACAATGGGCAAAATAGCCGCCTTCTGTGCTGTAACCATTCCATTCTATTCTGTGCTGAAGGTGATTGGGCCTGGGACGGTACCCTGAGGAACGCCTGCAGTGATATCCGGAGGGGTTGGGATATTTTGGTTTCCAACCACCACAACCAACTTCCTTTGTTAGGTATGACTCCAGCTACTAGAGAGTTTCTCCTCCCCTGCCTGATTTCCATTTACTTCAATTTGGATAGGGCTCCTTGATACACCCTCGGTAGAACGCTGCCTTGCCTTGGTGTAGAGGATAGTCACACTCACCTCTCATCCATGTTTGGACCAAGGGTGTAATGAGGAATGGGGCCCAAATGGCCCCAGCAGATCCCAAACTGAGCATTGGTGAGTAAGTGCCACTTGATAGCACTGTCGATGGTACCTTCTAACATTTCCCTTGTGATTGACTTAGGGTGTTAATTGGCAGGATATGTCCTGTCTTTACAGTTAGGACAGAGCTGGGCAATTTTCCACTTTTCAAGTAGGTACCAGTGTTATAGCTGTACAAGAACAGCTTGACTAGAAGTGTGGCTAGTTCTCTAGCAGTACAAGTCTTCAGCACTGAAGTCAGGATGTTGTCAAGGCTCAAGACCTTTGCTATTTTCATGAACACTTGAATCACAGAAAATGGTTCATCTTCAAGAACTAAGAACATTCTGGAAGAATTTGTTGTTTAAAAGGCATTGTCCCTTAGGCTTAATGCAGGACGCTGCTTGCTATTCCTGGAAAAGATATCTTTTTCAAGAAAAGGTAATTAAGCAGTTTTAAAGAAGCTGGAAACCTCTTGACCCTGGTGGATTGTGTACAAAGGGGATCACGTGGTAGTTTATGGCTCTGAAAAAAAAGACCATGCCTGGGAATCTGTGTTTAAAAAGTAGGTTTTGGTTCTGCTTTGAGAAGGAGGAGGATCAGCTGCTTGTGAAGAGAAGACAGTCTTTTTGCAGTCTAGAGCCAGTCTACAGCTGGAAGTGAAAAACTGCTCCAAAGTTGCTCTGCGTGTTGCAGTTGAGTACTTGCAAGTGTTCCTAGAGTCCGTCTGAAAAGCATTGCAAGAGTCATTGATTTTTTGTAGATCAGCGCTGAGACACCATCTGTATAACCCAGATGCTATGTCAAGGACTCCACCATTTTCTCTTTTCCCTTGAACTATTGACTTTTGATCTTTTCCGGAGTTCCTCTATTTTCATTTATTTTATGATTTTTTTGGCATGTGTGAGAGAGAAAGACTTTGGGTATTTAAAATGAGTAATTAGTATATTTTCATATTGCATAATATGTTTTGATAAGCTTTGCCTTTCTATTTGACAAGATTGGTTTTAAATAAACTAAAGCTTGTTTATTGAAAGAAGCCTGGTTAAGGTCTCTTTTATTCGAAGTAACAGTAACGAAGGTAAAAAAATTGGCCATTTTGGTAAGTGAAACTGATGGTGCAACCTGTGGGGTAGTGGAGCTAATCAAACTGCGCACTCCTCCCAAACTGATCATAAGACTCTACCAAGTACACTCAGCCATTTCTTGATATCAGAGAGTGAATCAAATGGTCTGAAGACTGGCTTCAATGATGTTGGAGCTCTCAGGAGGTGGCTGCTATGGTTTTAAATGTTTTGTTCTTGTCTTTTGCACTCCAGTGCTCTGCCATTGTTAAGGATGAGGGTGGAAACTCCTTCTATTAGTTGTTTAATTGCACACCACTGGCTATGATCGGATATGATAGGACTGCAGAGTTTTGATTTGACCTCTTCGTTGTGAGATTTCTTAGTTCTGTCTTTAACACGCTGCTTCTACTGTTTAGCATGTACATAATCCTGTGTCACACCTTCACTGGGTTGGCACCTCCAATTTTTGGTATGCTCAGTGCTGCTCCTGGCATTTTGTTCTACACTCCTCATTGAACCAAGATTGATCCATTAATTTGATGGCAATGGTAGAGTGAGGCATATGCTGGGCAATGAGGTTACAGATTATGGTGGAATATGGTTCTGCTGTCGGTGGCCCACAGTGCTTCATAGATGGCCAGCTTTGAGCTCGTAGATCTATTTTGAATCCATTTCACTTGGCAAGGTAATAGGGCCACACAGCACAATGGAGGCTGTCCTCATTGTGAAGGCAGGACTTCATCTGCACCATGCGGTAGTCACTGCAGTATTGTTGTGGATAGATGCATCTGCGACAAGCAGATTGGTTTCTCCGTCATGCTGGTTCTACGATCACCTGCCACAGGTCCATTCTGGCAGACATCTCCTTCCAATCTCAATGAGCTCAGTCAGTAATTTTCCAATAATCCTCTTCATAGACATCAAAGTCTCCCACCCAGAGTAGACTGTTATGTCCTTGCTACCAATTCATTGCTTCGTCCAGGTGGTGTTCAACATGGAAGAGTACTGACTAATCAGCCGAAGGTTGATGGTAATCAGCAGAAGGTTTTGATGCCCATGTTTGACCTGATGCCGTGTAACTACGTGGGTCCAGATCAATGTTGAGAGTTCCCAGGGTTACTCCCTCTCAACTAAGAACTTTTCAGGGTTGACTTCACTCAGTGTGCCTTCATTCAGATTCTAGGCTGAGGCCGAATGGTCTATCTTGTTTTATTATTCTTAGGGTGAATATTTGTATTAATTAATAAAATTCCACAAATTAAATCATTATACATATTAAGAAATGTTTGACTTTATGGTCTGTTTCATCTTTGAATTTGACAACAAGTCATCTCATTCACTCGGTAATTGACATGTACTCCAATAAGGATTGGCAATGCAAATGTTTGTATAATTTGGACCAGCTGATGTAAGATAATTTAAGCAAGCCAAATTCAGGAATCCAGCACTTAAACATGAATCGTTCTTTAACGAGAGATTAATAATTTATCTAGTGTTTTCTGATATTTCTTATGAGGTTTGGGGATAATTTGATCTCCAAATTCTAACACATCCTGCCAAACCAACCTCCATGATTACTTTGAGGAAGTGATAACCCAAGTGTACTGACGCTGTAATGTTGTGAACTGTTCTTCCAAAAAGGCATTTGATGAAGTTCCACATGTAAGGCACTAATTAAGCTCAAGGATCACTTGGGTGATTCAGGTTAAAACTTGGGACATGTCATATATACTCTGCTTGAAGGCTGGCCTTTGATTCATTGTTTGCTGATCCTTCATCCTAATCTATTTTCTTGGAAGCTTTTGTCAGCAGTGGTTTGCCATGCTTTCCACATTTGGGCAGAGGCAGGAATAAAGTCCCAAGCCTACCTCAGCCAGAATGGGAATCAAAGCTGCATCTTTGGTGCCAAGGAATTGGCTGAAATATAGACAGCCATGAGTGCTTGTTTGCAGGGATTATATCAGCGTCAGGTTTTCATAGGGATTACGTCATTACTGTTTCTAGTTTGCATCAGTGAATTGGATTCAGAAGCCCAATGAAACTTTACAAAATTTGCAGAAGGTACCAAACCAGTAGATGCAGTGGAATCAAAGGAGGTAAATTAGAAACCAGTAACATAAATGGTGTTGAATTAAAATGAATTCGAATAGATGTAGGATACTTCATAAGCTTAAGCTTCAATTTGTCCAACCAATGCAGTGCAACATTTAACAAAGCAAATGGAGTGCTGAACTAGTAGCCAAAACAGTAAAATATAAGTTAGTTATGATCAAACTGCACACAATTCTACTCGAGCAACATCATGACTACTGTGTGTAGTTCAGGTTGACAGGAAAATGAGGCAGAAATTCCATCTCTAAAACTAGTGGAGAGAAAAACCAAGACATTGATTCCTCATGTTCAGAATATCAGGAAAATCTGGGTAGACTTGGGCTTTGGAGTAAAAATTGGGTCAGAAAAGGACATCAGCAACAACAGCCTGCAGTTCTGTTGTGCTTCTCCTGTACAGAGCAGAGTCTTAAAGCACTTTACAGGACAGTGAGGACAAAGTGGTGCTCCCTAAACAGGGAACAAGAGGGAGAAAAGCCATGATAAATGAGAATGGTTTTAAGGAAGTTTCTGAAAGCAGATGCATTGATGGAGACCTTAGGCATGATGTTTTTACTAATGTGGAATGTGGGGTCACTTTCTGACCCAGTTAACAAACAATGTGCTCCACTACAACAGGAATTGGAGGATATTGTTGGGCAGAGTAACTGAACATTAACATGATCTTGCTTTTATGGTATCTGACCCGAGTGAGCTTGATGCATATTGGCACTGAATATCAAAATGGAATGTCTTCCAGCACTATGTTGCTCACCTTGAACATATGATGAGCAAAGATGAGCAAAAAAACCTTTTAAATCTATTATAAATTGCACTGTTGAAGTGGCTGGACTCAGTTTCGCAGACAGAAACTAGTTTTTTTTTTAAAGAATCCTGGTAGTGCCAAGATTATGTTCATCTCGTCAGGTGTGGTTGCATATAAGAGAAATTTGAAAGTAGCGTATTTAGAGTGGTACACGATAGTATTACCTCAACCCGAGAACAATGGGGTACATGAAACATATCACCATTAAACAGTGGCATTTGATTGTTAGACTGTTAAATATTGCATGCTTGTGCACGTAATGGTGCTCCATCAGAAATGGAAGATGAGACCACTGGCAATATTTTAGGAATTTCCTCAAGTTGAAGCTGAGTCACAGACTGAACTTGGATTCTAAGTTCTGGACAAAAATGGCCATTCTTTTTCAGAGTGAGAATGATGCTGAATTTGATGTATTGGTATCTAGTCACATGCTTTTAGACTCCGCTGAAAGAACAACAAACTGAACAACTTTCAGTACTGGCTTTGATGTCATGTATCCTATCTAAATAATGAAATTTGTCTTCCTTTTTAACTATAAAAGGAAGTGTACAAATTGTACTAGAATACTAGTCAAAAGCAGACTGGAGACATCATTTTTAATGAAAATGTGTGTTATTGAATTTGTTTTCATTTCCTCTGATTTAATTTTGTGACTTTTTTGTATGATCAAAGTTAACATTGTTTTATAATCATGTTTGACAAATCTATTAGTATTTTTTGAGGATGTAAAATGTGGGATAGATAAAAGGAAACCAGTAGATATTGTATACTTGGATTTCCATAAGGCCTTTGATAAGGTTAATACACAAGATAAGGGTTGAGGAATTTGGGGTAATGGATTAGCATGGATGGAGGATTGATTAACGGGCAAGAAGCAGAGAGTTTAGGGATAAGCAGGCATTTTCAAGTTAACAGGCTCTGACTAGTGGAGTACCACAAGGATCAGTGCTTCGTCCTCAGCTATTTACAATCTATATTAATGACAGATGAAGAATTTAAGAGTAATGTATCCAAATTTGCTGATGATACAAAGCTAGGTAGGAATATATTCCTCCATGTTGAACATCACTTGGAGGAAGCACTGAGGATAGAAAGGGCGCAAAATGTTCCCTGGGTAGGGGAATTCAATGTCCATCACCATGAGTGGCTTGGTAGCACCACTACTGACTGAGCTGGCAGAGTCCTAAATTACATTGCTGCTAGACTGGGTCGTGGCAGGTGGTGAGGGAACCAACAAAGGAAAAACATAAACAGAATTACCTGGAAAAACTCAGGTCTGGCAGCATCGGCGGAGAAGAAAATAGTTGACGTTTTGAGCCCTCATGACCCTTCGACAGAAAAACATACTTGACCTCATCTTCACCAACCTGCCTGCCACAGATGCTTCTGTCTATGATAGTATCGGTAGGAGCGACCACCGCACAGTCATTGTGGAGATGAAGACCCGCCTTCACATTGAGGATACCTGCCATCATGTTGTGTGGCACTACCACTGTGCTAAATGGGATAGATTTTGAACAGATCTGGCAACTCGAGATTGGGCATTCATGAGGCACTGTGGGCCAGCAGCAGCTGCAGAATTGTACTTGAACACAATCTGTAACCTCATGGCTTGGCATATCCCCCACTCTACCATTACCATCAAGCCACGGAATCGACCCAGGTTCAATGAAGAGTGCAGGAGGGCATGCCAGGAGCAGCACCAGGCATACCTAAAAATGAGGTGTCAACCTGGTGAAGCTATAAAACAGGACTACTTGCTTGCCAACAGCATAAGCAACAAATGATAGACAGAGCTAAGTGATCCCACAACCAACGGATTAGATCTAAACTCTGCAGTCCTGCCACTTCAAGTCATGAATGGTGGTGGACAATTAAACAATTCACTCGAGGAGGTGGCTCCACAAATATCCCCATCCTCAATGATGGAAGAGTCCAGCACAGCAGTGCAAAAGATAAGGCTGAAGCATTTGCAACAATCTTCAGCCAGAAGTGCCAAAATGGATGATCCATCTCAGCCTCCTCCGGAGGACCCCAGCATCACAGATGCCAGTCTTCAGCCAATTCGATTCACTCCATGTGATATCAAGAAACAGCTGAAGGCACTGGATACTGTAAAAGCTATGGGCCCTAACAATATCCCGGCAATAGTACTGAAGAGTTGTGCTCCAGAACTTGCGCGCCCCTAGCCAAGCTGTTCCAGTACTGCTACAACACTGGCATCTACCCAGCTATGTGGAAAATTGCCCATTTATGCCATGTATACAAAAAGCAGGACAAACCCAGCCAATTGCCATCCCATCAGTCTGCTCAACCACCAGTGAAGTAATGGAAGGGGTCATCAACAGTGCTATCAAGTGGCACTTGCTTAGCAATAACCTGCTCACTGATGTCCAGTTTGGGTTCTGGCAGGGCCTGACCTCATTTATAGCCTTGGTTCAAATATGGATAAAAGAGCTGAACTCCGGGGGTGAGAGTGACTGCCCTTGACATCAAGGTAGCATTTGACCGAATGTGGCAGCAAGGAGCCCTAGCAAAACTGAAGTTAATGGGAATCGGGGAAAACTCTCCTCCACCTAGCACAAAGCTAGATGGTTGTGGTTGTTGGAGGTCAGTCATCTCAGCTCCAGGATATCACTGCAGGATTTCCTTAGGGTAGTGTCCTAGGCCCAAACATCTTTAGCTGCTTCATCAATGGCCTTCCTTCCATAAGGCCAGAAGTGGGGATGTTAACTGCACATGTTCACTATTCACGACTCCTCAGATACTGAAGCAGTCCATGTCCAAATGCAGCAAGACCTGGACGATATCCAGGCTCGGGCTGACAAGTGGCAAGTAACTTTCACACCACACTCAATGACCATCTCCAACAAGAGAGAATCTATCCATCGCCCCTTGATGTTCAATGGCATTACCAACACTGAATCCCCCACTATCAACATCCTGGGGGCTACCATTGACCAGAAACTGAGCTGGACTAGCCATATAAATACTGTGGCTACAAGAGTAGGTCAGAGGCTAGGAATCGTGTGACAAGTAACTCTCCTTTTGATTCCCCAAAGCCTGTCCATCATCTACAAGGCTCAAGTCAGGAATGTGATGGAGTACTTCCCACTTGCCTGGATGAGTGCAGCTCATACAACACTGAAGAAGCTGGACACCATCCAGGATAAAGCAATCCGCTTGATTGGCACCTCATCCACAAACATTCACTCCCTCCACCACCGACGCACAGTAGCAGCAGTGTGTACCATCTACAAGATGCACTGTAAGGATTCACCAAGGCTCCTTTTAGAAGGCACCTTCCAAACCCATGACCACTACCACCTAGAAGGACAAGGGCAGCAGATAGATGGGAACACCACCACCCGATAGTTCCCCTCCAAGTCACTCACCATCCTGACTTGGAAATATATCGCCGTTCTTTCACAGTCGCTGGGTCAAAATCCTGGAACTCCCTTCTGAACAACACTGTGGGTGTACTACACCACATGGACTGCAGCGGTTCAAGAAGGCTGCTCACCACCACCTTCTCAAGGGCAGCTGGGGATGGGCAATAAATGCTGGCACAGCCAGTGAAGCTCACATGCTGTGAATGAATTAAAAGAAAAAGCTGTGAGGAGGACACAAAAGGGCTCCTGAGAGACTGGTTGAGTGTGAAACAAGATAGCAGATGGAATATATTGTGGGGAAATGTAAGGTTATTCACTTTAGTAAGAATGGAAAATCAGAATACTTTTTAAATTGTGTGAAACATGTGAATGTTGATGTTCAGAGGGATTGTTCCTGACACTGTATAAGGAACACAAGGTTAGCATGCAGGTACAGCAAGCAATTAGTAAGACAAATGACGTTGGCCTTTGTTCCAGGGATTGGATTACAAAAAGTGAGTGTCATGCTATAACTGTGTAGGGCTTTTCTCAGACCACACCTGGAGTACTGTGTGCACAGTTTTGGTCTTCATTTCTAAGTAAGGATATACCTGCCTTGAAGGCAGTACAGCGAAAGTTCATTAGATTGGTCCCTGGGATGAGAGGATTGTCTTATGAAGAGGGGCTGAGTAAATTTGGTCAATAATCTCATTCTGGCATTTAGAAGAATGAAAGGTGATCTGATTGAAACAAACACAATTCTGAAGGAGCTTGATAGGGTAGACACTGAGATTGTTTCTCCTGGCTGCAGAGTCTAGAACACAGGAGAACAATCTCAGGATAAGGGTGTCAGTGAGAAAGAAAGGCTCTTTGGGAAGGATGTATCATCTGTAGCTATGTAAGGAAGTCAAAGCTAATATCAAATTGAAAGAAACACTGTACAATTCTGCAAAGGTTAATGGTAGGTCAGAGGATTAGACCGATTTTTAAGAACCTGTAAAGAAAAACTTTTAAAAAGGGAAAAATTAGTATGAGAGGAAGCTAGCTAGAAATATAAAAACAGATACTAAGTTTCTACAAGTATTTAAAAAGATAATTAGTAACTGGAGTGTTGGTCCTTTAGACAGAGAGTCTGGGCAATTAGTAACCGGCAACAAGGAAATGGCAGAAGTGTTGAACAGGTATTTTGTGTCTGTCTTCACTGTAGAAGGCTTTTTTAAAAAAAAAACTTATTATCACAAGGTGAAAGGGAGGGGGGGGGAACTTAAAACAATCAACATCACTAGGAAAAAGGTACTGGGAAAACAATTGGACCTAAAGGTTGATAAGTCCTCAGGACCTGGTGGCTTGCATTCTAGGGCCTGAAAAGAACTGGCTGCAGAGATAGTAGAGGCATTGGTTATAATTTTCCAAAATTCATTAGATTTTGGAAGGGCCCCAGTAGACTGGAAAACAGCAAATGTAATAACACCTTTATTCAAGAAAGGAGAGAGACAGGAAACTATAGGCCAATTAGCCTAACATCTGTCATAGGGAAATTGCTTGAATTCATTATAGGAGGTTTTAGCTGGATACTTACTAAATCATAATGGGATTAGGCAGAGTCAATATGGTTTTGTGAAAGGGAAATTGTGTTTAACTATTAAAGTTCTTTGAGAAAATAGCAAGGCACCTGTCGAGATGGTGTGCTTGGATTTCCAAAAGGCATTTTATAAGCTGCCACATCAAAAGTTATTTCACAAAATAAGAGCTTATGGTGTTAGCAAGGATAGAGGATTGCTTAGCTAACAGAAGCAGAGAGTAGGGATACGTGGGTCTTTTTCGGGTTGGCAAGCTGTAATTAGTGGAATGCCACGGGGGTCAGTTTTTGGACTTCAACTATTTACAGTTTATATCAATGATTTGGATGAGTGGAGTGAATGTATGGTAGCTAAGTTCGACGATGACGCCAAGTTAGATAGGAAAGTAAGTTGTCAAGGAGAGGCAGAGTCTGCAAGTGAGTGGGCAAAAAATTTGGCAGATGGGAAAATGAGCTAATCTGCTTTTGGCAGGAAGAATAGAAAAGCAGCATACTATTTAAATGGAGAGAGTGTGCAGAACTTGGTGGTACAGAGGAACCTGGTTGTCCTGGTACATGAATCACAAAAAGTTGGTTCACAGGTACAAGTGATTAGGAAGGCAAATTGAATGTTAATGTTTACTGCAAGGGGAATTGAATGCTAAAGTAGGGAAGTTTTACTGCAGCTGTACAGGGCCTTGATGAGACCACACCTGGAGGACTGTGTGCAGCTTTTGCCACCTCATTTAAAAAAGGCTGTAAATGCGTTGGAACCAGTGCAGAGAAGGTTCACTCAACTCATTCCTGGGACAAGGGGCTTATCTTATGAAGAAAGGTACAGTTTGGGCCTATACCCATTGGAGTTTAGAAGAATGAGAGGTGATCTTATTGAAACATATAAGATCCTGAGGAGCCTTGATAGAGTGGATACTGGGAAGGTGTTTCCTTCTGTGGGGGAGACCAGAACTAGGGGCCACAGTTTAAGAACAAGAAGTCTCCCTTTTAAGACTTGGATGAGAAGAATTTTTTTTGAGGGTCGTTAGCCTGTGAAGTTATTTTCCCCAGGAAGGCAGTGGAGGCTGGGTCATTGAATTTATTCAAGGCTGAGTTGGATAGATTTTTGATAGACAAGGGAGTCGAGGGTTATGGCGGGGAGGCAGAAAAGTGGAGTTGAGACTAAAATCAGATCAGCCATAATCTTATCGGATAGCAGAGCAGGCTTGAAGGGCCGAATAGCCTACTCCTGCTCTTGAGTTCTATTGTCAATCACTTAAGGCTGACACAAGGAGAAATTTCTTCATTCAAAGAGTTGTGAATCTTTGGAATTCTCCATCCCAGAGGATTATGGATGCTCCATCTTTGAGGATATTCAAGACCAAGCGACACAGATTTTTGGTATCTCAGCGAATCAAGTGACATGGGAGCAGATGGGAAAGTGTAGTTGAAGTAGATGATCAGCCATGTCATATTAAATGACAGGCAGAAGAAGCTCAAGGGGCTGAATGGTCTAATCTGTTCCAATTTATGCTCTTATTCAGGGTGAGACTCAAAGATTTTTTTCATTGTGTAATGCACCATCCCCAGGTTAGTAATTTACTCTCATCTTGTGCATGAAACACTAAAAGTTAGCCTGCATGTGCAGCTAGTAATTAAGAAGGCAAATGGAATTTTGGCCTGTATTGCTAGGGGGTTGGAGCTTAAAAATAGGGAAGTCTTGTTACAACTGTACAGAGTGTGGATGAGGCTGCACCTGGAATGCTATGTACAGTTTTGATCCCGGTATTTATTTAAGAAAGGATATACTGGCATTGGAGGCAATTCAAAACAGATTCACTAAGCTGATGGCTGGATGAAGGGTTGACTTATTGAGAACGGCTAAAACAGATTAGGCTTTTATTTATTAGAGTTTAGAAGAATGATGGGTGATCTTATTGAAATGTACAAGATTCTGCGGGTGCTTGACAGGGTAGATGTTGAGAAGATGTTTCCACTAGTGGGGGAATCTTGAACTAGGGGACATAGTTACAGAATAAGGAGATGCGAAGGAATTTCCTCTCAGAGGATAGTGAATGTCTGGAATTCTCTGCCCCAGAGAGTTGTGGAGGCTAGATCAAAAAGTATTTGAAGAGGAGCCCTCAAAATGGGATTATTGTTGTCAGAGCTGTGTTGATTGGCACAGACATGATGGGCTGAATGGCCTCCTGTGCTGTAAATGTCTGAGTCTGAGGAGGTAGATTTTTGAAATATCAGGAAGTTGAGGGCTATGGAGGTCTGGCACAAAAGAGGAGTTGAGGCCTGGGGCAGATCAGTCATGATATTGAATGGCAGGGTAGGCTTGAGGGGCCAAATGGCCTACTCCTTCATTTTCTGATGTTATACACCATTATCACACTTCAGCTGACTTAAGAGGCACACTGGTTACAACTTCTCGTTATATGGTTTGGTGCCAGCTGTTCTACACAAATGGAATTAGTATTGGCCAACCTGCTCTACAAAGGAATGGGCCTGTGTCAGGGTATCTACTATGCCTTAATTTAGAAATAAATTATACTCGCCCCTATACTTACCTCTAACCTAAGTTTCCACAGACTGAAAGGTTCAATGACGTGCAGAAAATGGCACTCATTTTGAGATAATCTCTGCAAAAAAAATTGCATTCGCATAGTCATGTTAGGTAGTGTTTACATTGCCAGAATCTGGTTGAGCTAAGGATAATAGCTTATAGTAATGAGCACTGCAGATGTTGTCATGGTTTATTGGTTATAGCTTTTCAAATTTTAATGAGGAAATGAAAACCACTAAAACAGGTGTATAGAAAAGAAAATTGACAAGTTTGCTTCTATTTTTTCTTAAATATTACATCACAGGACATGGGACAGCAGCTTTTTTTAAAAAAAACAGATCTGTCTTTTACTTGTAGCTAATTAATAGCTTAGTCCTCATCTTTAATTTAAGATGAGACATGAGGAAAACCAGAAGAGTTTTTTCTGATATTTTGCCATTGTCCCACAAAACACAACAAACAGCTGAACCATGGTCTGACCACCTTGTTGTTTTCCTCTATTGCTTTTGAGAAGGTAATCTTTAACCCTTATTCAAATTAGTTATGCAAATAAACTGTTTTATAATTTTTAAACAATTCTTCATCTGGAAAATACTGTAACTTTGATTTGCCTTTTATTATGCCTGTAAAGAGAACTTGGGCTATGATTTGACCGAACAATATCTATCATATCTAAATGTTACACACATTGTCATTGGTTTTCAAATGCCTTCTGATGATTCAGCGAAAATAATGTCTTAACATTTACTAAGGTCTTTTCTCTTTTAAAGTAGAATCCGGTTGGTCATCTATTGAGAGATGCTTCAAAGTAGAAACATTCTGTGTACTGGTCATAAGATACAATATTAAGGCACACTTTGCTTAGCAGTTGCATTCCATTCAGTCTTGACAGTTCAATCTTATTGAAATTAAAGTGGATATGTGTTTATTTTCTTTATTCATAATGTAAAGAAAAGGGTAGAATGTTTGACCTATCAAACCCATTGTGATTCTATCTCTGAAGACATGTTTTCCAAGCACTTTAGCAAGTTGTTGTGATACTTCTATTAAAATGTTACAAAGGCAGCAAGAGATAGGTTGTCTTCCAGGTAAATATTTGTATGGTTTTCAAAGTGTGTGCTCTGAATCTCTCAAGAGCACAAACCCATCTTCCTTCCTGAGTGGTTCAGGAGATTCTACACGTAGTCCGCATGACATTTTATTCAACAAACACAAATATTCTACCAGGACCCCTTTTAACTCCTGGGTTTGCAATCATGGAACTAAATAATGTTCTTCCTGCTTTATTCTCTCCAAAGCTTGAAATCCTCAAATCTTGTTCTTTGTTCCTAAATATACTGAGAATAAATTGTTGTTAAATGAACAGTCAACACAATTGGATTCTTTCATGCTTTTTCAAAATGTTAGAGAAAGTAAAATTATTTGAATCATCAGTGGATTATGCAAGAAAAAAAGCAAATAATTGAATAGTAATGAAAAATGCTGAGGTTTCAGGTACTTTCATTGATTTGAATATATCATTGTCTACAAGGTTACAAACAACAGACATTGTCTGCTTTTCCACTTATTCAATGGCATCTTTGTTCAGTTATCTTACTGCTCTTGGAACTTTGAAGCATTTTAAGAAGTTGTGACACTTTTATTCGAATGTTGCACTCAGCAAAAGGTTCATTCTTAGCTTGCAAGCTCCCATATACTGGAACAAGGCATTTCTACCCAGATAGTATATTAATATTGTTACTAAATGAATTTGAGTTTCAAAGTCCTGTCAGAATCCAAGAAAATTAGACTCAAATATTTGCCTTGACACTTTAAAATCTTTGTTGGTTTAGTAATGTTACAGACTTTGTTGAGTGTCTGATTTTCTGAAAATTAGTTACAATTTGTTGCTTAAAAACTTATTTTGCTCAACACTCAATACTTGACACTGCCAGTGCCTCCAGAACCAGCTAAATGAAAATCCAGTGTCTAGTATGTATGTGCTGGCATTTACCACATGCTGGAGAAAAAGACCTTCAAGCTAATTTGGCTTGACTAACAATATTTTAGTCTTCAAAAGGCAAAGTTTAGCTTTCAGGTGATGCAGCTTCAGATTATCGTGAAAGTTGAGCTAGGTATTTAAGCTTCAGTATGAAAATTGCTGCTCCACAGCCGTGCATTTGAGCCATCCAGATTGGCATAGTGGTGTATTTTATATCTTAGTAATGTAACAAGTTGATCTGTCTCATTTCTCAACACAGTTGCTGTTATCTAAGAAATCTTAATGCTCTCAAGGTCATGAAGCTTAATCAAATGGCACTGAGTCCAAGTTGTGTTTCAGCCAATCATTTTGATATTAATCACATCCTGTTTTATAGATGGAACCCACAGCATCAGCTGACCATGTTATAAGAAAACAGCTTCAAAACATGTGTGGCTCACCCATTTAAATAGTATTTCAGGTACTTAAGGGTCTGAAAAGGAACTACACTTACAAAGTACCATATGTTTTCAGAACATCTCAAATTACTTCAGAACAAATGCATTACTTTTGATGTACAGTCACTGTTGCTATGTAGGCAAACGCAGCAGCCAATTTGTTTTCAAATAACCACAAGTAGCGCATAATAGATCAGTTCATCCATTTTGGTGTTGAGGATGCAACATTAGTCATGTCACTCAGAAAGTTCCCAGTTCTCCTTGGCAAAAACAATGCTAAAGCAATTTCCAAGTTAAATAAACAGAGCTTTGCAAAAAGATGGCATTTGTAATATTGTTGCATTTTATCAGTACTACATTAAAAAATATGCTGGATGGTGTATTCAAGTCCTGGAATAGTGCAAGTCCTGGAATAGTGTTTAAATCCACAATCTTCTGTTCCAGAGCCAAGAGTGTTACCAGTTGGCCCAAGGTGACACAAGTCCTCATCTTTAACAAATTGCATTTATATAACACCTTTTTAATGTCGTAACATCCCTGTGAAGCTTTGGAATGTTTTACCAAATAAAATTTGACACTAAGCTATATAAACAGACTTTAAAGGAGTGTTTTTTTTTTAAAATCATTTTACAGGATGTGGGCTTCATTGGCTAAGCCAGCATTTATTGTCCATCCCTAATTACCCTTGAAGGCAGTGGTGAGCTGCCGCCTTGAACTGCTGCAGTCCATCTGGTGTAGGTACACCTACAGTGCTGTTGGGGAAGGAGTTCCAGGATTTTGACCCAGTGACCGTGAATGAGCAGAAAGAGAGGTATAGGTGTTTAGTTCTCATGGGAGGTCACAAAAATTCTCTCCAAAGTTGCTGCTAACCCTGCTGAGTATTTCCAACATTTTGTTTTTTTATGAGAGGTTTAGGGCCAGGGCTATTGAAGCCGTGGCTGCCAGGGGTGAAACGATTAAAATAGGGATGCACGAGTGGCCAGAATTGGAGGAGCACAAAGATCTTGAAAAGTTTGTAGGACTGGAGGAGGTTACAGAAATAGGGAGGGAATGTTATCATGGAGGGATCTGCAGATAAAAGTGGGAATTTTAAAATTAAGGCATTAGTGAACCAAGACCCAATCTGCATCAGCAAGTGCAGGGGTAAACAGGACATAGTGAGGGTTTGGATGCAAGCTGCAGAGTTTTGGATAAGTTGAGTGCAGTCAGGCAATGCTACAGAAGTAGAAATAGGCAGTCTTGATGCAAATATGTAGTTAGAAGTTCATCTCAGAATTAAATATGAGAGCAGTCTGACTCGGTCTCTGTTGCTATTGGAGAGGGCTGGAGTTGGTAGCTAGAGAATGGAGTTTACAGTTAGGTATTGAAGTCCGAAGGCAATGGTTGCAATCGTCCCAACATTTCGTTGGTGGAAATTTCTGCTGATCAAATATTGGATATCAGACGAGCAATCTGATAATTTAAAGACAATGGAGGGTTTGAGAGGGTCTACTTTCCCTCCTATTGAGGCTCACCTCTCCTTCAAATCTACTGTCACCATTCCTTGACACAACCATCCATGAAAACTATATCACCCCATCTCCAACTTTTCTTTTCAAAGCCCTTGAACATGATGTCACCTCCCAAATCCATGTTCATCTTTCCCAGAACTCCAGTCCGGTTTCCACATGTCGCAATAGCTCTTATCAAAGTCGCAAATGATGTTGTATGTGAGTGTGAGAAAGGGAAACTATTCCTTCTCATCCTCCTTGACCTGTCTGCAGCCTATGAACCACACCACCATCCTCCTCCAACACCTCCACTACAATCCAGCTAGGTGGGACTGTTCTCACCAGGTTCCATACATATCTATCTAATAATAGCTAGAGAATCACTTGCAACCGTTTCTTGCTCTTGCACCATTACCTCTGGTGTTCATTCTCCAAGGATCTATCTTTGGCCCCTGCTATTTCTCATGTACATGCTGCCCCTTGGTGACATTACCTGAAAGCACAGTGTTAGTTTCCACATAACACTGGACACACCCAGCTCTAATTCAGCACCACATCTCCCAATTCTGCTATCATCCCTGACTAGTTATACTGCTTATCTGAAATCCAGTACTAGATGAGCAGAAATTTTCTCCAATAGATATTGGGAAGACTGGAACCATTGTTTTTTTACCAAACTCCATTCCCTAGCTACTGACTCCAACCCTCTCCCTGGCAGCAGTCTAGGATTAAACCAGTCTCTTCCAGCCTTGGTGTCACACTTTACCCCAACCACATAATCATGCCATCATTAAAACTGTCTGTTTTCACCTTTTGTAATGTTGCCCTACTTTACCCCTGCCTAAGTTCATCTGCTGCTGAAACCTCATCCATGCCTTTGTTACTTCCTAGACCTGACAATTCCAATACACCCCAGGCTGGCATCATTACCATGGATCATAGCCCCAAATTACTTACGAACATATTGATGTGTTTTTTAATAAAGGCTATACAAGCAAAAGCTAGCTGAGACTATAAAGTACCCACTTGCTTGAAAATTCCTATGTGAATTACACTTGACCAACCAATCCAGAGAACGGAATGTCATACCTAAAAAGGTGTCACGGCCTAGTTCAGACAGGACACTTCAAAGGAAAAGATGTAATGCAAAAACTGAACCATAATCTCCTGTTGTGGTGGAGATAATGAAGGCTGATTACCATCTCAGCAGAAGCTATCTCCTGTGAGTTACATCCCAGACTGTGGGCATGATGTGAGTTGAGAAGAAAGCAGATCTGGGCGAAAGATGTTTGCTTTTTTTTCCTTCCAGAAATACACAAGAAAAGGGGTTAAAAAGCCAACTGCCACCCAGTTCTGTGTGCTAGTTTTGGTGTTCCAGGCTTGGTGTGCGAGGGTGTACTGTAAAGGTCATAATTGAATAACATCAACTGGGCATCCCTGCACTTGCTGGTTTAAAAAAAAAAGTCCCCTCTCTCTGATTGCTGGAAGCAAGTCACAAGCCAGCAAAGCCACAGTCGAAAAGGAAACCACTTAACTCCTTTCAGCTAACCTGCTGAACTAATTATCTCCCAACCAACTGCCCAAAGTCAGCTGTACTGGAATCATCCAACTTAATGGCCACAACGTTTCTTCTTCATCTCTTCAAGGATCAGCTAAAAACTGATTTGTATATCTTTTTAACATTTATTTCTGGACTCACTTTTAAACTGTGTATGTATGTTGTTTGTTTTTATTTTTCTCGCATTTTAGTAACTAATAATATCTCTCTCTCTCTCTCTCCCTAACTCAAGAAAGCCTGGTTAAATTGGCTCCTTTTAAAACATAAATACATTTAGACTGAGAATAGGTATCCAGGATGGAAAGGATCTTTTTTAAATTAACATTGTTGCAATCAACTGAGGGATTGACTAAGGAAGCGGAGCTAGTTCAACCCTCCTGGCCTGAGAGCATAACAATTTGGGACAGTCTCACCCCCAGGACTGGTCATAACACTGGCCTCCTATGCTCTATCCTTTGCAAACATAGATCATCCAAATCTCTGCTACTTGTGTGATAACTCACACCAAGTGCCATTCACCTAATCCTGTTTCCTGATCACCCCTGATCTACGTTGGCGACCATTCAAGCAATGTCTTAATATTCTCATCCTTGTTTTCAAATCCTTCCATTGCCTCACTCCTCTGTTCCCTCTGTATCGCTGTAATCCGTTCCAACCCTCTGAGATATCTGCACTCGTCTAATTCTATCCTATTGGGCATTCTTTATTTTAATTGCTCCAATGTTGGTGGCCATGCCTTTAGTTGCTTCAGGCTAGAAGCTCTGAAATTCCCTCCCCACACTTCTCTGCCTCTTTACCGCTTTCCTCCTTTAAGACACTCAAAAACCTATTTCTTTGACCAAGCATTTGGCCATCTGATCTTGCATCTCCTTATATATCTGTCATATTTTGTTTTATAATGCTCTTTTGTCAAGCCTTAGGACTTTAACATGAAAGGTACTATATACATATGAAGATAAAAGCAAAAAGCTGCAGATGCTGGAAATCCAAAACAAAAATACCTGGAAAAACTCAGCAGGTCTGGCAGCATGTGTGGAGAGGAGCACAGTTAACGTTTCGAGTCCGCATGACTCTTCAACAGAACTAAGGAAAAATAGAAAAGGGATTAAATATAAGCTGGTTTAAAAGAGGGTGGGGGGCAGTTGGGACAGGAAGAGCTGGATAGAGAGCCAGTGATAGGTGGAGATAACCAAAAGATGTCACAGACAAAAGGACAAAGAGGTGTTAAAGGTGGTGATATTATCTAAAGGAATGTGCTAATTAAGGGTAGAAAGCAGGACGAGCAAGGTACAGATAGCCCTAGTGGTGGTGGGGTGGGGTGAAGAAATTGAAAAAGGCTAAAAGGTAGAGATAAAACAATGGATGGAAATACATTTAAAAATAATGGAAATAGGTGGGAAAAGAAAAAATCTATATAAATTATTGGAATAAACAAAAAGGAGGGGGAAAATTGGAAAGGGAGTGGAGATGGAGGAGAAGTTCATGATCTAAAATTGTTGAACTCAATATTCAGTCCAGAAGGCTGTAAAGTGCCTAGTCGGAAGATGAGGTGCTGTTCCTCCAGTTTGCATTGACCTTCACTGGAACAATGCAACAAGCCAAGGACGGACATGTGGGCAAGAGAGCAGGGTGGAGTGTTGAAATGGCAAGCGACAGGGATGTTTAGGGAATGCTTGCGGACAGACCGAAGGTGTTCTGCAAAGTGGTCAGCCAGTCTGCGTTTGGTCTCTCCAATGTAGAGGAAACCGCATTGGGAGCTACGAATGCAGTAGACTAAGTTGAGGGAAGTGCAAGTGAAATGCTGTTTCACTTGAAATGTGTGTTTGGGCCCTTGGACGGTGAGGAGAGGGGAAGTAAAGGGGCAGGTGTTGCATCTTCTGCAGTTGTTTGGGAAGGTGGCGTGGGAGGGGGTTGTGGTGTAGGGGGTGATGAAGGAGTGGACCTGGGTGTCACAAGGGAACGATCCGCTTCTTCCTCGAACAGAGGCCCGAACAATCCCCATCCACCACTACTCTCCTCCGTCTGGCTGAACTTGTTCTCACACTGAACAATTTCTCCTTAAGCTCCTCTCACTTCCTCCAAGTAAAAGGTGTGGCTATGGGTACCCGCATAGGCCCCAGCTATGCCTGACTCTTTATGGGGTATGTGGAACATTCCTTGTTCCAGTCCTACTCCAGCCCCCTCCCACAACTCTTTCTCCAGTACATCAATGATTACTTCGGTGCTGCTTCATGTTCTCATCTGGACCTGGAAAAATTTATTAATTTTGCTTCCAATTTCCACCTTTCCATCATTTTCATATGGTCCATCTCTGACACTTCCTTTCCCTTCCCTTCCTTGACCTCTCTGTCTCAATTTCTGGTGATAGGCTGTCCACCAATATCCATTACAAGCCTACCGACTCCCACAGCTACCTCGACTACAGCTCCTCACACCCCGCTTCCTGTAAGGACTCCATCCCATTCTCTCAGTTCCTTTGCCTCCGTCGCATCTGTTCTGATGATGCTACTTTCAAAAACAGTTCCTCTGACATGTCCTCCTTCCTTAACCGAGGTTTTCCACCCACGGTCGTTGACAGGGCCCTCAATAGTGTCCGGACCATCTCCCGCGCATCCGCCCTCATACCTTCTTCTCCCTCCCAGAAATATGATAGGGTCCCCCTTGTCCTCACTTATCACCCTACCAGCCTCCGCATTCAAAGGATCATCCTCCGCTATTTCTGCCAACTCCAGCATGATGGCATGATGCCACCACCAAACACATCTTCCCTTCACCCCCCCCCCCCGGTGGCATTCCGTAGGGATCATTCCCTCCGTGACACCCTGGTCCACTCCTTCATCACCCCCTACACCACAACCCCCTCCCACGGCACCTTCCCATGCAACCACAGAAGATGCAACACCTGCCCTTTTACTTCCCCTCTCCTCACCGTCCAAAGTCCCAAACACTCCTTTCAAGTGAAGCAGCATTTCACTTGCACTTCCGTCAACTTAGTCTACTGCATTCATTGCTCCCAATGCGGTTTCCTCTACATTGGAGAGACCAAACGCAGACTGGGTGACTGCTTTGCGGAACACCTTTGGTCTATCCGCAAGCATTACCTAGAACTCCCTGTCGCTTGCCATTTCAACACTCCACCCTGCTCTCATGCCCACATGTCTGTCCTTGGCCCACTGCATTGTTCCAGTGAAGCTCAACGCAAACTGGAGGAACAGCACTTCATCTTCCGACTAGGCACTTTACAGTCTTCTGGACTGAATATTGAGTTCAACAATTTTAGATCATGAACTCTGTCCTCCATCCCCACCCCTTTCCCCCCTCCTTTTTGTTTATTCTAATAATTTATATAGATTTTTCTTTTCCCACCTATTTCCATTATTTTTAAATGTATTTCCATCCATTGTTTTATCTCTACCTTTTAGCCTTTTTTGATTCCTTCACCTCACCCTACCCCCACTAGGGCTATCTGTACCTTGCTCATCCTGCTTTCTATCTTTAATTAGCACATTCCTTTAGATAATATCACCACCTTTAACACCTCTTTGTCCTTTTGTCTATGACATCTTTTGGTTATCTCCACATATCTATCCAGCTCTTCTTGTCCCACCACCGCCTTAAACCAGATAATATTTTACCCCTTTTCTATTTTTCCTTAGTTCTGTTGAAGAGTCATGTGGGCTGGAAACATTAACTGTGCTCCTCTCCACAGATGCTGCCAGACCTGCTGAGTTTTTCCAGGTATTTTTGTTTTTGTTTTGTGCTATGTAAATATGGTTGACTTGATCTTGTCATGTGAGTATAGCCAGTTTATCTTCATTGCACTATTTGTCCTGGATAATTAACCATTCTTGAGTTTTGGGAAGTTAAAAACCCAACATGTTTTCAGATGATGTTGCCTAGGGGCAATGCATAGAAGTGAAAGAAGATGGGGAGGCAATGATGGATTCTTTTGGAATCCCACAGGCAATGGTGCATGGGCAGGAAAAGAAGCCATTGCTGTGATTTTCTGGCAATGATCAGATAGATAAGAATGAACCAGAGAGTGCAGCCCCATCAAGCTGCTTAACAAAGGAAAGGCATTTGAGAAGGATGTTGTGGTCAACCCACGTCAAAATCTGCAGACTGGTCAAGAAGGATGAGGAGGAATAGTTTATCACAGTCACATAGAATGTCATTTGTAACTTTGATAGTTGCTTTCGTTCCATGGCAGGAGCAAGGATAAGGCAGCAAGTACATTGGCTGGGAAGCGCCTTGGGCATTCTGCAGACATGTATACAGATAAGTTCTTTCTCAGCCAGTTGCCAAGGCAACAGGAAATGCAGCACATTTTGGAACCGAAATCCTTGGGTGGGAAGGAGAAAATCAGCCAAGTTCCCCATTGTACCCTATACAGTGAACCTAGCCAAATAAGCATGTGAATGCATGTTGGGTGTTAACAGCGCTGTGGGTTGGATTGGCTCTAATATTTCATTGTTGGAATAACATACTGGTATTCAATGTCTGAGTTACTGCATGAAGAATGGCTACTTTGATGAGGAACTTATGAAGGTCCAATACCTTTTAAAGCCAACCTCAGGAAGAAGCTAGCACCTTCAGGAGTCCAGGAGGGGAGGGGAAAAATAATTATTAAAATAAACATGTGTAATTTTCTTGGATTCAGCTTTTAATTATATATTTTTATATTTCACGCAGGAACTCAGACCTGTGAAAACAGAAATGCTAATGTTCAGAATAGAAGCATTGCCATTAAGCTACAATGTCAGTTTAAGAAGTTGGCCTGCTTAATGTTCCTTCTATCCCCTTATAGGAAAACTGAGCAGAATTCAACATACCTTCTTTTGCCAAAAGTTGGATCACCAGGACTGACAGGGAACATTAACAGTTTTTTCTTACACACAATGTATTCAGCTTCAGTGAAGTGCAGATACAGCTGTAAGCTGACTGCATTTGGAAATGCTCTGTAGTATTACATCACTATTATTAATCAGTAAAAGGGTCATTTTATCAAGTACATTTAATCTTCAACATCCCATACCCTCCAGCTGGCTTTTAGTCCACTGGCTGCATGCTGCTGGATTGAATTGAATATACACACATGGTTGGAATTTTCCATTTTTAAAAAATCTCAATGCAATAAATCTGACCTTTTAATCAAATCACTACAGGCTGGGTTTTGCAGTGCAGAACGTCTCGTTGATCGTGGCATTCTTGAAAGTTAGCATTGTGAACCCTTACTACAGGAGTAAAAGTAGATGGAACATCAGTTTCATTGTAAGCTCGGTGACTTGCTGACACTGCTAAATTATGTCTCTTAGCCTTCTACACCCCTAGGTTGAAATAGCAACAGAGGTCAGGTTCAGTGTACAGTCTTATGTCTGCTAAAACTGCCAGATCTCAGTCAGCTGCAGTAGCTTCACTGCCCAGTCATCAAGACTCATTGGTAGAGTGGATTGAGTGCATGCTTTAGATTCAGTTTCTTCTTAAAAGCTAAAATGGGCTATTGCTAGAGTTGAGCAACACTTCATCTCACAACGTGTGAAACCTGTTGATCGATTACTATTAAAGTGGGTACAGTACAGAATGAATGGCTTCATACCTGCTGCTGAGGGTAGCCACCTGTAGCCGATGTAAAAACACCCTAAAGGCTCTAACCCATTTGGGGGAGTCAGACAAACTCACAATTGAAGAGCTTTCAAGTTTTAATCCCAAATTTCAGAAACAGCCTAATGATTCATTATCATGTTTAATGTAATCTGCTGTCCCTATTTAATTGTTAAAGAAAATAAATTGAACTAGTTCTGGGCTGATGCTAATCTACAGTGCAGTGTTATTTATAAGTCATGTAGGATGAACAGAGATTGCTATTAATAATTTATGATATTCTTACAGCATGTCATTCTCAAAAGGGTTATTTGTGGGTTTTTAAAGTTTTTTTCTACTTTTCTACGTGAAAATCTGTATGAAATAAATATGGGATGAATCACAAAGCAGATTATGACAAAAATGACTGTTTCCAAAAGGCTGAATTTGGACCTGACAGTTCCACCTGTAGCTCACCCGCCTTTACTTTGAGTAACATATATAATCTACATTAAACAATCTTTTGCTGAAAATATTTAATCTCAGCAAGTGGGACACGGTTCATGGTGATTGAGCAGGAAATTGAAAGTCAAACTCTTCTAATCTTTTGCATTACCATGTTCTATTGAAGCAACTTGATACTGCTTTTGGGTATTTAAAAATGGATAGATTATTTAAAACTT
This sequence comes from Carcharodon carcharias, assembly GCF_017639515.1. NCBI lineage: Eukaryota > Metazoa > Chordata > Chondrichthyes > Lamniformes > Lamnidae > Carcharodon > Carcharodon carcharias. The sequence continues at coordinate 77,760,110 of NC_054477.1, read as the reverse complement.
AAAAAATCTTCGTGAGCGATTTGATATTTCTGGTTATGTTTACATTGTCTTGAAATCTGTTCCTTTTAATGTAATTTTGTGTAATGCCCTCAATGCTCTGTAGGTTGAAATTACTGTTGTATCACTTGCATTTTATGGTAAATAATAAGGAATAAAACAGTGCATATTGCATTATAAATACACAAAAATAACCAATAATTCACAGCATGTGTGAAGAGAATGAACTTTAGGGTATTTTTTTCCCCTGAGTTAAATAGTAACGTTCAGTGCAACATATTTATAGTTAATTCTGTACCCGTTATAGGTGTTACTCTTTACAATTTTCAGACAGGATCACTTTGGAGCTGCATAAAGGCCTAGATTGGCCCTTACTTTCTTCAGGTTTGGGCTATAAATGAACCTGTTGCCTGCAGACCAGCAGATGCAAAGCATTGATTTATCATTGCTTCATAAAGCAGAAATTACATCCGGCTTTAGTGGTCATCAGAATAAATGAAAGCAATTCCATTTTACTCATATTGCCCAAAGGTATGATACAACAATTGTAAAGCACAATTTTGGGATAATTGGTGAACCTTTGCCCCTTAGATTATGAGAGAAAGCTCAAGTGTACAATAATGCCTGCAATCATCTGTATGTAGTACAGTCAATATACACTTATGAAATTGAATGATAAGACATTAATGCACTTTTGCTATACATCAGCTAATGCTCTAAAAACAGAAGTGCTGGAAATTCACAACAGGTCAATCAGCATCTGAAAGAAAAATAGGTTAATGCTTCATCAGTGAGAGTCTTTTAAGGAATTGTTCATCGAGAATATAGCTAGTGATCAAGGAAGCAACATGAATAGTTTTCAGTGGAGGAACTTACTCCCATGAAGATTTTTATAAGCCACAAATTTTCAGCAGTGAAAGCTATAAATAGATGTTTCCTAATGAAGCACTCTGATATTTCAGGTTTAGCTATGGCTAGCCACTCCTTGCATGCTAAGCAGTGACAGAATGAACAGTTACTTAGAGGGGAATGAGGTACTCTCATATACATTTGGAATTACAGGTAGAAAAATGGCTGTCTCATCAACAGAAAGGTATTTTAATGTACAGTTGCATAGTAATGTTTGCAAATTATATCGGTTAAGTTGCTCTCCTTAGAGAAGAGGAGATTTGATATAGGATATACAGAAACAGGCCATTAGGCCCAACAAGTCCATGCTAGAGTTTGTGCATCACTCAAGCTTCTCCATCTTAACTATATCTACTATCCTAACCATCTATTTCCTTCCTCCCCCATATGCTTGTCTAGTTTTCCCCTTAAAAACATCTATACTATTCGTGTCACCACTCTGTGGTGGGGAGTTCCGCATTCTCACTACTCTTTGGGAATTAAGAAACATCTTTGCCAAATTAGATTTCTTTGTGACCATCTTATATTGATGTCTGCTGGTTATGCTCTTCCCCAAAGGAGGAAACATTCTCTCTATCCACTCTGTTGAAACCTTTCATAATTTTCAAGACCTCTATTAGGTTACCCCTCAGCCTTTTTTTTTGAAGTGAGACCCCAAGCCTGACAATCGTTTCCTGATATGTATAGCCATGCATTTCTGGAATCATTCTTGTAAACCTTCTCTGCACCTTCACCTGTGCCTTTCATCTTTTTATAGTGTGGTGACCAGAACTACCCAGTTCCCTAAATGTGGTCTAACCAAGCTTACATACAGGTTTAGCATAACTTCCCTACTTTTCAATTCTATTCCTCTAGAAATAAAACCTAAAGCTTGGTTTGCTCTTTTTTATGCCCTTGCTAACCTGTGGCAGAACTTTTCGTGACTTGATGTATTTGTACTCCCAAAATCTTTTTGTTCCTCTACCCCACCTTGACTTGCACCTTCCACGTTACAAATGACCTCCCTCTTCTTCCTACCAAATGTACTGCCTCAGACTTGTGTTGAACTTTATTTGCCCTTTTTTCCAGCTTATTAATGTCCTTCTGTAATTTGTTGCAGATCTCTGCCGCAGTGATGGTTTCCCACAATTTTGGTGTTATCTGCAAATTTAGAAATTGTGGTTTTGATTCCAAGGTCCAAATCATTAATATCAATTGTGATTGGAAGTAGTCCCAGCACTGATCCCACTTTCTACCACTCTGCATAACTACCCTTTATCCCACTTTATGCTTTCTGTCTTGAAGCCAGCTTCACCTTTGACTTCATATTCTCTAATCTTATTCATTAGTCTGTTAAGGGGCACCTTATCCAGATAAAATACATCTATTTTATTACCACTGTCTACTCTCTCTGTTTCCTGCTCTCAAATTTCAATGAGTTTGGTCAAGCAAGGTTTTCACTTTTGAAATCCATGCTGACTATTCATTGATATATTGCTCGTTTCTAGATGTTCTTCTATTCTTGCCTTTTAGAAGAGGTTCTATTATTTTTCCTACCACCAATGTTAAGCTGGTTGGTCTATAATTCCCTGGACGTGTTCTGTCCCCCTTCTAAATTATCCATCAGTCCTCTGCTACTACACCTTTCTCTAAAGAATTATTAATATGAGTATTAATGCCTCTGCTATCTCTTCCCTGCACTCTTTAAAAATAGAGGCGTTAAAATAAATGTAAATGAAAAGAGCCATAATCCAATAGTTGAAGAGTCAACACCAGAAGGTACAAATTTAATGTGATTTAAAGACCCAGGGACCATGTAAGGAAAAACTTCCTTGTGTAGCATGTGATTAGGATTTGGAATGCATTGCCTGATAGGTGAATATAAATATAATAGTAGCCTTCAAAAGGGAATTGCATAAATACTCGAAGGATAAAAAAAAATCACTGGAGTACGGGGAAAGAACAGGTAATTGGGACTAACGGGGTTGCTTTTTTAAAGAATTGACACAGACCCATGCACTGAATGGCCTCCTGTGTTTGTGGTAGTTTGTCAGAAACATCTCTGGAATGTATTTGTTCTGAATTGGTGTAACCAGTCTTATTACAACGCCCTGTGATCTCATATGCCCCGCGACTGGGCGAGAGTCATTAAGCTAGGGTACTCTGATTGTCATGCTGACTAGCTCATTTATAATGAATGTGATGCCATCAGTATTATGTTTTAAAAAAAACCTGAGGTCATTTACTGTTAACATGCCTCCAATAAAGTTATCCATTTAATAATGTCCATTATACAGCAGAATTTTACAGATTGCAAAACAATCTTTGAAATAGATCCAGTATTTTTTCCATTGTGATTGTCTATCACAGATGTCAGTTTCCAAATGTTCCATCTGATTATTACAGCAAAAATATTTAGAGTAACAGTAAGAAAAGCCACTGAACATACATTGGTTAACTTTATCATTCATTTTAGAAATATTTCAGAAGTTTCCATCTCTCAAATCTGTACTCTGGGGTTGCAGTCTGCTTCATTCAGAAATATGCCAGCAAGGCCAAGCACACAATATGTGAAGATCCCCACCCCACCTCTTCCTTCTGCATGGTTCTTTCATTCTCCCAGTCTGGATCATTCACTCCTTCCAGCCCCCTTGTTTTCCCCACCTGTGCATATCATAGAACCTCCATGTGGCTTTCCCTACACAAGCACAGTGGCCATCCCAAACTCAATGTAATAGCAAAATACTGCAGATCCTGCAAATCTAAAATAAAAACAGAAAATGCTACAAGTACTCAGGTCAGGTCACAGACCTGAAACATTAAATCTTTTTTCCTCTCCACAGATGCTGCCTGACCCACATGCCTGCTCTTTCTCCATGTTCCTGTGATTTTTTTGCTCCAAGTATTTATGCAAATGTTACTTGCCACTTGTCAGCCCAAGCCTGGATATTGTCCAGGTCTTGTTGCTTTTGGACATAGACTGCTTCAGTAACTGAGGAGTCATGATTGGTGCTGAACATTGTGCAATCATCAGCAAACATCCCTACTTCTGACCTTATGATGGAGGGATGGTCACTGATGAAGCAGCTGAAGATAGTTGGACCTAGGACACTACCCTGAGGAACTCCTGCAGTGATGCCCTGCAACTGAGATGATTGACTTCCAACAATCATAACCATCTCCCTTTGTGCTGGGTGTGACTCCAGCCAGTGGAGAGTTTTACCCTGATTCCCATTGACTCCAGTTAATCCTGAGAACACTTTCCATAACTCAGTGTCAGAAGCACCACTGAAGGGAGGCTTATCTTTAAAATCTGATTTTCCCCAGTTCGAGCCCCAACACACAGCCTCTAAGTTTGTAACTCAGAAAAATAATTATTTATTTAAATCTCTGTGGAACATCGCAACTGTCCAGATTGGAAAATGGCAAGCACAACTTTAAATTTGAACACTTCATTACTCATCCTAGCAAACAGCGGACCTAAAGCAGTTCTAACACAGCCGATCCAGGCAGCCATTGCTAAGAGTCTTCAAGAAGCATGCCACACAGGAAGTCCCTTTGTCTGAGTCAATGGCGACTCCATCTTGAAAACCTGTAAGCTCTGAAAGCCGCATATACAATTTAAATTTTTTTTAACATGGATCACAATTCAACACTTACAGCTCCATTTGGACTAACCAGTCTCAAAATTGGATGTCTTTAGAAAAAAAGATTAAGATACAGCATCACTTGCTGTTGAAATAAAAAGTAAAAAAAAAAAGTGAAAACGCTGCTTTACCCTGTAGACTCAATTGCAGACAACATTATTGTAAGACAGGTTATTAATAAGTTATCTGCCAAATACAAGGTGGTTTTAAAATAGTCGTTTGGTAGTACAGAACTTGAGTATTGCTGAAAAAAGAGTCATCTAAACTTTTTGTCTTGCACTCATCACACTTCAAGAATACCAATGTAAGGGGAAAACAATTTATACTGTATGTAAAGAGAGTACTCATTAGTTGGCAAATGGACTCTGGCAGAGGCCTTGCTTAGAGAATGCACCAGTGATGGTGACTGACAGTTAACGGCCGAGCATTGTTGAAATTTAAACCAGGCAGCTTGACTCTAGTCAAGGCATTGCCCTGAGGAATGAGCCAGCGAATGGCTATCCCTTATTTTCTTCAACTGAAACAGGTGCAATATGTGCACATATTCTTTCTGTCTGCAATTAACAAGGTCCTGTGTATTAATATATTTAGCTTCTAGTACATGCAAATGCGCCACACTGCAAGCCTGACTGACTATCTTAAACTGATTGTCAATGTGATTCTTCGCACAGTGGACAACATTTGCTAAATAATCCTCAACTGAGGAATCGTATCTAAAGTTCGACACTGTTTTTGAGTTTTGCAAGCACGGGCTGGTTGGGTATGGGGTCTGTACCTTGCCTGTTGGGAACAGTGGCTGGGACATGCTGCTTGACGTGATCCAACAGTCTTTGGGATGTCTGACCTAGCATCACACTTGCACTTAAATTCATATGCCACATTACTCATTTGTGTGTTAGAACGTCTTTTTGGTTTAACGGCAGCATCCTGTGAATACCGCTCATCTTGCTTCTGCATAGTAGTGGCATGAAACAGCTAGCTTCATCTGTTGCTCAAATTTTTGATGAACATTGATTTTCCAGTGTAATCTGAGGTAGGTGGCACTTTTCAAGGCCAAAAGTGATAGTCTTAGGCCCGTTCATGAGTTTGTGTGATATACAGCATAAAATGATCCGATCAGGGTGGCTGTTACCCTGCAGGATGCCTTTGATGTGCCCTATTTCAGCATCAAGCTTGCATAGTGAGCGAATGGCTCAGGCTCTATTTACAAGGTTGCCGATAAGACCAATTTTATAGCCCATGGAACTGTAAGGATCCCAAGGTGCATATTGACCTGCGAAGGTAAGCTTACAGTCGACCATGGGGGTTCTCTACCAAGAGAGAACCAAAAGAGGTACAGCCATGGTTCTTGAGTGAGGCCAAGAATTGTGGTTTCTCATTCTGGAACACTGACATCTTAGTTAATGGTCATCTAACGTAGAGTCAGGTGCCAGCGTGACAGTCCTGTTGGACAAGGAACCATGGCTCAAAGACCTCCTGGCTTCATCCACTTTATGGGGCAGGAGGAATCCGACTTCCAGTTATTGGTGTGATCCTGGAACCACTGAGGTGTGTAGTGGCAAACAGATCTTCAAGCTGACGTATGTCATTCAAAACCAGCCTTTATCTCTCCTGAGCAGAAATTCCTACATACAGCAGAGGATGGCAAGAAAACCACTGTCATTAGCCAACCAGAACTGCATGGTCCTGAGTATTCAAAACACCAATAAGTATTTAGACTGAGAATTCAGCTCTGAACTCTTCTCTCTTTGCAGAGCAGGTTTGTCCATTCTCATTGCAGGTTCAAGAAAATCCCCAGTGGTCAGACCAGCTAACCATCCATGAGATAACAACGACGCCTCCAGTGGAAGTGATACAAGAGTGATCAGTTTGAGAAGCCTCTACCTCCATCTACGACAATGGTACAGTTGGTTAACACAGCAATCACCGTGCACACACTGCAGCTTCCAGCCAGCATGCTAGGACCACAAAGTATGCTGGAACCTGGTGGCAGTGTCCCCACCATCAACAACAAAACTAAAATTTCTTGCCACAAAAAAGCACTTCCTCAGCCACAGAGGGCATCGAGACATCCCACATGGTGAGAGAGGAAGAGAAAGAAGCGATATGGCAATCAGTACAACGTTTGCCCACCCTGCAAGAAATGAGTTAGTAGCAGCAACTGCCAATCAACGCAACAGCCGAATTGACCAAGCGCAGTTCAACACAAAGGAATGGAAGAAAGGAATAAAAGATGCCAGCTCAACCTCCTGATCAACAGGAAGAACCAGAACCAACAGAGCCTACCACCACTCCAACAGAACAGTGAATGAGATTTGGAAGGGTACAAGTAAGGGGCAATCTCCATTTTAGATAAGACCTCTAGGCCACCTGAACCTGTAAATTCAAGGAGGTGAAGGGAAGAAATGGATTTCTGAGAATGTTGTAACAATGCTAATACAGTGTTACCACATTATTGATATTAGTGTAAATGTATGAGACTGTTAATAATGTAAGACATGATGTAAACTGGTGTAACTCCATTGGATAAAGACTTGGGGGAGGTGCAGTATAAGAGTCTGCCACACACACAGGCTTAATGTGGACTGAGTCCAACATCACCTACACAGTGATGCAAGCAGGCACATGACCCAGACCTCATGGGGTCGGTGTGGTGTTGAGCAGGGACGGGAAAAGATCTAAACATAGCCCGTATACCCTTAACACATGTACAGTACATAGTTCTACTTGTTAATAAAGGCTTTCAGTTAACCTCGTGAAGACTATGAAGAGACACTTCTGTAACCAATACCCTCCCAACAGATCTGGCACTGATTCTAAGGATATCCCATTTATCACTTCCCACCACTCAACACAGCTTCATACCTGTCTGCTCTGCCACCTGTCTGCACTCAATAAACCTGCTACATGCTGAACTTTGGGGCCACAATATCATTGACATAATGTTTACTCATTGATCTTTTCTCTGCTTAAACTCCAAAGCAGTTCAAACCCTGAGCAGTAAAATTAACAAAAATGTTTTACTTTTCCTCTCCTGCTTCCCTAATGAGATGCTCCTTGTCTGTGTGTTCAAACTGTCCACTCATCGTTTGATAACATTCATGGTAATATGAACATAATTAAACGTGAACTTTACAGGTTAGGCCACCTACTTTCTGTTCAAAGTACTTCCAAACTGCTTTCTGTACATAGTGGTAGCCTGAACTCATGCCAGCACCGAACTCCAGCAAAAATCAAACTTGATTCTTGTTGTACCTTTGTTTCGGGCATACCTGAAATATGTGTATAAAAATCAACATTTTTGCTCACTTTTTTAGTGGCCTCACTTGTCTCTTACCTCTTGCATTCAAAATCCCTGACCTTTTCTGAACTGACCAACAAACCATTCAGTAGTGTAACCAAGTGCTAGAAGAAAACCCACCACTGCCTTCTCAAGATGACCAGAAATGGTCAGTAAATGTAACCTTGCCATTTCCTGAGAACAACTTCAAAAAAAGATTTGTTTCCAGACTAGTTTACTCAGGCCTATTTCAAAGGCAATCCTACTTGTTTCCCTCAATTACCCACAACCACTTAGCTACAGATGCAAAATTTTAAATTTTAATGAAAACTTTTTGTATAAAACTTAACCCTACATAGTACTGAAGTCCAAAAAGAATCAAACTCTTTATGTTCTCTGGCAAACGTGACGAGAAAATGGTAAGGTCTTAGATTTCAGATTGCAATGTACTGGGTACTATTTTTCTCCATGTTAGTGAGCTATTATGTTTGGCTTCATAAGCTTTGTGCTTGAAAGAGATCTGGGATGATTAGCAGCAATGTTCAACATTAAAGGTGCTGAACATGATACAACTAAAGCATATACAGTTGCTTAAATAATGCTTGCCACATTTATACTTTGGTAGACTGTGTACAGAACTGTCTAATAATAGAGGATGTTCAGTGTCAAGAGGCTAATTGTAAACTGCCAATGATGAGACATACCTGTTTATTGGTTTTAAGATAATGATTAATCTGCATTTTTGAAGTTGGGCCGTTTAACTCGAGGGTCCAGCATATTGTAAAATATCAACGTTGGAGAATTATGCATGAGGCCAAGCACAGGTTCCCCTGCAAATATCAACTTTTATTGCTTTGTACCAAAATTGATTGGTTGCATAGTAATGACAGCTGAGGAAGGTCGTTCGTTCAGTCCTCCAGAAAGACCTGACTGAAGGCACTGAATACTGTAAAAGCTATAGGCCCTTATAATATTCCAGCAATAGTACTGAAGACTTGTGCTCCAGAACTTGCTGCGCCCCCTAGCCAAGCTGTCCCAGTACAGCTACAACACTGGCATCTACCTGACAATTTGGAAAATTGCCCATGTAAGTCATGGGCGCACACAGTAGGACAAATCCAACCCAGCCAATTACCACCCGTCAGTCTACTCTCGATCAACAGTAAAGTAATGGAAGGGGTCATCAACAGCGCTATCGAGCGGCATTTGCTTAGCCAATAACCTGCTCACTGACACTCAGTTTCAGTTCCACAAGGATCACTCAGCTCCTGACCTTATTCTAACCTTGGTTCAAACATGAACAAAAGAGCTGGACTCCAGAAATGAGGTGAGAGTGACTGCCCTTGTGATTGAGGCAGCATTGGCAAGAGTGTGGCATCAAGGAGCTCTAGCAAAACCTAAGTCAATGGGAATCAAGGGGAAAACTTCGCTGATTGGAGTCATACCTAGCACAAAGGAAGATGGCCATGGTTGTTGGAGGTCAATCATGCCAGTTCCAGGACATCATTGCAGGAGTTCCTCAGGATAGTGTCCGAGGGCCAACCGTCTTCAGCTACTTCATCAATGACCTACCTTCTACCATAAGATCAGAAGTGGGGATGTTTGCTGATAGTTGCACAATGTTCAGCATCATTCACGACTCCTCAGATACTGAAGCAGTTCATGTCCAAATGTAGCAAGACCTGAACAATATCCAGGCTTGAGCTGATAAGTGGCAAGTAACATTCATGCCACACAGTACCAGGCAATGACCATCTCCAACAATAGAAAAATCTAACCATCGCCTCTTGGCATTCAATGGCTTTGCCATCGCTGAATGCCCCACTATCAACATCTTGGGGGTTACCATTGACCAGAAACTGAGCTGAACTAGCGATATAAATACTGTGGCTACAAGAGAAATCAGAGGCTAGGAATCGTGCAATGAGTAACTCACCACCTTCGCTCCCCAAAGCATGTCCACCATCTACAAGGCACAAGTCAGGAGTGTGATGGAATACTCCCCACTTGCCTGGATGAGTGTCGCTCCGACAACACTTAAGTAGCTCAAAGTCATCCAGGACAAAGCAGCCCGCTTGATTGGCGCCCCATACGCAAACATACACTCCCTCCTCCACCACTGATGTACAGTAGCAGCAGAGTGTACCATCTACAAAATGCACTGCAGGAACTCACCAAGGTTCCTTAGACAGCGCCTTCCAAAACCATGACTGCTACCACCTAAAAGGACAAGGGCAGCAGACACATGGGAACACCACCTGGAAGTTCCCCTCCAGGCCACTCACCATCCTGACTTGGAAATCTCTCTCTGTTCCTTCACTGTCGCTGGGTCAAAATCCTGGAACACCTTTCCTAACAGCACTGTGGGTGTACCTACACCACATGGACTGCAGCAGTTCAAGAAGGCAGCTCACCACCTCCCTCAAGGGCAATGAGGGATGAGCAATAAATGCTGGCCCAGCCAGTGAACCCGCACCCCATGAATGAATTTTAAAAAGTTACTGGTCTCCACTGAGAACATAACCATCATGGTGTAACATCTGGATACCATTAACCCAATCTTCCCCTTACACGCACCAGTCACACATGTCCTGAGAGAGGCAAAAAGCAAAGAGACGAAAAAATTTGGCCAATTTAGCAAGAACTCTAGAAAGTTTTTCCCTGACCCCCCAAAGGCAAACAAAAGTTCCAGGAGATCACATGACTGAAATAAGCAGTTACAATATCTACTCTTAAGAACTCATCCAGCTTCCTTTAAACGCTTGAGCTGATTCACACTCTACTGCACAGTGCCAACAACTTGTGAACATCAATGCAAAAAGTGGCATCACTTAGAATGTAATTTTATTCCATACTTCCATAACTTTTATGTTCCCTGCTTCTCCCTGACCTCTCTATTTTGAATAGCTTTGCCATTTCTAAATCTAATCCCTTGTTACTTTAAAGAACTCAATAAAGTTCCCTCCAAAAATTAAGTGTATTTTTCTTTAATGAGTAAAACCTTGAACCTGCCTAGGATGATCATTGTATCTGAGGACCTTTAAGTAGATATTGAGCAAGTGACCACCTTATTTTTTCCAAAATACCTTCTGGATTTTCATCCTCACTATTCTATCCAAATTTCATGCATTGGTCACTGTTTCTGTGAAGAGCATCCTGGTATCAGTCTTGAATTTACCTTTTAGTTGTTTAAACTAGTGTCTTCACTTCTCTCATTAAGCTTAACTTCATTTACCTTTTCACTATTCAAGAGAATTTTAGCCAGTCTGATGGAGAGCTGGACATCCATTTAATACATGAAATGTATATATTTATCTATAATTCAGATTTACATCAGTTCATACCATATTATGATCTCTATTGTTCTATAATACATTATGGTACAGATAAATATATGTGATTTAAAAGAAAATACATTTAGCCATTCATTTAATGTTCCCATTTCGTATTCCAGATCTCAGTATTAGTCCATGTAGATATATTAAGTATTTCATAAAATGAGGAATAGGATCTGGAAGCATTGCATGTGGACTAACTGATATTGTATTTTAGATTGTACTGTGTTGGGAACTAGCTTTCTCATGTTAATGAGAAAGCACATTTGTCTTCAGCTTAATTACATTGAAATTTGGAATGAATAACAGTTGCTTTGAAGGTTAATATGATTACCATCAGTAATATTCTACTTGAGGTTTCAGCACTGCAAAACTAATACAACTGAAAGACCTTCGTTACCAGCTTATATCTTCCTTCCTCTGATTTATGTGGTTTATGTTGTTATTTGAATCTTAACATAGGTTTCAGTAGCACACTTGTTATTTTCCTTAGTATAGGGCAGAATTTTAATGCTTCCCCAGGACTGGGTTGGAAGGTGGGTGGGTATAAAATTGGGCTTAATGCCTTGGGTGTTGTTCCCTGTGCCTATCTGCTAATTTTCCAAGCAGAGGAGGAAGCATACACCCATGAGCCAAGTGAGGCCCTTAAGTAGACATTTAATGGCCACTTAAGAGCCTCTTCCTGCCCCAGCCACAACTTTTCCCATGTCTGGCAGAGGCTGGCACAGAGTGGGAAGCCCCGCCCAGCAGTTCTCACTGTTCGAACTGGTGATGAGCAAAGGTTGCGGGGCCGGGGGATGGCGGGGTACCTCTTTTACCGGCCATAAAATGAACCAAAGGCACTTACAGCATAAAAAGCTGTTTTTCAGCCCAGAATAACAATGCTGGTTCTTTCTAGAGCAAATCTCCCTGCCCAGCTCTTTTCCCAAAGCCCCTGTATCCCCCTCTTAAAATATGTAACCAATTATTCTTTAAAATATGCTACTTCAGCCATTCTCTGTGACAAAGCATTTCATTTTCCAACAACTTGCTGAATAAAGAATTTTCTTCAAACTTCTCTTGTCTCCCTCAATGATTTTACATTGATGACCTTTCATCATTTGATTCCACAGTTAGAGGCATTGGTCTTCCTCTATCCTCTCTGACCAAAACACTTTATAATCTCATAAGCCCCTATATTTGACTTCAACCCCCACCATGATTACAATGGAAAAACATATTGCAGTGTTGGAAAGATGAGGAGGCAGAGTCCATTTGTTCAGAGTTGAGAAGCAGAAAAGGTATGATCTCACAGCTTGGGGTATTCCATTGGCCTCCAAATAGTGAGGGTGAAAGATAGAGGAAAAAATCTGCAGGGAAGTGTGCATAATGGTGATCCTGGGGGCCTTTATCAATATTTGGGTAATTATGTTAGGGGAAAGGGTAAAGAGGGAGAGGAATTTCTGAAAGTTCAGGAGAACTTCCTTGATCAGTATGTTCTCAGCCCAACTTGAAAGGACACATTGCTGGATCTGGTGCTGGGAAATGAGCTGAGCCAAGTGTCTATGGGAGAACACTTGGATAAGGGTGACCATCACATCATAAGTTTTATATTACTAATGGAAAAGAGTAAGGAACAGTTTAATATAGAACTTCCAAATTGAAAGAGGGCTAATTTCAATGCGTTAAGAAGGGATATAGCCAGGTTAAAATGGAGCTAGAGAGTAACACAAAAAACTATAATGGAAGAATGGGTGATCTTTAAGCTAGGTACACTCCAATAAGCGCAAAAGGTAAGGGAGCCAAAAACAGGGCTTCTTGGGTGATAAGAGAGATTATGATGAAACAAAAAAAGGAGGGTGTATGATACACGTCAGGTGAATTCTCCAAGTGAAAACTAGGTTGAATACAATAGGGTGAAAGTGATGTAAAGAGGAAAATAAGACCAGCAAAGAAAGGGTATGAGAATAGAATGGCAGTCAACATAAAAGGGAACCCAAAAATCATCTACCAGCATGTAAATAGTAAATGGGTAGTAAAAATTTAGTTTTGTAAAAAACCTCTAAGACTTGGACTTAATTCTACTGAATTCAAGGTATGCATCTCGAGATAAGAATACAAATTACAAAAACAGTTCTGGCAGCTGTTTCAAGTTTCCCTCTGGGATTTGAGCAGCTCAGCATTTACCATCCGTTGTGCCATAACTGGTGGATAAGTCAATTGATTCAAATGATTTGCATCCCAAGTTGTGTTGGAGATAACCGGTGGGCTTACCTTAATTTTTTAAGCTTCACTAGCTACAGGGGAGGTGCCAGAGGATTGGAGAGCAGCAAATGTTTATTCAAGAAAGGGTGTAAGGACAGTCATAGCAACCGGAGATCAGTTAGTCCAATGTCAGTGGTGAGTGAGGCTTTGGAACCCTTAATCAGGGAAAAAAATCAACAGGCATTTGGAGAGGTTTGAATTTATTAAGGAGAGCCAGCATGGATTTTTAAAAAGCAGTTTGTGCTTGACTAATTTAATTGAGCTTTTTGATGCAGTAACAAGTTTGAAGGGAGTGTGATAGATGTTGTCTGTGTGGATTTTTCAGAAACCATTTGACAGAGCATCACAAAGAAGGCTAATTGACAAAAAAAGAGGCTCATGGAATGGAAGATCAGTATCCAATTGGATTAAAAAAAATTGGCTTAAGGTCAGAAAACAGTGAGCTGTCATAGATGGTTGTTTTTCAGACTGGAGTGTGATAGATAATGCTGGCCCCCAGGGGTCAGTGCTTGGACCACTGCTTTTTTTTGCTGTATATAAATGACTTGGATCTTGGAATAGAGAGTAAAATTTCAAAATTTGCCATGATGCCAAACTTGGAGGAATGGCAAACAATGAGGATGCTACATATTACCTGCAACAGGGCTTAGCTAGACTAGTAGAATGGACAGACAAGGGGTTGATGCAATTTAACACGTGTGAGCAGATGCGTTTTGACAGAAGGAATAGTGAGAGCCACTATAGACTTAGTGGCATGATTCTAAAGAGTGCAGGAACAGAGGGACCTGGGAATGTATGTGCTTCAATCTTTGAAGTTAGCAGGACATATTGAGGTGTTTAGCAAAATATATGGGATCTTGAACTTCATAAATAGAGGCATTGAGTACAAAAGCAGGGAAGTTATGCCAAACTTTTTTTAAAGCTCGGTTTAGGCCCCAACTCAAGTCCAGCTTTGGGCACCACATTATAGGAAAGATGTGAAGATCCTTGAGATGATGCAGAGGAGATTTACTGGAATCATTCCAGGGATTTGATGGGGTGGAGGGGTGGGGAGGAGAGGTTAGTTACAAGGTTACATTGGAAGACTGGCGGTGGTATTGTCAGAGTAAAGGAGATTGAGGGGAGATTTGATAGACGTGTAGAAAATTATGTCCGGCTTAGATAAGATAGACGGGGAAAGCTCTTCCCATTAGCTGATGGTACAAAGAGTAGGGGACCCAGGTTCAATATATTGGGCAAGAGATGCAGAGGAAGGACATTTTTATGCAGAGAGCAGCAATGACTTGGCATGTGCTGCTCACTGGAGCAATGGTGGTGGAAATGGAAACAATTCATGATTTCAAAAGGAAATATATTTGCAGGGCTATGGGTATAGAATGAAGGAATGGGACTGACTGGAATGCTCGGCAGGGAGCCAGCGTGGACCTGATGGGCCCAATGGCCACCACCTTTGCTATAAATGACTCTGACAAAAGAAAATTGGACAGGCTGCAAAACTGCCAATTAGCTGTCATCTATTTTGCAATACCATCCAGGATCAATTTCCGCCCAATATCCAAAATCTCTTCTCAAAACTAGTTTTTCATCCTTGGTGTGCTTTAAATTTCTTGATTTGTGTCATATTACAGAACCCCTGTATTGATTCTGTAATGTATTGTGTGAGACAGAAATATATCTGATTTTTAAAAAGTCTCCAGGTTATTTGATAGTCTCTATGAGATTTGACAATGTGACGATTGCATTGTAGATCAGAGATTCATTTCCTGAAGCCAAAGTTGAGCTGAATAATGCTGCATAGCCTTGCCATATTGATCTAAGAGTGCATATGTGCTGGGTTTAAAAAGAAGTGAAAATGTTGCTGGTTTCTATTTTATCACCATGATGAACACTAAATGCTTTTTAGAACATGGAATGACACACAATTCACAGCACAAACTGTCCAATTGATCTAACTGATCTACATTAGTATTTATGTTCCACAAGCCACTTCCCCCTCTATTTCATTTAACCCTATCTGCAAACCCTGCTATTCCTTTCTCCCATGTATACTTATCCGGCTTCCCCTTAAAGGCATCTATGCCATTCAGCTCAACAATTTCAAGTAAAATCATCATGATCGTTTGTAGTCAGTAATTTAAAGTTGCATTTTAAAGCGATTTCAAAGTATTGAATATATTTTGTAGAACTTCTATCTTGATTTGATAGATTCTGAATGCAAACAAGAGATCTTGCTTTCTGAAACCACTTCACACTTAATAAAACAGAAAAGACATGGGGAAAAGTTTTCCCTCTGTCAGGGGCAAGTGAGTCAGACTCAGGCAGGCGTGCCCCCAATTGGGGACGTGCCACCAATTTATGTGGGATGGCCTATTAAGGCCTGTCCAGCGTGACATCCGCTAGGAAGCGCTATGCACTCCCTGTGCGGGGAGTGGGGGGGTTCCCTCAGCCGAGAGTGCGCACTGATCTCCCTGAGGCCAAGTGCTGCCTCAGGGAGATCGGCTCCAAATTTAAAAATGTTAAATACATGATAGCAAGATTTCTCTGACGTTCTCTCATGTGACACTGTCACATGAGTTGGGACATGTCCATCACTTTCACTGAAACCTTTTATTAAATATTTAAAAATCCTCATGAAACCTCATCCCGCCCGTGGATGAGGTTTCATGCTTTTTCTTAAGCCCGCCTGCAGGGCTCCTGGCCTGCCCGCCAACCCGAAGGTTGGACGGGCAGGTCCATTAATGATAATTACTTTGTCAATGGCCTCAATAGGCCGTTGACAGATCGGCGGGTGCACAGCTGATTCAACTGCGCCCCCACCAACCTGAAAATGGAGATGACACGGGGTGACATCAAGAGTTCTGCCCGACATCACCCTGCGTCATTTTACATGTCGGCAAGCAGGCCCCTGCTCACTGACCGGAAGATCCTCCCCATGAAGTTTCTTCACTCAAAATATTGTTGTTTTTTATAGTGTAATTAGCTGCCATTTTCACTGTGACTAGATATCACTTGAAAAGAATCTGTGGTCATTGCTAGGGTTATTGCTTCATTCTTTTCATCGGCAGCCTGTGAGGTCTTTTGGAATATGCTGTCTTATCAAGTTTCAGTAATATGCTGATTGCTGCAGTGATTTTAGTCTACTAGAGACAGGTAATAACATGACATTATGACTTAGAACTCCTGATGCAGCTTCACCCATACTTACTCCAGGAGAGTGATCAAACACCACACTATGTGTATGAAGCTATCCGTTATTTAACACTCTTAATGTGCACCCAAAAAACGCATGCTAAACAAAAAGCACTTCCCATAAGAAAGCATGTCATAAGGGTGGATTATCATCCCGACCTGTAATTTTTTACATTTAAAAGCTATTGCCTGAGCCTAACAGGTCCAAAAATATTCTTAATACACTAACTAACTTGCAACTTTTTCTGCATAGCCCCTGTTCACCTCTTCCCCTTCCTACCTTCTTATACCCGCCTCTCAGACCTACTCATCACCTCTCCTGACCCCCTCACTCACTCCTTGCCACCTCACTTGTTCACAATGAAGGTTCAGGAGGAAGCAGTGAGTGGGGGGGTGGGGTTTGGAGTGGGAAGCGGTAGGGGGCAAGCAGAATGGGAGAGGTGGCGAGTCGGAGGGAGTGAGCGGGGAAGGAGAGGGAAGCAGCACATGAGGGAGAATGAGGGGGTCGGGAGAGGGAGGTGGTATGCGGGAAAGACTGACACGGGGTCGGGAGAGGAAAGCTGGGTGCAAAGGATACTGAGGGGTTTGGGAGAGGGAAGCTGGGTGTGGGTGAGGACGAGGGGGTCAGGAGAGGTGGCAAGCAAAGCAGGATGTTTTTAAAAAAAAAAACAGACTGAGCATTTGCAGTTTCAACACGGTTCTTGGCTCATCCACAGTAACTGCACTAAAACAAAAAATGGAGAGGCAGGGCATTTTGGGTAAGTTCCCTTATTTACCAAATGTACCAAAACAAGAACATGCTTTAAACAGGGGATTCCTATACAGCCAGTTATTGCTCATCAAGTGATAACTCAAGCTCCAACTTATCTTCCTTCAAATCTATAACTAAGAGGCAACATTAATGAATACTGAAGCTGTTCTAGTCCTTATTCTGAGAGAAATGGCATTTATGAACAGGCTCCCAACCAACTAAATCTACCCCCTTTATCCTGGTTGTAACCTCTTGGATCCACAAACCACTGGATTCACAAGTCTATCATTGGAATGAGGGGAGCAATATTTAGTTGTGTGAACACCAGGGGTCAGATTTTGATGTCGAAGACAGGACTAATTCCACATCCTGATCCTGCCTCCACCTTAAGACTGCCGGGAGGCAGAATTTTCCCGAGGTCCAAGCCCTAAGCGGCCTGGAGCCGGAGGGATAGAAATGGAGGTGGGCCAAGTCCATAGCAGGCAGGTTAAAAGACTCTGTTCCCAGAAAACCTCGGCCCAATTCTTCCATTGCAATCAGCAGCTAATGTATATAAAGTTGAACCTTCTGACCACATTAAACACCCCCTCATCCATTATCCATTTAATGAACAGAATTCACAGGCCCTATTATAACAGTTGGAAGCTATTGAATAGCCCATAATCCTCTCCAACTAAACATACCAACTCTTCAAGCCAGCTGTGTAAACCGTCATGTACTTGTAAAACAATTAGTAGTTAGATTGCAGCCAAGAGTGCATAATTCTATCCAAGTAACCAAACTCAATTCATAACTACTATCTCAACAGATGCCTAGACTAAATACATAAAAACAATGGGAAATGCTTAAACAAGTGTACGTTGTTATCATACTAGGCTACAATTTACACTTTCAATATTCTAAAATGTACTCTATCATTTTATCCATTTCATATACTTTTGAATTCATCTGAAAACATTTACAATCCATATTTACAATGTCGATCTTTTATTTGACAGCTTGCCAGTTGGCAGAACTAGCAATCTAGCAAATACATTATTGAATGGGTAGCTACATCTTCCAACCATAGCACTGTTATGACTCACCTTAATGAACATAGGTACAACTCATGCTACAACATTTCATGACCTGTAAAGGAGACAAATCCCTTTTACTTTACCTTTTTAAATTCTTCTCAACTCTGATCCATAGTCTACACCTCCATGCAGCTGGTGTGAAACCCAACAGTGACTGAAGTCCAGCTGCCTCCATGAATGTTTTTTAAAAAATGAAACTAGAGATGGGCTCGCAATGAGCCCACAATGCTGTTAATCGCCTTGGTACTAGGAACATGAGATTTCTAGGGTCTGCCCCCTCCCTCACCTTTGGTGAAAATGGCTGAGGACAGAAAGGGTGGTGGGATTTCTGGGCGCACCACTCGATGGCCATTTTTTTCTGATCCGCATCAGGACCATGAAAGTCCGGCCCCAGGGGCTGAATCATGTGTACGAGTTTACCAGAAAGCAAGTGGAAACTGTGCACATATGAAAATCACTAGTGGGTTGAGGCTATTATCACAGATAATTAAGGCTGAATCATTATTGTCTTGAGTCATAAACTAATTTGTTACACAATGTAATCACATTAATTTTATATAATATCCATGGCTTTAAGGATGTTCCATATTCAAAGCCAGTGTCTTGAGTTTGCTATTTTTCTTACTCGTTTTCTCCTCTAATTTTTTTTTCTTTGCCATCATGTACATGTTGATTGCCTGCTGGAGTAGAGTATGATTGTCTGAATGCTCAGTTCCTTGTCCAAGTGGCCATTGTTTAAGCATTAACCTTGACAGGAAACCCCAGCCGGTCATTGGAGATTAAGTATAATTGTTCCTCAGCTGTTTGGCCATGGAAATGAGCTGAACAATAAGTGTTTCACCTGTTATCTATGTTTGTGCCTGTCTCCTTATTGGTGTTTTGCATTTCCACATACTGGGGCTGTTTAATTACAATGTAAGAAAGAAATGTACCTGAAATATAGTGAAACATTTGGAGTTTATGACAATACACATTTGGTTAAAAGACAGATAAGCATTCATTTTGTTTTAAGAGTATTTTAAGTTGTTCATTTTGAATGAGCCTTATTTTCATTTCGATTAGTGGACCTAATGAGAGAACCTACAGAAACAAATGCTGTGTTGTGTTTCATCTCTAGTTACATAAGAATTCACACTTCCTATGATGTGACTAAAGTGCACATAGTTGCACATAAAAGTTACGAGTCCGATCAACAATTTCAAAATGACATTGGTGTCGGTGGCTTGGTGACAAATGTCGACAATGTTCCCAAAGTGATAGTTACCAATTCACGATAGACATGCCCAAGTCTACTCTGTAACCACTGCAGATGTCCAAGGTAAGACTGAATAAGATGATGACTGTAACCAGTCAAATTGGCATTCTTTCCAGCCAATGGGATATTTGTTAACTGGTTTTAACCAAGTTGAAAATGATGACAAATCAACAGTAAGCTCTGGCCTGATCTAGCCTAATAATGCACAAAGGATCTGATTGCATTGCCATATGAGAGACGTCATTTGACAACATCTAATGCAGTTAGAAACTCAGAATAGTTACAGGTTATTAGTTGATGGCCTTTAGCTACTGGTTTGGCTGCCTTTCATCTGTTTTATAACTTCCAATTTTCTTAAAATTAGTAACACTGAGCATTAGTAAGACCTCACTATTCTAATGCAAGGCTCAAAGTATGACCACCTTCACAAGTATTAGATAAAGTTGGCAAATATCAGTTATTCATAACAACAGAAATGGTAAGACCAGGAGGTCACCATTTAACATTTTGAACCTGCTCCATCATTCGATAAGATCATGCTGAACTTTTCTGTCAACTCCACCTTCCTGCCCTATCCACATATCCTTTGACTCCCAAAAGAACATAAGAAATAGGAGCAAGAGTAGACCATATAAGCCCCGCGAGCCTGCTCCTCATTTCAATACAATCATGGCTGATCTTGGGTTTCAAATCCACTTTCCTGCACACACCCCCTATATCCCTTGATTGCCTGAGAGGCCTTAAAATGTATTTATCAATGGAGCATCCAAAACCCTCTGGAATAGAGAATTCCAAAGATTCATGATCCCCTGATTGAAGTAGCTTCTACTTATCTCAGTCCTAAATGATCAGTCCCCCATGTTTTACACTCAAATCAATCATTGGAAACAATCTCTCAGCATCCACCCTATCAAACCACCTCAGAATCTTGTATGTTTAAATGAGATCACCTCTCATTCTTCTAAACTCTAGAGAATATAAGCCCAATTTACTCAGCCTCTCATCAAAGGACAACCCCCTCGTCCCAGGGACCAATTTAGTGAACCTTTGCTGTATGGCCTGCAATGCAAGTATGTCCTTTCTTAAATGTGGAGACCAAAACTGCACACACTGTTCCAGATCTAGTCTCAACAAACCCTGCACAATTGTAGCAGGACTTCTTTATTGCAAGGGAATTGGACTACAGGAATAAAGGCATGCCATTTGCCTTCCTAATTGCTTGCTGTACTTGCATGCTACTTTCTGTGTTCCTTGTATGAGCACACCCAAGTCTTTTTGAATATCAGCACTTACAAGTTTCTCACCTTTTGAAAAAAATCTGATTTTATATTCTTACGACCAAAGTAAATAACTTCATATTTCCCACTTTATACTCCATCTGCAATCTCGTTGCCCACTCACTTAACCTATCTGTATCACTTTGCAGCGTCTCTGTGTCCTCCCCACAGCTTACCTTTCTACCAGCTTTGTATCGTCTTGACCTCAGCTTGGGAATGTACTCAACAACTGAGCACCCGTAGCCCTTTGGGTTAGTGAATTCCAAAGTTTCACAGCCCTCTGAATGAAGAAATTTCTCCTCACTTCAGTCCTAGATATTCTGACCCATATTATGACTCATTGTTCTAGACTCTCCAGCCAGGTGGAACCTCCCATCATCTGTTCCTATCATAATAGCATCATTGAACCATAATAGTCTTGCCAATCTTACTGCAAATTTCAGATCCATTACCCAATTCAATTCGTTTCCTGGCCATTGAATGTCATTGCTATTGTGATCACAATATTTCAATTATCATTAATCGCAATCATTAATTATCATTAATCATTAATTATCATTAATCATTAATTATCATTAATCATTAATTATCATTAATCATTAATTGCATTATCACAATAACCTGTCTGATTTCCACACACTTAAAAGTATTGTTTTGCAGTCCATCTCTTGTGCAGCAATAACTGGGCAACTAGCGCCATGGCCTTTTGATTTATTAGCTCTTTGGACCACAATAGCATGTGAAGTGTCTCTTCAGTCCCTATTAATATTTGACATCAGTAGAGAGTATGCTAGGATTCCTTAACACCATGTTAATATCTGCAATTTTTGGCAGAATAGTGTTTCTGGAAAAAGGCAGTAATTGAAACTAAGAAGGGTCAGAAACATAACAGCATTTAACTGAGTAGTTCTCCATCATCAATCATTGGTGGTTTATTATACCTGGGCGAGCCAGCTGAACTCCTTGCCAGACCTGAGTCAGTTTGTTGGCTCTGGTTTAATTTTCTATTAAGGAAAAAGATTAGAGGCTCAGAGCAAACCTAAAAAAGAGGGAATGAGTTGGTATGTGGTTGGTCTGGCAGTTAAGCTGGTACTGGACCTGCCCTAAATAGATAGTAATAAATTTGGCATCAAATGTTTGACTTTCAAATGGGGGCTGAACAATCTATTTATTTTGATCCAAGTACTGTAGATGTTGGCGTATATGTCAGCCTTTAAAGCCTTCAAAATCTTTCCATAAAATGGGGATTGACTTATGCGCCAAATATAAAATGTGAACCATCGGTTTGCGTGATTGCCATTTTAGAATGTGAAAAAAAAACACCAGTAAGGTAATTCTTGGTTTTACATTTGAAAATTACTATAGGCTTTAATTTTGTTCCGTTGACCATGCAGGCCAGTACCATTGTCTTCTCATGTTCTGTCATTTTAGCTGGAACTGCTTTTGAACCTTCCCACTCCACAGTTTGGCTGCTGAGCATATCAAAATTCATGGCTGTTTCATCCATGTTGACTTAACGAGTAATCATGTTTCTGCTGCTGGTTGATGAGCCCTTGGTGGTTGATGAATCACTGGAAACTGGTAATTTTGGCATTGAGGCCTTTGGTAGTCTCTAAGCAATCTTGGTCTTCTGCCACAACATGAGACTTTGTTCTTAAAAAGTGGCTACACCAACTATCTATTGCTCTGAAACCTTTGCTGGCCTTGAGTTTGATTTGGCCCACTTAAATGCATATATGTGCACTGTATTTCTGGTGACAATGTAACCATTCTGAAGATCTTCGAGGGCACATTCTGATGCCTGTTTCTCAAAATCAGGCCTTTAGTGGATTTCTCAACTAGCAACTTGAGGAAAGGGAGCTCGTTAGACCGCTTAATCTCATGAATTTGAGCGAGGGATGGACCGTATTAAGCTATGTAAGGAAATCCTTACACCTGGCTGGAGATTCAAAGATCTTGAACGCCTAATTTACGTATCAGAAATATGCACTGAGTAAGTGGTGAGGGCTCATTCCATCAAGAATGCTTCTCTTGTGGAGACTGATGAAAATGTTAGCAATTGCTGGACCTAGAGGGGTTCCCATGACTATACCGTCTATTTGCGTACGCAGTTTCATTAAACTCAACTGTGCGAGTTGCCAAGTTCGTGTGTTCATGAGTACAAACTCAAAACTCAGGCATGTCTGTGAGAAAGTGATGTGGCACAAATGTCAATGACTTCCTTCAACAGCATATTTGTAAATAAGCTCGCAATGTCAACCGAGGGCATAGACAAGGCGTTGCTATCAATAAGTAGGTCACATATAGTCTTCGAAGGTGAAGGAATCCTTCACTGTGTACTTGGAAAACTCACTAAGAACCGGCTGTAGTAATTCACTCAACCAGTTGAATGCTGCGCAGAACATCATGTATGAATTTCAGCACTGATGCAATGCCAGATATGTAGGCTGTACATCCCAACAACTGACTCATCAAATCAAACAACATGATCCTTTGATTGTTCTTAATAAACAGAGTACAAGCTGTACTCAACCAGCCCACTCTTGCAAAACACCAAAGTAAAATGTCTGCTGTTAGATGTGATTCCATGATTGCTCAAGTGCTGCCCAATCTTAAGTGCACTAATAGCTACACCACCAACCAATTTAAGATAATCAGTCAAGCTTGTAATGTGGCTCATTTATGCTCATTAAAAGCGACATACATTCTTATCTGGGGACCCGTTCTCTGCAAACAAAAGGAATTTGTTCAAGCCGTGTGCCTTTTTTGAATTACCTGCGAGCTTGGGAAGCCTGTAGTTCCCCATTGCTTTCTCCATGGCAATGCCTTGGCCAATCAGTGTTGACTTACCAACCAATCAGCACCCTTTTCTCCTGTAGTATAAATTGTTGTTGTTTGAAATTTAGCATTCTTGTGTTTGTCCTGATGAGTGCAAGATGAAAAGCCTTGGCAACATGTATCATTTCAGCAAGATTGAAGGCACAAAATTCACTCGACCATCTTCGCCAAGTTGATGGCAGGATTGCTCTGAATGGTTTTAGATGTCTGTAGTGTGGGAAAAGAAGGATTTCCATTCCGATCACAATCTTTATCTCCTAATGGAAATGTTAGTCAAAAGTCTAATGCCTCCACATCTCACAGCATGCACGATTCCTATGAAACTATTTCAAGAATAGTCTGCCTACAAGAGCAATGATTAAAATTTAAGAAAAATACCCACTGCAAATCATGTTCCAAACCCGTTATTTAATCCCCTAAATATGCAATCTGATTGTGTTCCTTCTCACCAGCCAAAACTAACCAAATGCGGAGGCCACAGATAGTTGGCTGCATGAAATAGAGTTGGCTGTAGAGTGGCCAATCGAAATGATAGGATTGGGCTCATATTTTGTGTTATCATATTTTGAAGAGGAGTGAGAGGATATTCAGTTGTGATATAGTGGAAGTCTGTTAAATAGTTATAAATGCAGGAGACGTATTTCCAAGAGTGCCAGGGGTGATACAGTAAGGTTACAAACCACACAATGCATAAGGCATCACTACTTTGTTGGGTCAACTCAACCTTTAGAGGTAAGCTTGTTCTGTGATATCCTTTCTGCTTGGTTCCACCTGTAGGCTGCACAAGCTCTAATGTTTATCTCAGCAAGAAGACTGTCTTCAGTTCTCGGGGTTGTAGGTTGTAATATTTGCATGCTTAGATGCCCTGGTCAAGTAAACACTTTTGGTCAGGATAAGCATTCTAGCTTCCTTTTGTATTCGAGCCCTGTTCAACCTAAATTAGTTCCGAGTCCAGATCCACATCTAATTTACTGAAGTACTCAAACATAAGCAAGTATGTTCAGCTCTAAAGTTTTTACCCAATGTGCGTTCACACTCCTTGGAGAAATCTGTCCCTGAACAAGATATCTGAACTGAACCATTGAAGCCAGATTTGTATTGTTTTTCTGTGAACAAGAATTAAGCCAGGTTTTCACCCCTGATTGTTGGTGCTCTTATTGGTAGCTATCAGAGGAGTCTAAAACTAAATGTAGCCTATTAAGGTATTAAGTCTATATTTCTCCAAGGAAGCTCAACCTGGAATAAAGAATTTTAACAGTTAATTTAATTCATATAATCCAGGAAGGAAATGTGAACTGCTGCAAAATAACACATCACAAAGCAGTAGTTTAGGTCAAGAATGATGGACTAGTTTCATTTAAATTACAATGATTTTAATCTGGCTTTCTGTCCCAGTATCCTTGGAATATGCAGTGTCAACCTGTAGCCAACAGTGACCTTATTCCTATTGGGAAGCACATGGCCTTCACGCCACCGCTGTGCACAGAGCCAAAACTGAGACTAGAAACTCAACATAATGAGGGGTAGACCAGTGTATTGCCTTGTTTTCTACTTTGCTGCTCCAAGCTGAAATATAAAGCATGTAATACAGGTCATGACATAGAGTTGATTGTGCTTAAATAAATATACATTGTAATGTGATTTTAGTAGCTTTCCTTTGTATGAAAATTAGGATTTAATTACAAAAGGATGTCAAGTATTTTTGCTCGCGTACATTTACCATTCTCAGCGCTTCATATCAGCTGCACATTTTGCATTACAGGAGGGCACAATACACAGATCAGAAGGTTCAACCTGTCCCTCCTATTGATGTCTATGTTATTCAGACAGGAGGCTTTTAAGGAAATTAACTGAATAACAACTGCTTGCCATACTTAATTATTTTATTACCACTAACAAATAAGTGTATCACCTCACAAACTGCTCAGCTGTTAGGGTGACATTATAAGCAGGCCCAGTGTCACTGGTAATATGTTTCTTCATCTTTCTGAAAATACGAGTGTCATTGATGGCGTAAGCTTGTAAACCAATCGGCTAATTGTCTTGGGTAACTCTCCTGTGGATACATGATAGCAGTTGATGGAACTTTCAGCGTTTTCTTTTACTGCATCCAGCATGCTGCATAATGCCCAGGACGGCAGCAGAATTTTTCAACAGATCGTGCACTTTTCTGTAAATATCTGTACATTTAACCTAAATGAAATGTCTGCAACATCCACTCCATCCACCACCGATGCACAATGGCAGCAACATACAATGTACAAGATGCACTGCAGCAACTCAGCAAGGCTTCTTCGACACATTTTCCAAACCCTCAACCTCTACCACCTAGAGGTACAAGAGCAGCAGATGCATGGGAACATAACCACCTGCAAGTTCTCCTGCAAGCCCCACACCACCCTAACTTGGAACTATATTGCCATTCCTTCACTGATGCTGGGTCAAAATCCTGGAACTCCCTCCCTAACAGCACTGTCGATGTACCTACAACACATGGACTGCAGACGTTTAAGAAGATGGCTCACCACCAGCTTCTCAAGGGCAATTAGGGACGGGCAAGAAAAATGCTGGCCTAGCCAGTGACGCCTATGTCCCATGAAAGAATAAAAATAAACACAGAAGATGGCATGCACCAGTTATGGGAGACCAGAGTGATGTGGCATATGGTAACTATAAGGAATGCCAATGTCTGGAGAATTGTTAGCTCAAAATTGCTATAACATTATGGTACATTGTCAGAAAAGTTACAAATCAATAAATATCATCTTCTCAATTTTCATGAATTCGAAAAAAACGCTTTTGCTATTCATTGTATTAACTTGGGTTTAATTTGACAACAGCAGCAATACCATTGATTTGTATTTATAATTTTCTTCTCCTTTGCCCAGTTTTTCATGCCCACTATTTTTGTGAATCTCATATGCTTGTATAAGTGCCATATGTTGTAACTGAACCAGTTTGATTTAATGATGAAGCCTTCCCAACCTAGACTGAACAACAGGAATAAGCTCACATCAGAGGTATTTTTCTGTGTAAATGTATTGATATGTGAAATCTATATGTGGAATCTTTTGTAAAGCCCAATAACCCTTGTGACACAATAGTTTTACTTAGGTAAAAAGTATTTTGTTTTAAAATTGTTTTTGTATCAGTGATTCTAAAAATCAATCATCTCATTTGTTCCTCTGTCTCCCTTAACTTTCAGCAGTATGAGATTTATGAGGTCAGCTACAGCACTGGACAGGATTGACAGTCTGTCACCTCTGCTAGATACTGTCATTTTTCAAACTGCAAGGCCAAGCTTGAAGGGAATATACAAAGGAAGATGTTCTTGCCAAATGGGGCCACAGCAAAGCACAGATGCCCCAGTTAGATTTGTGATGAACAAACAGTAAATCAGCAAATTCCTCTCCTATTTTAAGGGTCTTTTATTGGATTCTCTCTCCCCAGACAGTTCCCAGCTAAACAGCTTGCGGGAATCCACCAGTGTCAATCTGTACAGGCTTTTAAAAGATTTGACAGCAAACTGGGATTTCTCAATCTGATTTATTCCCCCCTCCCTCTGTGATTTTGGTTAGTATCTGTCCCTGATGGTCAAGGGAACCAGCAGTCTGGTCAGTCATGGGCCACTATTCATAGATACAATGTGTTCAACAACAAAAGACTGCTCCATTATTTGATTTTTTTTAAATGGAAATAAAATTCCTAGTGTAGTAGCACCAAACCATATAGTAAAGCTATATTCTATAAAATGTTCCATTCTTCATATTCCTAATGTTTTATAAGACTGTGGCTCTGTTTAAAAGGATTAGTGTCAAACAAGCTTCCACTTTATTAATAGTTCAGATTTTACATATTTTACTATTATATACTGCTCCATTAGATACAGAGTGTATGTTCAGACTCTTGTGCTGTGTAGTGCATACAGAAATGAAAGGAACATGGCTGATACATCACATTTAACTGCCATAAAATTCCAGTTTTGGAGTTGCCAAGAACAACATTTTAGGCTAATACATGTTGAAAAGGAATTCCACTAAAGCATGCAGGAGAAACATTTTGGAAAACATTTTTCAGGTTTCCATGGGAATGCATTTAAATTGAATGGGTTAAGCCATAGTAATACCTATTTAATAAAGAAGGCCTATTTTCAAAAATTTGATTTGTTTGTAGTTGATGTTTTACTGTGGAATGTAAAACAATTTGTGACTTCAGAGTTGAGTAATTGCAAGAAAATACAACTTCAATGCAATAAGTTAAATGTAGTAGAGAAGCAGATGGACTTCAGTGTACAGATACACAGGCTATCATGGACAATGTGAGTAGATAAGGCATGGGAAAGGCAAATGGAACACCTGGCATTGTCTTCAAAGGCAAAGGATATATAAGCAAGATCTTATGAACCTGCAATTAAAGTGTTATGTACAATTTTGAAGATCCCATTATTTGGAAAGAAATAAAAACAATGAAACAGATGCAATGTATATTCATGGAGTTATTATCAGAGATGAGGGGGTAGGATTATTATGAGAAACTTGAGAAATCGAGGAGGTTTTTTTGCACCAGATGACCTGCCCTAAGAAGAGCCTTCTAGATTACAATGAGTAACAATCAGGTAAAGAATTGTTTACAGTGGATGGCAAGACGATAACAAAAGGGTGGGAGGTAATCACAAAATAAATAACAAGAAAAATGAGAAAAATAATTCTCCCTCTGTCTCCCCCCCACCCCCCCACCCCACACCCCCCCCCAAACCCCCAACACACTCACCCTCTCTCTTTACGTTCCCCTACCCCTGTTCTCAGAATCAGAGAAATGGGATCAGGAATTTTGTGTATTTATGTAGGACAACATCAAGTCTTTGGCTGTGAAGTGCTTTGGCTCATCATAATGAGTCACTTTTTGAAGTATAGTCGTTGTTATGTGGGCATAAACCGCACAAAGCAAGGTCCTGCAAAGAGATGAATGACAGTCAAAATACAGAAACTGAATTTACAACTTGTTGTAAATGCACAGCAAGAAAAGGAAAAGGACTGGTATTCCTTTTATGTACAGTGTCATTAGAAGATAGTTTATAGCATTGGAAAATACAGCAATCCTAGGAAGCCAATGAGGATTGACCAGCTAAGTACTCAACACTGAACTGTCACTTTTTGTTGGTGTTTCTGCAAAGAATTGTTGTCAAGGACAGTTGTAGGTTGAAAACTTTGCATTGGCACAGGTGCAATGCACCTTAGACTGGTGCAATCTCTGTGATGGTAAAAATGTAACAGCTCTATTTGCTCCCGTATAGCTAGTTCATAAAATTATCTACAAAAGGAAAAAAAATCCCAGGCTACAATTGGGACAGGAGTGAACACCTAGTCTTTACAAGATTGAATTTTTGGTCATTTCTCCCATTAAATAGGGAAGTGGCTCTTTAAACTTGGGGCAACAAGTTGGCTACTTGTGTAATATTACCTACTTGTGTAATAGCTGCAGAATAACCTACACTGAACGTGGGTGCCTATATGTTCTCATAAGTACCAGATAAGATTGTCATAGTTACTAGAACTAGGAAACACAGCAATGCTTGTAAACCATTTCCATCATTGCAGAAGGTGATCGACAAGAGAATGGGGAAGCACTGCTTGTGAAGCCACCTCTCTTGTGACCTGATTGTTTGCAAGCAAATATTGCCTCGAGCTGGTATCTGATGGTTGACAGATGCTAAAAAAAATAATTACAGAAGCAATCTTAACCAATATCTTTGAAGAGAGATGGGTGGGAAAGAGAGAGGGGTAAGTTGGTTTGATTATGCAGGTAGAGAGGTTTAGGGAGGGAATTCCACAGCTTAGGACCCAGGCATCAAAGGTGGCACAATTAAAATCAGGGATTTGCAAGAGGCCTCAATTGTTAATGCCTAAAATGATGGTTTTCTGAACACACAACGAGATGGTAGGGTGCAGGACAAATAAGGAAAGAAAAAATATTTTTGTTCCCTTATTCAGTTCAAATTGTTATGTAAATATGGGTAAAGTAATGTCTCTGTGCACAACCATGTAAACTATAAAAATGATTTTTAAAAAGCAGAAATGGAACTTTGTTTCCATTTTACCTCCATGTATTTTCAAAGGTCAATATTACTTTACAATAATTCTGCCCTCAGACTCCAATGATAAAGCTTTTTTTCCATATGCATTTCTCTGCTATGTAGTAAATCAGGTCCACTACAGATTGAATTTTGGTTTTGGAAAAATAAGCGTGGAATTTCCTGTTCTTGTGCTATTAAGAGCCAAGAGTGTATTGCGAATAATTTCCTTGACAATGCACACAAGGCCATTTACATCTGATATTCCAAATTTGTATACCTTGGGAGTAATTTTATCTATTGGCAAAGATATAAAATGAGTAATATCAGATTGGTAGGCTATTGCACACCGTGCAATTTCCATTGCCAATTAAGTCAATAGAAGGGAAATGAGTAGAGTATATAACTGGTGGAGAATCTATCACCCATTTCACACCATCACCAGAAGTTCAAATTACTCCCCCTTCTATTCTGCACACTGCAGGAAACAATGAGCATTTAAATTTGCTTTTAAGTGGCCTCAGTGGATGTGGGAGCTTTGAACTTCAACAGAATTAAGTATCTTTTGATAAGAATAATAAGGTTACATATTTTGGAAAATGTATCTAAATGGGATGTAGGTGCAAATAAACATCAGCAACTGTAGCAATGAAATAAGACCATTAATAATCAATCAAAGCACTGGGAATGTTCATTTCTAGAAGGATAAAATTGAAAAGCAGAAGTTATGCTAAACTTATATCGAGCTTAGTTCGGTCACATTTGGAGTAGCGTGAACAGTTCTGATTCCTATATTATAAAAAGGATATAAAAGCATTACAGAAGGTGCAAAATAGGTTTACTGGGATAATAAAATTGAGAGGTTCTGCCCATCAGGAAAGATTCAAAAGGCTGTGACTCTTCTCTCTCTCCCTCTTAGGCATCTGTTTTTGGGTCTGTAAATACACTGACTAACATATTGGTGACCATTGTCAGCATACCTCTGTTGCTCTTTTATATCCCTTATTATCCTCTTGATTAAATCAAATGAGAAGGGAGCGCAGAATGCAGCTGCAAAAAAAAATTAATACTGCTGCTGTGGGAGACCATTTTCAGGCAAAGGAAGTATTGCTGGTATTTAACACCTGATTAAGATGGCCCAGAATGGCTCACAGCACATGCAGCGCCTGGGAACAGGAAGATTGGTGGGCTCGCTCTCTAAATAATGTGCTTGAAAATTTAAATTGACTGAACAAAGTGCATGTTCCATGCAGGGGTGCATATCACTAGCAAGGAAACAACGCCGGGATTTCTAATACTGCAACTATGAGTGACGTTTACACAAAACCAAGATCTTTTAAAATTTCTACCCACCTATTCTGTCAGAATGATATATCCTGATTGGAATTTCCAGACTATGGTCTCAATATTTCCAGCACAATAATAACGTTGCCATGAGCAACTCATCAGAATAACAAAACAGCCACCAGAATGCAATTTATAATCATGTCTGAACTCATTTGTTCATGTTATTTTAATCAAACTTTCAATGTGGCACATTACAAAAAGTGGTAGCAAAAAACAACTGAAGTCTCTATCCAAGCCAAATGTCCACTGCAATGGGTGTCTTGTAGGCTGCCCGCAAATTACCACCAAGGGTCTCATTGGGAGCTCTACACTCACACCCGGTGCGGACGGCAGTGTGGAATGAGGACCACCTTCTCGTAAGCTTGTCCCAGGGCCTGGCCAGGGTGGCCATCAACCAGTCCAGGCAGCAGCAGTCAAGGGGGTTGTCTGACCCAACTGTCTGCCCCTCTACCCTGGCTATGTTCACAACTGGGTGGCCCTGGAGAGGGAGCATGCAGCGTCCACTGGTATGCTTGAGGACTTCTGCGAATGATGGGCATCTTGGGGGCTGCGGAGCATCATCACCCCAGGAACAATATTTTGCTTTAATTAAATTTCCTTTTGCATTTTTTTTGTTTTAGTTAGTGTCCCACTAGGGGCTGTCACCCATCCCTCCACCACCAACCCCCCACCCTGTGATTATTAGTTGATTATTCATTCGTTTAAAGCATCCCCATTACAATGTATTTTAATCTATTTCCTGTAGAGAGGGTGGCAGCATCTACCATGACTGGTGTTGAGACAATTGATGGTTGTCTACTCTTTACGAGGAAATTCCTTCAGGTCATACTTTGGGGCCCTCTATATGGATTCTATCAGATATATTGCAGTTCTTCCAAGCACCATGCCATCAGTCGTCAACAGCAAGTGGAGATCATTGAAGGGCTTCTTCGATTGTCCAAAATAGCCACCTAGGTTTGTGAAGGGTTGCTGGTAGCTTGGTTCATCAATCTGGATCAGCATGCCTTTGCTTATGTAGAGGCTGTATTTTCTGGAGACAGCATTCACAGCATAGGTGTGGGGGTGGTGCATTGTTCACAAATGCATGCAAGCCAAAATGTTGGTGTTGATTTAAAAAAAAAGACAGGTGCCCATTCTCATAGCACAGTTCTGCTTGACATCAAAAGAGTTGACATGCAGACTTGATTAGCAAGCTGCAGAGCATGTACTCTACTGTGGAGTACATCAAGATGAGTGGTGCAAAACAGAAGATGCGAGCATCTGCTCCCCATGTGGGTCCAACAAGTTTCTTGATCAGGTCGCACTATTTAGTCTTTTCCCTAGGTTCCAGAGATGTTGTCTATATGACAGAATATGATTGAGCATGATTGCTAAGTAGAAGGGGGTTTTGGATGGTTTGCCTCTATGCCACAAAACAAGACTTCAGGGTTTAGTTTCCTTGATGAGTATTGTGGTGTAATGAGTTGATAGAATAGTGATGGTAAAGAGTGATGTAGACCATGATGTAACAGTGAAATCAGCAGTCATGTGCTAGAGATTCTGCATATTAGAGGGAATAGCACTCCGGAGAGATGTGCCTACTTAGCTTATCATGTGTATAGTGTACATAGTGTAAATAAACAAGTTTGAAGTAACTACCTGAGTCAGGCTACAGTCTATCCAGTTACCATAGGCTACACACTAGTATGTGAAATATAGCAGCGGTGATGACACCAATCTAACAAAGCGTTAGTGCCATCAACAGAACACCCATGGTGCGCAACTGTACCAAAATTTGATTGGAACGAGAATCTGCAAACGTACCTAATAAGGAGGCCATCAGGAAAGCAGTAGCAATGGCAAAACCAACCAAGCAGTCACTGCCACTACCCTGCCCACTCAAAAGTATCAAAGGCCCGCATAGCGACCAATATTAGAAATCGTGGCAAGAGAGCCTCCTAAAGTATTGAGCAGTGTTGGCTCTTCTTACTGAAGAGTGGAAGAACCAGGTTAGTTCATTCCTCGACATCATAGGGCCTATTGGCAATGAGGTCCTCCTGAGATGGCGTGTTGGGGGGGGGTGGGTGCGGGGGGCGCTGGGGCGGGGGTGCAGTAAAAGAGACCTCTACAGATTTTGAGTCTGTTCTAAAAGCCTTCAGGGCATTTTTTATATTCTGAAATGGAACCTTGTGGTCAGGCAAATGAGACTCAGTTGGAGATCTCTCAAACCAGGGAATCTGTCAAATCATTCTTTACTGAAAGTTACAAGTTGGCTAGTTGCTGTGAGCATGGTACATTGAAAGACAAACTCACACTCAATCGACTGCTTCATTGCTTTAGCCAAGCTGGACCAAGGAAACTAAATAGGCTCTTGCCCGCTGACACTAATCATTTAGGCCCAAAGGCAGCAACCCTCACTCAAAAGCTTGCCAAAAGGGCAGGAAGTCCTGCAGCGGCCATCTGGAAGCACTTACGTTGCAGCGTAAAGAAGCAGCACAGACACCAAGATTGACCAGCAGTGGGTACAGTGCTTCTGATGTGGGAGGAGAGGAGACTTCAAGCGGTTCAGTACGATTACAAGCTCCACTAAGGGTAGAAAGCAACAAAACAAGTACAGCACATGGGTTACTCAAAAAAACTGATCATAAACAAACAAATGCCATCACAGATTTCCTGGGAGAAGGAAAGGACCATGAACAAGACTTCTGGTCTGTCATTTTGAGAAGGCAAAGGTTCTAAAACCAACTTTAAGCATGATACTGGAGCAGGTGTTTCCATACTGGCAGATCATTTGGGATAGCTCAAAACAATTCCTGTCCAGCCATCAAACATCAAGGTCCAGGTGGAACAAATTGGTAGGTGAAAGGTCAGATCACAGCCACTTTTCGGCATGAGGGATGACAGATCGCAGCAACCCTCTATATCTTGTGCAATCCAAGCATCTCTTTACTCAGCAGAAATGCATACATACACTGCAAAATACTGCCAAGAATTCCCACAGCTCTCCAAGGGGCTTGGTACACTCCAACATGAATACCGTATTACATTGCTTCCAGATGTTATGCCAGTGTGCCTATTTACCGACAGAAGGGTACCACTTCCACTGCTTCCAAAAGTTAAAGAAGAATTCAACTGAATGCTGCACAAAAGAGTCATATCACCTGTCACGGAGCCAACCCAGTGGTGTTCAAGGCTTGTAACAGTCCCCAAAATGAATGGGCAGCTCAGGCTTTGTGTGACCTCACGCAATTAAACAAAGCAGCCCAGGGAGAAATCCACCCTATGGCATCAGTGGATGACAGCCTGGCAAAACAAGCCAACAGCATCCTCTTCATCAAACTTGATGCTAATAGTGGGGTTTAGCAAATACCCTCGACCAGGAGTCCAGGCTGTTAATAACATTTATCACACCATTTGGATGCTTTTGTTTCAACCACCTTCTCTTCGGGATATCACCAGCTCCGGAACTGTGTCTGCTATTCTAGAAGGTAAACAAAAGGCAGGATTTTTCCCTTGGCATGTGGGCATGTGCCTGACAGGCCCGAGTGTGACATAATGCACATTGGCCGAGCATGCCGGCGACAGTGCACAATCTCGCAATAGTTCGGTCGGTGGGTGCGCGTCAGAGCTGGCTGCCTGCCCACCAACAATTAAAAGGCATATTAAGGCCATTAAGTTAAAAATTGAGCTGAATTTGTCACTGCCCATTCAACCTAAGGGTTGGCAGGTAGGCGAAAAGGCCAAAGACTTTTGCGTTTTTTAGGAAACCTCATCCATGGACGGGATGAGGTTTC
Organism: Carcharodon carcharias; assembly: GCF_017639515.1. NCBI lineage: Eukaryota > Metazoa > Chordata > Chondrichthyes > Lamniformes > Lamnidae > Carcharodon > Carcharodon carcharias. Next base: position 77,725,143 of record NC_054477.1, on the reverse strand, counting down.
CCAAAGCAAACCAGAATAAAATGAAATTTTTACACTTGAAGTAAAAGCATGTCCCTGCTCGTGTGACAGAGCCCGCTCACCACTGCCGCCGCCACCCCCCCCAACCACCACCACCACCACCGCACAGGCAGCACAAACACCGCTGATCATGTTCCACACAAGGCGGGCCTTAATTGGCCCACCCACATAAAATTGTGGTGCAGTGTTGATCGTAGACGGCTTCCCAACCACCCCTGCCGAGCACCCCCGTCAAGGACAAAATTCTACCTAAAGAGTCATTTGTCACATGGATGACGTCCTTATTCATGGGGCCACAAGACAGGAGAATGAGTCTTGCTTAGTCAAGCATTTCTTTGTATTGATTTAAGAATTCTGGGTATATACCATCTGGCTCAACAGCTTTTCCAGGTTTGGTTCTCAACAAGACTATTTAATTTACCCAAGGTGAATAGGTTAGGCATAGTTGGTTACCTTAATGCAAACTTAACTGGTAATTCAGGTATGCCCATTCTGCCTTCCAAGCTGCCATTTTAGGTTCACATTGAAGAATGCATATGGTTAGAACTGGCAAGTAGTGGACTCTTTCCCTTCAGAATGCAGTAATTTTAGAAACTTTCTCCTGAAAAAAAAATGAATACGTTTTGAACCATTCAGGGGCAGGACCATTTTTTTAAAGAATATTTGTGGTGAATCACTGTGGCTTTGCCACATGTATACTAGCTCTGTGCTCTGAAAAATTCCAAAATAAAATGTTGGCGAGGATGTTTGGCGTGGTCAAACCACTCCCAAGTGTATTCAAATGCGGGCACTGTAATTGCCACAGCTCGCAACAGTAAAATTGTTTTTGTCACCTCACAAGACATGTTTGCTGTCAGAGATTAAGGTGAAGTGTAAAAATGGGTAAACATGGATTATTGTCTTTAGTGAATTTTATTGTAATTAGTTACTACTGTGTTTCAGTCCCAATGAATGAATGCCAGAGCACACTGTCTCTGCCAGGAGACTGATACTTGCAGTGTGCTTTGGTCCTATAGCAACTTTGAAGCTCCCACTAACACAGGAAAGAATGTGTCAGCACACTGTGGCTCACACATTTGATCTAGTATAGCGCACCAGCTAATCAACACTGAGACATCAGTTAGTCAAGTGATAAATCCAGGTCACACAATTCTGTGGTCAAGGTTTTTCTGCCAAGTGTCACTGTACAGTTTTGTGGAAACAGCAAGAACCACTTCAGTAAATAGTATTTGCATCTGGAATCTTGAACGTCTGAAGTATATGCAGTAGAATGGAAAAATAATTCAATTGTGGTAAGAGCGATGCACTTGCTGTGGAGTTTGAAATGTATGCTGAAGGAATATGGATAGACATGATGCAAGTGGACTTTTTTTATGTTCAGCACATTAAAAAAAAGAGTAAAGTCAATGAGCAATTAAGAAATTTAATTGCGGTATTAATCCCATTGTTCACTTAAAAATACACATTCTTCTTTATTGGCCATTTTTTTCCCTTCCATCCTGAAATCACTGACATCCTGCTGCAATAAGCTTTGATGCTTTTCTCATGGTGTCATGCCCAAATGGCCATTAATTCATATTTGCATCTGAATTATAGTCATCTATCTACCCTTACACTCGGCAGCGAATGTTAGGATTCACACTCCTGAACAAAATCTGTGGGGTTCTTTCCCACCCACCCCCAGCTTGGAAGTGGCCATTTCTGTACAGAAATGATGATTATAGTAATCAAGTAAATTGGAAATAAAAAACAGAAAACGCTGGAAATACTCAGCAGATCTGGCAGCATCTGTGGAGATTGAAACAAGAGTTAACATTCCAGGCCTATGATTACTTATCTGACGGTATCATGCCACTCCCCTACCATGCCCACCTGAGGTCCTGGATCTTCCTAGTCCACTGTCTCCAGAGTACAGGGGCTACACTGCTGCTCACTTTCTTGGCTACTTCTAAATGTGCTGGGTTGGTGGAAGTGTCCTCTGTTTCCTGCCCTGCTTACTAAAGCCCCTCAGCTCCCTCAGGTGGACTGCCTGGTAAGAGTAGAAGAATGGGTGCCAGCTTTCTCAGGTCCCCTCCCCCTACTGTGAATGCTGTAGCATCTACTATCCAGATGCTGGTGAGCTTCTCTGAAGTAATGCCACAGTCCCTTTCATTAGAGGAGAGTGCGAGAGGAGGACTCTGGGACAGGCAGTCAGCAACAGCTAGAGGAGAGAGCGTGAGGAGGACCCTAGGACAGGCAGTCAGCAGCAGCTAGGGGAGAGTGTGAGAGGAGTGTCCTCTGTAGTTACCGTCGCCGAGTGAAAAAAAGTGACATCACAGGAAAACCATAAGTTCACCGGTTGGTAAGTAACTGCCAGTTTGAACTAGCTATTCTAAGTTGATTTCAGATTAAGGGTGACTACTGGGGCCCAGGATCGGAGGCCTAACACTTCAGCTTCAACTCAGCAGAGAGAGCGAGTTCCAGTTCATTTTAAAAAGTGTATTTTGAATCTCTATTCTAACTTGCTTTCAGATTAAAGGTAAATGGGAGAAATATTTTACAAATTGATAAACTAAGACCAGTAGGAATTTGAAAAACAAATTTCAAAAGTAATTAAATAAAATAGAAATGCAGGGCTAGGCGATGTGTTGTAGCTGCATGATGTGGGAGCTGGTGGACCCCACTGTGGTTCCAAGTGACCACATCTGTAGCAAATGTTGGTTGCTGAAGGAACTCTGGCTCAGAGTTGATGAGCTGGAGTCTGAGCTTTGGACACTGCGACACATAAGGGAGGGGGAGAGTTACCTGGACACTGTGTTTCAGGAGACGGGCACACCCCTTAGATTAACTACCTTAAATTTGGCCAGTGGTCAGGGCCAGGAGGGTGTGACTATGAGTGAGGCAGGTGGAGGGATCCAGGAAGTAGCACTGCAGGAGCCTCAGCCCTTGCCCTTATCCAACAAGTTTGAGATGCTTGCTCCCTGTGTGGACAAGAGCGGGGACTGTAGGGAGGATGAGCAAACTGACCATAGCACCGTGGTACAGGGAACCATTCAAGTAGGGGGAAGTAAAGAGAAATGTAGTTGTAAAGGATAGTATAGTTAGGGGAATAGATACTGTTCTCTGTAGCCAGGATCGAGAGTCACGAAGGCTGTGTTGCCTACCTGGTGCCAGGGTTAAGAATACCTCATCTGGGCTGCAGAGGAACTTGGAGTTGGAGGGGAAAAATCCAGTTGTTGTGGTCCACGTAGGGACCAACGATATAGGTAGAAGAAGGAAAGAGGGTCTGCTGAGGGAATATGAGCAGCTAGGGGCTAAATTAAAAAGCAGAACCAAAAAGATAATAATCTTTGGATTACATCCTGAGCCACAAGCTAATTGGCACAGGGTCAATAAGATTAAAGAGGTAAATGCGTGGCTCAAAGATTGATGTGGGAGAAGTGGGTTTGAATTCTTGGGACATTGGCACCAGTACTGGGGAAAGAGGGAGCTATTCCGTTCGGAAGGGCTCCACTTGAATCATGCTGGGGCCAGTGTCCTGGTGAATCACATAACTAGGGTCGGAGATAGGGCTTTGAACTAAATAGTGGGGGGGAAGGTTCAGTTGCATAGAAATATAAAAAAATCAAAGTTTAAGGAGAGGGGAAGAGTGCAGTTTAGTGACGAGGCTGATTGCTATCAAAAAGTGAAAGGAAGGGACAGACTGTGTGAATGCCATATTGTACCAAAGAATCATATAAGAGTAGGGAAAATTGACAATAGGGCAAACTGAAAGGCTTTGTATCTGAATGCATGTAGCATTCAGAATAAAACTAATGAGTTAACAGCGCAAATAGAGATCAATAGGTATGATTTGGTGGCGATTACTGAGACGTGGTTATAGGGAGAACAGGTTTGGGAGTTTAATATCCAAAGGTACTCAGTGTTTCGGAAGGATAGGCAGGAAAGAAAAGGTGGTGGTGTAGCTTTGTTAGTAAAGGAAGAGATCAGCACTATAGTAAGGAATGATATAGGTACTGGAGAGCAAGACGTAGAGTCAACCTGGGTAGAAATAAGAAATAGCAAGGGAAAGAAGTCCCTGGTGGGAGTAATCTTTCGGTCCCCAAACAGTAGTTTAGCAGTAGGGCACAGTATAAACCAGGAAATACTGGGAGCATGTAAGAAAGGCACGGCAATAATCATGGGTGATTTTAAAACAAAAACAGAATTACCTGGAAAAACTCAGCTGGTCTGGCAGCATCGGCGGAGAAGAAAAGAGTTGACATTTCGAGTCCTCATAACCCTTCAACAGAACTGAGTGAATATTAGGAGAGGGGTGAAATATAAGCTGGTTTAAGGTGTTGGGGTGGGGGGTTGGGGGAGAGAAGTGGGGGTGTGGGTGTAGGGACAAGCAAGCAGTGATAGGAGCAGATAATCAAAAGATGCCACACTCGGAAGAACAAAGAGGTGTTGAAGATGGTGATATTATCTAAACAAATGTGCTAATTAAGAATGGATGGCAGGACACTCAAGGTACAGCTCTGGTGGGGGTGGGGTGGAAAGGCTAACAGGGCATAAAAGATATAGATTTAAAAATAATGGAAATAGGTGGGAAAAGAAAAAGCTATATAAATTATTGGAAAAAACAAAAGGAAGGGGGAAGAAAAGCAAAGGGGGTGGGAATGGAGGAGGGAGTTCAAGATCTAAAGTTGTTGAATTCAATATTCAGTCCGGATGGCTGTAAAGTGCTTAGTCGGAAGATGAGGTGCTGTTCCTCCAGTTTGCGTTGGGCTTCACTGGAACAATGCAGCAAGCCAAGGACAGACATGTGGGCAAGAGAGCAGGGTGGAGTGTTAAAATGGCAAGCGACAAGGAGGTTTGGGTCTTTCTTGCGGACAGACCGCAGGTGTTCTGCAAAGCAGTCGCTCAGTTAACGTTTGGTCTCTCCAATGTAGAGGAGACTGCATTGGGAGCAACTAATGCAGTAGACTAAGTTAGGGGAAATGCAAGTGAAATGCTGCTTCACTTGAAAGGAGTGTTTGGGCCCTTGGACGGTGAGGAGAGAGGAAGTGAAGGGGCAGGTGTTGCATCTTTTGCGTGGGCATGGGGAGGTGCCATAGGTGGGGGTTGAGGAGTAGGGGGTGATGGAGGAGTGGACCAGGGTGTCTTGGAGGAAACGATCCCTATGGAATGCCACCAGGGAGGTGAGTGGAAGATGTGTTTGGTGGTTGCATCATGCTGGAGTTGGCGGAAATGGCGGAGGATGATCATTTGAATGCGGAGGCTGGTGGGGTGATAAGTGAGGACAAGGGGGACCCTATCATGTTTCTGGGAGGGAGGAGAAGGTGTGAGGGCGGATGCACGCGAGATGGGCTGGACACAGTTGAGGGCCCTGTCAACGACATATATATGGGTGATTTTAATATGCATATAGACTGGACTAATCGAATTGGCAAGGGTAGCCTTGAGGGAGAGTTGGTAGAGATGGTACAGATTCTTTCTTGGAGCAATATGTTGTGGAACCAACCAGGGAGCAGGCTATTCTGGATTTGGTTTTGTGTAATGAGATGGGATTAATTAATGATCTCATAGTAAAGGATCCTCTAGGGAAGAGTGATCATAGCATGCTAGAATTTCAAGTTCAGTTTGAGAGTGAGAAACTTGAGTCCCACACTAATGTTCTGGAGTTAAACAAAGGTAACTACATAGGTATGAGGACAGATTTGGCTCTAGTGGACTGGGCAAGAAGACTACAAGGTAAGATAGTTGATGAACAGTGGCAGATATTTAAGGAGATATTCAATTCCTTCCAAGTAAAATATATCCCAATGAGGAAGAAAGATGGTGAGAGGGGGGAAACGCATCCATGGCTAAGCAAGGAAGTTTAAAGATAACTTAAAGCAAAAAAATAAGGCATACCAAAATGCAAAGGTCAGTGGCAGGCTGGAAGATTGGGAAACTTTTAAAGATCAACAAAGGGTTACTAAAAAAAAAATAAAAAGAGCAAAGGTAAATTATGAAAGAAAATTAGCGCAAAATGTAAAAACTGATAGCAAAAGCTTCTACAAGTATATAAAAGGAAAGAGATTAGCTAAAGTGAATGATGGTCCGTTGGAGGAGAGACTGGGGAGTTAATAGTGGGGAATGCAGAAATGGCAGAGACACTTAATCAATATTTTGCCTCAGTTTTCACGGTGGAGGACACTAGTACTACCCCAATGGTAACAGGTAGTGCAGAGGATATAGAGAAAGAGGAACTTAGAACAATCACCATCATGACCCAAATGGATAACCTCACACTCGTCCACATCAAACTCCATCAGCTAAATTGTGGCCCAGAGATGGAAGGTACTATAGCTAAATTTGCAGAAGACACCAAAATAGGTGGGAAAGTAAGTTGCAATGAAGAAATAAGAAATTCACAAATGGATATGGACAGGTTAGGCGAATGGGCCAAAATTTGGCAGATGGAGTTTAACGTGGATAAGTGTGAGGTTATCCATTTTGGTCGGAAGAATAAAAAGGTGACTTATTATTTAAATGGAGAGAAACTTCAGAATGCTTCAGTGCAGTGGGATCTGGGAGTCCTCGTGCATGAATCACTAAAGCTAGTATGCAGGTACAACAGGTAATAAGGAAGGTAAGTAGACTTTTGGCATTTATTGCTAAAGGAATAGAGTATAAAAATAGGGAAGTGCTGTTGCAACTCATCAAGACATTGGTGAGACCGCACCTGAAGTACTGTGCACAGTTTTGGTCCACTTACTTGAGGAAGGATGTGGTTGCACTGGAGGCGGTTCAGAGGAGGTTCACTAGATTGATTCCAGAGATGCGGGGCTTGTCTTAGGAGGAGAGATTGAGCAGTTTAGGCCAATACTCACTAGAGTTTAGAAGGATGAGAGAAGATCTAATTGAGGTATGTGAGATGCTAGAGGGGATAGACAAAGTAGACGTGGAACGGATGTTTCCACTTGTGGAGCATTCTAGAATGAGAGGCCATAGTTTTAGGCTAAGGGGTGGTAGATTTAAATCAGAGTTGAGGAGGAATCACTTTTCTCAAAGGGTCGTGAATCTGTGGAATTCACTACCTCAGAGTGCAGTGAAGACCGGAACGCTGAATAAATTTGAGGAGATAGACAGATTTTTAATTAGTAATGGGTTGAAAGGTTATGGAGAGAGGGTGGGAGTTGGAGTTGAGGCCGAAATGAGATCAGCCATGATCGTAATGAATGGCGGGGCAGGCTAGAGGGGCTGAATTGCCGACTCCTGCTCCTGGTTCTTATGTTCTTATGTTCTCTGACAAAATGCCTGTGTCAGCCCAGCCACCCTCTGTTATTGGGCAGGAAGCTTGGAGACTCATAACTGGTTTGCTCTGATGAAGAGCAACCGAGAGGCCCGTTATTCCAGCGATTGGGTTCCTGGCCCGAAAACGGTCCAGACATAAGAAATAAAACTACCTTGGGAAAATTCAGCCCATGAATTCTAGGCAGCTGAGAGAATTTAACTTCAACTAATTAAATAAATTTAAATTTTTAAAAAGCTTACATCAGTAATAGTGACCGTGCAATGATCAGATTATCATAAAAATCTTAAAACAAAAGCAAAATATTGTGAATGCTGAAACCTGAAATGAAGGGTGGAGCTTAAGAAAACAATTAGGAGAGCAAAGAGGGGATATGAGAAAGCTCTGGCTGGTAAAAGTAGGGAAAATTCCAAGATATTCTATAAGTATATTAATGGGAAGAGAATAACCAGGGAAAGAGTAGGGCCCATTAGGGACCAAGGGGGCAATCTATGGGTGGAGCTAAAGGACATCAGTAGAGTGTTGAATGAATACTTCACATCCGTCTTCACCCAAGAGAATGAGGATAAAGGTATGGAACTCAGGGGGAGAGAGACTGCAAGGTTCTTGAGCAAATTGATATAGGGAGGGAAAAGGTATTAGAGGTGTTGGCAGGCTTAAAAGTGGACAGATCTCCAGGTCCAGATGATTTGTGATCCAGACTGCTGATGGAGGATTGCAGGGGCTCTGACCCAAATTTTTAATTCCCCTCTGGCCACGGGGGAGGTGCCAGAGGACTGGAGAACAACTAATGTGGTTCTGCTATTTGAGGAAGTTCGTAGAGATAAGCCAGGGAACTACAGACCAGTGAGTCTCATGTTAGTGATAGGGAAACTATTGTAGAAAATTCTGAAGGAGAGAATCTATCTCCACTTGGAGAGGCAAGGTTTGATCAGGGATAGTCAGTATGGCTTTGTTCGAGGGAGGTCATGCCTAACAAATTTGATTTAATTTTTTGAGGAGGTGACCAGGTGTGTAGATGAGAGTAGTGCAGTTCATGTAGTTTATATGGATTTCAGCAAAGCCTTTGACAATGTCCCACATGGGAGACTTATAAAGAAGGCAAGTGCACATGGGATACAGGGTAATTTGATAAGGTGGATTCAAAATTGGCTTAGTTGTAGGAGACATAGGGTGATGACAGAAGGATGCTTTAGTGACTGGAAGCCAGTGACCAGTGGCATACCACAGGGATCTGTGCTGGGCCCCCTATTATTTGCCATTTATATAAACGACATAGATGACTTTTTGGGGGTTAGGATTAGTAAGTTTATGGATAACACCAAGATTGGCGGGGTGGTTAACAGTGAGGTTGAGTGTCTTGGCCTACAGGAAGAAATAGACGGGATGGTCAAATGGGCAGATAAGTGGCAGATGAAATTTAACCCTGAAAAGTGTGAGGTGATACACTTTGGAAGGAGTAATTTGACAAGGAAATATTCAATGAATGGCATGACTCTAGGAAGTTCTGAGGAACAAAGGGACCTTGGCGTATGTGTCCTTGGATCTCGGAAGGCGAAGGGGCATGTTAGTGGGGTGGTGAAAAAGGCATATGGGACACTTGCCTTCATCAATCAAGGCATAAATTACAAAAGTAGGGAGGTCATGTTGGAGTTATATAGAATCTTGGTGAGGCTACAGCTGGAGTACTGTGTGCAGTTCTGGTCGCCACATTATAGGAAGGATATGATTGCACTGGAGTGGGTGCAGAGGTGATTCACCAGGATGTTGCCTGGAATGAAACATTTAAGTTATGAAGAGAGTTTGGATAGACTTGGGTTGTTTTTATTGGAGCAGAGAAGACTGAGGGGTGACCTGATTGAGGAGTACAAGATTATGAGGGGCATGGACAGGGTGGATAGGAAGCAGCTGTTCCTCTTAGTTGAAGGGTCAGTCATGAGGGGTCATAAGTTCAAGGTGAGGGACAGGAGGTTTAGGGGAGATATGAGGAAAAACTTTTTACCCAGAGGGTGATGACGGTCTGGAATGCGCTGCCTGGGAGGGTGGTGGAGGCAGTTGCCTCACATTCTTTAAAAAGTACCTGGATGAGCACTTGTCATGTCATAACATTCAAGGCAATGGGCCAACTGCTGGTAAATGGGATTAGGTAGGTAGGTCAGGTGTTTCTCACATGTCGGTGCAGACTCAATGGGCCGAAGGGCCTTTTCTGCACTGAGAGATTCTGTGAAAACAGAAAATACTGGAAATACTCAGGTCTGGCAGCATCTGTAGAGAGATAAAGAGTTAATGTTTTCGGCCCAGGAAATTCCTTCAGAACTCATCTAGTTCACTTAATGCCTTGAGGGAAGGAAACCTATTGTCCTAACTTGGTCTGGTCTTTGTGACTATAGACCTACAGCAATATGGGGGAGAATTTTCTCCCTGTCGGGGGGGCTGAGCGGGAGCGGGCATGGGTGGGTGCGCCATTTTACGTGGGTGGGCTAATTAAGGCCCGCTCAGTGTGACACGCACCCAGAAGCTCTGAGCACTCCCTGTGCGGGTGGGCGAAGTAAGCTGAGTCAGGGCCTACGCTCTTTTGCACATATGTGTGAAAGAGCACAGAAATCTCCAAGGCACAGAGCAGCCTCAGAGAGATTGATTACATTTTGAAAATTTTAAATAAAGATAAAAAAAGTTTCAGACATTTCCCTTCATGTGACAGTGTCACATGTGCTGGGACATGTCAATGAATTTTAATTAAAAAATTTATTTGAATTATAAATCCTTCATGAAACCTCATCCTGCCTGTGGATGAAGTTTCATGATAAATGCGAATGGCGCTGGGACTCTTTGCCTGCCCGCCAACCTTAAGGTTGGACAGGCAGCTCCATTAATTATTTTAATTACTTTTTAAATGGCCTTAATAGGTCTTTGAAAAGTCGGCAGGTGCGCAGCTGACTCTGGTGCACACGTGCCGAACTGAAGATCTGAATGACGTGCGGTGATGTCAGGACACACGCCCGACATCACCATGCGTCGTTTTGAGCATCAGACGGGGCCCGTCCCCACACGCTGACCTGAAGATTTTGGCCATGGTTTACTTCTAACTGTCTTCTAAAATGGCCTAGCAAACCACTCAGCTGTATTAAACTGCTACTCATATGTATAATGAGAATGAATACCAGACAAACCACTGAGCATCAACCCAGATATTCCCAGCCCAATCAGCCCTGTAATGTTGTCCACATTAACATCTGGAGATTTGTGCCAAATTGGCAGAATTGTCCCACGTACTCGTCTGTAACAGCCTTGCATAGTTATACTCAGAATCATCCTTTCACTGCACAGACATGCTACAGTTGGTGACACGGTGATGTACCGTTAGTAAGAGTGGCCCTGAGTGATAATCATTGACTCCAGACCACAGAGTCTCATGGCAAACGTGAGCAAGGAAAGCCTGCTGCTGGTTACCACCTACCACACCACTTAGAAGAAGCAATGAGGGTAGCAAGGACACAAAATATAATCTGGATGGGGGACTTCAGTGGTTCAGTAGCACCACTGTTGATTGAGGTGGTTAAGCCCTGAAAGACATACCTGCCAGACTGGGTCGTGGGTGGATCAATTCAAGGGGAAATCTATTTTATCATCACCTCACCATGGATAAGTACATTTGTGACAAGTAGGCTGATGACTTCCATTGACATCAAGGCAATAATTGACTGAGTGGGGCATTAAGGCATTCTAGTAAAATTGAAGTTAATGGGAATCGGGGAAAAATGCTCCATTGACTGGTGTCACACCAAGCAACAACTAAGATGGTTGTATTTGTCGGAGGCCAATCATCTGCTCCAGGACATTGCTGCAGGAGTTCCTCAGGGCAGACTTAAAAGGATGTGAAACTTCTAAATGTTGATATTCAGAGAGACTTTGTTGTACTTGTACAAGGAACACACGGTTATGATGCAGGTACAGCAAGCAGTTAGAAAGGTAAATTGAATGTTGGCTTTTATCGCAAGGGGCTTGGAGTACAAGAATAAAGAAGTCTTGTGTTATGTCACGGCAGATGATGTGTGCCAAATCCATGAGGGAAACTTGATCACGCGGTCACAATGGTTTTACAATTTGTGTTTATTTTGAGATGCGTGCCGTGAATTCAGTAGTAAGTCCACCCAGACTTCAGAGATTTTTAGAAAACTAAATTAAATATTTATTAATAAAAGAAAAGATTTCAAGCATGTACATAGGTCTAGAAATTACTACTATAAATAACTCCCAAAATCTAAAATTAATCTGGCTCCCAGTTACACCCCCATTAAGGTAACCGGGAAAAAACAAATAGATTTTAAACAGATCCAGGCAAGTCAACACAATACCCTGGACAGTAGAATTCAAATTGGCTTTTTCCAGCCTTGGTTTCTGTAGACAGCAGCTTATTGCACAAATATTGGAGGCCTTTCACATTTCTGGTAGATCTTGTAATGCCTTCTCTAACACACAACCTCATTCGTCTTTATGTTTCTCCATTTTAATGCAAATTCTATTGTTCCAATACATCTCTAGAATGTTACTTTTCTCATAATATAAATCATTGCATGGTGCTAATATTATCAGTAATCCTTGGGAAAAATAAACACACTGTTTGGCCTAGCTTATCTGGCTACGTGTAATATCCTGCAATCTCTTTGAAATTCAAACGACCCTGGTTTGTCTAAAAATGAAAATCCTTCTCATCGCACATTCTAAAACTTCAGCCATGTTTACGTATTTAGCATTTCAAACCTAGTTCCTTTTGATAAGTCAAAGTCTCCAGACCAGCTGTCTCCAATTCAACACCCACTCACCCTATCCAAACCCCACTATTAATTATGAGAATTATTATACTTTCATGACACTAGATACCATTCAACAGGGCTTTGGTGAGACCAAACTGGAATGCTGTGTGCAGTTGTTGTCTCCATATTTAAGGAAGGATGTACTTGCCTTGGAGATGGTACTGTGAAGGTTCACTAGATTGGTTCATGGAATGAGAGAATCCCATACTGAGGGACTGAGCAAATTCTCTGGAATTTGGAAGAATATGAGGCCATCTCAACATCCAAGATTCTGACGCGGCTTAACAGGATAGAAACTGAGATGTTCTTTCCCATTCCTGGGGAATATAGAACATAGGGCACAATTTCATGATGTGGTGTCAATCACTTAGGGTTGAGATGAGAGATTTATTCACTCAGAGTTGTGAATCTTTGGAATTCTCTACCCCAGAGGGTTGTCAATTTTCCATTGCTGAGTATATTTAAGACTGGGATAGATAGATTTTGATCTTTCAGAGAACTAAGGGATATTGGGATTGGGAAGACAAGTGGAATTAAGGCAGACAATCAGCCATGATTTTATTGAATGGCACAGTAGGCTCATGGTACATTCCTGATCCTGTTTCTTACATTCTTAGGAAAGTATTTAACCACCTCTCATCACATTCAAGTGCATTACCATCATTGAATTCCCCATCATGCATGTTCTGGGGGTTACTACTAACAAGAAACTTAACTGACAACTGCATAGGCCATCAGCAACAAACATAGGAGAGAAACAGTCTATAATTGGAGGAGCAGCAAGCAGTGGGAAGATGAGTGGTGATACATTAGCCTGAGCACTGGAGCTCAGGGGAGAGAGGTTGCTTGGGGAGGGGGAGGAGGCTACCTTGGGGAGGGATGGTGCTGTGGGGGGGTCGGGAGGAGGTTGTTGGTCGATATGGTGGTGGGGATGTGGTGAGGAGGCTGCTGGGAGGGTTGCTGCCGGGGTAGAGGTTGCAGGAGGAGAGAGGTGGCAAGGGGGAGGCTGTGAGGAATTGAATGGTCATTGTCGTTTATGTATGGGCTTCAGAATCCATGGTAGTGTTCAGAAACCACTTGGAAAAATAGGTTACAACCCGTTGAGAGCAAGTGCAAATATAGCAAATTGGTCCCTGAACCTTAAAGCTGCCACATAAATGTGTGGGCCTTGCATTAGTCTGGAGACTGATGTCTTCGGAGGCAAGGGAGGAATCCAACAGGACGTGAAAGAATGAAAGATCAAGAGGGGAGAGGCTGTGGGGAAAGATCAGTTTTAAACCTGTGACCAAATGAATACTCAGCTAACTGGGAACTAGGAAAACTTGAAGTCACTGAGGTAATAAACGTGGACTCTCTAGCTTACGGCTGCATATGTTCAGGAGCTGTTTTATAGGGAAAAATCTAGTGGTGCTATTGTAATGTACACTGTTAATTGGATAATTTAATACTGAACATTTTTATTTCAAAAATTTGCATGTATGTGTTATCGTATCTCAAAGAATTTCATATACTGTGAATAACTTGAGGTGCAGTGACCCTGTGTTAGAGACAAACATGCGACCATTTTGCATATTTTAAACAGCTTGCATTTTTATAATGCCTTTTTTTATGAATGTAGGACATCCCAAAGTGCTTTATAGGCAATTAAATACTTTGTAAGTTTAGACAGTGTGCTACTGTAGTAAATAATTAATTTAGGGGAGTCTAGGACTGGGAAGCATAATCTAAAAATTAGAATTGGGTCTTTCAGGAACAAATTAGGAAACACTTTTACACACACACAGTGGTAGAGGTTTGAATGCTCTTTCACAAGCAACAGTTGATGCTGGATCAATATCAATGCTACACCAGTTGTTGAATGTAAATCTGAGATTGATATCTGTGATGCAGTAAAAAGGATAGTAACTACCTGGATAAAATCTTCCAGCTTTGTGGACATGCAATGAAAACACATTAGTGGAACGCGTGTTTAGGGTGATGGCTTTTTGTATATAGATGCGTGGGTCTGTTGTTTAGGGGGGAAACTTTTTTCTTCAGAAATATTGTCCAAGAAATAGGGCAGATCAAAGCTCTCCTGCATTATAATGGCCACCCCAATCAGATTATTGATCACTGTATGTCATGCATATTCACAAAGGGGCCTAAGGCCACCACCTTCAGACCTAAAAAGTGCCCAGTCTAATCTCAAATTAAAATAAAAGTACCTGGAAAAACTCAGCAGGTCTGGCAGCATCTGCGGAGAGGAACACAGTTAACGTTTCGAGTCCGTATGACTCTTCAACAGAACAGTTCTGTTGAAGAGTCATATGGACTCGAAACGTTAACTGTGTTCCTCTCTGCAGATGCTGCCAGACCTGCTGAGTTTTTCCAGGTACTTTTATTTTTGTTTTGGATTTCCAGCATCTGCAGTTTTTTACTTTTATCCTAATCTCAAGTTATCCTGGAAGGGTAAAATATCTCAAAGATTTGAGCAACAGGTGAAGCTATCCATTTCACACTGCTATTATGCAACATAAGTGGTATTTTTTACTAATAGGATGGATGTACTCTCAAGCTAAAAAGTTCTGCCCACCACACAAATGTGTTGTGGTATTTGAATTTCACTGCCAGTGCAATGTCAAATGCATAGGCCCTCCATCTGGATGACTGGAGGATTGTATCAAACAGCACATTCCTTCAGCTGTTCACAATAGACAGAGTACTGACTGCTCAACCAACTTGTGCTTGCAAAACTCGGAACATAATGTCTAACATTAGATGTGATTCCATGATTGGGCAGAACTTGCTGAACAATCCCAAGTGTACAAAGAATTACGTTAACAACCAATTTAAGATTATCAGTCAAGCTTGTGAGGTGACTCACTTACACTTGCCGGAAGCTACATATTTTCATACGTAGGGGCCTGTCCTCTGCAGGCAAAAGAAACATGTACAGGCATTGCACCTTTTTTTGAATTAAACAAAAGCATGGGGACAGTAGTTGCCTGATGCATTTGCCATGGCAACACCTTGACCAATGCAAGTCAACTTGCCAACCAGTCAGTGCCTTTTTCTCATGCAGTATAAATTGTTGCTTGCTTTAAAATTTGTTATCCTTGCGTCTGTCTTGATGAGTGCAAGATGAAAAGCTTCAACAGAATGTCTCTTCTTTTAGAAATAAAAAAGCTTTTGTTTCTAACTTATGCCTATTATTTCCTTTTTACCAATTTAAGTACTGTGGTGCCCAGGAAATTAATGCTTTCCTTCTGTGTTGTGGCTTCAAGTTCAATGAGGCATGATGATTATTGAGGATATTGATGAATTCTTCTAATTTTGCTTTTGTGAAAGTCCAAATACTCCATATGTCAACACAGAAGGTAATATTACTATGTGACTGCATCATCCAATAAAGGAGTTAATCATAATGAAAAAGGAGCCCCATAAAACCAAAAAATAGCCCCGAAAATCAAAATGTAACCCTGGAGAAAAACTAAAGAGGAGCACTTGGGAGGGGGGCTGTGGGTGGAATATTTTGACCCCTGATCTACATCCTGTGAATGAATGAATAAAATTTCAAAATCTCATTGTGGTATGAAGCTGTATGCTATGGCTACCTTGGATCCCTTGCCCCAGAAGCTATTTTTCGTGAGCGAAACTGAGCACAGCCTAATCACTAAACTGGAAACCTCCTCATTGTTTTGACTCCATATCAAGCCATAAGGTATATTTAGGTTCTATACCTCTGATACATCTGCAGGGCTGATGAAACAGACTCTGCAAGTATCTTTAATTAATTTGCAAAGGCAGCTTGTAATGTAATAACATCCCAAATCCCAGTTATTTAAAATAGTGCAACTTAATCTATTTGTCCCTGATGTCTACTGATATCTTTTCCTGGAGTTTCATCTGTGAAGCACCTGACTGTTGCAGTTAGTTACACAGCCATGACCTATCAGTGACAACAGAATGTCATTAAATTCTTCTTTGATTGAAAGACTTGGATATCAACATTGCAATAAAAACTGGAGGTGTACATTTCAGTGTTTTTTTTCCCCCCAAATCCCTTGTCGTTTCTATCCAGTAAAACCATTTACCAATGGTTACTGCAGTTTATGGTAGTCCAGGGTAGAAGCTTAGGTGCTCTTTCAATTTTGAACTTTTGGAGATGATGGCAGGAGTAAAATTGCAACTGCTTTAATCAACACAGCACCCGTTAAGATGTTTTCGTGGAACAGGTTATTGGGAAAAAAAGTTAATTATAGGCCAATTCACATTGTTTAAATGAAACTGTTGAAAAGGTGTTGAGATGTACACAGTAATTAAAAGATCTGATGGATTCATAAGGAAGGGAGATTATGGGTAGAGACCAGTAATCAGCAGAGTCATGTTGTGGAAGGCATAAAATTGACATTTTCTCATTCCAGCCATGGTGTGTGGATCCTGCACGATTGTCATCTCAACGGAGTGGGGAAGGAAGTTGGTGAAATATTAAATTCTCTTAAAAATCAGGCTAGTATTTGACTGGTGTGCCAAATGGCAAGGTGGCCTAAATATTGGAGTTATCACAGTCATTGCATCAGGATATCTGAATTGAACCAGAATAAATGAAATTATTTATGCTGGAAAAGTGGTGACCATATCTGATTCCCTTGGATGCTATGTCCAGTCTCTCATTATAACATTAGGAGAACATTGTGGAATCACACAGGAAGATGCTGTGGACATTGTGGCAATAGTATGTGTCAATTCACGGACTTAGCACACAAATTTCAGTAATATCAGCTGGCCAAAAGTTTATTAAAAACCAAGTGAATTCTGATAAAAGGTCATGGATCTGAAATGTTGGCCTAGACTTTCTGGTCACACCTGCAGCGGGAGTCATCGTGGGCAGGATGGAAAATTTGACAGACCAGCCAAAGGTCTGACTTCGGGTGGGATTTTCCAGTCCCACCCGCTAACTCTGTTTCTTTCTCAACAGATGCAGCCAGACCTGCTAAGTATTTCCAGAATCTTCTGTTCTTATATCAGATTTCTAGCATCCAATGTGTTTTGCTTTTGGATCTTAAAGTCTTTGCTTTGGAATTACTTGTTTTTTTAAATTTCATATCTTGTGTCAGTATACTGGCTGTTTCATAATTACGGTTGTCATTGCTCTTTGAGAATTGTTATCAATACACTTTCTCCTTTTACTGTTGGTTTATATGATCCTAACATAACTTTAAATGTTAAGAAAAATCTTGGAATTAAAAGTTTTAAGGGAAAAAATGATTGATTTGAAAGCTGCTGAAGTTTGGATCACAGTTTGTCTTTTGAGCTGTGACCAGATTTCAGGCTGGAAACAAACTCTTCCATGTAATCTATACATTATACTGGATGCAGTTTATGAAACCCAAGGGGCTCTCAATTGATCACTTTTTAGAATGATGTTACCTCTACAGGAGTATTTATATTTTTCAAAATCTATTTTGAACAGTTAAATTTTTCTCCTTCTTGCTCAGGGGTGCTTTTGAAGTTTGACCAGTTCAAAGTGTGCCATCCAGTTCACAGCACAGTATAGGAACATGCCATCACTTAGTTTGGAGCTTCTTGCTTCTCTGAAACCCAGTCTTGGTAGGAATGAAACCTTCCAGCAGCTATTGACCTTGTTCTGCTTCACATTTATGTGATTCACACAAGGACTGTTCTGTACCAATGGGTAGTGAACCCTTTCAATTGTCAGAAGAATAGGCAAAGCTACTCCAGCTAGCTTCAAAGAATGTTGACATTTCCACATTCCAGGGGTCCTGTGTTGAAATGGGCTGTTTGTCCATTTCATTGCTTTGGGCAGAAAACAGCTTCATTCTTCTGCAGTGTACAGAG
Source organism: Carcharodon carcharias (assembly GCF_017639515.1). Classification (NCBI taxonomy): domain Eukaryota; kingdom Metazoa; phylum Chordata; class Chondrichthyes; order Lamniformes; family Lamnidae; genus Carcharodon; species Carcharodon carcharias. The sequence goes on along the minus strand of NC_054477.1, from coordinate 77,707,212 downwards.
CAGGTGATTAGCACGAAAATCCCACACTAGGTAATTGATGTTATTTTGACTTGTGCTCAACGTTTAACAGCTCCTTGTCTTAGTGTTCATGTAGATCTCTGTCGATGTTTTTGCCATGACTGACCTAATGAGATTTTGGCAGCCTTATTTCAGGAGTGGCACAAATTAGAGTGGCAGTTTGCACAGAATGATGTTTTGATGTAAAACTGGCATGAATAATTGACACACATTTCCTCAGAATGAAGCACTCCCCTCTTACACTGTAGTTGCGCTGAAACTTTCTAGGAAACTTCAGGCTGTTATTTATCCACTCCATCAGGGATAGCTGTATTTTGTACCAATAGCCACATAGCTGTGTCTCCTTAAAGTACACCAGCTCCTCAAAGTAGCTTTCAATAACATCCTGTGACTCTGCCCCAATGTTCTTTGCTTGTGACTCATTCCAATACTGTAAAATGCTTTCTGTACAGATCCAGGAAGAAAATATAGAGAAGCTCTATTGCATATATTTTTTTCCCTTTTTCTGAGTTGCATACTTGTTTACTGTTTGGTTGACAAAAATTTCCACAAAAATGTTCCCCCTCTAAAATGAAATCCCAAAAGCCAGTGTGGACAGCGGCTTTAAATATTTACTGTGGTGGTGGAGGAAAGCTGTCACTGCTTGGTGCCCTCAACTGGAAGATCCCATCCATGCCTTCTAGTAATTTGAGCCACACTTTTCGTTTTTCTTTGGATGGCCCAGGTTGAATAAATAAGCAGCATGGTCTCATTAATTTCTAAGCAAGATTATTTCTTCTTAATTTTGACTCCTTTTGTTGTTGGTTGAACTATTATCATTGTACTTTAGGACATCCAAGCACATGAAAAACCAGTGGCTTGTTGTTTTAGGGTCCTAACCACCCCCTCTAGCAATCACTGCCATGTTTCTCTCTACTCCTCTACCTTGTAAACCATTCCCAAACAGTTATCATTTTCAGTAAAGAAGTCCTAATATCCATTCTAAATTTACTTATCATTATTTAAAATTTGTATCCGAAAAATAGTTACCCAATAAAACTTAGAAGGATTAAAATCACTTCTAATTCCTGGGTAACTACGGTATTGAACCCTGCCTCTGACCACCTGACCCCCCAACTACCCCCCACCTGCCACCGACTTGTTGCCCCCACCAATTTGCCCTTTCCGACTGCCCAACTACCACTCCCTATCCACCCTCCCGATACCCCCTTATTCGCCCACTCACTCAACCTCCAACCCTCCCTGACCCATCCTACCCACTTGGCTTATACACTTCTCTCTGTTGGTCCTCAAAGTGACATTGAAACACAGGGACCTTTAAACCTACCACTTTACAACAGTTAGTGCCATAAAAATGAATGGTAGCTTGATGCTACCGGTTCCCTTGATGCTGCCCTGCACTGGAAGGACTCGGGAACTAGGTGCACTGCACATTTCTCACCAGACCCAGGTCGGAGGTCTGGGAGAGAAATGTGCAACTCCCAACATGGGTAAGTAAAAAGGAGCAGAGTGGCACTCTGACTGTGATTGCACTCTTTGGAAGTTTTGGGTGAATATTATACCTGGATGAAGTTTCCCCCCTCCCAACCTCACACCCCACCAACCTCTTTAATTGCTTTCTCTCTCAACTGTAAAAGTTGAGCTGCTCTAACCGTTCCTCACATCTCACTTCTTTTTACACTTGAGGATGAGTCTTGTTGCTGCTATCTGCATTCACATGCTTTGTCATGAGGTTACCAAACTTGTAAGCAGTACTTCAGGGCTAGTCCAACCAGTATGTTGCAAAGTCTCAGCATAACCTCTGTATGCTTGCACTCTGCTGAACTGTCTTATATTGAAGCATTCTATTTGCTTTATGAAAGATGGCATTCTTAGAAATTGGTCATTAGGATAGGTTATTTGTTGTAAAAACTGACATTTTCACTGCCTCTGGGAAATTCTACCCAAGGTTGTGCTATTTGGGACAGTGAATCATGCTACATCTGATGATTGAAAGTTGGAAGAATTACTTGTGATGCTGAAACTGAGCTCTTCCTCTCCCTCCCGCATTTGTTTTACTGAAAACACGCACAGTGAATAGGGCTTCACAATTCCCTGGATTTTGGACAGTCATCAAGAAGGAAAGCCAAGTAGGAGACCAGTATCTTCCCACCAAGAGAGAGAAAACAAATTCTGTGAACATGGCTGATCTGCTGTCAACTCTTGGTATGTAGCGACAGGATAGAGGGCTTGGGGCAAATCTATTGTTTCAGCAGAAGTGTGGCACAGTGAGACCCAAAGGACTGGGGCTGTAGTCAGGGAATTATCATGGACTATACAAGAGCTATAGAGGAGGGAACTGGACACTGGGATTAGATTTGGTTTTCTCTGGATTGAAGTTTCCCTTCCTATGCTGTGAACATCTAAGGTTCTACTATGCGACGGGCATGGTATGACACAGCATCGGAAAGGAAATTATTTCCCAAGTAATACAACATCCATGTGGACACTCAGTCTTCTGAAATATGGTAAATATAAACCTGCAGTTTGAAAGCATTTTGTGAAACCTTTATAAATTCAGACATTTATCACAAAGAACACCGGTTTATCATGGGACCTAGAATACTTGTAGTTTCACATAGATTTGCTTTGTAAATGATTTTGTTTCCTACATTAGGCACCTTGGCACTCAAAACACTGCTAATAACACAATTGGGAATGCCAAAGGAAGCAGCTTATTCATGCGTTGTTGTGGCTTTTTACCTCAACTCTCACAGCTGACCAGATTGAAGAATAGAAATGACTCTAGGATATTTCTCTGAAGAAGCAAGTAATTTCTGTGATTTAAGCAATTAAGATGTACCTTAGGCATAGAACTATTCCAGATGTGCAATGGAGTTTCTGTATCAAAGCAAATATTTTGTTCTGCCTTCAGAAACATTGTGAATTGCACACAATTGTTATCTCAAAGTGAAGTCTTTGGTGTTTTGTTCCATAAAAACTTGAGCCGGGGGTGAGGGGAACATATAAAATTTGGGAAAAATTAACCATTTTTGCTGTGAGCTACAGGAGACTGTAACCTTCCTTTTTACCGATATTTTTACCAATATTTCTTTTTAGTATTTTTCACATTGTTACCACAGGAGATTTTTAGCATCCTACGATATTCTTCTGCCTCAGAAATAAGGCTGGCTGGGATAATGACTTATCTTTTGTACATTCACTCTCGCACAATGACGGATGCTGGTCACAGACATATAGAAAGCACACTGATTTAGAATTCTGCTATTGACCTAAACAGTTCTGCTGATCTGTCTCCTGGTGTCTCACTATTTCCATTAACTGGTAGGCAGATACAAATACTGTTCCATGATAAACTTCCCTTCAGAGACTTGGGCTGGGATTTTCTGGCCCCGTCATGGCAGAAGCCACCACAGGAGATTTGGTGGCCCATCCAAAAGCCCAATGGCTTTCAGCAGGACCAAATGATGATCCTGATGGTGGGCAGGGCCAGAACATCCCATCCTTGGACAATGTAAAACAGGAACCTAAAAGCACTGGAGAAGTACAGCCAGCGGTGTGTAGGCAAGATCCTCCAAATCTGGTGGTAAGAAAGGCTGTCCAAAAACAGCATCCTCTCCTAAGCTAACTTGCTCAGCATTGAGGCACTCAAAATCACTCAAAACCTGCTCCGCTGAGTGGGACATGTAGTTTGTATGCCTAGCACCAAATTCCTGAAGCAACTGCTCTATTTGAAGAACGTAGTAATCTGAGGTGTAATACACCTTTAAGAGAATGTGAGCAGCGTGACCACGTGGCTGTAAGACCCAATAGCTGTGTAGCATGGGCTACCATGTTAATGTTGGTCTGAAGTAGGGCCTGGTTGGAGAAGCACACTTCATGTTAGAGCTCTGTTGTTTATGTGAATAAATAGTATGTGCTTCATTTCATATTGGTCTCTGTGTCTCCAGTATATTGTAAACTAATCACTTGTCAATAGATAAATGTGCAACTGTTTCGCGAGCAAAGCGACCCATAGTAAAACATAACAGAGCAAGATGCAGAGTTAACGTTTCGAGTCCATATAACTCTTCTTCAGTGATAAAGGGAAGTAGCGATATGGTGGATTTTATACTGTTTAGAAGGGGGTGGAGCAGGTGGAACAAGATAGAAGGTCATGGAAAGGTGATGGCTAAGGAGAAATTTGACAAAGATGTCACAGGACACAGGATAAAGGGAGTGTTAATGGTAGTGATAAAAAGTAAAGAAAGTGCTGATAGTGGCGTAAAGGTAAGATAGCAGAAGGTGTTAACAGTAGAACAAGGATCAGCACTCTGTGAACGCAAAACATAAAAACAAGTGACAGATGGCCCTGTGGGGAGAGAGGGGGTTTGGGGAAAAAGGATAAAAAATGGACAAATAACTAAAGAATAAAATAAAATTTTAAATAAATGGATTTAAAAAGGGGTCAAGAGGAGGAAGAAGTTGTTGAACTCAATGGTAAGTGCAGAAGGTTGTATGGTGCCTAACTGGAAAATGAGGTGCTGTTCCTCCAGTTTCTCTTGGGCTTCACTGGAACATTACAGCAGGCCAAGGACGGACATGTGGGCATGAGAGCAGGATGGTGTGTTGAAATGGCAAGCAACAGGAAGGTCTAGGCCATGCCTGCAGACTGAGGTATTCCACAAAGCGGTCACCCAATCTGCGTTTAGTCTCCCCAATGTAGAGGAGACCACAATGGGAGCAGCCTCTGAAGAAGAGTCACATGGACTCGAAATGTTAACTGTTTCTTGCTCCACAGATGCTGCCAGACCTGCTGAGATTTTCCTGCATTCTCTGTTTTTATTTCGAATTTCCAGCATCCGCAGTATTTTGCTTTTATATTTATGCTGTATTTGGAACTCAGTTAAGGCACAAGACTCCTAGGAGTAGAGAGGAAATGCTTTAGAGATGTCCTCAAAGCATCTCTGAAGAGGTTAAACATCCCTGCCAATTCATGGAAGTCCCTAGCTTGTGACCGACCAGATGGAGAAGGCCCATCTGGGAAGGCACCACACACGTTGTGAGCATGCACAAGTGAAGCCGAGATGTCGACAGCAGCGCACAAACCTCCAAACAACCCATCTACCCAACCCTTCAAGCACTAACTGCCCTGCATGAGGCAGAATCTGCAGATTACACATTAGACCTATCAGCCATCTCGGAACCCATTGAGCTGGAGTGGAAGCAAGTCATCATCATGCCTAAGAAGGATAACATTATACAAGTGCTCATTGCAGGAAGTGGTTTCTGTTACATTTTATAACAAATACACTTTTGAAGGAAAGAAAACTGAAGTTAGACACTGGATGTGAATGAATGCTTTAGTTTAGATACCTAACTTGACCCTGCACCCACCTTAAATCAATTAAAAATATCTGTTTATGACCTATTTGATGCCCACTGCCAGTTGCACCAGTAACTGACTACTATTATTACTCTACTGTGCTAAGACTGTGCCCAGAAATATGAATGCATAATTTGTTTCTAGTCAGTGCTCCAGCCTGGAACTGGCAATGTTTGAAAATTGGGTGGTGCTTTGGAACTTTGCTCTATTTGGAACTGTCTATTGGCTCAGATGGACAGTTATGCCCAATAACAGAGGAAACATTCCTGTGAATTGAACTCTGATTTATATTCTTCAGATGATTTAATATACTATGCAAACACACGTTGTTAATTAGTCACGGCATGATTAAGGAACTGTACAAAGCACGTCCATGCATGGACTATATGTTGGTGCTGTCCTATGGGATGATTATGTTGACTTTTTAATTATTTGAAATATATATCCTCTTCCAATAAAAACTACAGGAAGCCGCACTTTCTTCCAAAGAAAATTTCAAAAATGAGAATATTAATTAATATTACCTAACTATACAGAGGGTCACAAGATCACGTTCAAGCACATCTTGGTCTCTTTCAAATATTTAATTTTGACTTAAAGGGTGCATGGTCTCTGCCTCAACCACTTCCTGTGATAAATGGTTTTCATGTTCCAGCAACCCTCTGCACGAAGGATCTGCTCCAAAAACCTTCTCCTCATTCTTTTGATGATCAGATTAAGTTAGTGACCTCTGTTGCTGACTCCCCAGCTGGGTGAAATAGTCTTTCTCAATTACCCTTCTTAATTTCAAAAACCTCTTAAACTTTTTGTTTTTGCTCCTCTAGTGGAAATAGTTCCTTATCTCAAGTTTCTTTTCACAACTGTAGTTTTTTATCTGTGGCATCATGCTGGTGAGATCTATGCTGTATGCTCTGCACTTATTACCTTGATTTCCTTTCAGACAGTACCAACTGTGATCAGACCAATATTTCATACAAATTTATCATTGACTCTTTATTTTTTGTATTCTATGCCCATTCATGAACCTCTAAAAACTGTTGGCCTTTGTATGTGCGTTTTTACCTGCACACTCCTTTAGGGAATTATGTAGTTGAACTCTTCAGTCTCAATGTTTATCCACATTTTATAGCATGTTCTGAGATTGACTCTGTTTACATGCTTTGAATGGAGATAGACTTGCTGTTGATTAGTTTTGATGTTTTAAAGGAAATTTCACTGATAATGAACTTGGCTATAAAAGATGTTTAATAAGTCCAATGCTACAGACTTTTCTGCAGAAAATGTCTGCCTGTGTTTACAGAGTAGCAGCAAGTTATAAATATATTTGATAAAACTAGTAGGGTAGATTTTGTGTGACAGTTGTTTGATCATTGTCCTTGATAAGCATATCCGAGGTGCTTCCTTTTGGTAGTAATTTTCTCCATATACTGATCAAAGACTGCCTCTCCATTCCGGGATGTAGGAGTTTTACATACAATTTTAATCACCCTTTATATATTTTTTGAGATTGGCTTATTTAATGCAGTAAATTCTGCAATCAGAAAGGTTTATGATATTAACTGTACCTTCAAGCGTGTCAGTAACTTTGCCAGGTAGAAAACTACATTTCTAGCAATAAAGATACTTTTAACAATGTTGCCTCCAAGTCTAATTTTTTCCAAAATCGGCTTAATACTGTATAACTGTTCAGGAGTCTTGAACTAAATTGCCAACTAACCGATTATTTGTGGACATTAATTAAATAAGTTAAGCCTTCCCCTTTCTGTTGTTCAGTGGCACATTTATGCTAGCTGAAGAGATGCAGTATTAGTCACAATCTCTCTCTTTGATTTTCACCAAGCATCTATAAAGCTGTAAAAAATTAGAGATTGGTAAGAGAATTTTCCACGTGAAAAGTACTACATAACCATCTTTAACAGCCTCAGGGATTTTTTATATTAAAACAACACAATAGATAGTCAGCTTTATTTATTGTGCCTGACATCAATGTACTGATGTACATTTGCACATGTTAAGTAAACTACTGGTTTGGGCTTTCAAAATATCACACTTATGGCAAATATGAACGAGAGCACAATTAACCACCTTGTGTCAAGGCCACAATTAGTCAGATGCAAGCAATGTTCCATTACTTATAATGGACTAAGCATTTGTTTTTTTTTTACCCTGGTAAATGCAAAATAGAATCTTCAAAATAAACTGCATATTTAAAACTTGCCAAAGTATTTAGATTTTTTGTAAACCTACAAAAAAAACCCTTCTGATTGCCCTTGTGATGTGTCAATACTGCCAGTCATTTCTTGATTTCGTATGGAGTGAATTGAATTGGCTGAAGACTGGCACCTGTGATGATAGGGAACTCGAGAGGAGGTCCTCTCCCTCTGCCCCCCTCACATTACTCAATTGGATGGTCAGCAAGCAATTTATTTACTTACTTACTACTTTAAAGCTATTTATTTATTATAAATAATATAGGAAGTCTAAAATACTTTGCCAAATGATATTGTCAAATGTATTATTGATGAAAATATAGAAATGACTATTTTACTCATCAGAACCTGAAGTGTCCGAAGAATTACTGATCTCTTCATTCAGGACATTGTGTAGTTTGTCCAAAGTGGTCTTTTCTAGCAGTTCTGTTGAAGGGTCATGAGGACTCGAAATGTCAACTCTTTCCTTCTTCACCGATGCTGCCAGACCTGCTGAGTTTTTCCAGGTAATTCTGTTTTTGTTTTGGATTTCCAGCATCCGCAGTTTTTGTTTTTATCTTTTCTAGCAGTACCTGCATTCTTTGTCCATTGTTGAACTGTTAAATGTTGTACAAAATCTATTGGCATGGTTCAAATCATTGATGTATCTCTTGAAATCCTTTGAATTACACTGGACATTTCACTTCATACAATTGTACACCATGCATTTCAGTAGCTCTCTCTTGCAGACTGTCTTTCAAGTCTAGAAATGGTGAGAATCTAGATCTCGCCGCTACAGAAAATAGCGAAGGCAAATACAGATATCACCTGTGTTTTTCGTTTCAGTACGGTATGCAAGTTAAGGAATTTACCCAAATAGCGCTGCCTCCATTTTGTTTTAGCACAGTTACTGCACATGCCGCAAGAGCTGTGTTGTAACCACACATGCTCAGTCCACATACCGCTGCTTTGCTTGCCCCTCCCCTGACCTGATTGCTGCTTCCCACTTGCCCCTTACCACTCTGATCCTCTTGTTCCCTCCCATTCACTGCCTCTCCTCACCACTTGTTCACTCCCAGTCACTTCCTCTCCTCACCCTTATATTGATTCCCTCTCCCAATCCCTTCATTGCTTCCCACTTGCTGCCTTTCACCGCCCTTCGAGAGGGGTGACAAGTGGGTGGCGAGCAGGAGGTGGGAGGTAAATAGAAAGACTAGTAAGTGAGTAGAAAGAGGATTTTTTGGCCATCTAGACTCAATGCAGTCAATAGATGTTTAATGTAAAAACTACAGGTCAGGCACATAATCCACCCTTAATATGTACTTTATTATAGGAAAGTGATTTTGTTTAGCACACCATTTTTGGGAACACATTAGGAGTGCTAAGTGAGGGGTAGCTGTAATATAAATGCATTTAAGGGGAATCTGGATAAGTATATGAGGGAGAAAGGAATATAGGGTTATGCTGATTGAGTTAGATGAGGAAGAATGGGAGAAAGCTCAAGTGGAACATGAATGTTGATATAGGAACAAAAAAATGCTGGAAAAGCTCAGCAGGTCTGACAGCATCTGTGGAGAGAAAGACAGAGTTAACAGTTCAAGTCTGTGTGACTCAAAGACTTGCTGAGTTTTTCCAGCATTTTTTGTTTTTCTTTCAGATTTCCAGCATCTGCAGTATTTTGCCTTTATTTTAATGTTAATATGGATTTTTGGGCTGAATGGCCTGTTTGAGTAATTTCTAAGAAATTACCGATTGCCATTCTTACCCATGCAATTTTTTGCCTTCGGTATGTGGCTGTGAATCATTCGAACTAATTTTCCACTTGTAGATTTGTAAGTTCAGAAGTCAAATGAAATATTAAGCATTCATTACTCGATGGTAAGTGAATATAGCTAACAACAAGCAACTTCCAAAAATTTTTGAAGAGTGAAACACTTCTTCAATTAAAGAATGGCGGTTCATGCAGACAGCTTCTTTTAATGAAGGGTATGTGCTTAATTCTGAAGAGTTTCCTAGTAACCATTCTTCACAATTGTTAAGCAATATTTTGTGGCACATGCTGTTTCTGGTATGTTGACAGCTGACACTGATCTGGAAGGTAACATTTCTTTCCAAGCAGGACCATCTGTTCAAGTTTCCACACCAAATGTGAAACACTGCTGCTAAACAAGCGACAGCTTATCTCCATTCATATTTATCATTGCATTATTTTACTTTGGCTTTTCTTTTTCTGGCACAGAGCTGCTAACCTCAGCTGCTCTTCTTTCCTTTCACGCCAATACAGAAACAACAACCTGCATTTATATAGTGCTTTTACTGTACGTAAACATCCCAAAGCGCTTGACAGGAGTGTGATCAATCAGAATTTGATACCAAGCCACATGAGATATTGTACCAGGTGAGGGGCAAATTGGTAGGTGTTAAGAGCATCTTAAAGGAGCTAGAAAAATGGCAAGCTATAGGGAGGGAATTCCAAAGCTTAGATCCTAAAAGCTGAATCCATGACAACCCCTGTAGAGCAATGTAGGGAATGTGCAAGAAGCCAGAGTTGCTCGCAGTGCAAAGATCTCAGAACGTTGTGGGGCTGGAAGAGATTACGGCAAAAAGGAGGGAAGAGACCATGCTGAGATTTGAAAACAAGGATGAGATTTTGAAGATAGCATGTTGCCAGACAGGGAACCAATGTAGGTAATAGAGACATGGGTGATGGATAAACAGGACTTGGTTTGGATAGGTGCAGCAGATATTTGAATGAGGTCAAGTTTATGGAGCTTGCAGGTGGGAGGCTGACCAGGAAAGTATTGGAATAGTTCTAGAGGTAACAGAGGTGGAAGAAAGTGGTCTTGGTGATGGAGAGGAAATGGGGTCAGAAACTCAGTTCAGAGTCAAATAGGAAGTCAAGATAGTGGGAAGTCTGGTTCAGCTTCAGTCAATGCTGGCAAGGGAGAGAGAGAGATGAAGTTAGTGGTTAGGGAACAGAGTTTGTGGCAGGAACCAAAGACTCTGGATTCTGGAGCAATTTTTTGCTCATACTTTGATGGATGTCCAAAAGGAATATGACAAATCAGAGACAATGGGAGTGGTCGTCAGAGATAGTGGTAAGTTAGAGCCAGATGCTATCAGCATACATGTGGAACCCAATGTATTTTACGATGTTACCGAGCCACTGCATTTAGATAACAAATAGGAGGACAAGGATCCTTGGAGAAGCCCACAGGTAAGGAATGGACCAAGGCAAGATATAATATGTTCATAAAAGTCTGCCCTGGGAAATAAGCAACACAGCCATTCCATTGCTCAGTTATAGGAGCAGCCACTTACTTGGGAGTAAGGATGGACAAGAATTCCAAAATCAGGTTTGACCCTGAAAATGGACTTCGGCTTTGCAGCTATTTTTAGTGATACAGATGTGTAATTACTTGTAAACTCTTTTTGTATAACACACAAGTTCTGCCTCTTTTGCGACACAGTTGTGCAGAGCATTGGGGTCTCTATGACTGGCACCAGACTTGTGCTGCTTGGGGAGGATGGGAAAATTAGAATGAGGAGAATCCCAATTAACCTCCAACACTCATGGGGAGTTGCAGAAGGACATTAGCCCTGAGAACAGGTTCCATGTTGTCATGTATGAAATGCCTTTGAATGAGGTAGCAACACAGTCATACTTTGCTGCTAGACTTGATACTGTCCTGTGAATAGATCCGATTTATCCTCATGGATAATTAATCATTCTTGTTCTCTGGAAAATTAATAAAACATGAATATTGTTTTCATGCCCGTAAATGGTCTTTAAAAGGTTGCATATTGGGCTGTGTGCACTGCTAGTTAAAACTGAGTGCGAGGGAGAGATTGCTTCTTTTTGGTGTAGTATAAAAAGCTAAACAGAGGCTTCGATAATCCTGCTAGGACTAGAGAGCTTCTGGCCATTCAGTTGGTCAGCAGCTCTTTTCAGGCAGGATCTCCTCCTAGATGTGGGCAGAAGTCTCACCCTGGGCCAATTATTGGCCCAACCGCCATTAAATTGTTGCAGGGCAACCCAGCCAAGCAGAGGCGGGCTCGCTCCCAACTTTTCAGCCAGGGTGGGGGGGTTGGGGTGCAAAGCCACCTGCCGCTCCACATAAAATTTTGGCCATTATGCCCAATTCTGGGCATCACACTACAGGAAGGATGTAAAGGCTTTGGAGAGGGTGCAGAAAAGATTTACGAGAATGGCTTCTGGAACAAGGGACTTCAGTTACTTGGATAGATGGGAGAAGCTGGTGTTGCTCTCTTAGTGAAGAAGAGATTGAGAGGTGATTTGATAGAGATTTTCAAAATCATGAAAGGTCTAGATAGAGAAAAACTGTTCCCGCTGGATGCAGGGTCAAGAACCTTAAATGCATCGATTTCAGGTGAACGGCAAAAGAACCAGCGGAGACATAAGGAGAAACATTTCCACACAGTAATTGGTTAGGACCTGGAATGCACAGCTGAAAGTGTGGTACAGATCCAACCCTGGCTTTTCAAGGGGAATTGGGTAATTACCTGAACAGTAAATATTTCTGGGCTATAGGGAAAAGGTGGTGGAGTGGGATTAGCTGAGTTTCTCTTGCAGAGAGCCGGCAGAGACATGAGGTCAAATTCCGTGATTCTATAATAGAATTCGAGAAATGAAGCATTTCTTAATCGCTGACTACATGTGGACCAATGCCAGTATTGTTGAATTTTAAAGTGTGCTAAGCATAAATGCTACTTGAGCCCCAAAGGCTTAAAACTCCAAAAGGCACTGCTAATTTCAATAACATCAATTGACAGGCCTATGTAGGTCACATCAAAAGAGGAATCAGGACCCCAAATGAGGCACAAATCCACTAAATGGACATCTGATCTTTTACCAGACAAACTATTTGTGTCTCTTATTGATCTTGGGTGGATCAATGCAGTGTTGCTAAATGTGTATTTCTATGAACCCCGCATTTGTTGAAAAGCTTTAAGCAACTATAACATTGTGTATTTCATTTAACATGATGTGTCATAACACAGCGTAAAGAGAACCACCTTGTGCTCATTACCACAAGTCCAATTATCAAATGGATCATGTCTTTGCTGGATTTAGTCAGCCAACAATGTAAACATCGACAATGTTGCTAGTTTTATCTTCTTGTTAAAATGCTATGAAACAGGAGTTCTAAAAGATACTTATGCCCTGGGTTGTTCTATAAATCATTGAATTGGGTGCACTCTTGACATGCCAGAATGTAAAATGGCGCGCAATGACGTCAGGCATGCGTCCCAACATCACCACGCACCATCACAATATTTCATTTGGCAGGCAGGCGCCGGAGTTGGCTGCGCATCCACCGATAATTGAAAGGCCTATTAAGGCCATTAAGGACTTAATTAACCTGAACTTATGCTGCCCGTCCAACCTTATGGCTGGCAGGCAGGCAAAAAGGCCAAGCAGCCTCTACATTTTTAGGAAACCTCATCCACGAGCGGGATGAGGTGGTTTCCTAAAGCGATTACAAATTAAATAAAAACTTTCTTTTGAAATTTAAAAACATGTCCCGTCTGATGTGACGCAGTCACATAAGGGGACAAGTTTTATCAAATTGTTATTGTATTTATTAATTTTTTCAAAAAGCACTTCAATCTCCCTGAGGCAGCCCCTCGGAGATTGAAACATTCTTTCGCGCGCGTGCACGAACTGCGCATCAGGCCTGCTCTCCCTCCTCCCCCCCCCCCCCCCCCCCCCCCCCCCCCTACCCGCACAGGTAGCTCAGTGCTACCGCTTGCGATCCATGCAGGGTGGGCCTTAATTGGCCCGGCAGCCCCTGCCCGACGACTGGAAAATCCTGGCCATGTTTTTTTCCGCTTTGGTTTTTCACAGGCCTTGAAAAGATTTCACACCATTGCTTATATCACAATAACTCGATAGTTGGCACCCCATGCTTTTGGGAAAGGTTTTAGAGGTTGCGTTCTCAAAATACATAAAGGATTTGATAGGTGCATATTCCAGATGACAGCTGCATATGGTGGCAGACATATTCCCGAGCACTACATGCTTCATGGGAAACCGCATGCTTTTTTAACCTTTCCCCAACTACATAATGCTACTATGTCATAGAATCATACAGAACAGAAAGATGTCTTTGAAAGAGTTTCCAGTTAGTCCCAAACCCTTGCTCTTTTCCCATAGCCCTGCAAATTTATCTTTTTCAAGTATATTGAATGTATTTTACATGTCTCAAAGCAATATTTATTTCTTCAAAAATGTTGAAACCAGAGTGAAATCCTTGTCAGTATTATACTTATTGCTTGTCTTTGTTTTCACACCTTATTTACATATTGCTTGATTTTGATTGAAATTTGGAAATCCAGCATCAAATTTATTTTATGATATGCTTTAGGTTGAAAATAAGCGCTGATTCCATTTTTTTTAAATAACGGAGGTTCTGTATGCTCTTAGACCAGTGATTTGCAGTTGATTATGTTTTGGAAGCTTTGGGAAATGTAGAGGTTGCTTCATAATACGTGACAGGTATAATGCATTTAATCAGAAAAATGTAAGTGTGCATAGTCTCAGACAATAATATCAATGGTATATTCCCATAACATTCACTTTTCACAGAGAGGATTGGAATGTTTTATAATATTGACCCAGAAATTTCTAGAAAAACAACGGTGAATGATTTGTTCACAAAATATTCAGTGATTTGTGGTGAAGAAGTGATACACTGACTCCAATTCTACTTAAATAGCTGGACGGTTTGTGCTATTTCCTCATTAGTCTCAACATAAGACAACATGAGTGGCTTGCTAGGCCATTTCCGAGGACAGTTAAGGGTCAATCACGTTGCTATAAGTCTGAAATCATGTATAGTCCAAACCAGGTGAGGACAGCAGATTTCCTTCCCTTAAGAGCATTAGTGAACCTGATGGAGTTTTTACAACAATCCTGTAGTTTTATGGTCACCATTACTGATGGTAGCTTTTTATTCCATTTAATTCCCCAACTGCAGTAGTGGAATTTGCACTCATCTCCTGATCATTAGTCCAACACTGTGATTTCTAGTCCAATAGCGTGACCATTATTCAATGGTCCAAGGTAAAACTTTTAAAACATTATAAAATAAGTAGTGGATTTTGGAGTGAATTCAAGCAGTTCAATTTAGAATTGCTATCAATTCACTAAAACCATCTTTTTCTTAACTGAGACACATTACCATTTCAACAAAGGACAACTTGAGTATTGCTTAAAAAAAAGATATGTTGTTGAAGCTTTTCATCTAACATTCACCAGGACAGATGCACGAATGGCAAATTTCAAAGGGCACAACAATATATGCTACATGAGAAAAGGGTGCTGATTGGTTGGCAAATTGATTCTGATTGGTCAAGGCATTACCATAGAGAATGCATCAAGGAACTATTGTCCCCCACGCTTTTGTCTAATTCAAAAAAGGCACAATGCCTGGACATGTTCATTTTGCCTGCGTAAGACAGGTCCCTTCATATAAATATATATAGCTTCCAGCAATAGATTAAGGTAGAAATCCAGAAGAGCTCACCTGAAGATAGAAGCTATGACCTCGATCTTTGCTATAGTGTATTTTATGGGAGGGTAGGTTTTACTGATTTTGCACCACGTTAATAGACCTTTAGCCTGAAATTGTTAGTGTAGCTAAGTTGTCTGTATGGATATGAATGATCTGCTGTTTCCTGATAAAAATCTGTCTGGAATTAACAGTCTCCTTGAATTGTCAGAAAGGCTCATAAGGTTTCTCTGATTTGTCTTTGCATTTTCCTGTCCTTTTGTGTCTTTTAAGATGTCTTTCTGGATGCCGATGCAAACTATTTAAATCTGAAGTGAAACTGCCAACGAATAGCACAAGGTTAGAACAATAGTCCTTGAGAAGATGTACTATAGAAATTAGGCCTTATGTCCCGATAACTGATGGATCATATCAAACAACATGTCCCTTCAGCTGTTTGCAATATGCAGAGTACTGACCGTACTCAACCGGTATATGCTTGCAAAACTCAGAACACAATGTGAATCTTTGATTGGGCAGCACTTGCTAAACAATGCATCCAAGTGTGCTAAGAGTTACATTGAAATCCAATTTGAGATTACCAGTTGAGCTCGCAATGTAACTCACTTGCGTTTGCTAGAAGCTACATGTATTCATACACAGGGACCTGTCTTCTGTAGGCTGAAGGAACATGTCCAGGTATTGTGCCTTTTTTGATTAAACAAAAGTGTGGGGGGCAATGGTTCCATGGTGCATCCTCTATGAAAATACCTCAACCAAGGAAAGGGGTGAAATTATTTACAGCCTAATAATTATGACCCACCTATAAACTACCCACTGCCACTCTTCTGATGCTCTGTGTTTGGTTGTAACTTGCCTTACATCTACTGAGTATTACATGTTTCTTAGTGAATGTGGAAGATTATATAAATAATATTGTGTATGTATTTAAAATAACAAAACCAGATAGTTATTGATCCCTGTGACTCCCAGTATTGAGCAAAGTATACAGAATGCCGAACATAGATGTGGGGATAAATTGGATAGCCCCCAAAAAACAAGTGCAGAGATCACAATGTGATATTGATTACAATGCGTAGATTGCAATGCAGGAAGCATATTACCTTGTACTGCCTGCTTATTTGAATAATCTCTGCATCCAAGCAGCACTGTGCTGTTCATTGGCTAGATACAATAGGAGGGAGCCAATATCTTGTACGGGTAGCACCACTAGAAGCTAGCCTGTGCTGCTTAAAGCTGGCCCACATCTCTTCAAGGGGAGGTACATTATGGCTGGAACAAGTTCTGGGAATCATGATTGAAGAGAATTTGACCTGGGAAAGAATGAGAAGTGGTACAACATGGAAAGAGCAGAGTCAAAGATTTTCAGGCATTGCACTGGAGTTCTTGGTGAAGGAGGTAGAGAAGTGGAGAGATGACCTGTATCTACCATGGAGAAGAAGTCCATCAGACACATGGTCAAAAGGCAGTGAGAGCAGATAGTCATGGAGCCAAGCCCTGAAGACCTGGATGCAGTGCAACAAGAAATTCAGCAATGACATGAATGGTCAAGATCAGGGAATGCATCTTCAAATGCTATATCCAATTAACTGCACCTCACTGCTCAATTTACTATACCCCATAACTCACCTAGCAACAATCTCTTAATCAGGTCTCTTACCTAACATCCATACGCTGCACTTCATGCTCACATACTTCACACAACTTCAAGCCTTACACCCACATCTCACAGCTTGCACACACTGCCAGCTAGTCAAACATGACAGCCACATCACTGAAACACATTGCAACTTGCTCACTGACAGACTTCGCTCCCTCTTACAGGATAAGCTAGTGCATCACCAAAGGCAGCAGGAGCAAACTGATGAAGTTCAGGTGCACCTGTATGTCCTAACTCCATGGAAGATATGGTGCTGACCTTTCTTGAAACAGCTGAAACTGTGGCCAGCGGCAGAGCTGAAACCTGAAATCAGTGATGGTGATACCCACACATCTAATCCTCATTCTCGCAAAATACTACAGATCTGGAAGTTTGAAACAAAAACAGCAAGCCTGGTAACAATAGTGGAGAAACAGAATTAATATTTCAGATTGATCACCTTTAATCAGAACCACCTGCTCACCCCTTCATCCCACACTCGCTTTTGATTTATAAGTTGCAGATGGTTTAAACATGCACCTTTTGCTTTCTTCTGCCCCCTCCTTGGACCACAATCTTACTCTTGTGCCTTTTTCTCTTCATATACCCAAGAGATGCAACCTGGCCAGACAGTAGAGGAGCAGCAAGAGGAGTAATGATGAAGACACAGCACTGTCACTTGATTTCACACTCACAGCTACCAGCTCAGATGCTGACATTACAAATATCTTGGAGGATAGCTTAGGGGTGGGGTCTGCACATGGTGAGTCACTGGGCATGAACGAGCTGCCCTTGCTCAGGATAACAGCATTCGTCCACCCACCATTGCCACTCCTGTGCCCTTGCTGTTGTCTGTCATCTGACCTGCCTAGACTGCTACCATCCATGCTGAGATGGTCCTTAGCCAGGCCTTCAAAACCAAGAGGAGCTCAAGTTCATCGTGCAGGGTGATCTGCAGCCTGCTCCACTGAAAATCAGTGCTTTCCACCAGCCATGCTGCAGTTACTATGGATTGCATTGGAGCACTAGGATTGGAAAAAGGTAACAGAACGCAGACACTAAGTGAATACAGACGGGTGGTTAGTTGACTTTTGTATGCAGTATTGCATAATTTAGTTCATAAATTTGGTTTGAAATATTAGCATTATGGCTAGGTGGATGCTGTGATGGTCAGTGACAGAGGGAAGGGAAGGTGCTGGGCTGTTGATGAATGAGGAATTGGAATTGTGGTAACTGATATTGCAATCATCTGAGTTCTACATGAACAGCCTCTTCCTTCTCCTCCTCTGCCTGCACCTCAACTGCTTACTGTATAATTGGCACCAAGAACTGTCCCCTTATGATGGCAAGGTCTTGCAGCATGAAACAGACCACAATGCATCTTGATACCCACCCTCCATGGTCCAGGTAGCAGAAGCGCTGTTTCAACACACTAATAGTTTTTTTTCCATCACATTTGTCATGGCAGCATGGCATTCACTGTATGCATGCTGTGCATGTGTATGTGGGCTACACACCAGAGCCATCAGCCATCTCATTTCTGGATAGCTTTGGGTACCCACTAACCACTCTTTTCAGCGATGATTCAAATGCAGCTGGCACAGTGAACTGCCATAGATAAAGGCATCTTGATTGCTGGCAAGATGTTGAGCATTGACCTGTATAATTCACTTCTTGTGGTCACACAGCACCTGGACATTGAGGGAGTGGAAACTCTTTGGGGTCCAGTATGGAGCAGAGTTGACATGTGGTGCCCGCAAAGTGATGTGCATGCAGTCAGTGGGGAAGACTGCAATCCTAGCAAGGCCACACGCTTGGTCTGCCTGCTCCTCCCTAGGAAGAGAATAAAATGTAGTTAGGTCACGGATGCTCTCTATTCAAGGAGCTATCTCACTCAACATTAGATGGAAAATTGAGATGTTACAAATATCTCCCGCTCCAACCCAGAAGCAGCAGACACACAAAGGTCCGTTGTCACAGTTACCTTCACAGCCACTGGCAGTGTTATCCTTGCCCTGCTCTGAGGTTGCAGTTGTGTCTGCAGCTAATTGCAGATTTCAGTGAGGATGTTTTCACTGAAGCACAGATGTCTCACACAATGTTACTCGCTGAGATTCAGGAAGATGAATTGCTCTCTGAATACTACAGTTGGATATGACCTGCTGACAGCCCATCTCCTCCTCCTCTCTCTCCTCCCCCTTCCAGCAGCTTGTCCTGCTCTGTGTGGTCTCTGTTCATTCTCCAATCATGTTGTCTCCCATTGGAAACGTTTATTAGGGCATCCATGTCTGGGAGCAACTGATTTGTGCAGAAGTCTTGAAGTCAGCAGAACGTCCATCAGCATCTGCTGTACCATTCCCTGTCGACTTTGCAATTTAACTCAACTATAGGAAACACTACGTACTTGTAGAAAATGAGGAACAGCCAGAAGAAATTGACTAACAACTAAACTGTAAGTAGTTGCCGATACTCTTGAGTAAGGTTGGGTTGGGGTCACTCCTGCTGCTGAACACATGTTCAGTTGTGTGAGGTTAAGAGAAGACATTGACTGGAGCATTGAGCTCCAAAATGGCACAGCTGGCATCAAATCTAGCACATTGACGCCAGATTCTGCTGTCTCTACATAATTGCGCGGATGTTCACTGCATGCATGCTATAACACCTACACCAATACTGTATCAGGTGCAATTCACCTCAAAAGTGTGTGCATGCACAATTTTGGAACTCTAAAATGGCATTAATGAGCCCAATTTCTCATCCAATGATTCTTGGTGGACTGACAGCTCATCTGCTCCTCCCAGATGGAGCTGGCTGACTTCAAGTCAAGAGTCCAGCTATTGGCTACTCACTTTTTGGACTTTTGTGATGTTCTGTTCCACAGGTAGTGGCAGGTGAATGATGAAACAACCCAATTATTGTTTGATTAGCACTAATTCTGTAATACACCCTGACCATTTTCCATGTCAATTTAAATATGAGCCATTGCTGGCTTTAGGTAAATTTTTTGATTCCAGAGAAAAGCTGGCCATCATTGTCCTCGTTTTGAAAACTTTGAAACTTTTTCAATCTGGATGAATGTTTAAAAGTAGCTTGCTGTACACACCCAGCAATGTGATGAAATACAGCATTACAGCTCTGAGGCAACCATATTTCCACCCACATTATTTGTGTCACCATAACCTGCTGTGTTGCCACATTCTGTCTACAACATAGAGTATTAGATGCATACACACTGTAACTGTGTCTAAGTAGGAAAAAGTAATGCTGCAAAATCTTTTCATCATTCTGCACCATACCACAAAACATTAACCAATTAGCTGCCAGCAAAGGGAGTTATAACACAGTAATACAGAAGAGTGACTTTTTAAATATAATCTTCCGGTACGGTTGAAATCTGAACTAAAGTTGGGAGCTGGGTGTCAGAACCATGCGGAAATCCTGAAGCACAGATATGTGCTAAAATTGCCCAGGGAGTTTACTTCCAATGGGCTGATTTCCACTACCCTGGACCTTCTGCGCAAGTATCTGATGTTGAACTCAGTGTCAGTCTTGGACAAGTGATGCAGGTCTTACCTGGATACTTACCGAGGAAATGTTATGCTGGTTAATACCTAGCCCAACTCTGAGATTAGCTAGTGTAACTGTACTGATCACAACCAACACCCCCAACACAAAGTACTCACCCACCCACCCAAGCACTCACCCACCCACCATCATCCATTCACCCAAATGCCCACATTTTCGCTTGCCCACTCGCTGTGTGTCCTTTTGCCCATGTCACATGCTCATCTGCCCTCCTGCATGCTCTCCCACCCATGTGCTCGCCTGCTCACTCAAGCATCTGTGCATCTGCCCTGCCACGCTCCTGCACACCCACTCACTAACCCACTGAAAGACTTAACATCTTTAGCATTCTGTATTTAGGTAAGTTCTTGATGTCGGAAAAAGATGTGTTCCCCCCCCTTTGCCCATTTTCTTCTACGCTGGGTCTGCTGTGGAAATGTCTATGCTGATCCCATTACTGTTTCAGCTGGGATTGTCAGTCCCGGCTGAAAAATCACAAAATGGTTGGTGGGCACAGCAATATGTGCAGCATCGCCGCTGACAAGATGGTAGAGCTTCACTTGTGTACTTGCCAAGTATGTCAGAGGAAATTCCACACTTGTTTTCTTTCTCTCTCTCTCACAGCCTCTTTCTGTTCCCACCCCCATCTGCACCTGCCATCTTCATAGCATGGGAAGCAGGCCATATCATATGTGTTCCCCTACCCTTTACTCTATTTTTCTTCCTTTTTTAGTTTCTATCCACTTCTCTTGCCTCATCTCCATTTATGATTTGTTTTCTTTCTGTCTCTGTTCTGTTAGACTTCTTTCGTTTTCTGCATCTGCTCTCTGTTTTGTTCTGATTCACTTTGTCTGTTTCTCTCATCTCTTGTGCCATTACTTGATATGAGGAATCAGGCCAGGGACATGGGCCAGCATTCAGATGGCAGGCTGTGAGTGGAATGCTGCCAGTGGCATAGGTAGGCATTTGAATCAAATGTTAGGGTTGGTGGGGGAGGGGATCTGACCAGGTTATAATGGACCTTACCAATGAAGTGTGATGGGGGAAGGAAGTAAGTGTGGCATTTAACGGAAGTGAGCACGATATGCAACACTTCTAATATCTTGTAATTCACCTTTATAATTTCAAAATAGTTTCCTTTTTAGTTTATTTACTTGAAGTACAATTTCGAGGTCACACAGTATGGAATGTGTGAGGGACAGAACGTTATTTTTGAATCACAAAAATTATAATGAGTTATTTCCAAGCCGGAAATGGTGGGGTGAAAAACAATAACACAAAAGCAAAATATTCTAGATGCTGGAAATCTGAAATTTAAATGGAAAATGCTGAAAACTCTCAGCTGGCCTGGCAGCATTTGTGGGGAGAGAAACAGGATTTCAGGGTGATGACTGTCAGGCCGGCTCTGTATTTCCATGATCTTTTGTTTTTATTCTATTCCAGGTGAAGCTCCCTTTATTCTATCCAGGTGAAGCTCCCTTTATTCTATCCAGCATTCTCTCTAATCTCTATCCTCCCAAGAGCTCGTCGACCACTCCTGTACCATTTACTCCATTTCCCATACCACCTTCTTTGAATGAGATTGCTCATTTGTGTTGACTTTCTAAGGAAGGACTGGGTGATTTCATCTTCCAAAGGGATTGACTTATCACAGCAGAAGAAACATTGGCAAATAATTGGATGGGACAATTCTAACTCAGCTTCATACCTATGGCGTATGGGTGTTATTTTTCCGAACCCTCACTTGCAGCATGGAAGTTGACACACTGGCCATACATCAAGAAATTCCGGTTGTGCTGTGATTATAAAAATGAATGCATCCGCAATTTCCTGATTTATGTGAATGGCAGGTGAGTTCTCCCAGCCCCACCTGGCCCGGTGTTAGCACAAAATTGGAAAATCAAGACTGTGATGTTATTTGGCTGAACAGATAAATAGCCAATCTTGCACTCTTAGCCATCCATAATTCTATGCCAGCAAGTTATCCGTTTCCTGCCCATTTATAATTAATTTTACTTTTTTAAAAAAAATCATTTATGGAATTTATAATGTACCAGTATTGAGAGCCCCTTTAAGTTCTTGTGGAGTGATAACCTTGAACAGTTAATCCCTGTGTGACATATGCAAACAACATTGAGCTCAAACCTGGGGGAATTGTATCATCAGATTATTTTGTTGCAGATGTAATTTGTTAATTTTGTAAATGTTGGTAATAAATTGCCTTCAATTGAATTACACATTCTTTTGGTATTGCACTGATTACTGGAAAAGCTTAAACTTCTGTTGGGAGAACATTTAATGAGGCGATGATCTGGTCACATAGCATTTTGCATGAAGTTTGCACGTAGGGTACATTTATTGTATATATTCTATTTTTAAAATGTCCCTGAAATATACATTCTGTTCCATTGCGTGACTTTGTGGTTACTATCATTCAGTGACAGTATCACTCCTTTACCTTGATCTATCTGGTTTCTTCATGAAACAATAGCCTTGTTTGAAGCAAAAGCAGTTGTGCAACTTACAGCCCATTTGACCATTGAACACTTATCTTTTGTTTTTTTAAAAAGTGCTGTCCATTTCTATGTCAAATGATTATTTCCATTTGTCAGGAGACAGGAAGCTCTTGGATGTAGGCTAACTACCTTATCATCATTATTTATTTAGTAAAAGAAAGGAACAAAAGTGATCCCAGATCACTTCTGAATGAATCAAAGTCCAAGTTGACATCCAAGATAAAAGCAAAATACTGCGGATGCTGGAAATCTAGAACAAAAACAAAAATACCTGGAAAAAATCAACAGGTTTGACAGCATCTGCGAAGAGGTGTACAGTTTCGAGTCCGTATGACCCTTCATCAGAACTAAGACATATAGAAATGAGATGAAATATAAGCTTGTAGAAGGGGGTGGAACAGGAGAGCTCGATAGAGAGCCAGTGATAGGTGGAGGCCAAGAAGAGACTGCCAAAGATGTTATAGACAAAAGGACAAAGGGGTGTTGATGGTGGTGATATTATCTAAAAGATGTGCTAATGGGGACATTAAGGGAAGCAAGCTAGTGGCAGATGGTCCTAGTGTAGGTGGGGTGGGGGGAAGGGAACGAAATAAGCTAAAAGGTGGAAATGAAACAATAGATCGAAATAATTTTAAAAATAGGAGGGAAAAGGAAAAAATAGTGTAAAAAAAAAATTATAAATTATTGGAAAAAGGGGGATCGGAAAAGGAGTGGGGATGGAGGAGAGAGTTCACGATTTGAAATTGTTGAACTCGATATTAAGTCCGGAAGGCTGCAAAGTGCCGAGTCAGAAGATTGGAGGAACAGCACCTTCTCTTCTGACTAGATACTTTGCAGCCTTCCGGACTTAATATTGAGTTCAACAATTTTGGATCGTGAACTCTCTCCTCCATCCCCACCCCCTTTCCGATCCCCCTTTTTCCAATTATTTATAATTGTTTCTTTACACTTTTTTCTTTTCCCTCCTATTTTTAAGTTTATTTTGATCTATTGTTTCATCTCCACCTTTTAGCCCATTTCGATCCCTTCCCCCCACCCCACCTGCACTAGGACCATCTGCCACTAGCTTGCTTCCCTTAATGTCCCCATTAGCACATCTTTTAGATAATATCACCACCATCAACACCCCTTTGTCCTTTTGTCTATGACATCTTTGGCTGTCTCTTCTTGGCCTCCACCTATCACTGGCCCCCTATCGAGCTCTCCGGTCCCACGCCCTTCTACCAGCTTATATTTCATCTCATTTCTATATGTCTTAGTTCTGATGAAGGGTCATACCGACTCGAAACGTCAACTGTATCCCTCTCCGCAGATGCTGTCAGACCTGCTGAGTTTTTCCAGGTATTTTTGTTTTTGTCCAAGTTGACATCATTGTTACCCATTGTATTAAGGGTGATGAGTTGAGTGGTTTATGGCAACACAGCCAAAACAATATAAAGAAGCATCTTCATTTCTCAGAGTATTGCCATAGACAGCATAAGGAACCTCGGAACAGGTGTAGGGCATTCAGCCCCTTGGACCTGCTTCACCAATGAAATTTGATCCTGCCTGATATGTAATTCAACGCCACTTTATCCACCTTTGATACATTTATCTTGATTCCCTTATCCAATAAAAATCGATTGATATTAGTCTTCAAAACTCCAAGTGCCCCAAAATTTCCAGCCTTTTGGGGAGAGAATTTGAAACTTCTGCTAGCCTTTGCATTAAAAAAAGCTTCCTGATTTCTCTCCTGAATTGTCTAGCTCTAACTGTAAGATTATGTGCCCTAGTTCATGATTCACCATATCCACATTATCAAATCCCTTTAATACTTGGCCTGTTACCCCTCAATCTGATCATCCTTCAATCTTCTAAACTAAAGGGAATACAAGACAAATTATAAACAATCTGTCTTCATAATTTAACCCTCCCAAGCCCCAGTATCATTCTGGTGAATCTGCACTGCATGCCTTCCAAACCCAGTGTAGTCACCTTGAGGTGCATTGCCCAAAACTGAATTCCGTACTCCTCCAGTTGGGTTCTCACCAAGACTTTATACAACTGAAGCATGACGTTCTGCCCTTGGTCTTCCATAGTCGCACCAGAGAGGCTCCCTAGAAATAATACTGAAGGCCTCAGCAGCCAATATGGATTGTAAACAAGAAAATATTCACAAGTTAATCTGGAATTCTTCGAAGAGTACAAGAAGAAATAAACGTGGGCAACAAAAGTATTCGGTAAATTTTCATCTTCATTGCACTTTGTAAATCAGCATTCCTCAGGCACAGTAAAGAGGAAAAAGGGGCAGAATTTTCACCCTGATATAGTGGTGAGAACAGAGGCAGGTGGGTGCATAATTTTGCAGTGCTAGCTGGCGTGCCAGTTTGCTGACACCATTCTACCCGTGAGCCATTTCTTTGGAGTCTGGATTGGGGGTTAATCAGATATCAGCCTGCAAGCAGCAGGTAGTTTATTAAGCTAATTAAAAGGCCAATTAAGCAATATTCCAGTTGTTTTGCAAGCCCCCCCAGAGTGTTGGTACCAGGGCAGCTGCCTAGGGGCAGCCTCCCAGTGGCAGACCGAGTGGAAAGTGCTCAAGGCAAACTTTAAGGCCCACCCTTTCCCCTGCCTACTTGGTTACATCTGCAGCCTCAAGCTGCCCTGTTCCCCCTCCACAATGGTGGCCCCGCAGATGTGGCCATTTTTTAATTCAAAAGCTTTTTAAGTTCTTGACAGAGTACCTAAAGATGGAAGTGTCCTCTCTCTCCCTTACCTGCAACTGCAGGCTGCAGCTCCTTCCTGCTGGAAAGCCCCCTAATGGCCCTCCGCCTTTGCAACCCAGTCTGCTGTCCATGATTGGATAGCGAGCATGCCTTATGGTCAGTAATTTGTCAATTAGGGCAAAATCACTGTCAAGTGACTGTCCCCAACACAGCACAGGGCTGGGATCTTTGTCACCCCAGTGTCAGTGTCACTGGGTCAAAATCCTGGATCCCCTTCTCTAACAGCACTGTGGGTGTACCTACACCACGTGGACTGCAGCAGTTCAAAAAGGCAGCTCAATAAATGCAAGGCAATAAATGCTGGCCTAACCCACGTCCTGTAAATGAATTTAAAAAACTCAAAATCCTGCCCCTAATGGAATGATCACTGTCTCCTGGAATTTCCCAGGGCTTTCCCACCTGATACAACTAGCTTGCCTGCACTTCTAAATACGCACAGACCCAGCCACACCATGTTAATAAGCTAGCAGTGGATGTTTCCACCCTCCTCCTTTTGTTTATTTGTTCATTGGGTGCTGCAGGGAAGGGGCCTCAAAAAGAAAGCAGGGCTTTCCCCAAGCACCTATAGATCAGAGATCTATGGTAGTTTGAGGCGCAGAGGCACACTTTCCTGTTATTTACTCGCCACAACCCAGTCCCACCCCCCTCACTCCACCTTACCCTCTCCCCACCCCAGGATGATCCAAAAGGTTGGTGCCAGCCAGGAGTACACATGCAAGCTCGAGAGTTCTGCAGCTGCACTACACTCCTACTCTCTGTTCAGGCACAACCCGGCCAAGGAGCAAGGTTATACTAGTAGCCCGAACATGCAAATGACCCAGGATAGGAGAAACATTTGCATCTACTTCCTCTGAGGCATAGTGCACCTGGGATGCACTCCAGCTGTCAAGTGCCCATACAGAAAAATCTACTCCTATATTTCCACATTAATTAAGCAGTAGTGAACATGAAAGTGTGTTTCTTGTTCAGTGTGGACCATCTGGTATGATATTTTGGTAAATAAAATAAAAACCTCAATTTGTTTTCAGATAATTATGTACAATTGATGACCATCAAATTTTAAAATGTTAAAAGAAACAGTTAACCTGTATTTATTGTGCATTTTACATGTTCTTAATAAGCTAGCAGATATTTTTATTCCTATCTATGTTAATGGAGTCAGTTGGCTCTTATGCCCTAAACTATTTATTTGCCTTTGACCACTGAGCTACTGAACATGAGTATAAAATGAATAAGTCTCGAGCAATGCCAAGTATTGGAAAAAATTATTTTTCCACAGTGTGTATAAAATAAACTTCCAATAATATCAATTAGAGCTTTGAAACAAAATTGATGAAAATCTGTCAAAGAATGTGTTTGAAGCTGGTAAGAAAGTGGAACATGGTGGTTCCATTTCTGCTGGCACCATGAATTGATCATAGATGAGTATTTTAGCTTGTCAGATTTAATGGACTACATTACCTGCCAGGCTGGTGGAAGAATGTATCGTTTAGGGGATTTTACTTGTGGCTAGTCACCTCCCTCAAAGGATTGAATAAATTGGAAACAGCTGCCCAAGAGGACAGGTTCTAGGCAATCTTTTGCAGTACTTCAGGGGATCAAGATTTATTTATTTTAAAATGCCAAGCCAGATTGTGTTCCATGTATTGGAAATGTGTACTCTACTCTATTGCCATAGGAACCGCAATTTCAGATGGATAAACACCATTTACTGCCAGTAGAAATATTAGGGTTAGATTATGCTACCATTTGGAGACGTAGGAGGTGTTTTTTCTTCTCCAGATCCAAGCCAATTCTAAATGGTTTAGAACTAATACAAATTCCCCCCGTAAGGTCACTTACAAATAGCACTCAACCTATTTGAATAATTATTCACAACTGCAGGTAAAAACTAAGGCTGTAAATCATGAGTTTTCTGTGAGGAAATAATTGCGTCTAAGTGACATATACAGGAATGAGCAATTGACATGGAGTATCTCAATAAGAGGCCAACATTTAGAAAGCTTTTGAGAGAACCATAACATTCAATCCATTAGCAGCCTTTACTAAGGCTAAAGGGCAGGCCATTAAAAAGGCAGAAAGGGAAGAAAAGAAAAATTAGTGCAGACATGACTTTGAGAAGAGATGGAGCAGCTCAGCTCTAGAGCCATTTAGTGATGCTGTTGAAGTCGAGGTGCTTGTGAGAAGTGGCACATGGCACCATTTCCATAGGACAGCATTACAGCGAATGTAAGAAGTTGTAGCCAAGTTTCAGGCCACAGTTGATTGCTACTAATCTTGCATGTGTCAGCCCTCTGTTGCATGGTAGCAGTAGTTGTCCTTGGCAGTGGGAGAAATAGCTTGATACCTTAACCTATGTTGTCCCAGTGCCTGAGAAAAAACATCCCCTCAGAGTGACCGGTGAGGTAATAATCTTGTTTGCTGTGGCCTTGTCAGGCAATGCTGCCTCTTGATCAACATTGTGCCTTCTTTAATACAGTTTCACATATGCTTCCCAAGAACCACCCAGCACAATGGTTATTTAGGCATGTAAATATTATGGTGAAGTCACCGGGGTGTGCTGGACCTACTTCCCTCGGAGAAACCAGTTTTCATCAGCAGTATGCCTTCCCTTGACACTCCCACATTTGCGCACTCACATCTGCAGGTGTCCCTCTATGGATCTGCAATCTTTGCTCATGCCAGCCTAGGGAATCCCCCTGGCAAGCTTGTGCCAGGAAAGGAAGCTGGGGTAAGACTATAGCAGCAACTGGTTCTAGGGCTTGCAAAAGTCCAGTTTTTAGTAGGATGGAGATGGGTGGGTGTGGTAAAGGTGCTCAGAAATGTTCTTGAAGCCCTTACCTGGCCCTTTTAAACGCCCTCTTGCCTGAAAAGTTGATTCAAAGACCCTTTCCTACCAGGTGGTTTAGGAATGTGGTGACCAACCTTCTTGCCAGCTGCAGAACAGAGATGGTGCTTTCCATGCCCCCTTTTGAATATGGTAACAAAGCTCCCATTTTCTTTTGATTTGAACTTCCAGCGT
Source organism: Carcharodon carcharias (assembly GCF_017639515.1). Taxonomy (NCBI): domain Eukaryota; kingdom Metazoa; phylum Chordata; class Chondrichthyes; order Lamniformes; family Lamnidae; genus Carcharodon; species Carcharodon carcharias. The sequence goes on along the minus strand of NC_054477.1, from coordinate 77,678,599 downwards.
TTAAGCCGTAAAGATAACCAGTCCAAAAATCAGCAGAACTAATTTTTACTTAATTCATGAAAATGGTACAGACTTAACATTAAAATCCATCAAATGGACTGCAGGTGGAGACCTGGACTTGTTTGTTCAAGCATCAGAACTATAAGCCCAAAAACAATTTATTAAAAGAGATCTCTGAAAAGCCCCCATCTTAGCCAAGTGCCTTAACAGAAGTATACTGAGAAAGTTTTCATATGGTATCCCTGATGTGACCTCCAATGCTGTGTCTGAAAAAAAGTTGTCAAAAAATTCCTACAGAGGTTTTTGACCAGCTGTTACAGCAGCCAGCCGTAGTGAATCCTTTGAAGTCCTTGCTATCAGTGTGAGACTCGCAACCAGCGCTGCTGCCACCATATGGCACAAACCAATGCAAAACTAGCTTTACTTACCAACCTGTATTGAAGGCATTAAGGTGATCAAAGGAGCAGAAAGTATGGTGGCTACAAGAGGGGAATGAGTAAGCTGGCAAGCTGCAAATTCTTAGATTGCACCACACGAGCACCAAGCAGCTCTTCGTGTTAAAGACACATTTTTTATAAATGCTAGTTATACTTTTTTTTTAAATTACCACAACTTTAATATATCAGGGCATTAAAAGCAGAAATAGGCTCTAAATATGTATTGCGTAACATTGTTGAATTTTGGAGCTATTTGCTTCCTGCATTAATGAGTTCAAATCTAATATGATTCAGATCTTAATTTTCCACTGCATTACTTTCAGATATGAAACGCATTGCTACCTCTTTGCTTTAACTTTTCTGATGTCTCATCTCAACTCTTGCTTTAACTTACCTGATGTCTCATCTCAACTCTTGCTTTAACTTACCTCAATTAAAAACATGAGTGTGACAGAAAAAATCTTTATTATAGTTCTGTGACTCCAGAGATAGTATTTAGCTGGCTGGATGATAAATATTCAGTATGACATAGTCAGGATGTCTACAGTTCTGGTTGGTTTGAAACTAGACGGTGCAATAGTGGATATCCACAGACAAAGCCAAACACCAGTGAGAGACCAGACATACAACGCTGACCATCTCCAACTTAGCTGTTATTTCCGTTGACACCCTTTGTGATGTTTTGTCTGGAATTATCAGAAAACCAGGAAGCAGACTGAGCAAATGACAATGATGTAATTCAAAATAGTGGATGAATGATGGATGGTTAAAAAATGTGGTGGTGATACAAGTTCTCACATCAGGATATAAAAGGTATGTGTATACATATGTCTTTTTAAAAAAAATACCAGTGTTCAGATTCCTCTACTACAGCGAGTAAGATTTTTTGTTGAGATTGCATAGTTTTATATCTTCAGTCAGATCGCAAATATTGCCATGTAGAAATATTCTTGTTTTTATTTCCAGTCGGCGTTCCTTTACACTCTAAGAGAAAACTTTCTGATGCCACATCTTTAAAAGACTTCATGTCTTTTATCAATTCCTATAATTTACCAGTATGGTTTTACTTTAAAGGAAAGCTATCTTTGTGGATAAATGTTCATGGAACTTTGTTTTGCTTTTGTAATGAGTGAAAAGTCAGAAAGTGACCTTGGTGTCATCACAATACAATCATGCACAAGTGATGAAGTGATTTGTTACAGCACATTGGTTATTGCTTGATTTACTTGTAAGCAAGGCAAAAATATTTTTCAAGACTAGGCTTTAATAAAACCTGGGGTAAGCAACTGCTTATTGTCACAGTTAAACAGCTGTACAAAACAGCTGCATTTTTGACCAGTAAAGCTGGTAACTAGTATCAGCCTTCAGCCTAACACCAAATGTGTTTCTGGATACAATTGTCTGCACTGTAGCTATTGAATTATCAAGATAGTTTTGGGTGATTGTCAGAGATACTACTGGTTAAATGGGTTTTGCACAACAAAGAAACACATATATTAAAGATTAGAGTTTTCTCTGATTGACTTGTCCCAAGCCAGACAATTTTATCTGTGCGCACAACCTGGTGCCTCCATGCACCAGATGTGCAGTTTCAAGAATACCTTTGTCTGAAACTAGAACTGTTCCAATGTAAACCATCATAATTGGCACCTTTTACAATAGTTTCCACAAGTTCTCACAACTGGAAAAAGCAATACATGAGCAAAATTGGAACATTGCAGTCCATTACAGAGATTCTGCTTAAGATCAGAATACTGGTGCCAAAAGATGTGACAGATGTGTCAGCATCCATAACATCTTTTGATTGTATTCTTTACTCTTTAAATGAAGGGCTATTCATATATTCTTCCAACCTTTATTGTATGCTGTGGTTTGAAGATTTTGTATTGTTTGGTTATATAGCTTGGTTGTATTTATTAAAGTTCGTGTATTTTTAATTCTGATCTTGGTTTTGAGTTCATTAAAATAATCCTACTCAAGTAGTACGCTTTATCTAATTCAACCACTTTTTTTCCCAATAACCAACTGGATTTTTAAAAAAGGCAAGCTGTAGTATATAGCATTCAGTCCAAATAGCATCATCAAGGCCTTTCAATCTACTTTGGCGCTTCAGTCGATATTTGAACCAATATGCCTATTTTTGTAGAGAATGAGAAATGAAGTGAAGATATGAACTGAAAAATTAAAGTATTGATCTGTCCAACAAATATCACTATTGAATACAGCTGCAGCTAGCTGATCAAATCTCTGTCCTGTTGCACATTTGCTTCGATCAGTCCATAATCATTATGAATTTAATTGCATGGCAGACACAAATGGAATAAGCACTTTTACAAGCAATATCTAGTTATGCCAGATTGAATTAACTTTTAAAATCAGCTTTAAATACAGCCTCAAATCTCATTGGCCATGATATCTCTTTGCTGTATGCTCCAAGTACATCTATTTTGTGGTGGCAAAACAGGTAAAGAGTCAGAGGCCTACGATGCCATGTCTTTTGTCTACCCAAAAGGTATTTTGGTACTTTTCTGAGAATAGACCTGGTGCAGTGCTAGTGTCAATAACAGGCACTGGCATTTAAGTAATATGTAAAAATAAGCCAAGAGAGGTTTAGTGTTGCCTCCTATCTCATTTTTCTCAAGTCAATCATTCAGCCTCCAGAGGAGTTCCAGTAGTCATAGAAATCATGTCCAGTGTGATCCCTGATTAGAGGATCTTGGAGGGGCAACCAGCCAACAAGGCCTTTGGGCCATAAAAAGGAACATGGTGGGTTGGAAGCTATCTGGTTGCTATTTTTGAACTTGTAACTGATAGCCATTTTTGTTGCGACAGACTCTAGAGTAAGGGTTAATTCTAATAATAGCTACTGAGCATGTGTGTAAGGAGCTGTGTCATAGTGATGTTATTTACTGAGAAAAGATGAGTGAGAAGCACTTTGCAGAGCAGCTGGAACTATGTCCTGATGTTCTATAACCTTGTAAATTGTTAGTGCTGTAAATGAAGGTTTTGAATGAAAGACCATTGCCTCCAGTAAGAAACTAAGGAATCTTGAGACAAAACCCACAATAATGGACAGACCCCTCAGGTTATACAACTGAGTATAGAAATTACTGTGCCATCAGTAAATTCAGATCCCGCTGAATGTAGGGCACACAATTCTGGTTCACAATAGTGAAAATAAAATTAGATATAGTTGCAGTTGATAGACCAAATATCATGGCCAACAATCAGCGTTTATCCCTATTCGTCTAACAGTGAAGTATTTTCAGTTAGAGATATCAGAAAGATACAGTAGTAATATTACCAGCATGTACCTCATCATTAAAAGGGTTACTTGTCCATGTTGAAGCCCAGTATCTCAGAATATTTTGCACATAAGGTTAACTGTGTAGTTTATAGGAAATGAGAATTTACTTATAAAAGTAGAATTCTAAGAATGAAAAAATCTTAACAGTCTAGCAGAAGCAGGCTATCAATTCAGAAAATCTATAGATCCATGGTATATCATATGCACAGTGTAAATATATATCTATGCCACTGTCAGTTTATGCTTCCTTGTCACTTTAGTGCAATGAAATCCTGCTGGGGGGAAGTTGAGGTGTAGTATTTCCTGTGGATGCTGTATTTATAAAATGTTCACCATGAGAGTACTGCTCGAGGGCAGGCAAGATAACTGCACAATAAGGATGAAATACAGGAGAGGAGAATGGGAAAGACATTTAGACTCTTGTATATTAACCAGAATGATCATGCACCCTCCCTCCCCCACCAACCTCATATCCAGATTTTGTGTGCGAACTACAAAATGCATAGATTAGCACAAAATCTAAATTTGTAAACATTTAGAGCCGTGGACCGTAGTTGTGGAGAAAAAAGGCATCTCTTAATGAGATTGCTAAGCATTCCATACCAATATTCTTTATGATTGCTTCAATTTGAATTTTTTAAATACTTTAAAATTTTTATCTGAAGTAGTTCTTTGGCCTATTAACCAAATGTGAAAATAATAGAAATATATGGTGGGAGAAGTTTTTTTCATCAAATTATGGGCAGAATCCCCCCCCCCTTCTGTTTGGTGGGTGGGGGGGGGGGGGGGGTTCAAGAGTGGGTGCTTGCAGGATTGGGGGCGCGCTGCCATTTTACATGAGCGGGCCAATTAGGGCCCTCCCAGCACGATGTCCACCAGGAAATGCTATGCGTTCCCTGTGCGGGCGGTGGGGGGATTCCCTAAACCGGGAGTGCAAACTTTCGCACATGCTGCCTCAGGGAGATCGGCGCCAAATTCAAAAATGTTAAAAATAGAAAAATAAAATTTCCCTGACACTGTCACATGAGTTGGGACATGTCTATCATTTTTTAATTAAACTTTTATTAAATATTTTAAAACGCTCATGAAACCTTATCCGCCCATGGATGCGGTTTCATGCTTTTTCTGAAGCCAGCCAGGGCTCCTGGCCTGCCCACCAACCTTAAGGTTGGACAGGCAGGTCCACTAATTGGTTTAATTGTTTTTTGAATGGCCTCGATAGGCCGTTGACAGGTCGGTGGACACACAGCTGATTTAGCTGTGCCCCCGCCGACCTGAAAATTGAAATGATGCGGGGTGAGGTCATGGTTTCCACCCAAGTCAACCTGCGTCATTTTACATGTCATCGTGCGGGTCCTGCCCCCACCCCCGCTCGCCAACCGAGAAATCCTGCCCTATGTTTGGAACAATTGAAAACTGAATTCCATCTTTACATTTCTGAAAATATAAGTTACTATTTAATGTATTACACAATATTTTGTTTATTTCTTTGAGATTCCAATGCAATTATCCACCATGACTAAATTACAGTTTCAGCTTATTGCTATAGAAGTATTCTTATATTTCTTTAATGCTATGTTGATAATATATTGAAACTGTATTTTGCTCTTAACCACCAAGGAAACAAATCATAGCAGAAAATTCTCCCCCCATTGGGGGTTGTGCAGGGGCAGGCGCGCACCCAATCGGCACCCCTGATCAGATCCGCGCCGCCATTTTGTGTGGGTGGGTCTTAGTTGGCCCACCCAGCGTGACGCACACCCAGAAGCGCTGTGGGGGGCCAGGGTGCGGTTCCCTGAGTTGGGAGTGCACTCTTTTGAAAGAGCACAGAAATCTCCGAGGCACAGTGTCACATTTATAAACCCTTCGTGAAACCTCATCCTGCACGTGGATGAGGTTCCATGAAAAATGTGAAGGCCGCCTGGGCTCTTCGCCTGCCCACCAACCTTAAGGTTGGATGGGCAGCTTTCTCAATAGCCTTAATTATTTAATTAATGGCCTTAACAGGCCTTTGACAGTTTGGTGCGTGTGCAGCCAAGTCAGCTGCGCGCCTGCGGAACTGAAAATCTAAATGACACGCGGTGACGTTGGGACACATGCCTGACATCACCCCGCTTCATCTAACACCTTGGCAAACGGGTCCCATCCCCGCTCGCCGAAAATTCTCCCCATGATTTTCTTAATCTAGAGCAGAATTTTGCCCTTGGCGGGCAGGCTTATTGGGGGTGGGGTCATGATGTCGCCCGCCATCAGGTCCAGAAGGCAATTTCATGCTGGCTTCTTGAACCACTGCCGTCCATGTGGTGTAGGTACACCCACAGTGCTGTTAGGGAGGGAGCTCCAGGACTTTGACCCAGCGACAGTGACGGAACAGCGATGTATTTCCAATTCAGGATGGCGAGTGGCTTGAAGGGGATCTTCCATGTGGTGGTTGTTCCATGTGTCTGCTATCCTTGTCCTTCTGGATGGTAGTGGTCGTGGGGTTGGAAGTGCTGCCTAAGGAGCCTTAGTGAGTTCCTGCAGTGCATCTTGTAGGTGGTACACACTGCTGCCACTGTGTGTTGGTGATGGAGGGACTGAATGTTTGTGGATGCGGTGCCAATCAAGCGGGCTGTTTTGTACTGGATGGTGTCAAGTTTCTTGAGTGATGTGGGAGCTGCACTCATCCGGGCAAGTGGGGAGTATTCCATCACACTCCTGACTTGTACCCTATAGATGGTGGTCAGGCTTTGGGGAGTCAAGGTTGAGAGTTGCTTGCTGCAGGATTCCTAGCTTCTGACCTGCTCTCGTAGCCACGGTATTTATTTGGCTAGTCCAGTTCAGTTTCTGGTCAATGGTAAATCCCAGGATTTTGATAGTGGGGGATTCAGTGATGGGAATTCCATTGAACGTCAAGGGGTGATGGTTAGATTCTCTCCTGTTGGTCATTGCCTGGCAGTGTGGCATGTGGCGCAAATGTTACTTGGCACTTGTGAACCCAAGCCTGGATATTGTCCAGGTCTTGCTGTTATCTGAACTCCAAAATGCCTCACTGCCATTGCACATTGCATGACATTTACATAGTCTCTATGTGTTAAAAGTAAAATAAAACTCTTTAGTTTCATAAGTAGAGTAGAATTCTGTTCCTGTTTTTGATACTACAGGTAAAGCATCTCAAATCTGGTTTTCCAAAAACTGGACATTTCTATAAGCTGCTGTGAATGAATTTTGTTAAATGAATAAAATAACCTACCAGTTTATTCGGCAATTTGCTGCATTGACGCGGTGGAGCATTGGGCTAGTTATTGGTTTCGCACATTGGTCTTTTCCTGCGGTCAATGGTCCAAGTGACCCTTGACCCCACCCAATCCAACTCAACCAGATCTGCCCAACCTAACACAGCCTGAATAGCCTAACCCAACCTGAACCGCCTGACCCAAAAACCAGCAAGATTCAAAATATGGCATGGACTCGGTCCTGAGGTTGCTGGTTTTGAGACCTATATTAAATTTCTGTACATTGAGTCTGTCAGTCCATTCTAACTATTATTAAAGTGCCCCAAAAATGTATTGGTGAATGTTGCAGTGAAGGAATGATGCAGATTTTGAGAAGTTGAAACATTGTCTCTCTGATAAAAGCATTAAATAACATGGCACTAAAATGATGCATAATAATAAGTAATTACATGAATTCTTGGAGCATTCTTTAAGCACTCAAGGTCTGTCACATCCCACTTGGTATGTCAATACAACTAAAATATTTCTGTACTTTCAGCAACCACCTCGGTCAAATGCATGAGGCATCTATCCTTGTGACAGTTATCTCTGTCACTATGTCAACTCACAAAAATAAACCCTACTAAACTTAGCCTGTGTGGTCCCAGTTATTCTTGATGGTCTGCTCTTATTTGGGATAACAAACAGCACCGTCAGAAGCAGTTAGAGTTACAGCATATGGCTTTGGAAGGCACTTACAGCACATAATTAAAATCATATTATCAAGAACAGTTACTGGTTTTTACATAAACATTACATAATATTAACCATGTATGAATTAAGATGAACTCTGGTTTTTGCGCAATGAAGATTATGACAAATTTAGCATTAAGATTTGTTTTTGATAGAATCATGGGATGGCTTCAACATTCAAGAACAACTTAGCTAGTCCCACCCTCCTGCCCTTTCCCTGTGGTCCTACAAATTTATTATCTACAGATGCTTTTCCAATTCCCTTTGGAAAGCCACAATTGAATTTGCCCCCAACACCCTCTCAGAGAGTGCATTCCAGACCCTAACCACTTGCTGGGTAAAAAATGTTTTCAAATGTTACCTTTGGTTATTTCAATCTTTAAGTCTATCTCCTCTGGTTTGTGACTCCGCTGCCAATAGGAAAAGTTTCTCCCTATCTACTCTACCCAGATCCCTCATGATATTTAACACTGTATCAAATCCCCTCTCAACCTTCTCTAAGGAGAACAACTTCAGTTTCCCCAATCTATCCTCTTAAGTAAAGTCCCTCATCCCTGGGACCATGCTGGTAACACTTTTTTGCACCCTCTTTAAAGTTGTACATCTTTCCAAGAATGCAGCGCCCAGAATTGTACACAAAGATGGAACGGAATTGCATCAAAATATGGAAATATTTGAAATCAACTGTTTTATCATTGGGGTAGGTGGTGACACAGATGTATACAAGGCTAGAAAAGCTCTTTCAGTTGGATTTGAGCTAACTGAAATATTAATTTAGCTTAATTCTCTTGCTTTTCTGATTCAAACATAACAATACTGTATTAAAAAAATCACCTAAAAGACCAAGATTTAATGAAAATGCTTGAACCTGTTCCCTTGACTATAATTTGAAGCAAGATAATTTGTCAGTATGGTATATTTTTCGCCCGAATATTTGTATGTTATGGATGAGGAGAGGTGGTGAGATAACTATTTTCTGAACTCTCAGCTGACTACAGTAAGATATATGTTTGAGAAGAAGTGTTTTAAACCTTTTGAGTGTTGTGACTTTAAAGAATGGACACGAACATGCTTTCTGGTAAATTTAAATCAAAAGAAAAGGTAGACATTTATTTACATAACATCCAAAATGTAAACACAATGACACGCCCACTCCTTCAAAAACACAAACACAACAGAAAAGATGAGTTTTAGAGATGAAACATGCACTTCGATTACTAAGAGTAACCAGAAACAAGTCACCTATTCTCAACTAGTCCTTTTAAGATGGAACTTTGCAAGGCTGAAGGGTTCTCTCTCTCTCTTGGTTCTTTGAATATAATGGAGGTTGGAATTTTCTGGGTTTTTCATACAAAATTGTGGCTGTGCTTCTGTAGAGAAGAAATATAATCTTGCATTTTAGCCTCTCTTCTCTCTGCCTGAGATAACTGTGTCTGTTTGAGGTAGGGTTCCTTTCTTGCTGGGTGATGCTTTTTCTGCCTTGCTGGTTCCCAGGTGCCTTGCTGGGTTCACTTGTGGAGTATAAGGTGTTGAGTCTCCTCTAGCTGGCTAGCCTCCTATTGTCCACATAATGGTTTGGAACCGATTGATGCACAACCCGGGGAGGGGGGGTGTGACTGAAATCCCATCAATATACCAGTTATGTTTAGCTCACTGAAAGGCTTTATGTGCCATTCCATCTCATTCCATCTTCATGGGGCTGACAGGTCTGGGAGCTATTCTCTTTTAAATCTCTTCCATTGAAATGGTGAGGGGCAGTCAAATTGCCCCTAGAAATGCATTTGCATTTTTAAGTAAATTCCCAGACAAATTGTCACAATCTGTCCAGAAACCACAAAGAGAAGTCACCTGATTTTCTGGCAATCATTTTGAAGAAGTACAGTGTCCATTATCCCATGTTGCTTTCCTTTTTAAAAATACAGAGTCCACGGCCCAATTATCTTTACAGGCATGATGTGATCACCACAATTACCATTTTGCTTCACTGTTAATGTTTCTCAAGGGCAACTAGGGATGGGTAATAAATGCTGGCCCAGTCAGTGAAGCTCACATCCCAAGAATGAATTAAAAAAAAGGAAAATCAAAAATTTATGCCTTGCTATAATCATGTTAGGATTTTTGAAAATATAAAATTAGTGACTGCTATCTTCCATTAATAGCCACTTTGAATCACTTAATTAGTGGCCATGTCTCATGCTTCTGTTTAGAAAGGGCTAAACACGAGTCTCATAAATGAGTTTAGAGGCATTATAAGTTAAATGAGCACATGATACCTTTAGTGCGGATCACAGCCTAATGCTTGTCAAATCAGAGGAAGAGTCACCAGGGCTGTTCTGGTGCATTTCATCGTAGTCAAATCAAGAGTAATATTGACAGAGACCATGGAGTAGGTCAGCATCCAAGTGCAATTTGGTTTTCTTTGCAGACTTCTCATTATAACGATGCAAGAATTGAAGGTTATTAATTTTATGACATGTTTTCGCTGAAGTACTTGTTTTTATTGAAGATCAGCCCAATGAGTCCGTCTGTAAGCCGGGCCAGGAAGCTCATAAGAGATTGGGAGGCAGTTGAGAGCTGCAGAGCTAAGCATTTTGAGAAACAAAATTCGAGTTAATTCTCTGACCATTTAAAAGCAGTTCATACAGACCTTGCAAAGTAATTCCGTCTGCCCTGAATTTTTATATTAGCTGGAGTAAACATACTCCTGTCATGTCTCAAGCAATCCTAGCATGCTAAAATCATCATTCCCATCTTCAGCTCAGTGGCAATATGCCAACTTGGCTCGGGAACAAATTTCCAGTTCACTATTGAGAAAAGAGAGGCAGAACTTGAAAATGCATTAAGGCTGGGCCCTTTCTACTCAGCCGCTCTGAAATGCTGAGTTTGGGATTGAGTTTGCACAACTACTTAGAGAAAATCACATGCAACCCCCTGCAAAAGGGCTGTTTTAATGCCCAAGCAATCGGTTATTGTAAGATTTTCCTCTAAATATTCTTATCTTTGGTTGTTTAATGGAGAGTTTGCCAATAATTATTCCATTCAGATCTGAAAGTTAGTAGAAATATGTTTTGAATTGAAGTTTAGACACAATGGTTGATATTTTCAACTCCTAGTCCCTCCCCAAGTGGCAAGACCAATAGTGGGTCAGGAACATGAATGGTAAAGGAGAGGGCTTTGCCGTGGCTCCTTAGTTGCTTCCGGATTCTCTAACCAGTGAGAGAGGGTGGGCAGGATCACGCACCTGATCTGCCAAAAGTAAGATTTCTAATTAAAGGGACCCAAGCATGTGTAGGAAAAGCTCAACTGCGCATGGATTTTTGAAGATGCAGCAAACACCTGGAGAGGAGACCTAGGAAGACTGCTCCCTGGTCTGTCATTCCCTTACCTGAAGATGCTGCTGCAGGATCTGAAAGACTGCAGTGAGGTGAGTATTCCCACTGATGGGAAGTACATGGTAATGGCCAAGGAAGGCAGCAGGAGAGTACCTCCACCCTGCAGACAGTGCACCAGAGAATCCAGGACCTGAGGAGAGCATGACTGGTGAATGGCATAATACTTTTAAGTGTTAATCCCATCCTCTGACTTTCCCGGCATTCTTCTGCACAACATTCCTCAAGTCAACATCCCTTGCAGCTTTGCTCATTTCTCTCTCTCCAGGCACCTCCCATCTTCACCTGAACAGCCAACACACACTCTCACACTCATCTTTGTGCCATCCCACACACAGGTCTCACAGCCATCCTTCAAAAAAGTCCTTCCATCCTATCCACACAATGCATTTCTCACACACACAACACTCTGTTCTCTCTTCTTGCAGAAAGAAAGCCACAGCTTTGCCAAGAGGCAGTGACCTGGAAAGGGTTTTTGGCCTTCTAGTGTCAGGCATTTTGACATCCATTAGCAATGCATGACCAGCAGCCCAACAGAAAAAATGGTTTTGTTCCAGTTTGTCAGCAATCACTGGGTGTGAAAGCCTACACATGCACTGGTACTCTCACGTCTTGTGAGACCTGATCCTCTGCATTGGGGGTCGCACCTCCTTCAAGTTCAATCTGAGTATCCATCTCCTCTGTCCTGTGGAGCAGCATGTGGCTGAGGAGAAGGCAAGTTTGTGCTGCTGTTGATGTTTATGTAACTGCCTCTCTTGTTCTTCATCAGAGGTACAAGATAGAGCTGCATAAGCTGCTTCTGTGCCGTGGTGAATGTTGATGACGTAAACCCAACAAAACAAAAACTTTGCTACCAAAAACCTATCCCCTACCCTTGATCTCAAATTTCATTCCTTTCAGCCTGGAAGGCCATTTTCAAGCATTTGACCAGCTTCTTGATATTAATTAGCAATCTCGGAATGAACTGATGCACACCGAGATGTGTATAAGGTATCATCAACTTCAAGTAGCTGGTATCAGCCCACTATCCAGAAAGACAGAATTGTGCAGCATAAATAACCAACAACCATTGACCCAACAGCAGAGATTCCTAGTTTCAAGTTCCCTTGATGACAATAGACAACACTTAGCCGAATCCACACAGGACATAAACAATGTGCCCATCTGTTCCGTACGTACGTGATGAGGGACGACTTGAGTGCGATTGTGGGCATGAGTCCCAGACCATGGAAGACATCACATCAATCTGCCCACTAGGATCTGTTGTGGGAATACCTCATTTCTCCACTCGGCATCTCAGGAAATCAAGTGGCTAGCCAAACCTGGCATCTGATTTATAAGCTTTTCCCTACCAAAATAGTAAATAGCAGTCAATCTTCACTGGTTTTTGTTTCCTGAAACATGGGCCAGGATTTCCCGGTTGGCGAGTGGGGGGAGGGGGAGGGGGTGGGGGTGGGGGGTGGGGCCCTGCTCACCGACACGTAAAATGATGCAAGATGATATCAGGCGGAACTCCCGACGTCACCTCGCCTCATTCCAATTTCCAGGTGGGGGCTCAGCAGAATCAGCTATGCATCTGCCAACCTGTCAATGGCCATTTGAGGCCATTGACAAAGTAAGTAAAGTACTTAATGGACCTGCCCGTCCAAACTGGTGGGCATTAGAAAAAGCATGAAACCTCATCCACGGACGGGATGAGGTTTCATGTAGGTTTTTAAATTTTTTATAAAAGTGTTTAATGAAAGTGATGGACATGCTCCAACTCGTGTGACAGTGTCACATGAGGGGACATGTCAGGGGAATTTTTTTTTTTCTGTTGTTAACATTTTTAAATTTGGCACCGATCTCCCTGAGGCAGCACTTAGCTGCTCCTCGGTTTAGGGACTCCCCCCCAACCCGCACAAGGAGCGCACAGCGCTTCCTTGCGGACGTCATGCTGGGCAGACCTTCATTGGCCTGCCCCTGTAAAATGGTGGCGTGCCCCCAATTTGTGGCACCGATTGGAGGCACGCCTCCAGGCGCCCACTCCTAAACTTCCCCCCCGATGGGGGGAGAATTCTGCCCATGGTGCTATATTCTGTCAATCACTCAGTAGGAATCAACAACACTTTGGACCCAATTTTAATTTTGCGTAAATGGATTGGTTTTGAATGGGTTAAAACCAAACTCTTTGGCCTGAACTTTTGCTCCTGTGTTGGGAACACAGATTGGAGACAATTCCTGACTCCACAAGCACAGTCCAGGTGAAAGTGAAGGTCGGATTTTCAATGCAAGGAGTGATGAAAATGGGGGTTGTGGCACATGACCCTGGATCAAGTGCAGAGGCTGCCAGGTGTGGAGGTCGCTGGATGGAAGACCTGCCTCAGTGCACCAAAACAAAATGGAAAACGGCCTTCCAGCCCTCACAGCCCTCAACCCTCACACCTCTCAGCCGCACACACTCCTCATGCCCCAACCACACCAACACATGCCACCTCATGCCTCCAGCCCTTCCCCATGGCCCCTCATATCCTCCATGCTAATCTATGTCCCTCTACATATCCCACATGGCCCTTTATAGCCCCTAGGCAAACTTAATGCCAACTCATGCCCCAAACCCACTCTCCTTATACCCACCATGCCAACTCACCCAGTATCCACCATGGGCAAACCTCAGGGCCCATGTTGCGATGAGATAAAATAAAGTCATTCAGTGTCTATTGAGGAATCCATTATTTCAAAAAAAAGCTATGATAAAAAAACAATTCACTTCCTTTAATCTCTTTTAAAAACAAGCAATGGAATTCATAGACCTGCTTCAAACAGTCTATAACCACTTGGAACTATCAATCAAACTGAACTGAGAAGCACTATCATTGTGATAATGAAATATTTTGAAATGAGTCATGCAGCACTAATCCAGTAATGACGGACCTCAGGCCTATGCCAACAAAGTGAAATAGAAAGCAGACAGTTTTTTCAAATAATTAAAGGGGAGGAGTTTTAATTGCCTTGATAGCTTCACAGCTCCTTTTTGACAATTCCAATTAGTTTATGTACATTTTACACATATTCATGTCTAATTTTAACAATCACAAAGGACACCTTAGCTCTCCCAAAGGGCATCTGGCCTCTTCCCAAAGGTGCCCAGTGTGATAGCCAAAAGGGTACTTTACCTCTCCACCTATTGAAGTAGCTCCCTAAGGTTTAGACCTACCAGGTCTGATGAAAATCCTACATGACTGGAAGCAACTGTTATTTTATATGGACAACTGCCTCCATGAAAACAGAAAATGGGACCATGGCTTGATTTTAGGTGTTAATTTAAAAAAAAAACACATTAAAAAACCATGAACATGTTAAAAAATTGATTCATATCATAAGAGACAAGTGGGAAAAAATACACTTCTGTTTTTAAAAAAAGACACTTGTGCAATCATCAAAATCTGTGCCAGAGTGTTCATATAAGCAAAGTATCTGTTACTTTATAAAACCAAGTACAGCTGACTAACTTACTTGGCATTTATCACTTTGGTGGCTTGGAAGGAATTGAATAGAAGTTAAGTGCATGTCCAGAGGAAAAAGATATTTCTGTTGTACAAGTTGCTCATAAGTTAACTTCCAAGAGATGCCACAACTATGTGATGTAACATTTGGAAAACGTAGACACCAAAGTCGTGGTTGAAGTGATCTGTGGGATAAGGACAGGTGTTGGAACATCAGGTGTCTTCATACCTGCAATCGTTCACCTCTCATGAACTGATCATCCTTAAATCAAGAGCAAAATGGCAAACATATTTCCACACTAAAGGGAAAAATGAAATCAGATTTTGAAATGTTGATCATGTTTTAGGAATCCATTTGACCAGGCCAAAGGACCATCCAAATGTCCATTTAATATAGACAAGTTGGGGGTTGCTCACAAAAAGAGTTATGTGCCTAATTCTTTTGTTTCCAATCAGACTCATGGGCACCTTCAGCATGACAAAAATATCTTCAAGTTGTGGCATCATGTGCCTTGACCACACAGGACTGCTGGCCTGATTTTACAACCAACTGTTGTCTCAAACAAAGCTGCAAGTCAGGAGCATGGTCATGCTACCCTTTTGCTGTCTTTTTTTTTCATTTTAGGAACCTTCAGTCAGCCTCCTCAAAAATTAAACCACCTCACCCAAAACTGGGTCCGTAGCAACACCACAAGCCCTATCTGGCCATTCTGTAATACCTGAAGGACATGCTGATCTTAAAAACTGCAGGAGATCACAATACGTGCTCAAAAGGTTAAGAAATGTTCCTCTTGCATTTTTTTTGCAACTTGCAGTTTTTACCATTTGAATGGTACTTTGGGTGTGTCAAAAAAGCTCTTGAAAGGTTATAAAATTGCCGGGCTGCTTATGTAAAGAAGGAAAAGCAGAGCAAAATTCAAGTCAGATGGAAAGTCTTCAGTGGGAAAAGCTATCTGACCAAAAAAGTGAATTCCCTCTGATCAGATATTCCCGCAGCATGGAACACACAAAATCAGAATCATTCAGGTCACTGGTCCCATTAATGAGGGTTTCGAAAAAGTCTAGTCTTACTGTAAGTGGAAAGTTGCTTATCATTGCATGCATACACCTCTCGTCCACCCGTGTTTTAATTTTTCCACCTCATTAGGTTTTCCTCCCCTGAGACAATCAGGTGCCTTATCCACCTCCTACGAAATGCAATACCAAAGAGGTGCCCAGCTCCAGCCAGGGTGACTTGTATACTTCACTTCTTTCTTTCTCAATGGAAAAGTAGCTGGCTTCCAATGTTGCCTGATCCTGATGGCAGACCCGAAGGTTGGGAGGTATGGTGCATGGGATTCATGGGTACAAACCGTCTGTCATTCAATAACCCAATCACCACCACTATCACAATTTTGTGTGCTTGGCAATTACCATCTGCCTATCAACTTGCCTATATTTGTCAAAATCTCCCTTGGGACATTAAACTCCTCTGAACTACTAAGCTACTATCCCAGGATAGTAATGTCTCCTCTCTCCCTTATGTTACTGGAGGTTAAGAGAACCTAAAAGATTGCTATGGACATAAGTCCATCTCAGTATTCGTAAAATTGGTAAGATTTTTAAACTATAGGTCCTACAGTTTTAACAGTGGACTGTTATGAATGCTTCAAAAATTACTACCATCAGTCTGAATGAACACTTACAAATCCCACAAGAAGATGGGTAGTGAGTGAACTGAGAAAAGGGAGGCCTGAAAGAAAACAAAACAAAGGCAGAGAGAAATAAATGCATTGATATCACTTAGCCACCCCTTGCAAACCATGTAATACTACAATTTGCATAGGTAAAACAATTTTAATCATTGTTAATATCTCAGGGCAGTTGACAGAGGAAGCCAGCATCAAAGTAGAGTTAGAACAAAAGGCTAAAAACATCCAAGAAAGAGCTATGTTTTGAGAAAGCTTTTAAACATCAGAGAATAAGCAAGATGGGGATGTGTATTGATGGAGGTCCATGAAAGCTGGAGGCTGTGCACCAATGGGGGAGGGGGCACAAAAGAAGGTAGAAGTAAGACCACCAAAGGACACAGGCTGGAAATTATGGCTGCGTTATTTTGCAGATGAAAGTAGGATGAGACCAGAGAGAGATTTGTACGTGGGGATTTGAAATTCAGTGCATAGAAGCAGAAAGCCAATGGGGTTTTTGCAAAGGTTGTCAAGCAAGCTTTATTTTGGGACACAAGCATGCAGTTGAATTTCAAAGGATGGAACCTTAGAGTACAGGAGGAGGCCATTCGGCCCATCATGCCTGTGCCAGATCTTTGAAAGGGTTATTCGGTTAGTCCCACTCCGCTGACTCTTCTATTTTGCAGTGTTTGTGTATATATCCAATTCCCTTTAGAAATTTTTCCAGATCATCACAGCTTGCTGCATAAGAAAAATCCTCCTCCTCCCCTGGATTCTTTCTCCAATTAACTAAAGTTGACCTCCTTGTGTTATTGCCCCCCAGCCCCACACCACAAAACATTTTCTCCTTTATTCTCTATCAAAACCATTCGTGATTTTGAACACCTTAATCAAATCTCCTCTTAACTTTCTTGGCTCTGAAAACAACCCCAGCTTCTCCAGTCTCCACAAAACTGAAATCACTCTTCCCTGGGGCCATTCTAGGAAATCTCCTCAGCACTCTACCCAAAGCCTTGATATCATCCCCAAAGTGTGATGCCCAGAATTGGAAACAATATTCTAGTCCAAGTCATTAACATATGTATCAAAAAGAACAGTAGTCTTAATGCTATCCCTCGTGGACTCTACTGTATACCTCCCGCCAGTCTGATAAATGACTGTTGATGACTGCTCTTTGCTTTTTGTCTCTTCGCCAATTTTGTAGCCATGCTGCCACTGCCTCTTAACCCTATAGGCTTCAATGTTTCTAACAAATTTATTATCCAGCAGTTTATCAAAATCTGTCAATGCCAAAGTACATGCTCTATCTTCACTAACCCTTTCATTTATATTATTGGAGCGTGGATGAAACCTGGGAACTGTTAGAGAAGTCTATACGTAACCAAAGCGTTAAAGAGTTTTAGTGGTGTGGGGGTTAGGGGTGGCAGTTCAGCAAGGGTGGAGGCAGGATATTGTTGCAGAAATGGAGGTAAGTAATCTTAGTAATGGATAGGTTATGGAGTTTGAAGCTCAGCACAGGACTTTGAGGTCATGCACATCTGATTAGCCCAGGAGGAGGATGGAGTGGGAGGCAAGAGCAGATAAAGTTTAGCAGAACCCAAATAGGATTTCCAAACATTTAGCTGTTTCTAACTCATTTATGGCTTGTTAATGACCTCTTTTCCAAAATCAAGAGGTATTCTTGGAATTGAGGGTGATGGTAGAGAACTGGAACTGGGTATCATAGCATTAATCAGTTTCTGCAGGTATGCCAGTGAATGTTATTGAAAGGCATTATGTAAATAATGAAAAGGAAAGGTCAAGGCAATGTGTGAGAGGAGAGGCTAATGCTGGAGATGAGATGTTATACTGAGACAGGAAGTGAAACCATGTGAGGGGGATCCTGGAGAAGGAAACAATAGAGGAAAGACAATGGAGTAGGATGGAGTGGTGAGCCATGCATGTTATAACTAAATATAAATATATTTCTTCTCAAATACCCTTATGCCATCAATAGCTAATGACCTTGTTGTTCAGTCAAGAAAACTAAACAACTTTATGGCAGAGGCCAGTGTGTTCTGTTACATTGACATGTCACTGCCTCCAGAAAATCTCTCATTGAGGTGTAAGTGGTCAGGCCAGAAGTCTGGAAACACAACACTGGCCGTTAATTGGATCAAAAGGTTGTCTAACTATTTATTCTGAAGTTATGGCTGGTAGAAATGAATTACAGTTGTATCAAATGCAGTTGTTTCTGCTGCCTATTTCACTTTTCTTACCTGTCGCTTTCAATTCTAGAAGTAATCCAATATGTAGCCTTATATTTGGTTTATCTTTTAAGTATTTGTCTGAAAATTAGAAAGGACTAGCTATTTAGGAGCTCTTCCAATGGCTCAGTTTTTAATTACTGTGTGTAGTGTGGTACTGAGGCATAATACGGTTCTGGAAGCTCCCTGATTCAATTTCTGCTAAGGTAATTTATCTGAGCCTCCCTTTGACCTTAGTACCCCTGGTCTAGGGTTTAAAAAAAATCAGGTGGGACCATTACACTTGTTCATTATTTAATAGTCCCTGCTGGAAGTAAGTTTGTGAAGAAAGCACTAGACTTACATACTTGACTGTGAGAAGTGAAAGGAGGCCCATGATTAATCATGAGCTTTGACTAGAGCTCGGGCAGTGATAGCTGCTCACTTGGAGAGGAGGTCAGCAGGTACAAGAGGCCCATTGTTGGCTCCCATGAAGAACAATATTAAAGTGATTGTAACTAAACCAAAATGGTTTTCACAGCTGCTATCCTTATTATCCCTTTAACAATATGAGTAAAAGTGATAACTGCTTTGCATAACGTTACCTTTTGTTTTGAAATGCCAGCAATGTTAACTATTCATTGCTCTGCATCTTGCTGTCTGTTCTTTTGTAGGCCTTTATCTATTAAACTGCAGTTTCAAACAGCGCCAATTCTGTTCTCTTATGCATAGTGATTGGGTTGTGTCACCAATTTTACACCCAGAAATAATGAACAGCCGGCATAAGACTCAATTAGTCTCAGTTGATCTGTACTCACAGTAGAATACACAGAAGACACAAAAAAAATTCTGTAAATAATGGGGAACCAAGAGTGTAGTGAGAAAAAGGAACTTAAAAGAAATCATTAGAAGTAAAGAAATAGTATTGGAGAAATTTATGGGACTAAGTGGCGACAAATCCTACAGACCTGACAACCTGCATCCTAGGGTTTTAAAAGAGGCAGCTGCAAGGATAATGGATTCATTGGTTTTGATCTTCCAGTATTTTGTAGATTCCTGAACAATTTCCAAGGACTGGAAGGCAGCAAACATAACCTTGCTATTTAAGAAAGGAAGAAGAGAGAAAACCGGGAACTATAGGCCATTGGAACTATAGGCCATTTGGTTTAACATAAGTAGTAGGCAAAATGCTGGAATCTGCTGTTAGGGATATGGTTTACTAGACTGGTTCCTGGGATGAGGAGATTGTCCTATGAGGAGAGATTGTGTAGACTAGGCCTATATTGCTTGGAATTTAGAAGATTGGGAGGTGGTCTAATTGAAACATATAAAATTCTCAAGGACCTTGAACAGGGTAGATGCTGAGAAAATGGTTCCCCTGGTTGAGGAATCAGGATCACGGGGTTACAGATTTAGAATAAGTTGTTGACCAAGTAAGACTGAGAAGGAAGAGAAATTTCTTCACCTAACGGCTTGTGAATCTTTAGAATTCTCTACCTCGGAGAACTGTGGATGCTCAGTCGTTGTGCATTCAAGACAGAGGCCGATAGATCTATGAGGAAGTAAGGGAAATTAGGAGAGTGCAGGAAGATGGAGTTGAGGTAGAAAATCAGCCATGAACTTTGGTGGTGCAAACTCGACGAGCCAAATGGCCTATTCGAGCTCCTATTTTACGTGTTTCAATTGTTGAGCCACAACACCTCACGACACAAACATACCTGCTGCAGTGGCAACACATGCAATGCTGTTATTATTACTATTAATAAATTTACTATGGTGTTTAAATAGTTTTGTCTGACAATGAAATGGAAGTGTAGTGTTGTGTACTGGGTAAAGTTGGAGATTTCCAACTGTGGAATATTAGGGAGTGGATAATGTAGTCCTGATAACATCAAGCTGGCTGTGCCTGCCCTCTTCCTTGATAATGCCAGGTCAGTCTATTAGCACTCTTAGAAGGTGCTCCTAGTGAAATGCACATCATTTGCTGAGATCAGGGGAGTGGGATAAAAATGAACTTTGCTTTTGGGCCAAAAATGTTTAAAATCACCAGACTTTGGTGGTCCAGCACTAAAAGGTAGGCCTATTCGCTAGAAAGGGACACCCAGCAATAAGGAGTACAGACAAAGTGCCATGAATGGAGGTGGTGGAACACATTAGTCTAACCTGTAGTCCATACTTGGGAGCATATGAGAAAGAAATGTTTTGGCCTACGCAAGGTTGAAAGATGAGTATGCAAACATGCAACAGCATGCAAATAGGTTGTCCTGCTTAATTTTTTGTCGCTGCTTACTTTTAACTTGAACCATCACAAGGGTGAATGCAGAGGTCTTTGTGGCCGATAGTGTGTGGACATGTTCATTTTCTTCCTTTCCATGTGCCATATCACAGTGCCCTCTGTTGGACAATAAATAGGTAAAGTAACAAGTAGCAAACACTTTCTCATTTCACTGTTCCTTACAGCTTCATGTTCACACATTAATAGAAGGTGATTGCTGTACTGGGTAATTTGGTGCAATTTATCTACACTCATATTCATCCTTTATGGGGAGGAATTAGATGAAGGGGGACTTGGAGATAATAAAAGGTAACATTAAAGGCCTCCACCTTCCTCCCGAAGGCCCAAACTTTGATACTTGTCACTTATGTTCTTCCTTCCTCATAATTCATTGCCTCACATACACAGACCTCATGTTCAGCATTTGCCATGGCTAGTTATCTTTCATGAGGTTGTTTGCCTGCAAGGATGGTCTTTTGCTCCTCCCAGGTATCCAAGAAGAAGTGGAGTCCAAGCCATCTGTAGAACTTCAATTCAACACGTCACACTTTCTAGCATCACCCTCTTCTGGGGAGAAATGAGGTTGTGAAGTTTAACTAGGTCCAACAGAGGTAAAACTCGATTTAGCATAGCGAGCACTTGAAAAATAACACTCTTCTGTATTGGCAGAAAAAGGCTATTAATTTAAGGTCTGTGTGATTAGTTCCTGTTTGATGACTGCGCCAGACTGACAATCTCATTCACCAGGCTGCTATCTTCAGCTTCATGCTATCTTTCTTCTCCTGGCTATTCCACTTTTAGTCCCCTTGAAGGACGTAGTTATGGAAAATAGAGCAGACAAAAATAACCTTACAGGTCTTAGTTAGTCTATTTTGCAGCATTTTCCCTGATCAGTCAAGCAGTGGAATGCATTGAGGATGCTTTAGGTCTTCCACGACAACCCTGGTGGGTGTTTGTACTTCTGCTCAGCTCTTGTCCTCAAGTAATGCACTAGTGCCGTGACCAAACCTATAGGACATGTCGTTAGTCCTGCAAAAACCTTTGCCAAACTCTTCATTGCTTAAATGGGCTGGCACTGTTGACAGCTGAATTATGGGAGTTGCTAGAGTGACACTCATTCATGGATATAATTCTGTTACCTTGGTTGCAGGTTGTCAATTGCTGGAATTGTAGCTCTTTCTATCAGTAAATGCTACTGTGTTCAGGCTATGAGCACATGTCAGTTATGATCTGCACATGTGGATATCTTGAAAACATTCTTCCCCACTACTGTTTGCTTTTCAGTGATCTGCTTGACAATTGTGAACTATAGTTCAGATATGACCATCTCCTCAAATGAGCTATTTGCATAGAAGTTCAAAGCCACTATAATCTCGACATTTGCTGATAGTTACCCACTTGAATTTGACTGTGCTGGGGCCAGCCTCCAATACAGGCTGCAGAAGTAAGCAGACTTTGGCCTGCTTTGGCCATGAAGACACAAGTATCAGTGTGGGAATGTGTCTAAATGAAGCATCTCGAGTGCAATCTCATCTGCCTGCACTTTTGGTCTACTTCTTGTATAACTTGCAAATAGTTATACGCATAGGAATCCTAATAGCTGGATACTAATTAATTCCCTAACAACTACAACTATATAGTCAAAGAGGAAAGATGCTGTATTACTTTAAGTACCAAGGGGACAGGTTTAAACAATGCTAAACAAGCAACAACAGGACTCAACTGAAAGAGAGCGGTTTCCCTCGCAGCACCTATTTTAAACATGCACTTGATAAATTGGCCACTTTTCATGCTTTCTGATCATATTATGGAAAAATCCCCATTCCCATAAAATTGTTTGGTTTATAAAACCTTGTACGCTGTGCATTCTAAAGTAAGCAATGAATTTCTTTTTGAGGAAAGTAAAGTCAGTTTTCCCTCATAATTAATAACTAGCTGACAATTGCATTTTTAGAAATCATGTTTTAAATCACTGTGCTGCCACAGTTTAATTAGTCCATCTACTATGTAGAAAAATAGGCATTCTCCAGCTTTTTGTTATGTGGAACTTTACCATGTGGAGTTTCACCATGTATGCAATCAGTATTTGGATACAAACCCTGTTAATGCTGCTTATTGATCAAGCTGCTTTGCATTTGTAGCATTAACTATTTTGTTTTGGGACTGTGTAGGTTATTTCAATTGCTAATCCTTTGATTTCAAATTATGCACTCACCCTAGACAGACAGCAGCTGTTTTTTTCCCATTTCCCCGTTGGGTCTAGTATGTGGGAGTGGCATGCTGCCAGGCGATTGTCTATGCCACACTTGGCTGACCACCACATAACATGCCTGGTGGAAATTCCCCATACACATTCTTTTCCTCCCAGCTATTTCAAGTGGGCAAACACTTTACAGAAGTGTCTCCCTTTCAGCCTGACAGCTATGGTCACAGACTCAGTGGAGTGTGAGATCCAACATTTAAGTTGCCGTTCTTCATTTGTGGCCCTAGATGTTGAAGATGGTCACTATAGATGATATCACAATCCAGGTTCAGCCAGTTCTTAATTGATTTCCATATTCAAGCACTTTTCAGCTTCATTGCATGGTGATCAGAACCAAGAATATTGGCTGATCTTTTTCTTACCCCATCCCCACCCAGCCAATTTCAATGCGCAGGCAACAGAGTTAGATCAGAAAACTAAACACAGACTTGGGATCAAACTTCCTTGTCTTTGAGTCACTGAAAGCTAACGTGTGGGTACAGCAAGCAATTAAGAAGGCAAATGGTATTAGGCCTTTATTACAAGGGGATATGAGTATAGGAATAAAGATGGCTAACTGCAATTATATAGAGCCTTTTGAGACTGCACCTGCAGTATTGTGTGCAGTTTTTGCCTCCTTACCAAGGAAAGATATACTTGCCATAGAGGGAGTGCAACAAAGGTTCACCAAATTAACTCCTGGGATGGAGGGATTGTCCTATGAAGAAAGATTAGATAGTCTGGGCCATTATTCTCTGGAGTTTAGAGAAATGAGAGGTGATCTCATTCAAACATTCAAAATTCTCAGGGGTTGGGGGGGGGGGGGGTGTCTAGAACCAGGGAACATAGTCTCAGAATAAGGGGCAGGTCATTTAAGACTGAGATGAGGAGGAATTTCTTCACCTAGAGTGTGGTGAATCTTTGGAATTCTGTACCTCCAGAGGGCTGTGGAAGCTCAGTATTTGAGTATGTTCATGACTGAGATCGACAAATATTTTCATATTAAAAACATCAAAATATGAAGATGGTGTTTAAGTAGAATATCAAGAATGATCTCACTGAATAGTGGAGCTGGCTGAATGGCCTACCCCTGCTCCTAGTTCTTATGCTCTTATGTTATCACATCATAAAGTATGCTTACACATGAAGCCACTGAGGAGTCTTATTGTGAAAACATTTAAAATGGCTTAATATTAATCTTTAGAATGAAAATTATTGTATAATGTATTGATTTCCTCTTGTTAATTCCAATTTCGCAATGCTTTTTGAGAAGATTATTTTTTTTGTTTTGTACCCAGTTAGAACTTCCTTTTTTTTAACCCCCGATTCATTAAAAATTCTACAGTTTGAAGATTAGAAACCGATAGATTTTAGTTTCAAATTGTACTAAATCTATCTGTCTGAAAAATAAATACAGTTCCATAAAAATGAGTTTAGGATCTTACTGATTTTAGTCATAAGTTTTATTCCTAGGGCTTAATTTAGTGGAACCCACCAGTGAGGGCATGATGGCGGTGCAGGGAAGGGGGGCCTGGAGAATCGGGCGGGAGTACCTGCTTCCACTTTCCTGTCTCGGGAAATTGTCCCCAATTTCATGGAGGATGAGAAGGTCTCGATGGGAATCTCACCCACTGCCAGTGGGATGTCAATTAGTCTCATTAACAAGCCACTTAAAGGCAATTATCCCTGAGCACATTGGGATTTAATGTTGGCTCAGGGTTTTAATGGGACTTGCATGGACCTCCCATGTCTCCTGAAGACCACCCAGCAAACCAGGTTTGCCAGCAGCCTACCAGTGGGTCCCTTGTTGTCTGGAGCTCAGTGCCCATTCGAGGGACTTGGTATCAGCAGGGTGGAGGGAATGCCAAAATTCACCCTCCAGTCCTTGCAACCGATTCCCCCATCCCTCCCCACCAACAAACCTTTCCCTGTGATCCACATCCTGTCCCACTTACCTGTCTCCAGGGATCCAACAATAATTCTTTCTGAAGGTTTAGATGCATTACCGGCAGCATACACTGTTACCAGTGCCACTAATAGCAATGAAGAGCTGCCGGCTCTGGCCGGTATTTCCATCCACCAGGGGCCTTGATT
Source organism: Carcharodon carcharias (assembly GCF_017639515.1). Taxonomy (NCBI): domain Eukaryota; kingdom Metazoa; phylum Chordata; class Chondrichthyes; order Lamniformes; family Lamnidae; genus Carcharodon; species Carcharodon carcharias. Next base: position 77,653,531 of record NC_054477.1, on the reverse strand, counting down.
ACATGGGAGACCTGATGCTGGCCAGTTAAATGCCTGATCACACTTAAATATAGTTGGGTCTCTTGGAGGGAAGCAATAGAGGACTGTAGAGAGTACCTCCATTGCTGGACTAAACTTTGCCCCTATTGTTTCTTCGGTATTGTCCCGTGCTCTTTCAATTTAATTTTGTGCTATCAGGCAGTTGGAATTTTATATAGCACTAATTTATATGGAAGCAATTACATGAGGGTTCCATGTTGCCAGGTGCAGAGTTTTCCTTGAATTTGATGTGCTCAGCACAGGGAAGTACATTTGTGAAGCACTAGTACAATAGATGGCTCTGTACCAACTGTTCATAGCACTCAGTAAGGTCTCATTCTATTTCAGTCAGATGCAGGTGGGGCATATGATCCTCAGTATTGAATTCTTCAAAAGGACTTCTGTGCCCTCAAGAAATTTGCCTGTATTTTTGTTTAAAAAGTTATTAGCCCTTCAATATCTGCCAATGCTCAACACTCAAGCCAATGGTACTCTAGTATGTCTTACGTTAAGTGTGAGCAGCCATGGGCAATAAATAATTTCAAAAGGAAATTGGACTGGGTACTTGAAGGAAATAAGTTTGCAGAGCTAGAGGAAAAGAGTGGGGAATCAGACTAATAAGATTTCTCCATAGAGAGCTGGCAAAGGCTCATTGGGCCAAATGGTGTCTTCTGTGCTATAAGTGACTCTGGGCTGGATTTAAGGGGCTACCGGGTTCTTGAGCACTGAAGAGTCAGTAGGAGCCCATGTCACCTTTTTTAGGAAATGTCCACCCTTTAAGTGCCATCAATCACTTAACTGGACAGCAGCGGGCCTTCCCCAGGATCAAAGACCCCTGGGGCAGAAGATGGTGCCTGCTGCTGGTATGATACCCACCAGAGACTTAGTGTTGTGGCTGGATCCCAGGCCATAGGTGAGTGATGGCAGGAGATGTTTTCAGGGAGTGGGCCAAAGCGGGGTCAGCAGCAAGTGTAGGGAGGGTGGTTCTGAGTGCCTTTGAATGATGGACATTCGCTGAAAACCTACAAGCAATCCTGCATGGGTTTGCTTGTTGTTCTCCTTGTGTGGCTAGCTCCCCACCTGCCTCTGCGAGAATACCAGCGATGGGATGAGACACTTAATTGGGCATTAATTTCCTGTCTTATTAAATGTCTCCGCCCCAAACCCGCCATTAAATTATGCCCTATGACTCTAATTAGGGCAAATAGCATCCCTGTAGTCTACTGCTACCTATTTATCAATAATTGTATCTTCTTGTTTGAAATTTTTTCTTTGAATCTAATTGTCCCCTCCTGAAACCATTAAAGCCTTGTACAGTTGTGTGGAGACCAGCAGCCTCTCCCAAATGGCCAATCTTGACATGTGAGGCAAGGCACTGAGGTTTTCTTTGTGGAAAGCACCACTGTCCAGTTCTGTTTTTCACCCAACATCCTCACAAGCACCCCAATAGTGGTCAGTAGGTAATGATCAGGAATTCTGACTGTTTCCACCCCAACCCCACTCCCCCCAACCCTGCACCACAGCACCAGCTCCCCACACTCTTTCCCTAGCCCTATGGCATTATTTTTCCTACACTTCCTCAATTTTGTAGATTGTAGAACAGAACTCCACACATGGAACTGAAACTGCAACCTAAAGCTAAAATAATACATGCATTAATGCTGTACTGAAGCTTTTAAGAGGATTGCAATCTCTATCCCAAACCCACATCAGAGACAGAATCTCTAGTGTAAACTTTGGATATCACATAAAATAGGTAAAATGAAGCAAGAGAATTAGGAGAACTAATGCAGTAATACACCAATTTTTTCCTGGTTGATGAGTTGGATAATGGTTGTGAACAATTTTTAAAAATCAAACTCATCAATTGATCACAAATAATGATGCACAAGCAAGCTTGAACTATTTAATACTTACGAAGTCACAAATGCAATGAAAATGTATTCTGTTCTGCAGCATAGTCATACATCAATTTACGCAGTAATGCACAAGCTACCATATTCCACATGCTGTGGAGTCAATTTTATAGATTTGACCTGCCCTTCTAATTGTGTATTTTTTTATAAAAGGAATACTTACAGTTTCAAATGAGTAGCTTCCCCTAGTACTGTGCATTCTACAGATATTTTTAAAGCTGTAAATTTATCAGTGTGTCACCCAGTTACAACAGTAAATTGTAGAGTACATCACAATATAATTGCCTTGGTGAAATGTGTACCCCTGGTTTTATATCGGTGCGAAGTTCAATAAAGGTTTAAGCAGAACAACTGCAGCATGTTACAAAGAATAATTCATTGATCTTCTTACAAGAAGATATCTTCCCCCAATAAATAAAAGGAATGCACAAGACTCTTATGTTAAATGTAGGATAACTTGTGTTCAAAGTAGATATTTTATGTCACATATATCATCTCAGTGGCAAATATGTTTTGCTACAAAGTGAAACTGTTAAAATACTTGGAATTTGGGCTGCTGTCTTCATTCGCCAGTATAGAATGAGCTTAGCAGTTACTGCTACTCAGCCATACCAACATAAAACCCTGCACATGATGAGCTACTAATGGCAAATTCCATACACTCGGATGAGTATGTGGATGATTTGTGATGCACCGTGGTAGTTGTAGGTTTAATTTCTCCTGTACAAATAAAATATCAAGGGTAACCTGAAACGAGCTTTCTCACATGAAAATCAAGAAAATATTTATGAATAGACAAAGTTAGGAAAAAAACAATGGGGGGAAAAGATCATTAAAAAAAGTTGTTAAATAAATTGTTTGAACTAAAGGTGGTTGCTTTTGAGATGTGAGTTTTATGGTGTTGCTTACGGAGCCAATATGTACACTTTGACTAAAAGTTATTTATGGGGCACTTTACTGCTGAGCTAAGAAATTGTTAGTCAGGTTCAAACCATACTGAATAAGCAACTGTTCAAGTCTTGGCTGCTGCAGACTTGATACTGATGCTTGAAACAACAGCTTCAGTAACACTGCAATGCAATCAGCCTCAATTGCTAATGATTCCATAGGAACAAAAGCAATTTAATAATTGTTTCTTCTATGAAATTAAATCAGGCAGCTCATTTTATTTAAACTTCATAAAGTAAAGTTAGAGGAAAAGGTAGCGTGTCTTTCCTCATCCTAATTTTAGTTCATATTTCGAAGAAGTTGAATTTTAAATCAAGCAATGACTGCATTTGAGTGTGAAAGACAAATACAAATACGGATACAAAGCAAGAGAGGCAGATAGTATTCTTCCTTGTGCTGGTTTAAAAGAACGAAGTTCAGTCTGAAAGCCAGCAAAGTCTTTGGCCACACACTCGGGGGTCAAAAACATAAACATCTTCCTCTCAAAAGTTTACTGATTGCAGACAGTTGTGATGGGAATAGGGATTTCAGCAGTTCTCTTTCACCCTGTCCATAACGCTGCATAGATCGGCATTGATCCCAAATGCTTAAAGCTTTGGCCTCAAATTTACTATCTCAAATCAGCACAGAAATGTGTATCCTGGGGGATAGGAGCAGAATTTAGAGCCCTTTTTTTCTGCCCATTGGATTTTTGTTGAAAGTGTCCACCCAGTTGTGTTAACAGATGAAAATAATGGGATTATGACAAGAAGGCATCATAAATCTGAAACACCAGGGCATAATTTCCTTGAAGTGGCAATCAGCGTCAGATTGCCTCTCCATGCCCACTTACCTATACCAAATTTCTTCCATGCTTGACATGCCTGACAACCAACTCAGACTGGGCAAGATCCAGGCAATGCAGCTGTCTCCAAAGTCCAGCACCATCAAATTGAAGGAGGACACATCCCTTTATTTATTGCACTAGCTGCTGTAAAGCCGGTGAGTTTAAAGGCCTCATTGAAATTGACAGGCCAGGGAGAAGGTAAGTGCAAAGGATTTGGGCAGTGGGAGTGTTCGGAGATCAGGTGGGGATGGGGGGAGGGGATTAGACATCTGGGGTGGTGTAGGGGAAGTCAGGAAGTCGGGCATCAGGTTGGTGTGGGAGGAGTCAGATCTTGGAAGGGGGTGCAGCGGAGAGATTGGGTGCGGGGAGATTGGACATGGGGGTGGAGCAGGCCGGACATTTTGGGATGGGGGGTTCAGACATCAGGAGGGGGTTGGAGTGTTGGACATCAGGAGGGGGTGGAGCGGGGGTGTGGGGTAGTCCAGTGGGGGCATCGTTCTAGGTCTTTACAATAGTTACCCAGAAATTAGAAGAGGTTCTAATTCTTCCAACTTTTTCTGAGTAACTTTTGGTATAACCCTGGTGGAACCATCTGAATTTTGCGATTTAAACTGCATTTTCAGATGGTTCCCAGCGCAGCGCAGTTGTCCAGAGGAAGTGTGCACTTTTGGGCAGTTGCGATGCAAACCCTTACCTTGGAACTTCCCAGAGGGATTCCCCAGCGCATCTTTGGGGTACCCCCCCAAATCCGACGCTGGGGAGCTCAGAGGTTACGACCCACCATCTTTTATGCCCAGGCAACACTAAACACTTTGCAACATTTGGCAGTTAGCAACACTGGACACCAGGGATGCATTTGTGCTTGGAGCTCGTATCTAAAATTCAAAAGGTCAGTTCCAGCAACTAAATCAGTCACAGATTATATAAGCATCTTAATAGGAAATATAGTAATATTTTGGCTTGCTGCTCCTAAAGATCCATTGACGCACTTGCGGGGTAAATGGAACCTGAAATACTTAAGCATCCTGGGAAATAGGGTGGGGTCAGAAGCACAAAGAGTAGTAGAAGCATCAGATACAAGTGCCACCTGCTATACTTTCACTGAAAATAGTGGGATCACAGGAAACTTAATTGTTTAAGGTTTTATAAATTTGAGCTTCCAAGAATTTCAACTTTTAATGATAGACTAACTGATAACCTATAATTCTGATTTACGCTCCCTCATCATCAAGTCAGAATTCAGAGGTGCAGAACTTACATCCTTCAAAGCTCAAGTGTGAAATCAGAATTTGAATTTAACCAAAGTCTTATCTCAAGAGATGTGTCCTACTGAGGGCAACATGCACCATTTATACTGCTGCTGTCACTGAGATCCTGGAAGCATCCATTGCTTGCACAACTCTGTCAGTTTAACTTTCCTTTTCATTGCAAATTTACTTCATTTGTTTTTGTAGTTGATTTCTCAACCTTCTTATTCAGTCTCCATTCATTTCTCATCATAAACTCTAACACTTCATATTTTCTTTATTCTTTCATGGGGATGCAGGTGCCACTGACGAGGCCTGCATTTATTACCCATCTCTAATTGCCCTGGAACTGAGCAGCTTGTAATTTCAGAAAGCAATCAAGAGTGGCTCTGGCCAGGCTGGGTAAGGATGGCAGATTTCCTTGCTCATGAAACAGATGGGATTTTACAACAATTTATTTTCATGGTCACCGTTACTGAGACTGACTTCATAATTCCAGATTTTATTAATTGTATTTAAATTCCACCCCCTGCCATGGTGGGATTTGAACTCATGTCCCCAGAATGTTAGCCTGTGTTTTTGGATTACTGATATTGGCACAGTGCCACTGTCTGCCCAATATGTTATCAATATTTTTAACTGCACTTTATTTTTTCAGAGTCTGTGTGCTCCCAAGCTAAACTGTTCTCTTGAATGGCTCATTATTATGTTATTTCTTTTAAAATATCAAAAGTATCTGTTTCACTTGAGTCAACCAGTGGCTGCTGTTACATTCATATTTCTTTACATAAAAGTTCACAACAATATAACATGCTTTATGGTGCACATAGATTAGATCTGATTGAATGGCAAAATCAATAGTGCCACAAGCCGAATGTAGATTAAGGTAAATAAGTTAATTTTAATTAAAAGAGGTTGTTATTTATAGCAGGCTGGTTCAGATAGTGATGGAGTGAATTTTATTTTTCTCTTGGTTGTGATGCCTTTAATTATAAATATATATTGTGTAGATGACATCAATTGGTATGGGTTTAAAGAGGTGGTGAGACTGTGGTGTACTATGTGGGACTGAGGTACAGTACACAGATTCCAACATGCCAGAGTGAGAATGATAACATAAAAGAATCTGGTTATCAGGTCATGGCTGAAGGATTTCCATTATCTGTAAACAAAGTCATCATTCGACATTTCTCTCAATGAGATGTACTGATAACTTGTATGAACTGTACAGTACATTGTAATGCCAACAATGTTTATATACAATAGCTGTAAGACCCATTTCTTATGCATTCAGCCTTTTCTGTTTATTCATACACTGCAGTCAGTCAGGATGCTGAATATTGAGTCCTCTGTCAACTCGATGTAATTTGATTTCTGTTTAACAATATACGTTGTTACTAATGGACGTCAATACGGAAAGAATTGATTTTGGATGAACTTTCTTTTGACATTAAGGAGGTTTATCTGAAAGCCTGAAACCAGGTTGTTTTGGAATGTGGAGTGAGATCTGGCAATTCACTTTGACCTTCATCACTTTATTTAAGTTCAAGTAGTGAAGAAACTTGTAACATTTTCATGACCCCTGGTATAATTTATGTTGTTAGATAGCTCCTTTACTGTGGGGATCCCAAGTAAAGTACTTGCTTTGATTAAATATTGTACATTTTAACATGTTTAAATGCAGAGTTTGACTGTATTGGACGTATTTAGAAATTCCAGTTCAAAAGCTGCCAGTTCAGACCATTGTTTAAAGGTCAAGATCCATGCTGGTAGAATGATGAGCTGAATGTAAACATGCTCACTCCACAGCTTGAATCTCACTCAGAGAGTGAGATGAAGGTGTCCCCAATGGACATTGTGAGCATGTAGCCCTTGGCAAAGACTATTCTGGGGGACGAAGCAAAAATTGAGAATGGAAGGGCAGACAATATAGGACTGCTGTATAAAACAGTAGATGGGCAAGTAACAGAATGGTGCTGACCTTGACTCCCTGCTTGATACCTGCAAAATGTAGCATGCTGCTCTGTGAAATTAGTGGGAGGATAGTTGGTCTGATAGTACTCCAGCACACCATCCCTAGAGCATGATAGTGCACCCTGCCTGGAGGGAAATGGTGACCAGGCTGAACATAGTCCACACTACCTACAGCATATGGAAACTAATTCAGGACAAGATAATGCAGTGTAATGGCTGGAGCAAAATAATACCATTCAATACTGCCTTGTTTCAGGTAGGTGATGCATGATTCATTGTGTCAAAGTCTTGCTCAAAGCCTCCTATAGAAAGCATTACCACACTCATGATTTCATTGGGTTCACACATCACAGTATTGAAACACAAACCTGATAATTTACTGATACCTAGGATGGGTTTCCTTACCAGTAACTTTAGAAAAGTGCAGCTTGCAGGTGATATTTGGCAGCCTTTTCATGTATTCAATTGGAATAGTGATGAGTGCTGGCCAAGGTGATCAACACATCAGTCACCTGTTTGAGCCATATGTGGTAAACATGTTACCTGATATTGCAGGGCTAATCAAGAATGAGTCATAAGCTTAACGTCATGAGTCATAAGTTGAGGGCACTGATGTTTTTAACTATGCTGCAAGTTGGCTGTGGATACTTTGCACAGATGGCAAAGCCTGCCTTGCTGACTTGGGGCAGAGTTGAGCAATATCCTTTGCCATTGGCAGATAGATGAGTCAAGCCCTACAGAGATGATTGCAGTTTGCTGCTCCTCTTCTGTCACCTCCCTCATGAAACAATTGACATGCTTTAAAAGTGCTTTACCTCAAGGAGTAAGTAAAGCTGTTAATTTTTTGAATAAAATAAAAATTAGAATAATGGAAAAAATAAACAATTCTTTACTAAAATCATAGTACAAAAATTACAAAAACATAAGCCAATTTAACAGATCTTTTGTAGATGTAGCTTTGCAGAGCAAATTTGGTACAAATGGTTTTTAATTATGCTTATAGTTCATGTAAATATTTATACAGTAAATTGGGGGCTTTAATGAAGCTAATGCACAAAAAATGCACAAGCTCTTCAGCTCAATACTGCAAAAGTACCTCATTTGAAACACAAAAGAACTGGTGTCTGGCCTGCCCTTATAAGTGGAACTTGCAAAAGTAAGCAATTAGGCAAATCTTGGAGAATCAAAGTCAATATTCATCAGTCCTCAGTCACACCACTGAATGGAGTGTCTTTAAAAGTCAAGCACCTTACCACAAGCTAGTTGCTCCCTCCAGGAAGACAGAGGGGCAGTGATGTTCATTTCTCTGGGCTGAAGGACAATGTATGCAAGAGTGCTGCAAAATAATAAACAAAAATTAGGGTTCCACTGGTTAGTTGAACCATACGGACCAAGAGGTTCCAGCATTTGATTCCTGAGTTATATAGATTGGACAAATCAAATTGACAAAGATAGCCTGAAGAATGAGTTCCTGGAGTGCATTTGGGACCGTTCCTTCAAACAATATGTTCTGGAACCAACCAGGGAACAGGCTATTTTAGACCGGTAATGTGTAATAAGCCAAGATTAATTAACAACCTCAGTCTTGATAAAAGTGATCATAATATGATGAAGTTTAACATTCAGTTTGAGGATGAGAAATGTGGGTCTGAAAATAGTATTAAACTCAAATAAAGACAACTACAAGGATATGAAGACAGAGTTGGCTGAAGTGGTATGAGAAAATAGGTGAAAAGGTAAAATGGTAGAGAAGCAGTGGCAAGCATTTAAGGAGATATTTCGTAGCTCTCAACAAAGATACATTCCATTGAGAAAGGAAGACTGAGAAGGATGCATCATCAGTAGCTAACTAAATAAGCTAAGGATGGTGTCAAATTGAAAGAAAAGGCATAAAGTGCTGCAAAGATGAATGGTAGGCCAGAAAGTTGGGAAAATTTTATAAACCAGCAAAGGATGGCTAAAAAAAAATATAAATTGGAGTATGAGAGAAGAATACCAAGAAATATAAAAACAAGTAAAAGCTTCTACAAGTATTTAAAAAGGAAGAGTGGCTAAAGTAAGCATTAGTCCCCTAGAGGGTGAAACTGGGGAATTACTAATGGGAAACTAGGAAATGAAAGAACAAGTATTTTGTATCTATCTTCACTGTAGAAGATACTAAAAGCGTCCCAAGAATAGTAGAAAATCAAGGAGCAAAAAGGAGAGAGGAGGATAAAGTAATTACGATCACTAGAGAAAAAGTACTAGGAAGAGTAATGCGACCAAAGGATGACAAGTCCCCTGAACCTGATGGTCTGCATCCTAGGGTCTTAAAAGAAGCAGCCTGCAGATATAATGGTTGTATTTGTTGTAATCTTCCAAAATTCCCTAGATTCTGGAAAGGTCCAAGAGGATTGCAAAACCACAAATGTAATGCCTCTAATTAAAGGCAGGAGGGAGACAGTAAGCCAGTGATTATATCACCTGTCATCAGGAAAATGCTAGAATCCATTATTAAATAAGTAGTAGCAGGACATTTAGAAAATCATAATACAATCACATAGAGTCAACATCATTTTTGAAAGAGAAATGTATTTGACAAATTTATTAGAGGATGTAACAAGCAGGGTGGATAAAGGGGAACTAATAGATATATATTTGGATTTCCAAAAGTCATTTGGTAAGATGCCACATAAAAGACTACTGCACAAAATAAGAGCTCTTGGTGCGAAGAATGATATATTAGCATGGATAGAGGTTTGGTTAACTAATAGGAAAAAGAGAGTCAGGATAAATGAATCATTTTCAGGGGAGCAAATTGTAGCTAGTGGAGTGCTACAGTGGAGGGAACCAGTGCTGGGGCCTCAACTATTGACAAACTATATTAATGACTTGGGTGAAGGGACTGACTGCATTGTAGCCAAATTTATTGATGGTACAAAGATAAGTAGAAAAACAAGCTGTGAGGAGGATGTGAATAGTTTGCAAACGGATACAGGTAGATTAAGTAAGTGCGCAAAAAGTTGGCAGATGGAGTATAATGTGGGAAAATCTAAGGTGGTCTGCTTTGACAGCAAGAATAGAAAAGCAGAATATTATTCAAAAGCAGATTGGCTGTGGTACAGACGGATCTGGGTGCCCTTGTACATGAATCACAAAAAGTTAGCATGCAGGTATAGCACTCAATTAGGAAAGCAAATGGAATATCAGCCATTATTACAAGAGGGCTGCAGTATGAAAGTAGGGAAGTCTTGTTACAACTGTACAGTGCATGGTCAGACCACATCTAGAGTATGGTTTTGGTCTGCTAATATAAGGAGAGATTATCCTTTCAGAGGCAGCAGTTCAGTGATAACTCATTGATTCAAGGATTAAAGGGGTTGTCATGAGGAAAGGTTGAAGAGATTGGGCTTATGTTCATTTGAGTTTAGAAGAATGAGACGTGATCTTACTGAAACAAAATATTTTGTGGGGCTTGACAGGGTAGGTAGGATGTTTCTCCTTGCTGGGAATCTAGAACTAGGGAGCACAGTTTCAAAATAAGGGATCTCCTATTTAAGATGGAGATAGGGAGGATTTTTTTTTCCCCAGTCATTAGTCTTTAGTATTCTGTTCCACAGAGAACAGTGGAAGCATATTCATTGAATACATTCAAGGCTAAGTTGAACAGACTTTTGATTCACAAGGGAATCAAGGGTTATGTGAGGCAGGCAGGAACTGGAATTAAGGCTTCAACCATATCAGTCATGATCTTATTGAATGGCAGAGCAGGCTCAATGGACCCAAAGACCTACTCCCAATTCTTATGACTTTACTTATTGCCAATTTGAATACCATAAGAGCCTCATTTTATGCATTTCTCTGAAATTTCTGCCTAAATTACAGTGGACAGTTAGGAAACTTTCACAGACATTCCACTCATTGATACCTGAGCTGAAGGAGGCTAGTGTCAAGGTGGCTGGATGTACAAAGTATATAATAGGAAACAGCTAGTGAAAGGAAGAACGCTGACATTCTGGCTCTATAGTACTATGCCTCAGATTGATTGGCAAGAAAATTAATGTCCTTTGTGTTTCAGCACTGCAAAGACATGAAATCTCTGGCAACGCATTTCTTCAAGCCAAGCTGCCAGAATGATTGACTTAAAAATGAAGCAGCTTTAATTAAAATGAAATGGGGACTTGATGTGATGGGATTATGTTGGCATGCAGATTGGAATGTAATTAAAGCCAGCTTGAATACCTGTGGCATTTCTGCACCATCAAGGACCTAGTGGTCATCCTTCAACCAGCAAATAAATGCAATTTATAGAGCTTAAGATTCACTATGCTCCTTAGCTTGCATCTGCAACGGTGATACTGTTTCAACCTATTACTATTCTAACCTAGAGCATTAAGGAGTTAACTCTCCTTGTTGTATTTCATGTGCTTAGTGTGTAGCTTCATTACTGGAATGATTCGGTGAATTTTAATCACAATATGGATTGTTTATGTCTCTGAAGAAAACTGAAGACTTATCTGTAGCAAACATTTTGCAGTTTATCCCCATGCCACAGATTAAGGAATTAACTTTGACTTTATCCATTACTCAGATTCTATTGGATGACTCTAACCAGAGGAAATTCTTTTTTCATTTTCTACATCAGACATCCATCAAGGCTTCACTTTGTTGAAACAGAAGGTGTACAGAAGGAAAAACATTGCTTGATAGTTTTATAAGCTTTCTTTTCTGTGATCTATTTTGTCACTTTATTTACACAAGATAAAGAGGGGTAAAGTGCTTATAGTTTCTGGTATTGATACTTTAAAGGTCTGGTTGAGGGTTGTTGCAGCAGCAGTTTTTTTTTTGAGAAAGCTATGAACAACTGTTTTTAAGCCTTTCCACACATGCCATTGTTACCATAGGATTCATTGGTTCTCTACTGAGTGAATGGGCATGGAAGTGCTTTGAGTTGGCATGGAGTGTATGAGGGGCCATTGGGGATGCATGGGGGTATGGGTTGGCATGGATGAAGCGTGGAGAGTGGGTGGGGGTTGTGAGGGGTGAGGGCTAGAGGGCCTAATATTTAAAAAAAAAACTGGGATGAAGTCTCAGAGAACAGAGGCAGGACTTTTAAACAGCTCATCCCACCACTCAGCAACCCCTGTGATCGCCTCCTACCTGTGTCTGTGGACAGCAGTCCCAACTCCATCCTGAAACCCACCCCAGAACGAAAATTGTGCCAATCAAAGCACATTTTCCTGCGGCAAGTTTGCCAAGCCAGGAAATTTCCTGACTTGAGCTACCTGCCTCAATGATGAAAATCCGACCCTTAAACTTTCTTCCTCACTGTCAACCGAACAGCCATTTTTTTGTATTATCTGCAAACTTCTTTATCATGCCCTCTATTTTTGAACCTACATCATAGATATAAACTACAAAAAGCAAGGGGCTGGATACAGAGTAGTGCAGGACCCTTCTGTTACAGCCTTCTGGTCTGAAAAACACCCATCCACCATTACCCTTTGCTTCCCACTAAGCCAATTTTGGATCTAATTTGCCATTTTCCCTTGGATCCTAAGGGCTCTATCATTTTAGGCCAGCCTGTCATGTGGGACCTTGTTGAAAACCTTGTTAAAATCTATGCAGACCATGTTCACCACACTGCCCTCACCAATTCTACTTGTAACCTCCTCGAAAAATTCAATCAAATTCAATCCACTGCAGCTTGCACCTTTTTATGTTTCTCCTTTGAATTATGAATTCACATCTACCGTATAAGTGCAGGAGACCCATCACTATCAACGTAATTAAGTTGAACTGTTGAAGTATTTATGTAACTAATTTTTAAAAAAAACGTTTGGCTGCACAGATTGCTTTTCAAATAATACTTGTGTTTGCATTTTTCAACAGCGTTGTAACACTTTCATGTTTAAAAGCATGGTTTCTTACAGATTCCTTTGTTAACATCATCTTTTTCCTGCATTTCATATGTAAAATGTGAGAGAATTGATATCTGGCTGCTTATTTTGAAGAATAGTTGTGCCTGAGTATAATGAAAAATATAGTCTCTCTAATTTCTGGAACAAAGCAGTGAACTTTTGTTTGTTTTACGCAAAAGACACAATAGCATAATGGTACAGTGTTGTAGTGCCGAAAAAGACACCTAAACTGGTAAGACATGGGTTTACAGGTCAGTCTTCTTTATAGAGCCTATTGTCTCAGCTGCGATGCAGGAAAAATGTTTTAAGCAGAGACCATATAATTCGCCACAAGGAGGAAGGTGCAACCTGGGATCAGCGCTTCCGGGTGCACATCATGCAGGGCAGGCCTTAATTGGCCTAACCACGTAAAATGGCAGCGCACACCCAATCGGGGGTGCCAATTGGGTTCACGCTCGCTACTGCCCCCTGCACAACCACCCTGACAAGGGGAAAATTCAGCCCCAGATGTTGACAGGGGCATCTGGTCTCTATTGCTAATAATTGAATGGGAGAATATAATGAATTCATAGAATTTTACTAAGCAGTAACAACTTGGTTCCAAATGAATATATTTCTACTTGGTCTTTGTCACTCATTTTGTGTTCAATTCTCATGAATTATGATCATCATGGTGGAGGAAGAAGGAATGGTGTGTTAATCAGGCTTTTAAGTGTTAAGAAATACCATTCTGTCATGTGGATGTAGTATTTCTATGGAGCATGAAAAGGCTCAGAGCAAAGGGCATCTTTGTATGCTACGATAAAGTTCATTCATATTGTTCATCCACTGGTTTTGTTGTGGGTTTTTATGCAACAACAATGAAGCTTATTGTGATAGACAATATTCGCTTTTATTTTAACCATACATAGAGAACAATAAAGGAAATATAGTGTTTTCAAATAGCTTTCTGGTACTTGAGACTTCAGACATTTGGGTTGTAACTAACTTTGCCACTCAGTTCTTGTAGTATGTATATAGCCACCATGGTAACTTGCATTCATTCTCTAGCCTTGCATACCGGAATTTCCCGGAACTGGTCATTTCACACATTTTGTTACAGAATGTGAGATGGATAAAACAAGGTGGTTACACATTGGGTTGTGTAGGCCTCATGTTTTACTTGGGCCATAATGTAATTTAAAGAATGTACAAGCCAACGAAACAGCAATATAGTAACTGCTTAAGACTGAGGATTATAGTCAAAGGGATGTGGGGAAAAAAGCAATGAACTAACTTTCTCACATGTTGTTCCTACAGTCCACACTATTATGATGTATGTTTGCGAAAAACTGAAAGTGGTTTCTCTTTAAAGAGTGAATCTCAGACAACATGCTGGACTGAGTGTTTGTGTATTAATATCTTAATGCCACAGAGCAAAGGGAAAATGCAGATTTGAGTTGCCTTCCACTCCATTCTCAATCTGACAGCTATCTGTGTTGGATCCTGGTCCGGCAGCACCATGATTTTGAAATACCCATCCTTTTGGTTCAAATCCCTTCGTGGCTAATGCTTTCCTATGTCTGTTACTCCCCTCAACTCTGAGATTTCTGCGCTTTAATTCTGGTCCCTTGCACATACCTGATTTCCTTCACTCTGCCATGGCAGTCGTGCCTTCAGCCATCAAGGCCCTAAGCTTTGGAATACCCTCCCTAAACTTGCTCTGAAGGACTTGAAACGTCAATTCTGTTTTCCTTTTCACAGATGCTGTCAGACTGCTGAGTTTTTCCAGCATTTTCTGTTTTTCTCCCTAAATTTGTCTGCCTCTCTATTACTGTTGCTTCCACTAAGTTATTGCTTAAAGCCTACCTCTTGGCACAAACCTTTTGATCACCTGTCCTAAATGTAAGAATCCCAATAGCACTGTTGGGGAATTTGTACATCGGATTCACCAAGTTTGGTAATGTAGAGAGAGTGATCAGTAGGTAAAATGGCATAATTATTATAACCTTTAGTTATTCGCCACCTCTTGACTGGTTATCAATTCAAACAGTTTGGCTCTGAATAAGACCCTGATTATGCCTCCAGCAGCTCAAAGCTGGATGAAAGTATATATATTTTTTAAATCGGACAGAAATAATCATATAATATTAAAGTTGGCCATCATTATTTGTAAACGTTTTTTCTTTAAAACCTAACAGCTGAATTTTACCAGTCTCGTGAACCCAACCTCCTCATTTGTGTGCCTTCTGGTTCCGGTTATTCTTTGCCAGAGCTGTCTACTCAAGAGCCTGCCTCAGGTTCCCCAACCAATTAGGGAGGGAAGGCAGGATGATATGACCATTTTGTCAGAGGAGGGAAATCTGTTTAAAGAGACCATGACATGTTTCAGAAAAGCTCAGCAGCACTTAGGTTTTTGAGGTTGCAGCAGTCACAGGAATGGAGAGGAGACGTGACAAGGCAGTTCCCCTGGGGGCCTCACTCTTACCTGGAGATTCAACTGAATGATGAGCTGAGCTCTCCCCAGAAAGGGGAGGAAGAGAATAGCTTCTCCAACCAAGCAGGCATGGATGGAAGTCAAGAGCAGAAGTGTGCTTCCTCTAACCTAAAAACACTGCAGAAAGAGAATCCAGGATCTCCGCAATCCAGACAGGAAGTGGTGTAACATTTTTACATTCTCCACACTGACTTGTCCAGCATTCTCAAGCACAGCATGCCTCAGGCCAATACACCTTTGAGGATCCACTCATTCCTCTCTGTATAGGCACCCTACATCCCCATCTGCAGGCAACCTCATCATATTGCCCACTTGCCCATTGCCTCACACTGACCCTGCATAATTTTCTTTTCACCCCTCTTCACACAAGCCATTTCCTACATTCACACCTCTCTGCTTCCTCTTCTAACTTGACAAGACACAGATGTGGGGTGGGGAGTGACTGGGGTGGGCCTACCAGACAGTTACCTTATTGGCCACTGGCAATGTGCACACCTGGTCCACCGGGAAAGAAGTCTTGTTCCAGGAGGCTACAAAATGTCAGCAGTCACCTGCCGTGAGAGACCGAGCCTCCTGAGGCATGGCGAGTGAGTCGATCCGCTGCTTGTAGACACGTTGGGAGTCCTGCCTCATTCCAATTTGATCTCATTGGCCATCCCTTTTGCTCTTGGAGAAGCACATGGCTGAGAAGAAGGCAATTGGTGCTGCTGCTGGTGTTGCTCCTGCTGCTGCAGCATTGGCAACGGTGAAGCTCCTGACCTTTACCCTCAGCAAAGGGGGAAAGTGGAGCTGGATAAAATGTATCCATGGTGCCCTGAGGGCTGGCAGTAGGGAAGGGAGGTGCTGAACAGGTGAATTACCTTCCAAGCAGTTGGCAATCACTTTTCAAGCAGTGATCGCACTCTCCTGACAGAAGCATTGTTTTGAACAGCAGTCTCTCAGTTATCATGGTTGGAACTCTTCAAATTAAGTCAGTTTCACTAAGGAAGTTCTTACTGCTTTGCATTAGCGTCTCCAAATGTCCAGGTTTGAGATACATCATGGAGCTCCAGTATTGATGGGAAAGAGGGAATCCATGTGCACTTCTAATTGCCTTCATAAAGACTTTTTATTGGCTTCTCATCTCAGGCATGGGGTTTCCCACTACACTCCCAACCTCTCCATGAGAAAGCCGAAAGGGGACAGGATCATGTTGGGATCTTGACCCAATAAAATTTCATGTGGTTCCCCCCCACTCCCCATGACCCCAGCCCTTAAACTCATCTCTACCGGCTTGGGAAAATTCCACCCAAATGTCTCAATCAAACGATATGCATTTATTTCTGTAAAATACAGTGAACTATATCATAAAACCAAACAGACTAGAAATTGCTACTTAAAGAATAAAAACATACTATTGATTCTATCACTTGTAGCAAAAGAAAGTTAATGGAGAAAAAAAATCATTCTCGTCCTGGTTTCATTGTCTAGAAATGTAGCCAGGATGGCGAGCAACAGCTCCACCTCCAATAGCAATAACAACTCAAGTTTATAAAATACCTTCAACCTAGCAAAATGCGCCAAAGGAAAGGAAATGGGTTTGAACAGCAGCAAGAGAGAAGTTAGTTCTAAAAAGATGTCTGAAAGTAGGGAGAGAAGCAATGAGGTGGTGGAGAAATTTGCTTTGAGCAGAAGCAGATGGCTGAAGCTGTGCTATTGATGATGGAGTTGGGGGGAGAGCAGGGAGAGGGGGGAGATGGTGAAATGCACAGTAGGCCTGCACCAGAAGAGCGGAGTACAAGCTGTGTTGTTGAACTTGGAGGAGCAAGGCCATAGAGGGATTCGTAAACAAGGATGAGAATTTTAAATCAAGTGTTGGAGAAGAAAGAACTAATTGAGGTTCATTGTTAGTGGTCGCAATAAGTGAGCAAGACTTGTTTTAGGACAAGATTTAAATGGAAAAAATTTTGGACTACTTTGTATTTGTGTAGGATGGCTCTTGGGAGGTTGGCAGGAAGAGGCAATCCCAGTGATTTCTTTTCATGTCTGCAAATTTTCATGAAAGACTCAAGTTTTTTAAAGAAGGACATTTCTGGGTACTCCCCAAAAAGGCTATTGTTTAACTTGTTACTGAAACATTACTTGCAGATATTCAAAACAACCAAACAAAAGGCGAGAAGGAATGAGCGAGTGGGAAAAAATTCCAGTAAGCTGAAGCATGCGGGTTGAAGGTCTGCCCTTGATGTTGGGATGGATTCACTTTTATCTTTTTAAATAAAAACAAAATGCTTCGAGGCCCATATGATATTGTGTGATCCCTTTAACACAGTTTAATATATATCAAAAATCTTAGCAGTCCAGCTTGGCAAGTGTTTGCTGATGATTGGTGAACTATGTTCCATATTATTGTCAGGTGCCAGCCTTGGATCAATGGTAGCACATATACCTCTGAATCAGAAGGTCATGGGCTGAGGCCTTACTCCAGAGATGTGAGTGCATATTCTAAGCTAACAGTTAAGTGCACTACTGAGAAATTGCTGCAGGGTTGTCATTCCTTTGGAGGAAATTAAACTGAGTCCCTGTCAGTCCTCTAGGGACATCCCATGGCGCTATTAGAAGAAGAAACGATTTCTCCAGGTGGTCTAGCCAATTTTTATCCTTCAATGTGCATCACTAATGCAGGTTATCTTGCCATTTGTCTCATTGCTGTCTATGGGGCTTTGCTATGCATAAATTAGCTGCTACATTTATTACATTACAAAAATGACTAGAATTCAAAAGTAATTAATTAATATTGAGACAATTCATGATATTCTGAGGTTGTGAAAGACTATATATAAATAGACATTTCTTTCCTTCCTGTTACAGTATGGACAAAGTATTAACTCAAGTGTTTTAACTGTCTGATATTTCATCAAAAGAAATACATAGATAGCATTTTCTGCCACAAATAATTTTACAGTTGTAACTGAATTTTCTGCTTTGCTTCAGGCCATGTTCCACACTTATGCCCAAACAACTGTCTGTACAGCTGATACAGAGCTCCCATTTACTGATCAGATGTTTCCTGTCAAACACATTTTTTCTTCTATTTTCATTTTATTTTTTCCCATATACTTCCTGTATTCACACAAGCATGAATGCACAAAACAAAAAAAACTTAAACATACATACATACACACTTGACCTCTACCAGTGCACAGAGTACTTTAAATTCTAAGATTAAGCTCGCTTTGATAATGTGTTATTTATTCTCATGCTGCTTCCTTTTCCTCTCTGTTTTATTTTTCTGGTTTCATTTTAATTTCTGCTTCTGGATTGCTCCTACCATTTATACTTTGTGGCTCTTTTCTGCTGAGCTCCTTTTCCTCTGTAGTTTTTCTCTCTTCCTTTTTTCCTATTTTTCTCCATTGCTTTCTTCTGCCTCCCTACTTTCCTACCATCTCTACTTTTTCTGCGATCCTGCCAGCTTCAGACACTGTGAAATGCTGCATCCATGGCCTTGAAATAAAACATAAAAGATTCTCCAAGGTTCCAAGGAACTCTGCCATCCTTTTTTTTTCCTTGAAGGATCTTAGCTACTATTTGCATAGTTCCTGTGGGAACTCAAAAGCCTATAGAGCAGATAGTTTTGACAACTCCTTAACTGCATCTTTAGGCCAACTGACAGTCATTGCTGTATTTAAAAATATATATTATGAATTTGTCATCATCCTCCACCTACTCCACAATAAGACCATAAGACGTAGAAGCAGAAGTAGGCCATTCTGCCCATTGAGTCTGCTCTGCCATTCAATGAGATCATGGCTGATCTGATAATCCTCAACTCCACTTTCCTGCCTTTTCCTCATAACCCTTTATTCCCTTAATGATTAAAAATCTGTCTATCTCAGCCTTGAATATTTTTAATGACCCAGCCTCTACAACCCTCTGTGGCAAAGAATTCCACAGATTCACTACCCTTAGAGAAGAAATTCCTCCTCATCTCTGTCTTAAACAGGCAACCCCTTACACTGAGGTTATGCCCTCTGGTCCTAGACTCACCCACAAGGAGAAGCAACCTCTCAACATCTATCCTGTCAAACCTCCTAAGAATCTTACATGTTTCTTATAAGGTCGCCTCTCATTCTTCTAAACTCCAATGAGTACAGGCCCAACCTACTCAACCTCTCATAAGAATATCTCTCCATACCCAGGGTCAATCTAGTGAACCTTGTCTGGACTACCTCCAATGCCAGTATATCTTTCCTTAGATAAGGGGAACAAACCTGTTCACAGTATTCTAGGTGTGGCCTAAGTGGCTTGTATAGTTTTAACAAGACTTCCCTATTTTTATACTCCCTTCCCTTTGAAATGAAGGCCAACATTCCATTTGCCTTCCCTATTAC
The DNA here is from genome assembly GCF_017639515.1 of Carcharodon carcharias. Classification (NCBI taxonomy): domain Eukaryota; kingdom Metazoa; phylum Chordata; class Chondrichthyes; order Lamniformes; family Lamnidae; genus Carcharodon; species Carcharodon carcharias. The sequence goes on along the minus strand of NC_054477.1, from coordinate 77,633,859 downwards.
CTGCTGAACTTATATGTTAGCCTTTTGTGACTCATGCACAAGGATCCCCAAATCCCTCTGCGCTGCAGCTTTTTGCAGTCTTTCTCCATTTAAATAATATTCAATTCCTCTATTCTTCCTGCCAAAGTACATAACCTCACATTTTCCCACATTATATTCCATCTGCCAAGTTTTTGCCCACTCACTTCACCTGTCAATAACACTCTGTAGACTCTTTGTCATCCTCATCACTTAGGCCTTCACATCTATTTTTGTATCATCTGCAAACTTGGTGATAGTATTCACTTCCCTCATACAAGTCATTAATATATATTGTAAATAATTGTGGCCCCAGCGTTGATCGCTCTGGCACTCCACTAGTTATAGGTTGCCATCCTAAACATGACCCCCTTATCCCAGCTCTGTCTTCTATTAGTTAGTCAATCCTCTATCCATGCTAATATACTACCCCCAACACCATGGGTTCTTATCTTAAGTAGCCTTACATACTGTACCTTATAGAATGCCTTTTGGAAATCCAAATATATTACATCCACTGGTTCTCCTTTATCTATCCTGCTTGTTACTTCCTCAAAGATGGCATGATCCCCTCTTCATGAAGCCATGCTGGCTCTGCTTGATTGTACTATGCATTTCTAAATGCTCTGCTTTACATCATTTATAATAGACTCTAACATTTTCCCAGTGGCAGATGTTAAGCTAACTGGCTTGTTCTTTGTCTCTCTCCTTTTTGGAAAAAGGGTGTTACATTGACAGTTTTCCAAACCTCTGGGACTTATACAGAATCTAAGGATTCTTGGAAGATTGCTACCAGTGCACCCAATATCTCTGTAGCTACCTCCTTTGATGAAATAAAATAAAAATCAGTGGACAGCATTTTCATGTATATTTTCAGGTGCCTGATTAGGATGCTTAGACATTTTTTTTCTCTGCTTTTCAAAACTCTATTTTTGATTTTTCAGGTCTTCAGCTTCCTGAGACAGCTGTCTGTCAGAGCTCGCCGTTAATTGGCCAGCCAGCGTGAAATTGTGGTCAGGGGCCGATCGCGCTTGGCGATCTGTTCCCTGGCCAATCCCAGGCCTGCCGATCGTGCCTGCCTACTGACCTAAAAGTCCTGCCCAATGCCTTTTCTCTAAAGGAAAAATAATACTGAATCCTCTATGGTCATTATGTGCTTAACCTGAACATAACGCACTATTTTACACACATTCAGAAATCATTGCAATATATAAAGGACAATATGCAAATAGTTTAAAAGTCTTTATATAAGATAAATTCAGTCTTATTTCCACGATGTTATGGCAATAGTTCATTCAGAGATGTATAATAGACAAAATGCAGAGTTAGATCAACTGAATTGTTTTATCTGCTAGGAATTTGCTGGAGGTCACTTTAGATAATGACCACATTATGCAAAGCAGGATCATTGTTCAACCACTGGACAAATTGTAGTTGGGTGAGTCATGATGTGTATTACGAAGGCTTAATTCTTTGATTTTCTCTGGACACATATTTCTGAACATATATTTGAGTGAAAAATTGTATTGCCCAGCTGTGCTTTTAGCAACTTTAAAAAAAAATCTACCTATTGACACCATAACCCCAAAAATAACACCAAGGCGTTAAGGCACATTCAGAGCTGGGAGAGAGAACACATGTGTGATGCTGTCGCCTGACACAACTGGAGCATTTAAAGGGCTAATCCAAGGCTGGAGTTGGTGGTGTTAAGAGTTGCATTAACGTGAAGAATAAGTGCTATACTGGATTCAGAATGGATTGGGCTTCACCCAAATTTAATGACCCATCTCTCACTTTATATTGTTTGCTAATTTCCTGTGTTGTGTTCAAATTCACATTTGAGAGGATGCAAAACTAGGATAGCCTTTCCCCTTTGTAAATCACAGAAAGAGCTTGTTTTTTCTTGATTCTTCACCTAGAGATAGAGCTAGCAAACTTTTGGGTTTGTTATATATAGATTGCTATAAAAACCCTCAGTATTTGTTACATTCTGGTGCGGTGCTATGTTACAGTTTTCTAAAGAGCTGTTAATTTCGTAATACGATTAAATATATTAAAAATGCTAACTAGCTTCCATCTTACTGGTTAGAGAAAACTGTTTAGGCAAACTTGTATTTGTTTCATTATTAATTTTCCAACTAAGTTAACTTGCCCATCTTTGTCACATGCATGTAAACCACTCTGCTCTCAAAATCCATCCCTTTGACTAAGTTTTTGGTCACCCTTCCAAATCTCTACTTTCTTGGTTCAATATCTGTTTCTTAGGTCAATTTACAAAGCACCATGGAGTATTTCTCTACTCCAGGGCACCATGATGGTGTTGATGTTGGTGCTGCTGCCACAGCAGTCAGTTATAGCAACTCAATGACATCACACTATTGCATCACTGTTATAACAAATGCGCCATCCTTAAGCAACATCCTTAACCAATAGTTCTGGACCATAGGCATTACCCTATTATGACTGAACCTGTTTTTAGTTAATGGACTAGAACCTAGTAATGATTTTCAGTCTTAATCATTGCTAATTACATCAGGTTAGGCTAGACCATATAGGTGAATACTTCTTCCCCTCGCCTTTCAATATTCTAAAGGGACCACTCACTCTGCCACACCCTGATCCACTCCTCAATCACTCTTAACACAACCTTCCCTTTTCCTCAGCACTTTCCTGTACAAAAGCAGGAGATGCAACATCCGAATTAGGAGCAGGCCCCTCAAGCCCACTCTGCCATTCAATAAGATCATGGCTGATCTGATTGTGGCCTCAATTCCAGTTTCCTTCCTACTCCCTATACCATTTGACTCCCTTGTCAATCAAGGATCTCCTCCTCCCTCCTCCTCCCCAATGTCCAGGGCCCCACACACTACTTCTAGGTGAAATGGTGATTTACTTGCACTTTCAATTTAGTATAATATATTTGCTGCTAAAACTGTGGCCTCTGGCACACTGGCAAGACCAAACGTTGATTGAGGGATAGCTTTGAAAAACATGGTCGTTCAGTCCAAAAATGTGACTTTGAATTTCTGCCCCACTGCCACTCTGATGTCATAATCTTTGGCCATCTGCTCTGTTCCATTGAAGTTCAACAGAAGCTAGAGGGACAGCACTCCATCTTTCAGTTGGGTAGTTTACTGCCTTTCGGACTCAACATTAAGTTCACATTCAGTTTATAACCACTGGCCCTATTTCTTCAGATGTCAGGTATGACAATGATTCTGCCATTCACACCAAACCTATCTTTTGATTTTTTTTATATTTGTCCCATAACCACCCCCTTCGTCTTGCACCATCATTTCTTTTGTCATTTAATCTTTCCTGCCTTCCACCCTATTGCTGACCGTCCCTTTTGTTCTTTCCTCACTTCTCCTTTTCCCTGCTTCTGCACTTACTTAAAACATTTTAAATCTCTACATTTTTTTCCTATTGTAATAAAAGTTTTAAATCACTGAGCAGGGTTTTTGTTGGAGGCTTCTGAACTCTGCTCTAGTGGGAGTCTGAAGCCTGCACTGTGTTAAGCAGTCACTCAATGTGATTTTCCCTGAAGTGGCCAATTAATGGCCAGAGGGCAAGCTTGTTGTCCAATTGAGGACAGTCGGTGGGCTCTCGAAGTTGGAAGGCCAATCAGAAGCCTTCTAGCTTGAAAGCCGCAGTGAGTTGCTATGGCAGTAAGTGAGGGAGAGAGCAAATGGAGACCCCCCTCTCTTTAAGGTTTTCAAAATTTAAACAAAAAAAATGGCCTTTGCAGCCAGGCCACCACAATGGATGGGGAACCCCTCCACAAGACGGTCTGTGGCTGCTGCTGCACTCAGCAGGCAGGAAGGGCCTCTAAACCTGCCAAGAGTGCTACCCCACGACCCCACTACCCCTTTAACTCCGGAGGCTGCCTCCAGGCGAGCAAACTCCTCCCCGCTGCTTCAGAGAACCGGGAGGGTGACCGGAAAATCCGAGTCAGCCTCATTTGGTTGACTATGAATGATTGTTAACAAGCTTATTGGCTTCCCGCCATGTTCAAAAGGGTAGCCTTGTGAACGATACTCCCCTGCCCCCCCCCCAACAAAGCCTCATTTTCAGAATTCATTAAGGAAAAATATGGGACCAGATCAAAGTTATCTGTTCATAATGAGGAGTAAATTGATTCAAGATTGCTATTGAGTCAACATGAAATGAGCACTTTTCACTTGGTAATGTATTGACTACAATCCGAACAAAACTTTGATATAAAATACCCCCCAAAAAACGTTCAACTGACTGGATCATGTAACTTTCCCTGAAAATTTAAAATACGTTCTTTTTTGGCTACACTTCAGACTACACCCAGAAATTAGGCAGTTCAGACACACTGACCTGCTTTTAGTCAGGACAAGCAGGATGAGAAGCAATAAACACAGCTGTGCCAGTGGGAGGCTGCTCGAGTTATGTTTCCTTTTCTGAACACATTTTCTTCATCTTTAAGTAACATTTTCATACTTGCATTCCTGTTCCCACTTGTAATTAGTCTCTTTGCCACCCTCTAGTAGGAAGCGGTATCCAAGGAAGGTAGCCAAGAAACATTGATTGTTGTTGCAAGCATGAGGCACCACGTTTACGGTGTTGTACACGTGGAAACCTGCTGGTTGCCAGCTGGTTAGTAGGAGCCTTACTTCTTTGGTCTCAAAATAGTCACACACAGCTGTTCTGTCCCTGTTCTGTCCCTGTTGAAGAGAATGAATATTTCTGAAATTTTTAAATGTAAGTAGGAGTGCAGTAATTATTCAACAAAAATTACAAGTGACAAGATGATAACAGTTACTGACCTACGTCGCTCATGCTTTATTTTGTAGCATTCTGAACTATGACCCTACCTTTGGCTGTCAACTGAGGCATCTTCTCTTCATAATCAGTTGGTTGAGAATGGATGAGTCTCATCACAGACCAGATGCTGAGGTATTGCCTGGAGTGCTGACACTTAAATTTGTGAGCCTACCAAAAACATGTGAGAGCACATATGGAATTGTGCTGACTGAAACTTAGTTGAATGTTCCCAGAATCACTTCACATTGTACTTCAGCCATTCCGTCTGTCTCCGTTGGAACTGCATCAAGCAGTTGGGGATGAAAGGACTTGAATTTGAGACATGTTAGTGTGAAATCCCATTGTGCTTAACTTAAAAATAGAATTTGAGTCTTGAGATTGCAAAAATATCAGTATTCATTCCAAGACTGTGAAGTCTAGGGAAATAATTGACAAGGGGGCAAAGGCAATTTGGCTTTTATGGACTTCTTAGGAATAACTACCTCTGTTAGACTTCTGCTTTAGCCCAAGACAGTTTCTAAATATAAATATTTTCCATTCCTGTCTTCATTTTTATAGACAATTTCAAAGGTATATGAATTGAAAACAGTTGACACTGTTGTTGAAGCAGGTCTAGGTTTTGTGGTGCTTAAAATCATGGGCCTTATTTATGCCCTCCTCTGGAAGGCTGGAAGGGGCAGGAGGGGTTCTCTATAATGGAGCCAGAAGGCTCGTATTGGAGAACCTGTCCACTTCTCGACTAACCTAAATTAAGTCTGGGGCAGGAAGGGTTGTAGGTGACCTTCCCGCTCAATGGCTAATTGAGGCCCTTAAGGGCCTCTTATACCATGTGGGCAAGCCACCAGCTATACCTTGGCGGACATGTCTGGGGCCTGGTGGGGATCCGATGACAGCAAGGCCTACCCCTGCAGGAAGACACCATACCTGCTCCTTGCCCTTTAGAGCGACCTCCCTCCCCCTCCTCCTCCTCGTCAGGGTCCACTAACTGGCCTTGACGAGTTTGCTTCCTTACCTGTGTTCCGTGGCATCGGTGATGATCTCCATCTCTGGCTTACTGCAGTACCAGCAGTGACCACCGCCCTAGGTGGCTCTACCAGTAATGGAAAGCCGCTGTTCTCTGACTGGCAGCTCACACATACAGGACATCCACCCTGCAGGACCCAGAACATTAAAGGTAGCCAGCAATTGCCTGATTGGGATTAAATCTCATTGGAATCCCCGGAAAAGCCGCGGGGTTCACACCGACTCTCTAGTCAGAAGATGGACTCACCCCTGTGATTGTTAAATTCCACCCATTGAGTCATAGAGCATGATGTGAAAGGGAGGCCATTTGGCCCATCAAGTCCATGTCTATTCTCTTTAGAGCAATTCATTCAGTCCCACTTCCTCATTCTATCATCGTAGCACTGCAAGCTTATTTCCTTCAACAGCCCATCCAATTTCCTTTTGAAATCACTCATGGTTTCTGTTTCCATCATTCTCGTAAGGAACAACTGCCAGGTCATTATCACTCGCTGCGTGAAAACATTCATCGTCACATTTCCCCCATCCCCCAGCCCCGCGTCTCTTCCTGCACCCTCTGGTCCTTTTGCTGTTAGCTAATGGGAACAGCTTTACTTTATCTACCTTATCTAAACCTGTCTTAGCCTTTTATACCTTGATTAAATCTTCCCTCAATTTTATTTGCTCCAAGGAGAACAAGTCTCAACTTCAACAACCTAATTTTATAGCTAAAATTCCTCATCCTTGGAGCCTTCCTGGTAAATCATCTTTGCACCCTCTCAAGGACCCACACACATCCTTCCTAAAGTGTCGTAATCAGAACTGGACTCAGTACTCCAGTTATGTTCTAACCAGACCATCATAAAGATTCAATATAACTTGACTGCTTTTGTGCTCAACATCTTTATTTAGGAAACCTAAGGTCCCTTATGCTTTGCTAACTATTCTCTCAATATCTTCGGCCTCTTTCAAAGATTTGTACAAATGCATCCCTTGGTTCCTCTCTTCCTGCCCAACGTTTAGAACTGTTACATTAAGTCTGTATTGCCTTTCCCTATCCCTTCCTCCAAAATGCATCACCTCATACTTCCCTAATTTAAATTTCATCAGCCTATTCTGCTAACCTAGCTATCTGCTGCCATGGACTGTCTACCATCCTCCAGTCTGAAAAACAGTCATTTACCACAATTCACTGTTTCCTGTCCTGAAGCCAATTTTTTTATTGAAGCTGACACTGACCTTCCAAGCCATGAGCAGCAAATTTGTTAACCACCCTTTCAAGTGGTACTTTGTCATATGCTTTCTTAAAATCCACTTCATCAAAAAAAAAATCAATTCGATTAATCAAGCATGAACTGTCTTTTACAAATCCATGCTGGCCCTCTTTAATTCAAACCTCTCCAAATGCCTATTGTTTATCGTTTCTCAAACCTCACCCACCATTGATGGCCTGCCATTACCAGGAATGTCCTTGCACCCCTTCTTGAACAAGCATGTTACATTTTCCATTCTTCAGTCCTCTGGCACCTCCCCATATCTAGGGAAGATTGGAAGATTGTAAGTCCTTACACTATCTCCATTTTCACTTCCTTTAGCAACCTGAGGTGTAAGCCATCTGGATCAGGTGACTTATCCACTTTAAGCATAGCAAGCCTTTCCAGTACACCTTCCTATCAATTTTCACCCCATCCATTACCTCAACTTCTACCGATGTTTTGTCAAGTTCTCCTTCTTTAGTTAACACCGATGCAAAGTATTCATTAAGTAATCTAGTCTTGCCCTGTGCCTCTAAGCATATATAACCCACTTTGTCTCTAATAAGACCTGCCCCACCTCACCACCTCGTACTACTGGCTTACTATTAAGTGTTGGTAGAAAATTTTTGAGTTCCCTTTTAAGTTAACTGCTATTCTATTTTCATATCCTCTCTTTGCTAAACTTATCTTCCTCTTCACTTTATCCTCTCAACTTATTGTATTTGGCTTGACATGAAACATGCACCCTCTGACAAAGGAGACCAGGCTTTGGATCCCTTACCTTTCGTATGTTGGAACATACCTAGCCTGTACTTTAAACACCTCCTCCTCAAAGATCACCCCTTGTTCCATACAGTTTTGCCTGTCAATCTTTGATTCCATTTTACCCTGGTTATATCATTTCTCGTCCCATTGAAGTTAGCCCTCTTCAATTTAGAAGTTCTACTTTACATTGTTTCTTGCCTTTCTACATTACTAATCCTTATGATTCAAAAATCATTCTTCCCCACTTGTCCTTCCACAGACACTGCTCACCTCATTTTTCAGTATCAGATCCATCAATGCCTCCTTCGTAATTGAATTGAACTCATTTCAGAAATCTCTCCCTCTCCTTACCTTTCACTTTAGCATGATCCCAAGCTCTCCAATATCACCACTCTATAGTTCTTATACATCTCTGTGATTTCCCTGTAGCTTTACTCTTCTATCTCTCTCTCTCAATATTTGGAGGCCTATAGAATACCCATTGTAGTGTAATCATACCTTTCTTGCTTCTCAACTGTAACTAAATGGATTCTGTTCCCCTCAAGGACTTCCTCTCTTTCCAACACTACAATGTCTTCCCTAATCAGTACTGCCATTCCACTTTCCTTTTTTCCTTCCCTATCTTTTCTGAACACTTTTTATCCTTGAATATTAAGTGCTCAGTCCTCATTTATAAACCACCTTTCCATTATTGCCACATCATATTCCCACATGGCTATTGTGCTTGTAGCTCACCAACCTTATTCACCAGGCTTTGTGGGTTTATATACATGCATTCTAAGTCTGCCTTTGTATTCCTCTAAGCCTAGGTTTAGAGAACTTCATATCATTACATCCTTAATCTCAATTTTGTGCCATCTTTTGATTTGGCATAGCAAATAAAGCTTGCCTTGTATTATTAATAGCATGTATTTTGAATTGCCTGAATGAGTAAGGTTGCCTTGGTTCTGTGTCAGCATATTGAATGCTGTAAGTACACAGCTGAAAGCTGTTCTGGCAGGTAGCCAGAACTATATTTCTCATGCTGTGTGACCTGAGTTCATTGTTTCGATAACTTATTGCTGCAATGACCCATAATGGAGACAAATCGCTGCTACAGTTTCTGTTTATGAAAACTTGGCAAGCATCTTTGCCAAACAACAGGGTCACCTAGGTGCTGCAGCAGGCATCACAAACAAAAGGAAAGCAACAAAAAAAAGCAATAGCTGCTCAAGACCAATGAAGTACTCTAGTGGATAAACGCGGTGCAGGAATTAACCATGTGATCATGGTACTATTATCATCACTAGGGTAACAATAGCTAATGGAATCATTAGCTCTTAACAGCAATAATAGGCTCAAAGGATATTCATCGAAGTTTGTCTAAGAATTTCCCTAATACCGATTGCAGATTATTGATGTAAATAGGCCATTTGAGTTGGATTGATCATCCAACCTTGGTTCACGCTAAAGATAAATTTTGTGATGCGCCACATAACAAGTCCCCCAGCGACCCACCATTGGTCTATCCCTCTTCCTCATCTACATGTTGCCGCATGACAACAGCAGCAAGCATGGGGTCAGCTTCAATAAGCACGCAACTGATAACCAGCTCTATAACCTATTACTCACTTTACCCCTTCACTGCCTCTATGCTGGTACCATACTTGTTCAACATCCAGTATTGGGTGAGCCTCATCTTCATCAAGTTCAACATTGGGAAGATCAAAGTCAATGGCTTCAAATTGCTTGCAACCATGGCACCTTGAGCTTCTGACACTGCATCCTGTTCATCACAAAGATCACCTATCACCTCCTCTGTAATAATGTTTCTTTCTGCTTGCACCTCAGTAGTGAAGTACTCATTCATTCATTTAACACCTTAGGACTCAACAATTCTAATGCTCTTCTATCGGTCCACCAACTCCACCCTCTACAGCTCATTGAAGACTTTGCTGCCCATATCTTATCCCACATTGTCCTGCTTATCTATTACTCTCTCCTTGATAACCTACATTATCTATCTGTCCTCTAGTGGCTCAAATTTTTAAAATGTTACCCTTGTTTTTAAAGACCTCCACGACATTTCCCTTCCCTATCTCTAATTTGCAGCTGTCCAAAGTCCTTCCTAAACTGTTCTGTAACTCCTGCATCACATTCTCCCTTTTCACTACTATTGGCAATATGGCTTCATCCACTAAGGCTTCATCCTATTTCATATCCTTCCTTTAACACCTTCCTTAAAACACACTCTTATGATCTTCTCCTCTTTGGTCCAAATTCCACTTTCTACACAATTTATGAACCACATTGGAACTTGTTTCTATATTAAAGATGCTTCATATGAAGGGTTTTTGTTGGTGATGGGGATGACAATTGAGATTTCCAAGGTCATTTTATACAGGTCTATATAGCCAACTATCATCTATTGACTTGGGCTGTATTTGATGCCTGGTCAATGTGGTGAAATGATAAGCGAACAGTAAGTCACTCCAGAGACTTGAGCACAAAATTTAGGCTGACACTTTAACACAACACTAAGGTAATGCTACGCAATTGGAGGTACCAAATTTTGGATGAGACAAACTGAAGCTTCATCTGCCCCCTCAGTTGGATGTAAAAGATTCTGTGGCACTATTTCAAAGAAAATCAGGGAAGCTCTCCCCAGTCTCCTGGCCAATATTTATCACTCAGTCAACTTATGAAACAGATTATCTGTCCATGATCACATTCCTGATGTGGGGCTTTGCTGTGTGCAAATTTGCTGCTGCATTGCCTACTTTACCATGGTGAATACGTTTCAAAAAAAATTTGATAAGTTCTTTGTCATGTCCAGAGATCATGAATGGCACTATATAAAATCAAATCTATCTCTTAGACATCAGTATTAAAGTGCAATGTTGTTTATTGATGAATAGTCAAAATCTAACTTGTACGTATGGAAGAAGCTAAGTGGAAGATTGTAAACAAAAAATCATGGTAAACCAGTGAGGGGGGCGGAAAGAGAAGCAGTACAGGTGACAGTATCAAAAATAACTGAAGGTTTCAGAATCCCTTTGAATTCAGTGTCAGGAAGTCATTGTTCAAAAACAAAGCTTCCTCATATCCAATAACAACATAATGTGTCTCATTTGCTCATATGGAGGAGAAGCAGATGTAATGGCTTTGTGCTTTTTTGCTGCTAGATTTCTGAGAAGACTTCTCAGTGGTGCAGGGTGCCATTGACTGCGTGCACATCACTTTGGGAACATCACCTGTCAACTCTGCTCCATAATGGAACCGAAAGGGATTTCACTCCTACATCTCACTGTTATGTGACCACTGGCAGTGCATCATGCAGCACAAGGGCACTGGCAGAGTGGCAGTGTTGGAGAGTGAATGCCATCATCCTGAGAGAGGACAGAGGTTCATACTCCATGGAGCCACTGCTACTCCCCCAGGGCTCTGCCTCACAATTCCAGTAATGGGCGAAGGGACCAAAGGTATGGTTGCTAAATTTGTTGATGACACTAAGATAGATAGGGAAGTAAATTGTGAAGAGGACTTAAAGAGGCTACAAAGGGACATAGGTTAAGTGAGTGGGCAAAGATCTGGCAAGTAGAGTATAATGTGAGCAAATGTGTAATTGTCCATGTTGGCAGGGAGAATAAAAAAGAAGCTTCTTATCTATATGGTGAGGGGTTGCAGAGCTCGGGATCAAGGTATTCTTGTGCATGAACCACAAAAGGCTAGAGTGAAGTACAGCAAGTCATTAGGAAAGTTAATAGAATGTTATCATTTATTGTGAGGGGAATTGATTACAAATGTAGGGAGGTTTTGCTTCAGTTGTACAGGGCACTGGTGACACCACATCTGGAGTGTTGTGTACAGTGCTGGTCTCCTTATTTAAGGAAAGTTGTAAATGCATTCGAAGCAGTTCAGCGAAGGTTTACTAGACTAAAACCAGGAATGGGCGTGTTGTCTTATGAGGAAAGGCGGGACAGGTTCAGCTGGTATCCACTGGATCTCAGAAGAGTAAGAGGCAACTTGATTGAAACATTTTAAGATTCTGAGGGGTCTTGACAGGGTGGATGTGGAGAGGATGTTTCCTTTTGTGGGAGAATCTGGCGTCTTTGGAACTTTCTTCCTCAAAAGGGGGTGAAAGTAGTCTTAGCTCTAGTAAGGTAGATCTAGATAGCACCTTGATTAACAAGGAGGTGAAAGCTTATCAAGGATAGGCAGGAATGTGGGGTTGAGTTTACAATCAGATCAGTCATGATCTTATTGACTGGCGGAGCAGGCTCGAGGGGCCGAGTGGCCTACTCCTGCTCCTAATTCGTATGTTCATATGTAATCTGTTGAAGGAGATATTGCAGTGATATCCTGCAAGCCCCTTTGCACATAGATATCCACAACCATAATGACAACATTCTGAGCACACATGGCAGCAGCATTCAGACGACTGGTGGAAACTGCTTGTGCTGAATGGAAGCTGAGGCATCAGCCATCAGGTGCTGCATTACGTTTGGATCCACAGGTGTATTGATGGGTCTGGTTACCACTTCCATGCTAGCAAGGATGTGTTTCAAGTTCTGCACAAAGCCCTGTGCCATCTTGGTGCTGGACCCATCCATGCTCCCTGTCACCAGCAACGGGCTTCACAACATGCCAAGCATTTTATGGTGCGCACCCATCCGGCTTCTTTTATAAGCTGTCTCATTGAAGTCCTCATATGAATCGTTTGCAGCAGAACCCAGGTGCAATCTCAACCTCTGGCAAGTTAGCTCCTGTGCTATCCTTGCCCCCTGCCCTGGCTGCAGGCATTTCACACCCAGCGTCTTACACGTGCAGATCCCACCTCTAATCTGTCCTCTAAAATACACACAAAGTCAGTCTCTGAGTTGGTGGCTGCGAGTGTGAAATTGAGTAATGGTGCTTATCATCACTTGCTTTTCCTCCACTGTCTGGTCTGGATACACTTCTGGGATATCTAAAAGGAGCATGGCATGCGGATAAGGTTATAGTGCAGGGAAAGCAGGTGGAAAATAAGAGGTGCATGATTATACCATCTGCAGCTTGTAAATAAGAAATGTGGGATGAGGAGGAATGGCATGTGAAAAGGAGGGTGAGGCACAAAGATTCTATCGTCCTTGATTTCAGCCCTGCAGCTGATCACAGCCTCACCAATGGGCAGCATCTCTCCTGAGGGAGTCAGGACACACAAGAGCACCTGTCCCCTGCCAGTTAGCTCCTGCTTCCTTCAGTTGTGCAGCACCTTGTTCTGCAAAAGAGAGAGAAGTGTGTCAGTGAATGTCATGCAATCTATTTGGGTGATGTAGTCATCATGCTGGCAGTGTGTGCAAACTGTGACATGTTGGTGTGAGGCTTGCAGCAATGTGAAATGTGTGAGACTGTGCCACAAGACCTTTACTGGTTTGTATTACATAACTTAATTTAGAAGATTAAGATTTTTGGCACTGAATGATCATTATGTGTGTGCCATTATTTTCCCCTCTTCCATCCGCTCACCTAAGTTTCCCTCCTACTGTGAGGCAGGATGTTTTTGGCTCTGCAATGTCTAAGTCTGAGAAACTCAGTACTCAGGATGTGGGTTTCAGCCTTTTTGCTATTCAATACCAATCTATAAATTAATTTAACACTGAATGCCTATGTACATTCACAGAGATGACTCAGAACAAATGCAATCATTCTCACTGTTAAAAGTTGTTTGTGTGTGTGAGAGAGAGAGAAAGAGAATGAATGTAGCATTGTAGAGTGCTTCATTCTCTTCTGATTGGTCAATGCTAATTGTATAGTACTATCATTCATTTGTTTAGCATGGATGATTGCAGAGATCCAGAAATCAGCAATAAGACATCACAACAATTTCTCTTCCAGTATTTTCAAGAAACATGCATAAAAAATGTTTGTACCATGAAACCGCTCACTCACCTACTCGATGTGTAGAATACACAATTGCCCCTTTCATTGTTGGCCCAACCGACCACTTTCTCCCTCCATGACGAGTGCTGTAGGAGATTCATGAGGTGCTGGCAGCTTGGCTATTTCACTCCACATAACTTGCAGCTGCAAATGTCTCCATTGCTGACTTTACTTCCATTATTGGTAGGTAGATCCGCTGCTAATTTTCCTTCCCTGCCCAATTTATTCACTTGGTTGTAAAGCCTCTTTCAAAACCTGTTCATTTAGGTGATACGGTGGTGCAATGTATCATTGGACTAGTAATATAGAGACCCAGCGGATGTAGGTTCAAATCATGGGCATTGGTGGAATTTAAATTCAGTTAATAAAATCCTGGCAGTACCCGAAACCATGCCCTCCTCCATCTAGAAGAATAATAGTAGCAGGTGCATGTGAACAAAGCACTTCCAAGTTGCACACCATTCTAATTTTGACACATGACCTTTTGATTATTTTTGCTACATTGCAATCCCAAAACTCCCTATCTTAACATTGAGGAAGCACCTTCATCACATGGACTGCAGTGTTTCAAAAAGACCCAATGTCATCACCTCAAGGGCATCTTAAGAATGGACAATAAATTTCAGCCTGTCTAGCGATGCCCAGATGTCCAAACTGAATATATTTTAAAAACTAACCAAAATATCATTAATGGATATGGCTGGATCAGAATGTCAAATATTTTAAACCAGATTCCAAAGAATACAACTCCTGTAGTCAACTGCTGAATCTATAGAAGCAAATAGCAAAACCATTGTGGCTCCAAAAAGCAGGGATAGAGGTATCAGCACTCCTACACACTCACATCCTGGATGTATTTGATAAGTATCCACAATTATGTATTTTACTTACCAAAGGTTCGATTTTAAACTCTGAAACACACACTTGTTTTTATTAGATTTTCCCAAGCGATTATAAAGTTTATTACATGCATTTTAGTTTATTTAGTGCTGAGATAATTGATTTTGTCTCCAAAAGCCAGCCGTATGCATTATAGTAATATTTCTGAGGAATGGATTTATGAAAGCATGCTAATATAAATTTGCTTAGTTTATTATAGATATAACAAAGGATTGAAAGCAGTCGATAAACTGCAGCTGTAATTGATTCTGCATTTTGATGATGGATAATAGATTCATGAGGGAATTAATGTCTGCTGTGAGTGGCTGCTATTGTGTTGGATTACGAGTTGTTGCGTCTGTTCAGTTGGCTTTTATTGACCTGATCTTCTTATCTTCAAACAAGCAGTAAATATTTGATCACCAGTTGCATTGATACACCTGAGCAGAAAACAATATCAAAAATGATATGGCAATGGCTTCACCAGCTGTATGTTTTCCAGTATGTTCCCTGAACAATGTTCCTTGAACAATCAGATGCTGATTTATAACAGGATACCATTTTATTGGTTGGGGGGAGGGGAGAATGCCATTTACCACTTCAGCTGAAAATTATCTCCCAGATGGGTCAGTTGAGTTTGCCTGTCAGACTGTACTCAGGTTGAATCCATCATCACAATAGTGCAAAGCAAGTGCCTCATCTGCTTTATCACTTAAAGATTGCTTTCATAATTCATGATTATTTAAAAACTGAATCCATTGCATATGGAATTCTGTAAATTTGAGACCTTGCTGTAGCATCAATTTCCAAAGATGAATTATTATACTGTGCTCACAAACCATCTTTAATGTGGCATCAATGTGCTTCCTTTTCACCATGATGTTAATAGCATTAATAGCATAGTATTGGTATTAGATCTAGTCTGTCTGCACACCCAAAAGTTGAACCAACCACCCCTCTCCTCCCAGCCCTGAATGAAACCAGAAAGTGCAGTTCACAGTTCAGACATGGATTTCAGTTTGGGTTCCAAAGGGCAGAGTTGTTACATCTTTGCTGAAATTGTTTTTCCTTCGTGGGGTTATCGGAACAAAGGTATTTATACACTTCAAAATTTGCAAAGCTGTTTTGTATGTGTGAATTGCGAAATCATCACAGAGACATAGGGTGGTGCTTAATGGAGGAGATGGGGGTCTCACCACTGGCTGGAGCCAGTGAGATCCCCATGTTGCCTGTTTTTAGGAAGGCCTGCCAAATTAAGCGCCAATCCGGCACTTAACTGAGCAGCGGCAGGCTTTCCCCAAGATAAAGCACCTGGGGCACAGAAGTCCCACCCACTTTACAACAGGTGACCCGTCAGATGCCAGCTCTTCATTGCTTGGCAGCGCCACTGGGTAAGTGCTGGCTGCTGTCGGTAGGTGGTACACCCACATGAGGCCCAGGATCATCTAGGATGCAGACACAGGTGATTGGTGGGGGAGCAGGGGGTGGGGGTCATGTGGTGGTGGAGGGCAGTTGACAGCAAGGGCACAGGGTGTCTTTCAGCAGGCTCCCCTGCTGATGCAGAGTTCCTCAATCAGACACTGAGTGCCTGACAACAAGGGACCCCCCAACCCCCAGGATTCTGCAAGGAAACAAGCCAGGATATGCTTTTCGGGGTCCCGAAATGAGTCTGCCAACTGCTGCTAGGTGGTTACTAGCAGCAGTGAGATGAGGCCCTTAAGTGGGCATTAATTGGCGACAGGGCAAGAAGACTGTCCATGGACCTCCCTACCATGGACTTAATCGAGGCAGTGGAAAGAAAGCACTGGGGCCCCCACCTGCCACCCTCCTGCCTGATTAAATACCACCCTGCCACCCAACTTGCCACAGGGCTGGGCATTAAATTCTGCCATAATGATGCAATGGCACCAACTGTCTGCTAATCTCGGAAGTAAAAGTGAATTTTGATAACCAGTAAAAAGCAGCTCTCCAAATCCAAAATGAACACGAGCAATCCACTGAGTGTTGGCTTGCTGCACAGCCATTTAGTAAGGGAATGAAATTGTGAAAAGTTGCTGAAATCTGTTTAACAGAATTTAATAAATCTGTTTGGATAGAGTATTGGCTAACCAACAGAAAGCAGAGAGTCGGGATAAATGGATCTTTTTCTGGATGGCAAGCTGTAACTAGTGGGGTGCCACAGGGTTCAGTCCTTGGGCCCCAACTATTTATAATCTATATTAATGACTTGGATTCAGAGATAGAAGGTACTATAGCTAAATTTGCAGATGACACCAAAATAGGTGGGAAAGTAAGTTGCAATGAAGAAATAAGAAATTTACAAATGGATATGGACAGGTTAGGTGAATGGGCCAAAATTTGACAGATGGAGTTTAACGTGGATAAGTGTGAGGTTATCCATTTTGGTCGGAAGAATAAAGAGGCGACATGATTTAAATGGAGAAAAACTTCAGAACACTTCAGTGCAGAGGGATCTGGGTGTCCTTGTGCATGAATCGCTGAAAGCTAGTATGCAGGTACAGCAGGTAATAAGGAAGGGAATTGGAATTTTGGCTAAAGGAATAGAGTGTAAAAATAGGAAAGTGTTGTTGCAACTGTACAAGGCATTGGTGAGACCGCACCTGGAGCACTATGCACAGTTTTGGTCCCCTTACTTGAGGAAAGATGTGGTTGCACTGGAGGTGGTTCAGAGGAGGTTCACAAGATTGATTTTAGAGATGCGGAGATTGAGCAGTTTAGGCCTATACTCGCTAGAGTTTAGAAGGATGAGAGGAGATCTAATTGAGGTATATTAGATGTTAAAGGGGATAGACAAAGTAGAAGTGGAGCGGATGTTTCCCCTTGTGGGGCATTCTAGAATGAGAAGCCATAGTTTTAGGCTAAGGGGTGGTAGATTTAAATCAGAGATGAGGAGGAATCACTTTTCTCAAAGGGTCGTGAATCTGTGGAATTCACTACCTCAGAGTGCAGTGGATGCTGGGACGTTGAATAAATTTAAGGAGGAGATAGACAGATTTTTAATTAGTAATGGGTTGAAAGGTTATGGGGAGAGGGCAGGAAATTGGAGTTGAGGCCAAAATGAGATCAGCCATGATCATATTGAATGGCGGGGCAGGCTCGAGGGGCTGAATTGCCTACACCTGCTCCTAGTTCTTATGTTCAAAAAAGTGATGTTGGACCAGAATTTTATATTCAATAGAATAAATGACCCTAAAATATAGGCAGTTTGAATCTTTGTAACAATAGTTCCAATTTCAATCTGGACTGGGACTTGGGCAAGTGGGGAGTGGAGTGACAATCCCCCTTCCAATTCATGTCTCAGCAGTGTGAGGCCCAAGCAGTGTTGCCGGTCAACTGCCCACCTGAAACAGCTGTGGCAACTGGCCAGTGGGCACAGGCAGATTTTCAGGCAGCAGGAGGCCACCATCCAGCAGTCATCAGTACACATAAGCCTCAGGAATGGGGTTTCAGGATGTCACTATAGGCCAGGTGAGGGAAACGCCCAGAGCAAGGGTGCCCTAAACTTTCCTTGTGGTGCTTGGAGAAGTTTTGAATTGTCTTTCCTAGTCCTGGATTCTCTTCCCGCTGTCTTCACCAGGTGTAAGAGCCGTAAAGGCTTTCCTACTCAGACCAAAGTTAAAATTGCAGTCAGGGCCCCGATGGTATCATTGGACCCGGATTTGCATATTTAAAGAAGGAACCCACTCACCTCAGGTAGGTGCCCCTGCTGCCAGCTCAGAAGAGCAGATTAAAACTGAAGACAATTGGATCCTTACGGAATATTGATGGATAAATCACCTGGTTGATTTTCACTTCCTGCCTATCCAGATTTTCCCTGATGAGTTAAGTTAAATCACAATTAATTGTATCCAATTCAATGCTGCAGATACAGTGCACTGGCTAGTTGGACATAGGCACAGAGCAGGTAAATGGGGTTAAACTCAACAGGAAGAGGTATCACAGCATGAATGACCTCCTTTGATATTTTAAGGTCTGTGATCTATGATCTGTCACATTAATCCAGAGTTCTTCTGCATGGGGTACATTTAGAAAAAAATTTCTTTTTCTTTTAACCAACAAGTTTGTTGCCAATAAGAAATATATAAAATAACGAGAAATAACAAGATTAGTTAGTAACATTTTTTCCAATAATCTTTTAAAAGCTGCAAATGAAATTCTGCTGATACGTTCCCACTATGGGTCAATTTATAATGTAGTATAAAGAGAAAGGCGAGATTAAAAGCACAATAAACTGCAGGCAATTGGAGCACTGTGGAACTCACTTTTAAGCAGACCTATCCAAGTGTATTCATAGAATCATAGAATGGTTACAGCACGGAAAGAGGCCATTCAGCCCATTGCATTTGTGCCAACTCACTCAAAGAGCAACTCAGCTAGTCCTATCCCCACCCTTTCTCCATAGCCCTGCAATTTTTTTTCTCTTCTGATAATTATCCACTTGCCTTTTGAAAACCACAATTGAATCAGCTTGCGCCACATTATTAGGCAATGCATTCCAGATCTTAACCACTTGTGTAAAAATATTTTTCCTCATATCGCCATTAATTCTTTTACCATTCACCTTATACAAGTGTCCTTTGGTTCTCAATACCTTCCTCCAATGGGAAGCTTCTTTCTATCCACTCTATTCTGACTCCTCGTGATTTTAACACGCTCCTCTCGACCTTCTCTTTTCTAAGGAGAACAATCCCAACTTCGCCAATCTATTTGCAGAACTGAAGTCTCAAAGAGAAACCTTTAACTGTTAGAAATAAGTGGCTTAAAGATTGCAAATAAGGCTTACTTTCTCTGGAAATTAAGGATTACACTTTCTTAGTCATTATTTATTTGAAACAATTCCCATATTATATATACTCTTATTAAGCAGTGAAGGAAATTCAATTGCCACATTCTTTCTTGTTTTTTCACTCCTGATACAAGCATGCACAATTACGGTAGTCATCTGCAAGAATGAGAACAGAACAGTTATTGTCATAACAATTTGAAATCTTTTTTGAGCAGTATTTTCTTTTTTTCTGCCTTCTTCATTGCATCCTTCAACTAAGGAGGACTGTCAACAGCTCATAAAATCCTCTGGGAAAGCCGGCAGCAATTTCACTAAATAGTATTCAGTATTTATTAACATTTAAAAAGGCACAAGAGATTTCTTATGACAGAAACTTGATGCCCCTCCAACTTTCTTGCATTTTATTCCTTGTACACAGTACTGGACCTGAAAAGTAAAGATGGAAATATGATTGATGCACCATTAATATCTGGATCTTGCCATTATGAGAGTACGTAGGCCATAAAATGAAGATAATTGGAATCAAAAGAACTTTGATTGTAATTGCTTCAATGCAATTACAAAAAGTGAGATTTTAAATACATTGAATATTCCATCATTTTATGAATTATAGCGTTTCAATATTAGCTTCTCAAACCTGGCAGGACTGAGTCCAAGCACCCACAAAAAACCAAAAAACCCTATGTTTTTTAAGTGCTATTGAAAGCACCTTATTCAGTGGATTATCAATAACAATATTACGGGCCAGATTTTTGCAGAGTCCGATCGACTCTGGAGGCCCCTAAAAATGGTAGGGTAGGACCCTGTGCAGAAGTCCCGGTTTCTGGTCAATCCCATTTTTGCTGGCATGGAGAAGGGGTGGGGCATGAATCACATGGATGGAAAACCTGCACTCAGCAGGGTCATTTGAAATTAGTGCTGTGGCAAAGAGACTAATTTTCCCTGTTCCAAGGGCCTTAATCCACAGTGCAAGAGCCACAAATTTATGAAGGAGGCATGAACACTCTTGGAAGGTTGAATCTGGTCTGTTTAAGTGTCCCAACTGAAGTTAGTTAAATACACAGCCCTTTAAAAATGAAAAAAAAAACGGACTGCGGCTATTGGAGATAAAAAGAACACACCGGTTACTGGAATGCATCTGGTGTAGCTTTAAAAGCTGTTAGCTACCTGTCCCTACAGTTTCAATTGACACTTCCCAAGGGTTGTTATACAGCTGAACTTTATAAATGCTTGGCTGATTTTCAAAAGCTCCAAAGCCACTTATCTCAGCACAAAGACTGAGTTTTAAAGGGCTATTAAGGGATTAGTTGTCTTTGTAGTTAGTGAATAGATGTTTGTTTTTAACAAGAGATTAACCATTTGAGTTATTCTTTTTATAGTTTTCATAAGTGAGTGTTTTTTTTTAAATATTAAGTGTGTATGAGTAAGAGCTCTTTTAGATTGTTAGAAATGTAATTTCTTTTCATCTCCACATGGCACATGAGGTCTGCCCATAATGGACACTGGGTGTGTAGCTACGGAGGGGGCATGTGGGGGTGGGGGGCGGCGCTTGGTGGGGAGGTTGAGGAGAGCCTAACAGCCTTTTAAACAACTGGGCCAAAGACTAAGAGAATTGAGACAGGCCTTCTAACCAGCCAGTCTTGGCACTCACCCACATCTTAAAGTGCCAATCACTATTAGAGAGTTTTGTTTTTTTATAATTTTATTTATCAGTAAAGAGTCTAAATGAACAGCTAGTATCAATTTACTGCGGTTCAGAATGGAAGCACATTTTACACACACTAAAACAAGTAACTCATTGTACTGTCATGTTCAAGTTTTAAGTTCCTCATTACATCAATTAAGGTGATTGAATCTAGTGACTAGCATAATAGCCACTTTAATATGTCAACTATAATCTTTCATGTAATCCTCTTAATTCCCTCTGCAACTAATGGATCTGATTTGATTTACATTAGTATTGTTTTAGCTGTTCATCATTCCAGGGGTATCATTTTATTTATCTCAGTTAATTTCTTGCACCTGCAATTACAAGTTTGTTGCTAAGCTTCCCTTGGCATCATAAGCTACATAATACCATCCTATTTTTTTAATAACCGTGCTTGACAAATATTGACTTCCCTGATGTGCTGGGTGCTTCAGCAATTAATATACCCTGGAGCAGGGGGATGTGGGTTTATGGTCACAATTCTACACGCAGCAAGTCGCAAATTTTGGATGTACCATTAGTGATTTTCACCAGCATCAGCTGAGTGTTTCACCACATGGAAAGTTGGGAAATCAGAGTCTATTATGGTATGAGGTCTTTCACACACCTTGTGACAGAGACCTGGCAGAAGGTTGCTCAAAATGATGTGTTGTTAGGAGACAACATAAAAGTAGGAACTTGGATTTAAAAGCAAGCTCTTAAAAATACATTGATATCCAGTCACAATTTGATGTTACTTGGAATTGCATTGCATATACGGAAGGGAAACAGACCATTCAACCCAATTACTCCATGCTGCCATTTATGCTCCACATGAGCCTTCTCCCACCCGACTTCATCTAGCCCTATCTCCATATCTTTCTCAAAAACAGAATTACCTGGAAAAACTCAGCAGGTCTGGCAGCATCGGCGGAGAAGAAAAGAGTTGACGTTTTGAGTCCTCGTGACCCTTCGACAGAACTTGAGTTCGAGTCCAAGAAAGAGTTGAAATATAAGCTAGTTTAAGGTGTGTGGGGGGGGGGGGGTGCGGAGAGAGAGAGAAGTGGAGGGGGTTGGTGTGGTTGTAGGGACAAACAAGCAGTGATAGAAGCAGATCATCAAAAGATGTCAACAACAATAGAACAAAAGAACACATAGGTGTTAAAGTTGGTGATATTATCTAAACGAATCTGCTAATTAAGAATGGATGGTAGGGCACTCAAGGTATAGCTCTAGTGGGGGTGGGGAGAGCATAAAAGATTTTAAAATATTTAAAAATAATGGAAATAGAATAATGGTTATTTCAACTCTTTCTTGGACTCGAACTCAAGTTCTGTCGAAGGGTCATGAGGATTCGAAACGTCAACTCTTTTCTTCTCCGCCGATGCTGCCAGACCTGCTGAGTTTTTCCAGGTAATTCTGTTTTTGTTTTGGATTTCCAGCATCTGCAGTTTTTTTGTTTTTAATCCATATCTTTCTATTCCTTTCACCCTCATGTATGTATCGTAAAAGCATCTATGCAACTTATCTCTACTATTTCTTGTGGTAGAAAGTTCCACATTCTGATAACTCACTGGGCACAGAAGTTTCTCCTGAATGCCTTATTAAATTTATTATGACACGCTGCTGTGTTATAAGCTATCTTTTGATGATTTGGCAGGTAACAGCTTTACATCTCAACTATTGTGCATATAAACATAGCTGTTGGAAAATAATTGTTTACAACTTCCTGCATTTATATTTGGGCAGGTGCAACTATTTGTCTTGAATTTCTGTTCCCTTTAATAACACTCATTGGCTGTTATTGTAATAGATAAGTCACAGGTGTAGTTACCTCTGAACCACAATATTATCTGTTTTCTTTTTACATGTCAATGATTTGCTGTAATTGCAGGAAACATGTAGTAGATCAATATATGTTCATTTGCTCTTCATATCTTCCCATCATTTGCTACACACAATAAAAGTTCCATTAATGAGTATTCTGATACTAAATTCAAAGTTACAATTTTTTAATGATTTGGTGTTTTTTCATTCATTGTACAGAGTAGTGATAAATTACTGGAGTGGAATTTTATCTAACTGTAATTCCCCTCATGACATAACTTGAAAATTATGAGTCATTTGAACCTGTGGAGTAACTTTCACAGTCCCTGGTGTACTTTTATGCATTCAATCTAAACTGTGGGAATTGTTGCTGTTGCCAAGTAGGAGAGCATTGAAGGTTTTTGACTTCTGATCTCTAAACGGTTGTGTGTAAAATCTCCCATGAATGCTAAGGAACAAGAATGCATTATTCTTCATTGCAAGAGGATAAAGACACAAAGCAGTAGATTTGGACTATACCTATTAGCGTAAGACGGGTGAAAATGGATTGAAAATCCATTCTCTTCTCTCCCGATTTTTATTTCATACTTAGGAACATATGAAGGTACAAATTATGAGCAGGAGTAGGCCACTCAGGCCCTCAAGCCTGCTCTGCCATTCAATAAGATCATGGCTGATCTGATTGTAACCTGAATTCAACATTCCCACCTACCCCTGATATCTCTTATCCCCTTGCTTGACAAGAATTTATCTAGCTCTGCCTTCAAAATATTCAAAGACTCTGCTTCCACCGCCTTTTGTGGAAGAGAGTTCCAAAGACATTCTAACCTATGAGAAAAAAATATTCTCCTCATCTCTGCCTTAAACGGGCGATCCCTTATTTTTAAACAGTGACCCCGTGTTCTGGATTCTATCACTGGGAAACATCCTCTCCACATCCACCCTGACAGGACCCCTCATGATCTTTTATGTTTCAATTAAGTTGCCTCTTACTCTTCTAAACTCCAGCAGATACAAGCCTAGCCTGTCCAACCTTTCCTCAGAAGACAACACTCAAATTCCAGGTATTAGTCTAGTATACCTTCTGTGAACTGCTTCTAATGCATTTACACTTTTCCTTAAATAAGGAGAAAATATTGCACACAGTACTCCAGATGAGGTCTCATCAATGCCCTGTATAAACGACACACAAATTTTGTATTCAATTCCCCCCATAATAAATAATAACATTCTATTAGCTTTCCTAATTACTTGCTGTATCCACATACTAAGCTTTTGCAATTCATTCACTAGGACACCAGATACCTCTGCATCTCAGAGCTCTGCAATCTCTCATCATTTAACATGCTTCCTTTTCATTCTTCCTGCAAAAATGGACAATTTCACATTTGCCCACATGATACTCCATTTGCCAGATCTTTGCCCACTCACTTAATCTATGTATATCCCTTTTGTACCCTCCTCATGTCCTCTTCACAACTTACTTTCCTACCTATCTTTGTATCATCAGCAAATTTAGCAACCAGACCTTCGGTCCCTTCATCCAAGTCATTTATATAAATTGTAAATAGTTGAGGCCCCAGCACTGATCTCTTTGGTACATCTTGTTACATCTTGGACTCAGGGACTTGTCAGCCCGCAGCACCAACAATTTTCTCAGTACCATTTCCCTGGTAATTGTAATTTTCTTGAGTTCCTCCCTTCCATTTCCTGATTTACTGTTATTTCTGGGATGTTACTTGTATCCTCCATAGTGAAGACAGATGCAAAACACCTGTACAATTCATCTGCCGTCTCCTTCTTTTCCATTTTTAATTCCCTAGACTTATTTTCCATAGGACCAATGCTCAATTTGTTAACTCTTTTAAACACCTGTAGAAACTCTTACTATCTGTTTTTATATTTCTAGCTAGATTTCTCTCAGTCTTAATTTTTCCCTACTTATTAACCTTTGCATCATTCTCTGCTGTTTTTATATTCTGTCAAATCTTCTGACCTGCCAGCCATCCTTGCACAATTATATGCTTTTTCTTTAAGTTTGATATTATCTTTAACTTTTTTAGTTAACCATGAATGTTAGATGCTTTCTCATTGGAATGTATCTATTCGGTGTGTTCCACTGCATCTCTATTGACCTATCCCTTAAACTAATTTGCCAGCTCATTTGAGCTAGCTCTGCTTTCATGCCCTCATAATTGCCTTATTTACGTTTAAAGTACTAGCCTTGGACCCACTCTTCTCTCCCTCAAACTGAATGTAAAATTCAATCATATTATAATTGCTGCTACCTAGAGGAGCCTTCACTATGAGTTCATTCATTAATCCTATCTAGTATAGCCTGCTGTCTGGTTGGCTCCAGAATGTGCCATTCTAAAAAACTATCCTGAAAACATTCTGTGAACTCCTCATCTAGGCTACCTTTGTTCATCTGATTTTTCCAATCTATATGTAAATGAACCCCACCCCTCCCCCCCGCCACCATGATTATCACCGTACCTTTCTGAAAAACTCCTATTAGTTTTTCCTTTAGCCTCCATCCTACCATGTTGGTATTGTTAGGGGGCCAGTGCACTACTATCACAAGTGACTTCTTATCATTTATCACTTTTCATTTCTCATCTCTACCTAAACCATTTCTATATCCAGTTTCTTGAACCAAGGTCATCCCTCTCTAATGTGCTTAAACCATCATTAGTTAACAAAGCCACCCCTCCACCTTTTCCTAGTATCCTGTCCTTCCTAAATGTATGTATCCTTCAATGTTCAGGTCCCAATCTGTCATCCTGTCGCCATGTCTCTGTAAAGGCTATCTTTATTTCTATTATTTCTATTTGCGCTATCAGTTCATCTGTTTTGTTTCAAATGCTACGTGCATTCAGATACAGAGCCCTTTGGTTTTGTCTTTTATTACTTTTGTAACCTCTAGCCTTATCTGCTGATTTACTCCTAGATTTGTGCTCTTTCTCCCTTTCTGTCATGGTCCATTTATCCTTTCCCATATTAATACGTTTCTCTCTTGTCTTTTCCGAACTCTTTGATTTACAATATCTTCCCCAATCTGATCCCTTGTCCCCACTATTTCATTAAAATTCCTCTCTATTTCCCTCTATTTCTTTTGAAGTCAGCGAAGATGAAAATCGGGAATGATGTAAAATGAGCTGTTGACTCACTACCACCCATTTTTTGACACTATTCACCAAGTCCAGATTAACTCTATACTGTCTACTACACTAGCAGAAGCTGTACATGTATGTTGGAAGGCCATGAGGAATCAGGGCAGATATTTTCATGGACTGATCAGCCAGCAATAAATGCAGCAAAAATTAATGATTTCTTTCCGCACCCCTATTAAATTGCAGGGGATACAATGGCTTGCACTTACACCCTTCACATTAGAACACCTTGATTTAGTTATCCCCTCAACCCCTCCAAGAAATGAGAAAATTGAAAAGAAAAATGTAGTTAAATAAGCCACCCTGTCTTCTGTGGTGAAGGCTCAGACATACATCAGTATGGGCATTAAAAAGGCTGTAAATGTTCCTGCATCCAGCAGACGTCTTGTGCAGGAGATAGAAAACCTCATGTGGAAAGATGGAAGTTGTAATCTCCATGTTTTGATTGTGCTAGTAAATATCTCCCTCTCTTTCTCCATCCCTCTTTCTCTGCAAACACCATTGACACCATTCCCCCAAAGCTGTCTCTTGCTCTGCAGCACAAGAAAAACCTGCAAATCCCCCAGTCCGATGGGGTGGGAAGAGGAAACACCTAGAGATACTATGGCAACTGAATATGTTAAGCAAAATACTGTGGATGCTGGAAATCTAAAATAAAAACAGAAAATACTGACAATACTCAGCAGGTCTGGCAACACCTGTGGAGAGAGAAAGAGTTGCCATTTCAGGATTGACTGTGACCTTCAGAACTGGGAGAAGTTAGAAATATATTGGTTATGAGCAAGTGAAATGGGGGACAAAAGGGGTGAGAGCAAGAGAGATTAAATGACAAAAGGGTGTAAGGCATAAGACCAAAAGGAATGGCAATGGGACAAGTAAAGAAATCAAAGATGTCAAAAGGAAGTGTGAATGGCAGAATCTCGAACAGCTGCTGTTGAAAAGGAAAAAATAGAGAAATGAAAGAGAGGAAAAAATCAAACCAGGAAAGAAAAGGGAAACAAAGTGGGGCAGAAGTTAGAATCTAACATTGTTGAACTCAATGTTGAGAGAGTCCAGAAGGCTGTAAAGTGCCCAGTCAAAAGATGAAGTGCTGTTCTTTGAACTTGTGCTGTGCTTCATTGGAACACTGTAGCTAGCCAAGGACACGAAGATCAGAATGGGAGCAAGGCGGAAAATTAAAATGACAAGTGACAGAAAGTTCTCGGGCACGTTTGCGGACTGAACCGAGGTATTTGGCAAAACGGTCACCCAGTCTACGTTTCATCTTCCCAATCTACAGGAGACCACTTCATACAATATTCAATATTGAAAGTAATTATGTACAAGTAAATCATTGTTTCAGCTGGAAAGTGTGTTTTTAATAGTTAGAAGGGAGGTTGTAAAAATGCAGGTGGTGCATTTGCATGGAGAAGTGAATTTTTTTCTTTTATTCGTTCATGGGACATGAACGTCGCTGGCTAGGCCAGCATTTATTGCCATTTCCTAATTGCCCTTGTTCAGAGGATATTTAGAAGTCAACCACATTGCTGTGGGTCTAGAATCACATGTAGACCAGAGCAGGTAAGGAGAGCAGCTTTTCTTGCCTGAAGGACATTAGTGAAGTAAATGGGTTTTTACAACCATGCTTTCGTGGTCAGCATTTGACTTTTTAACTCCAGATTTTTATTGAATTCAAATTCCACCATCTGCTGTGGTGAGATTCAAACCCAGGTCCCCAGAGCATTACTCTGGATTACGAAACCAGCGACAATACCACTACGCCATCGCCTCCCCTCAATGGGATGGGGGTGAGCTGTTGGGGGTGACTGAGGAGTGGAATGGGATGTCAGAGAGGGAATGGTTCCTTTGGAATGCTGAAAGGGGAGTTGAGAGGAAGATATGTTTGATGGTGGCATCCCGCTGGAGGTGATGAAAATGATGGAAGATGATTAAATAAATGTGAACGATGGTGGTGGTGGGAAGTGAGGACAAGAAAAACCCTCTCATGGTTTTGGGAGGAGGGGGAAGGGTGAGAGCAGAAGTGTGAGAAATAGAACATGGTGGAGGGAATCTTGGTTGAGAAAAAAGGAAGACATATTGGAATTGCCAGTAGGGAAGGTTGTATCATCCAAACAAGTGCAAGAGAGACAGAAATTATAAGATTTAAATAGCCCATACAATAAGCAGAGTTCATTGAAGTTCAAGGTAGCTGTGGGAATCAGTGGACCATAGTGAATGGAGTTGAAAGAGCAGTTGTTCAAGGTGAGAACAAGTTCAGCCAGGTGGAGGAGGGCAGGGTGAGGAGGGTGGTGGTGAATAGGAATTGGTTGTGTCTCTGATTAAAAAGAGAAAGGATGACTATATTAATGCCACTGGTGGATCTTTGTTGTACATGACAGACACTGACTATTTGGCTGTTTTAGCCATGTTCTATTTTTATACAAATTTTTGCACAAATTTCCAATAAAACAACAGAGAGCCACACCCAGCAGCAAGACCCCTCTAGGTACATGCTATTTGCTATTTATAAATGATAAATAGTTGGAAGATCAGTGCAGCACATTTGATATGCACTGCTAACAGTTGAGGTCCAACAAGTGGAGCAAATCCTGAAAATGAATACTACTTCAGATACAATCAACAAACTGAAAGTCTCACACCAAGATTAAGTGTTGGCAGCTCTGATATAAATAAGCTGGTTCCCCTGATTATGTACATATACAGTCACTGTAGGTGGTCTCACACTCATACAAACAAATGAAGAGGACAGGAAAATACCATATGATCCCTTAAACCTGTCCTATACAATAATGGCCCAACTAGGCTTCATGATTCCCAATGTTTGGTCCCACTTGTAGTCATGTGTCCTCAGGACATCTCAAATGCTTTACAGTCAATGAATTGCTTTTGAAAGTGTAGTCACTGTCATAATATGGGAAACACAACAGCCAATTTGTGCACAGCAAACTCCCACAAACAGCAAGACAATATTGACAAAATATTCTGTTTTAGTGATGTTGGTTGAAGGATAGATTTTGGCCAGGACACAGTGGAGAACTCCCCTGACTGAACCAACAGGGTCTTGAGTTAGCCAAGAGACCAATACCTCTGATATATTTCTGATAAGAAATAAGGAGGGAGAAGATTAAATATGAGGGTAAACTAGCCAGTAATATAAAAGAAGATCGCAAGAGTTTTTTTAGATATATTAAGGGTAAGAGAGAGGCAAAAGTAGACATTGGGCTGCTGGAAAATGACGCTGGAGAAGTAGTAGTGGGGAACAAAGAAATGGCGGAGGAACTGAATAGGTATTTTGCATCAGTCTTCACAGTGGAACACACGAGTGACATCCCCGAAGTTCAAGGGAGTCGGGGGGCAGAGGTGAGTATGGTGGCCATTACCAAGGAGAAGGTGCTAGGAAAACTGAAAGGTCTGAAAGTGAATAAATCACCTGGACCAGATGGATTACACCCCAAAGTTCTGAAGGAGATAGCTGAAGAGATAGTGAAAGCGTTAGTGGTGATCTGTCAGGGAGGGTCAGGGTCCCAGAGGACTGGAAAATCGCTAATGTAATCCCCCCCCCCCCCCCCCCCCCCCCCCCCCCCCCCGTTTAAGAAGGGAGTGAGGCCAAAGACGGGAAATTACAGGCCGATTAGCCTGACCTCGGTGGTTGGTAAGATTTTAGAGTCCATTATTAAGGATGAGATTTCCGAATACTTGGAAGTGCATGGTAAATTCGGGCAAAGTCAGCATGGTTTCATCTGTTAGAATTCTTTGAGGAGGTAACGAGTAGGTTAGACAAAGGAGAGCCAATGGATGTTATCTACTTGGACTTCCAGAAGGCCTTTGACAAGGTGCTGCACAGGAGGCTGCTTAGTAAGATAAGAGCCCATGGTGTTAGAGGCAAGGTATTAGCATGGATAGAAGATTGGCTGTCTGGCAGGAGGCAGAGAATGGGGATAAGGGGGTCCTTCTCAGGATGGCGACCGGTGACTAGTGGAGTTCCGCAGGGGTCAGTGTTGGGACCACAACTTTTCACTTTATACATTAATGATCTAGATGAAGGAACTGAGGGCATCCTGGCTAGGTTTGCAGATGATACAAGGGTAGGTGGAGGGACAGGTTGTATTGTGAAGGCAGGGAGGCTGCAGAAGGGTTTAGACAGGTTAGGAGAATGGGCAAAGAAGTGGCAGATGGAATACAATGTGGGGAAGTGTGAGGTCATGCACTTTGGTAGGAAGAATAGAGGCATGAACTATTTTCTAAGTGGGGAGAGAATTCAGAAATCTGGAATGCAAAGGGACTTGGGAGTCCTAGTCCAGTATTCTCTTAAGGTTAACTTGCATGTTGAGTCCGTAGTTAGGTAGGCAAATGCAATGTTGGCATTTATTTCAAGAGGACTAGAATATAAAAGCAGGAATGTGCTGCTGAGACTTGATAAGACTCTAGTCAGACTACATTTAGAATATTGTGAGCAATTTTGGGCCCGGTATCTCAGAAAGGATGTGCTGGCCCTGGAGAGGGCCCAGAGGAGGTTCACGAGAATGATCCCAGGAATGAAAGGCTTCAAATATGAGGACTCTGGGTCTATACTCGATGGAGTTTAGAATGATGAGGGGGGATCTGATTGAAACTTACAGAATACTGAAAGGTCTGGATAGAGTGGACGTGGGGAAGATGTTTCCATTAGTAGGAGAGACTAGGACCCGAGGGCACAGCCTCAGAGTAAAGGGAAGACCTTTTAGAACAGAGATGAGGAGAAACTTCTTTAGCCAGAGAGTGGTGAATCTATGGAATTCATTGCTACAGAAGGCTGTGGAGGCCAGGTCATTGAGTGTATTTAAGACCGAGATAGATAGGTTCTTGATTGGTAAGGGGATCAAAGGTTACGGGGAGAAGGCGGGAAAATGGGGTTGAGAAACTTATCAGCCATGATTGAATGGCGGAGCAGATTCGATGGGCCGATTGGCCTAATTTCTGCTCCTATGTCTATGGTCTTATGATATTATAGCACTCCCTCAATACATCACTGCCAACCTAGACTTTATGCTCAAGTCTCTGGAGTGGGATTTGAACCCACAACCTACTGACTCAGACAAGAGTGCTAGCACTGAGCTATGGTAGTTTTGTCTTCTGACCCCACTTGTGGTGGAGCAAGATCCAGAGATTTTATATGGCTTATCTCCAGTATGTCACAATAATATCATACAAGTGAATGACACATGTAGAAGTTAAAATAAAACAGGCCATTTGGTCCATCTCATTGATGTCAGAATTTACGTTCCATATGAGCAAATACCTTTAAGATAGTTGCTCACATGAAATTGGAACTGATATACTTTACCAGTGTAATTGAAAGGGATCCTCAACAATACCTGTACTGTGTTGCATAGTATTTATTGCAGGAATGTGTCTGCCAGTAAAGTGGAAAATGTTTTCTATGCCTGCTATGATAAATGACTTTAAAACAGTCTTGTCACACTCAATGGTCATTTGAATATGACAGAACAAAATGCTTTTATGGCACTATATTTGTACTGTTGTCTTTCTCATTGCTTTTTGCCTGCATATATGTACAATTGATAAATTTCTGTGGAATTTCACAAATACATTAACAAGGAGCTATAATCTTCCCAATTGTCCACGAGCCCTGTGAGCACCTGTAGTTTTTGGAGATCTACACTCTAATGGGAATTTAGGACTCTTAGAATCTCATGAAATTCATACATTGGCAACTGGAATTCTTTTGAAACCAATTGAGAATCTAAGGTGCAAATATGTCATATTTGATTTATTCAATCGTTTTAAATTCTATGATGTCACCAAAATCAAATTGGCATTTTTCAGTTATCAGTCCAGCATTGAATGCATGTAAATGTTAAAGAAGACTTGTAAGTGTAAATTCACCATTCCCCACTGTCCCAAAGTAGATCCACATTTTAAAGACATTAGTCGGAAATTTTGTGCCCCTGGGGGGAGCTTGGAATGCATGAGTATACACTTTAGTCTTGCACAAGGATGTTTTCAGTGCAATAATGGAGGCATGTGGGCAACACTCTTCCATTTATTGCTGAAGAATTGAAGGTACTACTGCAGGTAGTGCATCAGACAAGGATGTTCCTTTTAGGGGCTGAAGGCCACTTCCCAAGAAAAGCACAGGTGTCACTTGCACGAAGGAAGGTCACTGATTTATGTCAATGCTGTTACACAGGTCTCTGATAACAGGTTAAGTTTGCTGCTATCAAATAAGGTAAACGTGCTTATTACTTTTACACATATATCTTGTCTTTCCCATCAACCATGAGCCTAAGCTGGGTGCTGCTGCACTCTCTGGGTGATACTGTTTGTAGCATTGTACACAATAATTGCCCCTTTCAAAAAGCCTTTGATTTAAATAGTGCCTTTCACAATCTCAGGAGGTCCCAAAGAGCTTTATAACCAATCAAGTGCTTTTGTGGTGTACTCACTGTCAATTGTGCCTTAGTCTGGGGTGCTTTTTCTGGAAGGTGGAGGTGGTGGTATCTAAGCCATGGGACTCATCTGATGGGGGACATTTCAGTTGGATCAACAGCCATAAAAGCAGAAGCTAGCCCTGCTCTACTAAAATACATCCACTGAGTTTAGTTCACCTTCAAATGTTGTGAGCGCTATGGACTGTCACCCTGCAAATACATTGCATATTGTTCACTGCCATGCAAAATTATGTCTCTATGGTCAGATACCACTTGAATAATAATTCTGTTCAAACTCTTTCCATTCTTAAGAACCCCTGGTGGCCTTAGAAAAAGCCCTAATGGGTGCCACATTTAACATTCTGAACTGGATAAATCAATATACCATCTGAATTCTTTTTGGGTGGCACATACAATTTGTTTAAGTGGTGGCCCCTTTAATATTTTTGCAGAACTGCTTAAATGGGCTGACTTGCATGAAGCCTGTGTAAGAACTTCTGTGCAATCGCGCAGCTTCGAAGGGACATTTAGTGCAACCCCCTTCCACTTTGCAAAAGCAACTTGGCCTGTCCATTTGATGACCCCTTTCCATAAAACAAGTGATGAAGGCATTGCCCATTGCAAACATAGCATTTGTCATTTGACTGATAGAGAGACTTTTTGATTTGTTAGGTATCTCCTGGAATGAAAGCACCCTACAACATAAAAGCTTTCTTGTGGTTAACCTCTGTACTATAAGAATGAGGAATCTCTGATCCAGATATTCTTTGTAGGCTATTATGCAGCCAGCCCATTTCTCCCTCAACCGCCTCTGAAGTAGAGTTATTAAAGGTATGTTACACAGGCGAGCCTGAGATTTTTATGACCTCTGTCTAATCTGCAGGAAATACAATTAAAGTAGAGTAAATTTGGGGCTTTGTCAATCTCCACCTCATTTCAATGTAGTTCCCATAACCAGTGAGCTACAAATCAGGGTGCATGAACTAGTGGTTTTGGAATTTTAAACAGAACTGAGTTGTGCTCATAGCTACTTTACATCTGAGTATCCACAAACTTGTGCACCAAAGCCCATTTGTCCGAAGCAGTCCACATCCCCGTGTCAGAAAGGCAAGTTTCCATCAATTACACCCATCGGGGGCGTTCACCACATTGCACCCAGGACTTGGTGCACAGACACCAATGATCATGTAAATCCTGCATTAATCACCTTACCTTCCGTGAACAGAAGTTAGGTGAAGCCTGGCCCAAGTTCATTTCTCCTGCTGCCGCTGCAATTACTTTGAATTTCGACTAATTTAAACTGAATTTAGTCAATTACAGCTACACAGAACATACCCCAGTGGCTTCATTTTGTACTATTAGGGTGTTCAGTTGAAAGAGTTAATGTGTGGGACTATAGAAATAGTACCACCGGCAAGATAATTTAAGAGGAGACACATGACTAAAAGTCAAGAAGAAAGCTTATGGCTTACACTGAGCAATACCTGTAGTCTGTATATCCAAATATAGTTATATTCATCCAATAAACCAGTTATTGTTCAGAAATATCTATGACTCTTCAATCATTCCTTAGCCAGTTACAACCAACATACAATATGGTGGCAGCTGTGAAGGACCCTGAAATCTTCGAAAATCAACTTTTTCAAAAAAAAACTTTGCAAGTCTGACCTGGATAAAGGTGCCAAAAATTGAAGACTTCGGTGAGACAGTTGAAAATATCCAAAAGAGCTCCAGAGAAGACATGGAGGCAGAGAGGCAGAAAAAAATCAACTGTTTAGCTCACTAAGGGTTACACCATAGCACATGGTGGTCTGTGAAAAATCCCGATCCAGCAGCAGAGCCAAAGAACCTAGTAATGATTGAGGAAGGGTGAGCAAACCTTGAATAAGGCTCAAAATCTTCAAATTAATAGCACAATAAGCAGGCAGCACTGGGCAAAGTCCTTTTCTAGTGAGCACAGGTTTCCAGACTCCCTGCAGTCTGGGTCCGAGGTCAGCATCATTACACGTGGCAACTGCAAGGCAGCAATTTTTGAAAAAAATTCAGCTCTTTAAACACAATTCTCCAGCAGATTGAAAACAGTGAACAGAGCTTAATAGTAACTTCCAGCAATTAGTTTTAAAACTGGGAAGTTTAGAAACAATTACCAAAAAAGGGTAGGTGACCGCAAAGGGTATCAATGAAAGGCTGATCAGCGTGGGAAAACTCCATTACTGCAACCAAAGTTTAAAAAAATCAAGGTAAACCTCCTGAAAGCTTAAAACAGCTATGTATTCCAATCCACCTTTCCAGTCCAATTTGGGCATGTGGAAGCATCAGATCAAACACAAAATCTCTCCCTCCAGAGTGCCTAATTGTAAGATTCGGAATCACATCCAGATTGGACAATAAGTCTGAGGCTGAACAAGTCAATGCCCCTTTGTACTATACTGGGGCAATTGCTGATGAAATAGCAAGACAAAGCATTAATGAAACATCAGAAAAATTTAAAGAAGTCTTAAAAGTCTTTGATAGTTTAATTTATGGAGTAGCAAAGATATTGGAAAAAGCCAAATTTAACAAAAGTGTCCAGAAACTAGTGAGCCAGTGGATGCCTTTATCAATAACCTATATCAACCGGCTGCAAATATGATAGTCTTAAAACTGAGTTGATATGAGACCGCATTGTAGTTGGGGTTACCGATGGCACCCTATCTGACCTACTGCAATCCAAAGAAGACTTAACTTTGGAGAAGGCAATACAGTTGGTGAGACAAACAGAGGTCCATAAACAAAACAGAGCTATACTCAGAGGAGAAGACAAACCATGGCTCAGAAAACCCCCAATGATGGTACAGCTTATTAGACAAAAGAATTTCTAAGACACTCTCGGGAAGGAGACACCGTAAGGAATAAAAGTTCAAGAAAAGACCCATTAAACCATACCAGTGCTGTGGCACCAAAAAGCTCCAGTGCAGAATGCTTTCATTGTAAGAGGGTTGGACACTTTGGAAAGATGCACAGAACTAATAACTCTAGAAACACAAAAGGATAACAAAGAATCTTTGCACACAAGGTATTAAGGAAATTGAGGATTCCCAACAACAAAAGGAACAACAGTGTCTCCTAGGTGAGATCAAAGACCCCAGACACATATTCTTGAATGCTGATATTTTTGTCAATGGTCATACCACTAATTTTAAATTGGACACAGGAGCAAGTCTTGTCCGACAACAAAACATGGCTAATAACGCATTGGCTGAGGAAAAAGGAAAACCAGTCATATGGTCCAAGAGGGATCAAGCTGCAAGTCATAGGCATGTTGCAAACATCGCTCCAATACAAGAACAAACAGGTACTGGAAACGTTATATGTTATTCACAATCAGGAGATTTCTCTTCTGAGCTGAAACGCCTTTGTAGACCTCCAACCTCATCCAGACAACAGAGGATGGCAATCAACAGACAGTCATTGTTCATACCAAACCTAGGCCTCTCAAACTGTCCAAATGCATTGAAGATTGGGATTTCAGTGCTGATTTTTTTGACACTCTTCATAGGGGTCAATAGTCCAGCCCTTTTCAAGGAAGATGTCCAGGAGACAGAGAGTATATTTGTTATTACCAAAGAGGTGATGAACCAATTGGACCAATGAGCACCTGAGTATGACCAGGATCCTTCCTTACTCTGACTTGCTGAGCTAGTGGAAGATGAAACTCGGGCGATACAATACACTGGTACAAAATCACATTAATCCAATGGTGGATTAAAGTGCATCCAGCAAAAGCAGTAGTCCAGGATGCAAGCTGTCAAACAAGTCCAGAACTGGAGACAGAACCGAACCTGACAATGTCCACTTCTTCCACATTGGAAGATACTGACCTTACGGCTACACCAGGCTTACTGGAATTTGAGGGAAGGCAAGGTGTTGATTAAATGCCTTCCTCAGAGCTTCCTGTCCTGCATAAACAATTATTTCCAGAGACAGTCATCCAGGACTACCCAACAGTTCATGAACAAGATGCTACAAGGAGGTATCACTCTAAAAATAAAGAAAGATGGACTAAAATGTCAAAAGGAACCTGAGTCAACTCAACAGACAAGGTTAAGGAACATAGGAAACAAAAATCCAATCATGAGAGAGAAACATCAGATCGATAGGTATACCAGTAAGGAGAGGAAAAAGAGGATCACATCTAGATCCAGCTAAGAGAACCATCTATTATTTTGGAAAAACCAGATGTGAAGAGACAAACTGACAATGCACCAGATACTGCAACTCTTAACAAAGACCAACCAAGTCAAAGGGAGACTACCGATCTTCCAAGTGTGGTGAGAACAGCTCTGGGAAAGTCGTGAAACCTCCAGACTGCTTGAATCTATGAAGTCAGAGACATGGGGGAGATGGGGCAGTAAATAAAATATATTTGGACAAAGACTAGGGAGGGATATATAATATTAGAGTGTGTTCAGGGTTGAAAGGATTAATGTATGGGACTGAAGAAACAGTACCGCCCACATGATGATGTAAGATACAGACAGATAACTAAGAGTTGAGAGGAGAGCTCATGGCTTAGACTCAGTAACACCTGTAGTCTGTAGATCTATATATAGTTACATTCATCCAATAAACTAGTTATTTTTCAGACATATCTATGTCTCCACAATCATTCCTCAGCCAGTCACAATCAACATACAACGTGATCTGAGATGGGACCTTATAACACAATCGGTTATTGGTCAAATGTCTTATGTACCAAGGGCAGATCAAAATAGCCAATTGGAGATAACAAGTAAGACCAGGAGAATTGATCAGTTAGTTGATTGCTCAATTCCTGCCAATCCCACTGGAGAATGCCCTGCTGCAGTCACATATCGATTACACTGCCTGATTAATGGGAGATTTTACATTTGGGCTCATACTAATGATGTTTTCGTGGGAAGTTATGCATAACTTCACCTAGCCAATGCTGCCACATTGTCCATTTATGGGCAACTGGGAGTGAGTTAGTCATGAGTTCATCAATTCATAATTGTCACCAAGGTAGTGCGGAGAAAGGTTGGGAGAAATGTCTTTATGCAAAGGATTGGAAACGTTATTAAAATATGGAATACCTTGCCACATGGAAGTAGTTGAGGGTCAAACTAGTGTTTTTTTTAAAGAGATAAACAGATAAATATTTGAAACAAAGGAAGATACAGGACAACAGGGAAAAAGCAGAGGAATAGCATTTGTTTTGACTTGGCCAAGCAAAAAGCTGGCACAGCAACAATAGGATTTTGGTTCTGTAAACTTCTACAGTGCTAAAGTAGGTTCATTAAATATGAATATGCTACCTCTAATCATGTCCACATTATATAATGAATCAAACAGACTTTAAGGGTAAATGTGGGCGCTTTTAAGACTTTGTGAATGTCTTCAATATTTGGACAGTATAATTCCCAGAGAAGATGATACTTTTTATTTTATTCTAGAAATGTGAAAATATTTTTGCCAATGGTCATGATTCCACCTCATTCTCAGGCAATGAATTTCAGATCCTAAACACTCGCCACATAAAAAAGTTTTTCCTTGTGTCACCTTCGTTTCTCCCTAATTGGTGTCCTCTGGTTCTCAACCTTTCTGCTAATGACTGCAGTCTCTCACTATCTACTCTGTTACACCCCTCATCATTTTGAACACCTATATCAAATGTCCTTTCAACCTTCTCCAAGAACACTTCCAGCTTCACCAATTTGTCTACATAGCCGAGGCTCTTCATCATTCTCGTAACTTTTTTTGTACCCTGTCTAATGCATTCCCATCCTTCCTACCACAAAAATTCCAAAGGGGGCTGAATCAGTGTTTGAGAAAGATTCATCAGAACTTTCTTGCTTTTATACTCTGACTATTTATAAAACCCAGGGTCCCGTATGTCTTATTAACCATTTTCTCAAGCTGCCCTGCCACTTCAATGAATTGTGCTTGTATATCTCCCAGGCCCTTCTGCCTGTGCATCCCCTTTAGAATTGTACCCTTTATTTTATGTTACCCCTCCTCGCCATTCCTACCAAAATGTATCATTGCGCGCTTCTGTGTATTAAATTTAATTTGACATGTGTCTGCCCATTCCATCGGTCTGTCTGTCTTGTTGAAGTCTATCATTATCCTCCTCTCAGTTCACAATTCTTCCAAGTTTTGTGTCATCCACAAATTTTGAAATTGTGCCCTGCAGACCCAAGTCAAGGTCATTAATATGGGTCAAGAAAAGCAGTGGTCCTAATACTGACTTCTGGAGAACCACACTATATACATTCCTCCTGTCTGAGGAACAATCATTCACCATAACTCTTTCTTTTAATACAATCTCCCCATGCCATGTATCCTTTGCTTTTGTTCCTTGAACAAATCCTTTCTCAAACCTGTGCCTATGTAGTGGCCAGTTTCTGAACCAATACCTACCCCGCTCTGGTTGGTCACCAGAAGGTACAGGACCACATATTGACCAGATCATCCCTTCTAATTTTCAGTTACCCAATAGAAAGGTATCACCACTTTACTTGGTACCTAATTTATAGAATATGGCTCAGTGGAAAATCAAACCTCTGATCTCCCATCACATGACATTATGGATCAGAGTTCCATCTTTGGTTTGCACATCAGTTAAGCAGTTTTAATCTGGTTTCAAATACACATAATATAAAAAGAACTGAAAACGCCTTGGAATGTTTTGAACAATGTGTAATGAGAAACCTAACTAGATTAAAGAAGCCGATGATGGAAATGAATAGAAATCATATTGCAATGTGTACCTCCTTAACTGTTCCTGTATCAAATTCATTTCTTAGACCTGGAAGAAGCGTTGGTTCATTCTGCGTAGTGGACGGATGAGTGGAGACCCTGATGTCCTGGAGTACTACAAGAATGATCATTCCAAAAAACCAATCCGTGTGATTGATCTTCATTTCTGTGAACAAGTTGATGCAGGACTAACATTCAAAAAGAAAGAATTTCAAGACAGCTTTGTGTTTGACATCAAGACAATTGACCGT
Source organism: Carcharodon carcharias (assembly GCF_017639515.1). Lineage (NCBI taxonomy): Eukaryota > Metazoa > Chordata > Chondrichthyes > Lamniformes > Lamnidae > Carcharodon > Carcharodon carcharias. The sequence goes on along the minus strand of NC_054477.1, from coordinate 77,594,309 downwards.
ACATTTTATCTGGTGGCAGAGACTGAGGAAGAAATGAACAAGTGGGTCCGATCAATCTGCCAGATCTGTGGATTCAATCAATCTGATGAGAATGCAGGTATCAAAATACACAATATTAAAATCTTTCAATATAGCACTTTCTAGCTGTATAGCATTGCCTCTGTTTTCCATTTAGCAGTTACGTTTTTGCTTCTTGGTTTTAACACGTCAGGTAGCAACAAATGCACCAGAACAGCAAAATTATTTATTTTTATGAGAGTACAATTATGTTTCCAATAGTTCCTGGACAATTATCGTAATAGTTAGTTACAAAGTAAAGTTAATTCTGAGAGGATTTCCATTTCACTTAAAATGCACAAGGAGGATTTAGCAAATGTTATGAACAGAACAACTAGGCCAACTGAAAATCTAAAACAGAACACGGTGGAAACACATTGCAGGCCTGAGAAGAAGACAGCATTTTGGGTTGAAACCTCGAATGTATTTTCTCTTATCAGATGCCAACGGGGCAACATTTTCAGTTTTCTCTTCATGAGTAGGGAACTGGGTGACATATTGGGTTTACACACAGCTTGTTCACCTCTGGGATGTAGCTATGAATCCAGACCCCTCAACCCAGTTTAAAGGGGGTATGGGAGAACAATTTTAAACAAGCATTGACTGGCTCAGAAGTCTTAAAGTAGAACCAAAAAAAATCTCTTTAATTTTCTGAGCTCGAAACTAAAGCATGCTATTAATAAAGTACAAGGACTTTTGTTCTGCCAATTGTACTTTACCTGACCCTGATGTGACTAACGATTAGATGAGGTGAAACAATTGGTTGGAGTTTTTGATTCCAAGCATTGACTTCCTTCACTTTCGTGAAGAAAAAATTCACCCAATCTTTTTTGAACTTCATCAGTGACCTCCACTGTCAGATACATTAGAGACAATAAGTTAATTAATAATAGAAATGTTGCAATTCAACATTTAGCCCTCTTATGATGCATTTGTGTTGCTGATTTAATGCAATGGAATTGATAACCACTGCTAATCTAATTGGTTTACACTGGTGCCTCTATAGGCAATGCTATCAGAAAATGTCTAAGGGACAGACACACCATCCGTGGTTAACGAAAAAAGTTAAAGATAGTATCAAACTTAACGATAAAGGACATAATTGTGCAAAGACATGTGGCAGGTCAAAAGATTGGACAGAATATAAGGAACAGCAAAGAGTCCCTGAAAGACTGATCAGGAGGGAAAAACTTAGAGTATGAGAGAAAGCTAGCCAGAAATATAAAAACCGAGTTTTTATAAATATTTAAAAAAGAAAAGAGCTAACAAAGTGAGCGTTGGTCCCAAGTGAGTCTGGAGAAGTGATAATGGAAAACAAGGAGATGGCAGGTGAATTGAATAGGTATTTTGCATTAGCTTTCTCTATAGAGGATACAAGTAACATCCCAGAAGCAGCTATAAACAGGAAATAGAAGGGCGGGAGGAACTCAGGAAAATCACAGCCACCAAAGAAGCCGTACTGAGTAAACTGTTGGAGCTGTGAGCTGACGAGCCTGGGTCCTGATGGACTTCATCCTAGGGTCTTAAAAGAAGTGTCTAGTGAGGTAGTTGATGCATTGGTTTTAATTTTCCAAAATGCCCTAAATTCTGAGAAGGTCTCATTAGATTGGAAGATAGCAAATGCAACTTCATTATTCAAAAAGGGAGGGAGACAGAAAGTGGGAAACTACAGGCCAGTTAGCTTAACATCTGTCGTAGGGAAAATGTTAGAAGCTATTATTAAAGAACTATAGCAGGGCACTTGGATAAGCTCAAGGTCATCAACAGAGTCAACATGGTTTTGAGAAGGGGAAATTATGTTTAACCAACTTATTGGAGTTCTTTGAGGAAGTAACATGTGCTGTGGATAAAGGGGAACCAGTCGATGTATCTAGATTTCCAGAAGGCATTTGATAAAGTGCCACATCAAAGGTTATTGTGGAAAATAAAAGCTTATGGTATAGGGAGTAACATATTGGCATGGATAGAAGATTGGCTGGCTAACAGGAAGCAGAGAGTTGGCAAGATGTAACAAGTGGTGTGCCACAGGAATCATTGCTGGGACCTCAACTGTTTATAATTTATATAAATGATTTGGATTAAAGGATAGATGGGATGGTTGCCAAATTTGCTGATGACACAAAGATAGATAGAAAAGTAAGTTGTGAAGAGGACGTAAGGAGGCTGCAAAAAGATACAGATAGGTTAAGGGCAAAGATCTGGCAAATGGAGTATAATGTGGGAAAATGTGAAATTGTCCATTTTGGCAGAAAGAATAGAGGAGAAGCATATTATCTGAATGGTGAGAGATTGCAGAACTCTGAGGTGCAGAGGGATCTGGGTGTCCTTGTGCATGAATCACAAAAGGCTAGTATGCTAGTACAACAATTAATTAGGAAAGCTAGTAAAATGTTATCATTTATTGCGAGGGGAATTGAATACAAAAGTAGGGAGGTTATGCTTCAGTTGTACAGAGCACTAGTGAGACCACATATGGAGTACTGTGCACAGTATTGGTCACCTTATTTAAGGAAGGATGTAAATGTGTTAGAAGCTGTTCAGAGAAGATTCACCAGACTAATACCTGGAATGGGGGGGGTGGGGGGTGTCTTACGAGGAAATGTTCGACAGACTAGGCTTCTATCCACTGGAGTTTAGAAGAATAAGAGGCAACTTGATTGAAACATATAAGATCCTGAGGGACCTTGACATGGCGGATTGGAGAGGATGTTTTCTCTTGTGGGAGAATCTAGAACTAGGGGCCACTGTTTAAAAATAAGGGATCATCCATTTAAAACAAAGATGAGGAGAATTTTTTTCACTCAGAGGATCGTGAGTTTTTGGAACTCTCTTCCTGAAAAGGTGGTGGAAGCAGAGTATTTGAATATTTTTAAGGCAGAGGTGGATAGATTCTTGGTAAGCAAGGGGGTAATAGATTATTTGGGGTAGGTGGGATGCAGTTTTCTGGTTACTATCGGATCAGCCACGATCTTATTAAATGGCGGAGCAGGCATCAGGGGCTGAATGGCCTACTCCTGCTCCATGTTTGTATGTCTCTGATTACAAAAATACCACGAGCAGTTTTATATTCGGAGCAATGATTTTTGGTTCCCAACTGAAGTCCTCATGCCCACCATTCCCCCCAAGCCATCAAGTTGTTTTTCAGCTGTTGGCATAAGAGAATCATTCTTAGCCATTGGAGAAAGTACTGACAGCAACTAAAAAGCTAGCTGAATGGAGACATTAGAAATGCAGATACTTATATGTTTTTCCATTGCTGTAGAAACTACCCAATTATACAAATAATAACAATGACATGCATTTGTATAAAAGCAAAATACTGTGAACGCTGGAAATTCAAAATAAAAACAGAAAACTCAGCAGGTCTGGCAGCATCTGTGGAGCAAAAAATAGAGTTAATGTTTCAAGTCAATTTCCATTATGTACCACCTTTAATGAAGTATAATATCACAGAGAACTTCACAGGATCATTACCAAATTCACCAATTCACATAAGCAGATATAGGGAAAGATGACAAAAAGCTTGATCATAGAGTTAGGTTTTAAGGAGGAGAGAGAAGTAGACAAGTGGAGAGGGTTAGGGAGGGGATTTTAGAAGTTTGGTCCTAGGCAGCTAACAATAAATGGGGTGAAAACTAATCAGGGATGCACAAAAGGCTAGAAATGGAGGAATGCAGAATTCTTGGAGTTCAGTGGGTCTGGAGGCAATTACAGAGATAGGGAGCAGCTAGGCTGTGGAAGGGTTGGAACACAAGGATGAGAACTGAAATTCAAAGCATTGCTGAACCAGGGGCCAATGTTGATCAGTGAGCAGGAAGGTAAATGGGACTTGGTATGAGTTAGAATATAGAAAGCACCAATTTGGATGAGCTCTAGTTTATGGAGGGAGAAAGATGGAAGGTTGGCTAGCAGGAGATTGGAATAGTCAATGTATATTCAATAAATATATATCTATTTATTATGTGGATTGATGATATTTCTTGATGCAGTCCTGGAATATAAATCCTGCAGTAAACATTAATAAGCCAGTTATTTTTACTCCTCGATCAACAATGTAGCCCAAGGACTGCAGTCGTATATATTATTAGAACTCATGGGATTGTGGTAATATACTAGCATGGGTTGAGGGTTGGTTAATGGACAGAAAACAGTAGAAATAAATGGAACAGTTTGAGTTAGCAGGGCCACCACTAGTTGGGCTTCCTATTTACAATATATATCAATGACTTTGAAGAGGGGACTAACTAACATATCCAGTTATTCGGACTATATAAAGTTAGGTGGGAAAGTAAGCGGTGAGGAGGATGCAAAGAGGCTGCAGATGTTGGGTGAATTAGCCAGCACATGGCAGATGGAATACAATGCGCCAAAGTGTGGAATTATCCACTTTGTAGTGAAATTTAAAAAGCAGCATATGTTTTATGAATGGTGACAGAGAGATCTGGGTGTCCTTGTACATGTATCACAGAAAGTTCACATACAGGCACAACAAGTAAGTAGGAAGGTAAATGATATGGTGGCTTTTGTTTCCAAGAGATTAGACAAGAGTAGAAGAATAAACAAGTCTTGTTATAATTGTACAGTGCATTGGTGAGGTCACATCTAGAGTACTATGTACATTTTTGGCCTTGCTACCTAAGGAAGGACATACTTGCCCTAGAGGGAGTGCATAAAAGTTCAGTAGACTGGTTCCTGGGATGAAGGGATTGCCCTGTGATGAGAGATTGTGTAGACTAGGCCTATATTCTGTGGGTTTAGAAGAATTAGAGGTGATCTAATGGAAACATAAAATTCTTAAGGGGCTTGATGGGATAGATGCTGAGAAAATGCTGGGTAATCTAGAACACAGGGCCAATCTCAGAATAAAGAGTCAGGTAGTTAGGACTGGCATATGAAGAAATATCTTCACTGAAAAGGTTGTGAATCATTAGAATTCTCTACCTCATAGAGTTGTGGATGCTCAGTCATTGAGTGTACTCAAGATAGTATTGGATAAACCTGGGTACTAAAGGAATGAAGAGATAATGGAGATAGTGCAAGAAGATTGATTTAAATTCAATGATCAGCCATGGTGTTAGTGAATGGCAGAACAAACTCAAAGGTCAATGACCTAGTCCAGCTCCTATTTATGTTCCATTCAATTTTGGGGAGATAAATTGTGTACCTGTGTTTGGAATTTCTTTATTCACTTCCTTAAATATTGCACACACATTTTAGGAGCAATCTATGAAAAGTAAATATAATTTTTAAAAATGAAAAGAATGAAAATTATGCATATCAAATGTTTATTCCTGCATCATATGTTGATGAAATTTTTGGGAGTGTAGAGTACTGAAAGTCCAGGTTTGGTTCAAAATCCATTATTTATCAAGCCCTGTTTAATTGGCTGTACCTGACAGCAGCCCATTTCCTAGCAACTGGAGAATTTGGCAACACTGAATGGAAAAATAATACATCAGATAAAAGTCACCACAAAATATATCTTCCTCAATTATAAACTACTCCAAGTATCATATTTATTCCATGAGAAAAATAATGTGTTCACTATAGAAGTATAGAAACATTGAAAATAGGAGCAGGAGTAGGTCATTCAACCCTTCGAGCCTGCTTTGCCGTTCAATATGATCATGACTGATCCTCTATCTCAATGCCACACTCCCGCTCTCTCCCCATACCCCTTGATGCCTTTAGAGTCCCAAAATCTATTTCCTTCTTAAATATATTCAGTGATTTGGCCTCTACAGCCTTCTGTAGTCAAGAATTCAATAAGTTCACCACCTTCTGAGTGAAGAAGTTTCTCCTCATCTCAGTCCTAAAAGATCTGCCCCATTTCCTGAAATGATGACCCCTTGTTTAGACCCCCCAGCCAGAGAAAATATCATCCCTGCATCCAGTCTGTCCATCCCTGTCATTTTATATGTTTCAATGAGACCTCCTTTCTTCTAAACTCCAGTGAATACAGGCCTAGTCGGCTCAATTTCTCATATGACAATACTGCCATCTCAGGAATCAGTCTGGTGAACCTTCACTGCATTCCCTCAATGGCAAGTATATCCTTTCTTAGGTAAGGAGACCAAAGCTGCACACACTACTCCAGGTGTGGCCTCACCAAGACCCTGTGCAGCTGCAGTAAGACATCCTTGCTCCTGTACTCAAGTCCTCCCACATTGAAGGCCACCATACCATTTGCCTTCTTAACTGCTTGCTGTACCTGCATGCTTGCTTTCAGTGATTGGTGTACAAGGACACCCAAGGTCTCTTTGTACATCAACATTTCCCAATCTATTGCCGTTTAAATAATACTCTGTCATTCTAGTTTTTCCTACCAAAGTGAATAACTTCACACTTATCCATGCTATACTGCATCTGCCCACACACTCAACTGGTCTAAATCACTTTGAAGCCTCTTAACACTGACCTCATCACTCACATTCCCACCAAGTTTCATGTCGTCAGCAAACTTGGAAATATTATATTTGGTTCCCTCATCCAAATCATTGATATATATTGTAAATAGCTGCGGCCCAAGCACTGAACACTGTGGTACTTCATCAGCCTGGCACTCCAAAAAAGACCCATTTATTCCTATTCTCTGTTTCGTGTCTGCTAACCAATTCTAAATCCATGCCAATATATTACCCCCAATCCCATGTGCTTTAATTTTACACACTTACCTCTTATGTGGGGCTTTATCAAAGGCTTTCTGAAAATCCAAATACACCACATCCACTGGTTCTCCCTTATCTATCTGCTAGTTACGTCCTCAAAAAAACCCCAGTAGGTTTGTCAAACATTATTTCTCTTCCATAAATCCATGTTGACTTTGTCTAATCCCACTGATATGTTCTAAGTGTCCTGTTATCACGTCCTTTATAACAGACTCTAGCATTTTCCATACTACTGATGTTAGGCTAACTGGTCTGCAATTCATTGTTTTCTCCCTCCCTTTTTTAAATAGTGGGGTTACAATTTCCACTCTCCAATCTGCCTGGACTGTTCCAGAATCTACAGAATTTTGGAGGATCACAATAATGAATCCACTATTTCCATGGCCACTTCCTTTAGTACCCTGGGATGTAGATAATTGGGCCCTGGGGATTTATTGGCTCAGTCCTGTTAGTTTCTCCAGCACCATTGTTTTAGTAATAATTTTCTTCAATTCCTCCTCCTGACTAGACCTTTGTTTCCCTAGTATTTCTGGGAAGTTATTTGTGTCTTTCTCTGTGAAGACATAACTAAAGTAGGTCTTTAATTGCTGTGGCATTTCCTTGTTCTCTATTATAAATTCTCTGTTTCAGACTGTAAGGGACCTACATTTGTCTTCACTAATCAGTTTCTTTTTATATACTTATAGATGCTTTTATAGTCCGCTTTTATGTTCCCTGCAAGTTTACACTCATACTCTAGTTTTCCCTCTAAATCAATCTCTTGGCCCTCCTTTGCTGAATTCTAATCTGCTCCCAATCCTCAGGCTTGTGACTTTTTCCAGCAACTTTATGTGACTCCTCTTTTGATCTAATATTATCCTTAATTTCTTTTGTTAGCCATTGTTGGTCCTGTTGTGTTTTTGTGCCAGAAGGAATATATAACTGTTGCAATGCATACATTCATTCCTTAAGCATTAGTCATTGTCCATCCACCTTTATGGATGGCTTTAATGCCTTTAATGAAGTGCTCCAAGCTATCTTAGCCAACTCACGCCTCATACCTTCATATTGATAAGATTTAGGAACCTAGTTTCAGATTGGGCTATTTCATTTTCCGTCCTAATGAAGAATTCTATCATGTTATGGTCACTGTTCCTTAAAGGACCCCACACAACAAGATTGTTAATTAAACCCTTCTCATTGCACAATACCAAACCTAGGATAGCCTGTTCCCTAGATGGTTCCACAACATACTGGTCTAAAAAAACCAGCTCATGTACACTAAAGGAATTCCATCTGCCATTGTATTATTGCTAATTTGGTTTGCCCAGTCTATATGTAGATTAAAGTCACCCATGATTACTGTAGCACCCTTGTAATATGCATCTCTAATTTCCTGTTTTATGCCATCCCCTACCTTAGCACTACTGCTTGGAGGTCTATAGACCACTCCCACTAATGTTTTCTGCCCCTTTTTGCTTCTTAGCTCCACCCAGACTGATTTTATATCTAGATTTTCTGAGCCAACATCCTCTCTCACTATTGCACTGATTTCATCCTTAACTAACAACACCACGCCACCTCCATTTCCTTTTTGCCTGTCCGCCCTAAATATCGAGTACACTTGGATATTCAGTTCCCAGCCTTGGTTACCCTGCAGCTATGTCGCCTTAATCGCAATCATAACGCACTCGTTTACAATAATTTGCACTATTAATTCGTCTACCTTATTGCAAATGCTCAGTGCATTCAAATACAATGCCTTTAGGTAAAGGCAAAATACTGCGGATGCTGGAAATGACAAAAAATCGCTGGAAAAACTCAGCAAGCCTGACAGCATCTGTGGAGAGAAAGACAGAGTTAACGTTTTGAGTCCATATGACTCAGAGCTCGAAACATTAACTTTATCTTTCTCTCCACAGATGCTGTCAGACAGTGCCTTTAGACATGTCTTTTTAATATTTTTACAAATTTTCTTTGTACTGTGGCCCTGTTTGCTGCTAGCTCTTGTTTCCTCTGCCTTCCACTTTTGCTTTCCACTTTTCTGTCTTTCATTCCTATCTTTGTTTCCCTTTCTCGTGTCTCCTTGCTCAGGTTCCCATTCCCCTGCCACTAGTTTGAACCAACCCTCACAGTACTAGAGAATACCCCTGCGAGGATATTGGTCCCAGTCCTGCTGGGGTGCAAGCCGTCCAGCTTATACAGGTCCCATCTTCCCCAGAATCAATCCCAATGCTTCAGGAATCTAAATCCCTCCCTCCTGCAGCATCTCTCCAGCCACGCTTTCATCTGGTCTATTCTTCTATCCCTGATCTCGCTAGCACGTGGCACTGGAAGTGAACCTGAGATTATTACCTTTGAGGTCTTGCTTTTAAATTTATTTCTTAGCTCCCTATATTCTGCTTTCAGGATATCATCCCTCTTTTTATCTATGTTGTTAATACTGATATGGACCACAGCCTTTGGCAGTTCACCCTCCCCCTTCAGAATGTCCTGCAGCCACTCAGTGACATCCTTGACCCTGGCACCAGGGAGGCAACATCCCATTCAGCCATCCTTGTGTCATGTTTGCAGCCACAGAAATATCTATCTGTTCCCCTTACAATAGAATCCCCTATCACTATTACTATCCCATTCTTCACTCCCCCACATCTAAGCCACTCGTGGTGCCACCGACCTGGTTCTTGCTGCATCCCCTAACAGAATCCAAAACGGAAAATCTGTTGGAGAGGGAGATGGACACAGGCGACTCCTGCACTAACTGCCTAGTACTTTTAGAAGGTAGGCTTGTGGAATAAATGAAATGCATGGAAGGATTCCTACTCATCCAATGATTGATTACATTTTTGTGTTAAAATCATTAAGAGTGAGCATTATAATTAGTAGCTATGACTGTTCCACTTAGCTGCTGATTACAGTGTTGTGATATTGTGACCTGTGAAAAATATCCTGCCGTAATATTGGTCTCTGCTTTGTGTGAGCTAAAGAATTCCGTGATGAACAAGAACACTTTGAAAGAGAGAATTTTGTGAATCTATGTACATATATAAATGTGATTGTACGATACATGAAATGTTGTACACTCCTAAGAAACTGATTGACATTGGCTAATAAATTTTGGAATTGATTTGAGCACTGCAAGTCATGTTGTTATAAAAAGTAGTTATTCTTAATAAGGCAAGTCCAAATCAGGCAACGAAGAAATGAATTGCACAGTATGTTCAGTTCCAGCCTATAGCCTGAATTTCATGCCCCCTACAAGCTGGTTTTTAGGTCAGGGAGGTGTGCGTGAAATTGAATGAACAGGATTCCCTTTAGGTTCGCACCCACCCCAACTTTGAAGTGATTTTATGCTGGGTTGGGCAGGCCTCAGACACGAAGCCTACTCTTGTTCCAATTGGGGTCCTTAATTGGCCACTTACTGCCTTAATTTTTAGGCTAGTGAGAGGGCTTACATGGTGTGGGGAGGACTGAAAAAGAACGGACTTAGATCTCGGGTGGAAAGGGGATGTGGGGGGCTTCATCAGAAGCCCCTTTCTGACTGTGTGTGACACCCCTCCCTCACTTAGGTCTAGTAGCCACTGGACCTCCCTCCCTCCCTCCATCCCTGGCCTCTCCTGCAATACCCCAGTCGCCCCTTGTGCACACCCATGGCCTTTCCTACCCTCTCTGCCCTGGGGCACCTTAAACTTACCTTGCCATCTGCTCCCGGGACTTCGGCTCAAGCATGTTGATGCACTCCCTCTTCAATCCACTGCAGCTCTTGTCGCTGCAGGGACTGGGGAGCTGGGGGCCAATTAGATTGGCCAGCAGCTCTCTAAGGCGGGGTTTCCTCCCGAGTGAGCAGTGGAAATCCCGCCAGCAGCCAATTTCATTTGAGTGTGAAATGGCAGCATGGCACTTGGAGTCGATGGGGATGTGTTCCCTGCTGACTCTTCAGATAGCAGGAAGGGAGACCCTGGCATCCAAGAAATTCAGACTCGTGTCTAGTTACCTGATTTTAATCCAAATGTGGACCCCCCATACTCCACACTTTTAAAGATCCAATCCGCTGGGACCTTTCCAGAATCTTGGGAACTTTGGAAGATCACAATCAACGCATCTATTATCTCTACAGCTACTACTTTTAAGACCCGAGGATGAAAGTCATCAAGTCCAGGGAACTTGTCAGCCTTTAGTTTTAATAGTTTTCCTAATACCATTTCCCTGTGGATTGTGATTGTTTTAAATACCACCCTCCCTTTTACCTCTTGATTTTGAAGTATTCTTGGGATGTTTTTTGTGTCTTCTACAGTGAAGATAGATGCAAAATACCTGTTCAAAGCTTCTTCCATTTCCTTTTTTCCCATTATTAATTCTCCAGTCTCATTGTCTAAAGGACCAACACTCATTTTAGTTGCTCTTTTTCTTTTTAAATATTTATAGGAACTATCTGTTTTTCTATTTCTAGTTCGCTTTCTCCCTCTAATTTCTCCCTCATTTTTCTGTCATTTTTTGTTGATTTCTAAAGTCTGTCCAACCTTCTGACCTGTCATTAATATTTGCAGTGATGTATGCTTTCTTTTCTTTCAATTTGTTGCTATGTTTAACTTCTTTAGTTAGCTACAGATGACGCGTACTTCTCCTAGGGCAGAATTCTACATTCCCCAGCCAGTGGGTTTACCGGCAGGGTTGGCCATAGAATTTTTCCCACTGGGCTCTCACCCTCCCTAACCTCTCCGCCATTTTATGTTGGGACAGGCGAAGCCTTCCCAGAACAAAAAAACAGTAAAAACTGTGAAATAAGAGTACTGATCCGAATTGTTTTCTCCTTCTGGGTAGGCCGGCACCCAGCTCTTGCCCCAGTTGAGGCCTTAAGTGGCCATTTAATGACTACTTAAGGGCTGTTTCCCACTCGGCCTCAATTTTCAGGCTGGCGGGAGGATTTCAGGGGCAGGGGGAAACCTGAAAAATGACCATGCTCAGGGCTCAGGCAGGAAGAGGAGTGGGGTACCTCCATCAACAGCTTCCTTTCAACCCCCGTCCTCAACCCCCGTCAAAAGGTCTGGGCCCTGCAGCTGCTCCCTCCCATCCTGGCCTCTCCTCCAACTTCCCCATCCCTCCTCTGCCCACAACCCGGTTTCATCTTCCCTCCCTGGCCGAAAAGCCCCTGGACTTAGACTCTGGGACTGCTTGCACCAGTCTTGTCAACTGCAGCTTCTGGTGCTGCTGGGACTAAAGAGCTGCCAGCCAAACAGATTGGCCGGCAACTCTGAGGTGGGACTTTCTGCCAGCTGATTCATTTGCCGCTGAATCCTCAGGTGACAGGAAGAGAAACCCTGTCATCTAAAAAATTCTGGCACTAGAGTATTTCTTTCTCTCTGGAATATATATTGACTGAGAGCTAAGGAATATCTCCTTAAATGCCTGCCACTGTTTCTCTACTGTCCTATCTTTTAACCATTTTTCCCAGTTCACTTTAGCTAACTCTGTTCTCATACCTTTGTAATTGTCTTTATTTAAGTTCAAGTCGCTTTTCTTAGACCCAGACTTCTCACATTTCTCTCCCACAAACTGAATGTGAAATTCAAACATGTTATGATCACTTTTACCTGGAAGCTCCTTTACTATAACGTCATTAATTAAACTTGCCTCATTGCATTCTACCAAGTCTAGAATAGCCTACTCTCTGGTTGCCCCTGGAATATGTTCCTCTAAGAAATTTTCCCGAAAACACTCTATGAACTCATCTTCCAGGCTACCTTTGCCAATCTGATTCGTCCAACCCATGTGCAGATTAAAATCACCCATGATTATTGCCATGCCTTTCTTACAAGTCACCATTATTTTTTCCTGTATACCCTGTCCTTCTGTTTAGTTGCTGTTAGGGGGCCTGTAAGTGACTCCCATAAGTGACTTCTTATCTTTGTTATTTCTCAACTCTACCCAAACTGTTTCTACATCCTCAAAGTGGCTTCCCACTGGGCAACCAAAATACCCAAGAAATTTCAGTTGGGTGCAAATGATGAGTATAGGATTCCAATTTTCATTTTAGGGCAAAAGTGGACAGAAGATATGCAATTCTGTGCTAAAATTATATTTGGTGTTCTATGTATACGTTCCCCTTAGCTGCACCATAAATAACCTGTGCTGCTGCTGCACCGTGTCCCTCAAATCCAACTTATCCCTTTCTCAACTGATCCAGCTTCAAGACAGAGCAGTATCATGCAGGCCCAGAGCCAGTGGGCTTCCCCAGGGCCCTGTTTTCCACCCAGAGCTTGTAGGAACACAGTAATGAGGCCGACTGACTTTAACAGTCAGCCATCCTATAGTCAAAAACTAGTCCTATCTCAATACAGTCACTCTTCAAGGGTAGAAAACAAACTAAAAAAAAAGTTAACATCAGGTTAGAAAACTCAAGTGATGACCTAGGTAAACAGGGTTTAATGAAAATTATGTTCAAATGTCAAGCTATCCATTTAGAAATGGTGTTGCCTATAAATTCTAACATAATTTGTGGGGCAGATCTTTGGAATGGTTTTTAGCAATCTAATGGATGAATACTTGGGGAAACGTAAAATGTTAAAGGACAATTCAGTATCATTGAGAGAGTCCAGAGACCAGGGTTAAAAGTTAATCCATGCATCTGGAATTTGTTCTTCAAAGAGTTTGGTTTCTTTGCTTTGGAAAAGAAACTTGAGGTGACCATAATTTTCAAAATGAATCAGTTTGAAGAACATCAGTTCATGCCAAAGTTCAAAAACCAGGAAACCTTAGCTGAAATTTAGGATATTAGGAGTACACAGGAATGTCATACAGAACTTCTGCAAATAGTAGCAACTTTATAGAAAATATTTCCAGGTCAAGCCATTGCAGTGAACAAGGCGACTTTAATAAAAACAGAAAATTCTCAAAATTCAGCAGGTCTGGCAGCATCTGTGGAGAGAGAAATAGAGTTAACATTTCAAGTGCAATATGACTCTTCTTCAGAAGGCAGCTAAATGTGTTCCTGGAGAGAGAGAAAGGATAGAGGGCTGTGCCATCACAATGTCCGTGGAGGAGGGTTTGGGGCGGTGCAAGGATTGAGATAAGGTTATTGGGGTTTGTTTTCTTTTTCTGTTTCTAAAATCTTGGATTCCATTTACTTTACTTATTCTGCTTTTACTTACAATTGCATTTGTTAAAAAAGCAGTTTTAAAAAAAGTGCACGCTGTTTCTGTTATTTAGCCTCCCACATGTTAAGGCATCAGCCCTGGAGAGGTTGGCACTGCAGGCACCTTAACTACAGCTCTCATCTGTTCAAAGAGCAATGGCTCATTTCCTCTGGGGAAAATAGCCTCCACAGCTGCCTATTTAACACTCAAAACATTAGACAGCCTTGTATAAACAGTATTCTGTTCCAGATTATTCAATAGTCTGTTTCTTGTTCTTTCAATTATTGAATTATCCAATAAAAACATCGTAGACATAAAGCAAGGAACAAATACCATTCCTGATGATAGATAAAGAATTAGTGTAAGGCACACAGTAAAGCTTAGTTAACAAAGCCTGAGTGTGAGATTTTCAGCGATGAGCTATTGAGCTGACAGCAGTGAAAGAATCAAAAGAATTGCCAAGAAATAATATCACAGTCAAAGCAGATGGTTAATTACAGTTCCTTTCATTAGATTCCAACAAATGCCAGGGAGTTGCTAAGTTTATCCAGTAACATCCAAAACATTTGAGATGGAAAATTTGGCAATGTAGCATCCATAGTTCCAGTGCTACAAGAGCTGTTGTGCCTCCAAGATAGTGTCCGCACTGCACACACACACACTTCCAACATAGCTTGTGCCGGGCACCACCTTGATGAAGGTGTCAGGAGCATGCATTGGAATTATGGAGAGCAGGCAGATCATGTCAATACCCTGTCAGTGGCTATTGCTGATTTGATATCAGTGCTGCTATTTTCAACCTCACGACTACAGCTAAACATGCAGTGCCCGTATCTGAGCTAATGACTGTGAATGTGAGATCGAGCGGCGTTGTTTCATCAGCATCATTCCCCTCTTCCACTTCCAGTTCTTGTTTGTGCTCCAGTGCCTGGCCAAATGGCTGTTCTTGGGTACCTGTATAGAGAAAGGCACAAGGATAGGGTTGTGGTAAGGGAAAGCAAGAGGTGCATGCTTACCCAATCTGCAGCTTGTAGATCAGAAGAGATTATGGGATGAGGGCGAAGAGAGATGTGAAAGGGTAGACAAGGTCATTGGATTGCATAGAATATAGGGTACAGAACAGGCCATTCGACCCAACTAGTCCATGCCAGTATTTATGCTCCACTTGAGCCTCATCCCATCTTCCCTCATCTAAATCTAACATTCTAACCCTCTACTCCCTTTTCATTCATATCTTGTTACTCTGTAAATGCATCCATAATATTTACTTCATCCATACCCTGGGGTAGTGATTTCCACATTCTCACTGCTCTTTGGTAAAGAATTTTTTCTGAATTCCCATTTGGACTATCTTATATTGATAATCTAAATGTGCTGTCACTTTCAATGGTTTCAGCTCTGCCAATGACCATGACCTCAGTCATTTCTATTCCGCTGCTGATCAGCACCATCTACTCCATCAGGGTGAGAATGTACATCAATACTTACCAGTCAGGGGCTGCTGCCTGAGGTAGTATACCACCTTATCCTGCAAGAGAGAGGGAGTGTGGCGTAATGTGTTTTGTCATGGTTAAATAGCTGGTGGCAGCATTGTTATTTATGTGAGGGTCAGATGAAGTTATAAGCATGAAGTATGAATTGGAAGCATGAGTGTGTGACACTAGTTGTTCAGCTGGTGGAATATGACATTTGAATATTCACTCACCTTGACTGCTTGTGTGAGGTAACTGAACATCTTGTGGCACTGCCTCCTGGTCTTTGAGGCTACACTACTGGCATGACCATGACCATCAAAACTATCTGCTCCCACTGCCTTCTTGGAGGACATCCTGTCCCTTCACCTGTACGCTTGCTGCACCAAGGTCTTCAGAGAACTTCAGAGTGCACGTTCTGTTCTGTTGTACCATATTCACTTTTCATACAGACCAGGCAGCCTTCTCCAGCCACTTCCAATAATGTTGTGGCCAGAAAGCACTGCCCCTTTAAGTGATGATTAAATATACTTGGGCGCCCTGCTACGCTGTACAGCCACTCAGTGGCACATTTGGTGTCGAACAGAACGTCAATGCCATTAAAATTAGGAGGCTACATGCAGTTTGCATACTGCCTGCATCATAACAAACGGGCATGGGTCAATCATCCATTGCGATCCCGCACGCAATTTCCAGCCTTACCCAATTTTTCATGCTATTGTTTAAAATGAATTAAACATAGATCATTAATATGGAAGATTTAAGGTAATAATTTTAAAATCAATAATCTTTCAGTAGACTCATTAACTACAGAGCCATTATTGATGAGCATGATGGTTGTTGTTACTCCTGTTACTCTTCGTTTATACTCGATGGAGTTTAGAAGGATAAGGGGGGATCTGATTGAAACTTACAGAATACTGAAAGGCCTGGATAGAGTGGACGTGGGGAAGATGTTTCCATTAGTAGGAGAGACTAGGACCCGAGGGCACAGCCTCAGAGTAAAGGGAAGACCTTTTAGAACAGAGATGAGGAGAAACTTCTTTAGCCAGAGAGTGGTGAATCAATGGAATTCATTGCCACAGAAGGCTGTGGAGGCCAGGTCATTGAGTGTATTTAAGACCGAGATAGGTAGGTTCTTGATTGGTAAGGGGATCAAAGGTTACGGGGAGAAGACGGGAGAATGGGGTTGAGAAACTTATCAGCCATGATTGAATGGCGGAGCAGACTCAATGGGTCGAATGGCCTAATTTCTGCTCCTATGTCTTATGGTCTTAATCCCTCAAGATACATTAGAATCGTTCTCTCCATCTCCACATTATGCATTGTAAAAATAGTAGAGACATGCAAGTGACTCTAAAGCTGTAATCTCATCAGGAGGGGTTAGATGATTTAACATTTTTCCCCAGTTTCCGGCATCATTTGAATCCTCCAATGTGATTACTGACTTTTAATCATTCTTGATTTTCTGTTTTCTTTCTATTACATTTATGGGTCACCCATGCAAGGGCTGGAATAGTTAGAGGGGGATAGGAGGCTGGAAGGGCCAGCTGAAGACTGGGGCGAGTCAGTGTTGGGTCAGAAGAGCAGCCTAGAGTTTCAGCTGTGTTGGGAACATGCATAATACCTTTTTAAATTTAAGAGCAAAGCAGCAGGGGATCTGGAAGAATGCCTAGAAAGGGTTGAGATGGAAGCAGCAGCTCAGAGATCAGGCAGCCGGCCAAGGACTGGGGCTGAAGGTTAAGAAGGTGAAAGCAGAAGAGCTGGCAGATCAAAATGTGGAATCAGTCAGTCAAAGGCAGCCTCCAACTGCATTGAGCTTTTGCATGGGAAATTCACATTAGAAATATTTACCTAGGTAATTTAAATTGAAGAATTACTGAATATTGTGACAACATATATGAGAGAAAGAGAATGTTTATTTTGATTCATGAGCATAAGCAGTTATCGGATTCCTAAGCTTTTAACAATATTGTTGTATTTTTAATAATTATTATAAGGCAAATCTATTCAGATCAGGTGAATATTTCATTTTCTTAACAGCTTTTTTTAAATAGACAATTATGTTTTCATACATCTATAAGGAATCTGCAGAGGAAATTATTTTTCACCAGACATGTGACATAAGCATAAAAGAATTGAATTTTCCCTCG
Source organism: Carcharodon carcharias (assembly GCF_017639515.1). NCBI lineage: Eukaryota > Metazoa > Chordata > Chondrichthyes > Lamniformes > Lamnidae > Carcharodon > Carcharodon carcharias. The sequence continues at coordinate 77,576,847 of NC_054477.1, read as the reverse complement.
GGCATGGACTTTTCCAGTTTTTCTGATAATTATGTTAAGAAAAAAACATTTTAAAGTAAGGCTGATTTTGTTGGAAGAGATTAAAACATAACCTCCAGAGCTCACATTTACATGTTCAGCATTTGTCCGACTTTCTGTTTAATTTGCCCTCCCCTGTGAAAAACAATGCCTTTTGTTAGAGACCCACAGGTGCCAGCAGTCCTCTGGTACTGCTTCCAGGTGGTCATTCTTCATGTGTGAGTCATGATAGCAAGGTCCCAAAGCTCTTTTTATAACACACAAAACATAGGAGAATGCTTTTTTCCTTCTAAATTACTGACCCTCTACTGAAATTGTGGGAATGTGCAGTTTAAAGTGCACAATTTCTGACAATGCAATTTTGTTAGTTGGTTATGGAAGACAAAATGGCAGTCTCCTGTTTTATGTTAAAAGATACATTTTGAGAAGGCACTTTGATTGTCTGTGACTTAATGTCCACAAATGTGGCTTTTTCCAGGAGTGCATTCCGGATCATAATCAAAAGCAGGAATCCTGTATGATCTTTCTCTCCCCTCCCTAATCAAAGAAGCCCAATGTGAATTTTAATTCCCTCAGACTCTTAAAAATTATGGCTGGTGAATCTTCCCTGATGATGATCACTGTCAGTTTAAGGATATGCTGTTATTTGAACATGGGGCTCGCCATCTCCAATAGCAACCATCCCACCTGTTTTCAGCAAAACCCAAGATGACTCCCTCTTTCTCCCTTTCCCCATCCAAGTGAACAAAATTTCTTTCTCTCTCCCTTAAGAGTTTCTTCCTGCCACACCCCCGCCCCCACCTCATGTGGATCTTTTTCAAGAATCTTGCAACACTTTCTGCCATGCTCCCTCCCTCTCTCTCTTTCTTCTCCCTCAAGGCAGTTTATCTTCTAATACCATTTCAACAGTATGGGCTAGATTTAACCAAGCCCTGAGTGGCAGGCTTGGAGACTGGGAGGGCGGAGTTGTATTGCTGGGGAGTTGTATTGTAATAGTTCTCTAATGCGGTCCCACCGCAGGGGAAGTTTCCCAAAACAGGGGCTCAACCGCCCACCAACCAGAAGCAGACGGCCAATTTAGCCAATCAAAAGTCTAATGGAGGGCTATCTTCTGAGGCCAATGCCATTTTTCAGGTGGCAGACTGGCTCCCTGCTGCCTGGGGAGACCACCAGTTGCATGGAGGAAGCCTTCCTGCAACCTCCTGCAGGATTCATTTGAGTTGGAGGTTCCAAGGCCTGAGGAGAAGGTCATCGGCAGCCCAACATTGCCACTGGAGTGCTCCCTTTCCAAATGCTGGGGCCTGCCTGCCTGGCCCTGACTGAAAAATGAATTGTCTTCCTCTCTTGCGAGACCACATTGCAGACTTAGCAGTGGCCACCTCTCACGGTGGCACAGGGCTGCAGAACTACTGGCCCTCAGGTTGTGCTGGCAGCATGGGCAGCCAGCTTGTCCTCATTAATTGGACCATGGATTTGGTGGCAGCCAGTTAAAAGACCACCACCAGAAAGATTGCCACCACAGTCCCACTGACTGCCTGCACTGGCTCTGAATCCACATATGATCCCAACTTCAGGACTTAACCCCAGCCAAGAAAATTCTGGCCTAGCTGTTTGTCTTATCTCCTGTTCACTGGGCTAAAACTAAATGCACAATATTAAGAATTCATTCACTGGAAAAAAATTTGCTCTCCATACCCATATCAGAATAATACTTGGATTTCTGAAGAAGAAGCACGTCACTTTATGTATGAGTTGGCTCCTGGAAATTGTGTTTTTACATCAGAGAACAGATTCCTCCACATTTGTTTAATCATATTGGAAGCATACATAACGACCTTGTGTGTAGCGAACCAACTGGCTGGGTGGGGATAGTCAGATATGGAATCGAGGGGTGAAGAATATACAGTAGCCGTTTGCTAATACGGAGCTTAATAAAGAGACATGCTTTCAAAGTTTTTTGTCTTGCGCTCATCAGAACAGATGTACAAGAATACCAATGGTAAAGGGAACAACAATTTATGCTGCATAAAAAGAGAGTGCTGATTGGTTAGCAAGTGGACTCTGATTGGTAGAGGTGTTGCCATGGAGAATGCACCAGTGAACAGTTAACTGCCAAGATTTTGTTTAAATTCAAACCAGGCAGGTGGACTCTGGTCAAGGCATTGACGTGGAGAATGAACCAGGGAATGGCTGTTCCCCAAGCTTTTGTTTAGTTGAAAAAGGTGCAATGCATGGAAATGTTTTTTGTTTGCAAAGAACAGGGTCCTGTGTGTGAATATATGTTGCTTCTAGCATGCTAAAGTGAGCCAAACTGCAAGCCCGACTGATAATTTTTTTTTTATTCATTCATGGAATGTGGGCATCACTGCTAGGCCAGCAATTATTACCCATCCCTAGTTGCCCTTGTTCAGATGGCATTTAAGAGTCAACCACATTGCTGATGGACTGGAGTAACTTGTAGGCCAGACCAAGTAAGGACAGCAGATTTCCTTCCTTAAAAGGCATTAGTGAACCAGACAGTTGTTACAGCAATCAACAATGGTTTCATGGTCACCATTACCAAGACTAGTTTTTAGTTCCAGATATGTTAATTGAATTTAAATTCCACAAGCTACCATAGTGGGATTTCAACCTGTGTCCCCAGATCATCAGCCTGGGCCTCTGGATTACTAGTCCAGTAACATTACCACAATGCCACCACCTTCCTACGTCTGCTCTGATTGATGCTATTTTCCAGGTGAATGACAACTTCAGCAACAGCTGCCTCCGGCCCTTTAAATTCGGCCCGCTGCTGGATTAGTCCCACCTCTTTCCCTAATCTGCCACTGCGAATCGGGAGGCAAACATGACTGCTGGCCAATTGAATGAGGAATTTTCAAATTAAGAGAGAGATGCACGCTCATTTCTGCTTTGATATGGGGTCAGGACATGGAGACCATCGCGACATCGGGGTTCTGACCCTGGAATTGAAAACTCGCCCAGTGAGTGGGTAGACTTGTTCGCTGTCTCAGTCAAAAGATAACATCTCTGACAGCACAGCACTCCTTCAGCGCTGCACTGAAGTGTATACTAGATTATCCAGATCTCTATACTGCTGTTTGAATCCATGAGCTTCCTATTAAGAGCCAAGAGTGCTATTGCTCTGATTTGATCATTCCCAATCAAGAATTACACCGTGGAGGTCTGTTTTCTCTCCGGTTATGCAATCTGACCAATCAGAAGGATGTCACATTAACAGAGCAATGCACGCACACAGAAGGAAACTTGTAACAATCTAATTGAGATATCTGAGCAGTCACACGGAGGTGGAAATCTGTGAAGTAGATCTACACTGTGTATTAGGAGCTAGCAGAAAGCATGTTGCACAGAGCAGTATATAGAATGCTGGACTTCGCTTTATAGTTTTTGCCATTAATATAATTATCCTGAGTGTTCTGCTTACTGTTTTAATGTAATTTATCCCAGTTTATTCCCTATCATTAAAAACATTCTGCCACAACACAAAATGGTGTATCTTGTTATGGAGCAAAGCTATTAATGCAAGGAATGCAGTTTCAATAGAGTCTGCCCTTAAAAGCGTTTTACTATACGATAAAAAACAATAATTGCTTTGTTTTTCTTGCTTGAATTTCCTTCCATCAGGGTGTTTTGTATTAACTCTGATTATCAATTGTAAAAATAACTAATTTGTATGGCTGTACTCCTTATTGTGCCTCCAAATCCATTACCTAGTCCAGTGTTGAAAATGACTGTCTGTACCTGTAATTATAGTTCTGATAAATGTAGGATTGCAACTTTAAGAATAATCCTGTGCTGTAAAATCACATGATCTTTGCAAACCAATGGATTAGCAGCACAGGGAGCCTCCAGGAGAGAGTTCTTCTTTAGTTATAGAGTTGGATGCACACATGTAATGGCTGCTGCTGTCTTTTAAATAAAGTTAAATGTGCCCACCAAGGAAAGTTGCCTGGAAAACCAACTCAATATCAAACTGGTGATGAGGATAAATCAGTTCTGGTGCTGTACCTCACCCAGTGATTGTGAGAATCTAAGATAATTAAAAAGAAAGGAAGGTATAGTCATCTGAGATGCCACAGTTTGGCAGAATCGATCCATTTGAGCCAGCCACAGATGACTGGTCTCAATATGTAGAACATCTTGAATTCCACTTTCAAGCCAACAAAATCATGTGGAAGGAAAAGAGGAAAGTGATTCTCCTGAGTATTTGTGGGAGCAAGACCTACAGTTTAATTCAAAGCTTAACAACCCCCAGTGCCCCAGATTTAAAGACTTTCAGTGAATTAGTAGACCTCATTAAGGGACAGTTCCAACCCAAGCCCTTGGTCATAATGCAGAGGTTCGGGTTCAATTCACGGAATAGAGCCCCAGGGGAGACCATTGTTATCTACATGGTGAAATTAAAACAACTAATGTTAATGGAATATTGTAATTTTGGTGAATCCCTGAATGATATGCTCAAGGATTGTTTGGTATGTGGCATGCAGGAGGATGCTATTCTGCGAAGATTGTTCGCTAAAGTGGATTTTAATTTTAAGAAAGCATTAGAAATAGTGCTTATGATGGAAAGTGCTGTAAGGGATCCCCAAGAGATTCAAATGACACCATTCTCCTAGCTGGGGGTAGTAGTCAGCCAAAAGTGGCATGAAAAGCCAGGGCTCCACCACGAAGTGGGAAACAGCCCCCGCTAACCAAAAACTTAGAGGAAACAGCTTAGCAGCAAAGTTGAAAACTTATTTTCATTGAACTGGAAACAATCACACTCCTAATGATTGGCAATTTAAAAAGATAGGGTGTTATTTTTGTCATAGAAGTGGACACATATTGAAACATTGCAAAGTGAGATTGCTTCCAGGCGGCAATCAAAATCCAATGAAGTATATAGTGTAGAAGAGCTAGAAACAACCACTTCTGCCATTTATTCATTATTCAGCTTGAAAGTTGGGAAGACAGAGCCAATTATTGTCACAGTGCAAGTGAATGGTAAACCATTAAAAATGGAAGTAGGCACGGTTGCTTCTACCACTGTAATAGGAAAACACACTTTCAAATAAATAAAAGTGATCAACAATAACATTTGGAACAAATATCTGCCATGTTGAAAACATACACCGGTGATGAAATCCAGGTGAAAGGTATCACCAGAGTAACTGTTCATTATAGACACCCATAGTCATAGCAACCAGTGATGGTATTAGAAGGCAGAGGACAAAGCCTTCTAGGTCAAAACTGGTTGAGAGAAATTAACCTCGATTGGCCAGTGAGATTTCAAAAGGAAGCTGGAAGAGTTCCTGAGTTGAAAAAGGAACAAAGGTACTTCAGAAAGAGCCTGGAGTGTCCAAGAACCACAACAGGATGAAAAAGGATTGTGTAAGCATTCAGCAACCTGAAGAAATGAAGACTGTCTTAAACAATGACATGGAAGAACAGCAGAAGAAACCCAAGGAGACTCTGCTGAATGGCAGAATTCAATTTGAAGCAAGTGAGCTTTGCAAAGAAAAGGAAAACCTGTTGAAAGACCTTCACACACTACAAGGATCCCTCCGGTCAAAGTTTGTACCTCTGGAAAATTATGAAGAGAAACAGTCACTCAAGGTTCCAGGAGGAAGCCAACAGATACAAAAATGAGACAGAAGAGCTGAAGGATCAGCTGAATGAACCTAAAGAGTCCTTGAAAGGAAAAGTTGTAGAACTTTCCAAGATGTGAATAGATAATGAAGTCATGGGTAGCTCAACTACTGAACTAAGACAAGTTGAGATTGCATCTGAGCAAAGTCTGGCCGACAAAAAGAAGTCAAAAAGAAGGCTGAGACTAAATTCTGTGTTTAAAAGATGGTGACACGTAGAAAGAGGATGCAGAATTACTGATGAGGCACCATCTTCGAATAAGACGAAGCTTAATACTTCCCAATTTAGAGGGGAAGGTGGAGAACAGTCAAGGGAACCAAAAGGCGACTCATGATTTTGTGTATTCGGGAGTGACAATTTACTGTTGAAGAAGCAGCATATGTAAGGAATTTTGGCAGACGACTGAAATGGTTACCTAGTAAAGTAAGCTCTGTGACTGGACCATTATGATGCCACATGGAAGTGGAGGGCTGGATCCACCCATAGGCATGTGGATCATTTAAGAAGGAGGGAGATACCCCCAACAAAATGATGTTCTGCCTGTAACCATTGTTGAACCTGTGGTTCCTGTTGAAGTTTCTCAACCAAGGATAGGCATGCCCAACCTCTGTCTCTGTCAGGGTGGAAGACACTGAACTGCATGTCTGTAATGAGGTATCTGATAACGCGGTTCCAGAGAATGTGATTCCTGCAAAAGAATTGGCGTGGAGCTATGAAGTTCCACATGGAGCAGGAAACCACCTGAAAGAGCAAACCTGTAATTTTATGACCTGTGTAAATATTGTGATGTCTTGAGATAAATATTCTTATAAATACAAAGTGTAGAGAAAAGTTAAAGGGGGAGGAACGTAGTAATTAGAGTTCTGATAAACATAGGACTGTAGCTTTAAGAATAATCCTGTGCTGTAAGATCACAATGGGCTAGCATCACAGGAAACCTCTAGGAGGGAGTTCTTCTTTAGTTATAGAGTGTGATGCACACGTGTAGTTGCTGCTGCTGCCATGTAAATAAAGTTAAATGTGTCCACCAAGAAAAGTTGCCTGGAAAATCAACTCTATAACAGTATCTTAATTGTTATACATAAAACTGCAGCACGCAGTGTGGTTGGCAGACATCTTCCATGGCACTGACTTGTGAGCGTAAATATATTTTAAATTTATATTGCTAATTTGCTTTTATGATGGCAGCCACCTGAATTGCACTTTGAGCTGGAGTCATTTATGCTTAAATCAGCTGTTTTATGCAAATGTTCTTTCATGAAAGAACCAAAACGAGTGCAGATAATAGTACATCAGTTATAGGGGTGCTGTCACAAAATCATAATTCATGTATATGAAGAATTTGTTGTTACGGACGGGAGAGGAACAGTTTAACCTGTGCTGATTTCCTCTTACCACCTGTCTGTAAGCAGGTGTTTTGAACTAATTTTTAAAAGAGTAGGCTATGGCGTGTTTTCCCAATTTTACTAATAATCCACAGCAAACCCCGGTTAGGATTAACTCAGAAGGTAAGTTCGTTTCACACATTCAACCCTGGAAAAAAAGAGTGTTTGCAACGCCCCGCTCTAAATATACAGTAAAGGTGGGGAGATAGAGGAAATGAGTTCTGCAGCGCAAGGACCACAGAAAATGGATATTAATTCACCTGAGTTCCAGAGTCCAAAGAATCTGTCCAGAGGGTGTTTCCTTCCTGGTGGGGTTCCATTCTGATGTGTTTCTGGCTGGTTAAATGAAATAAAAGCACTTGAATTGAATCATGCTGCTGCACGAGGGGCTTTCCTGTTTTTAAACCACTTGGCAAGCCTTAAGCAGAGATTTTTAGACTCGAGCAGGCTTTGTGGAGTTGAGACTGCTTACCCAGCCTGGCTGCTGGAGTTCTTTCCAGTTGGTGTTAAAACGACAGACTGGCTGTGCAGACCAGAGATGTGATATCAAACTATCCAAAAGACTGGAGGCTTGGATCATGTGACCTTCTTTCTCCACAATGACTTCAGAAGGGATGTTTCTACATGTCTGGAATTGAATTTGATTTCAGGATTCATGATGTCTCAGCCATTTGTTGTTGAAAGGGGTGCCATCTATGTTGAGGGTGTGGCATTTGGAAAGCCATTGTCTCAAGCAGATCCATTGACTCCACTAGCAAGGTTGGCTTATCAAGTGAAAATTACATCTCTGTAGTTCTCTTTGAAATTGGTCTGAACAGTCTGGCGTGAGTCTGAAAGTATCTGTCTAGGCACAACAAAGTGTGATATTCCAGAAACTGAGGAAAGAATTATTTTGTCCTTAACTCCTGGGCATAGCCCCCAAGCAGAGGACCAACCCTATGATCAGGTGACTTGTAGCAGCTATCTTAATTTTATTTGTTTAGCAGAAAAAGACCAGTTTTAAAAATAAATAGCAATAAGGATTAAGTTTTTAAATTTATAGTGGTGGTTTTTTTTGCACGATGTAGGAACCCAACATTGTTTACAAGTTTACAAAAATCATAAACATTGGACATTTCACTCCGACATCTTGGGCAAGACTTTCCCCATGGGCTTCAGGATCCTGACCTCAACCTCAAAGAGGGATTAGAAGCCCGCACCGTGTGGGGAAACAGTCACGTGGCCAGAGGGTGGGCTCACCATCCAATTAAGAGTGGTGGGTAAGCTCTCAAAATTGGAGAGCCAATGGTAGGTGCTCTGGCACTGAAGGAGCAGAAGCTTGCCCTTACAGATAAGTAAGGAAGAGGACCCCTCAAAATGAAGGGTGCCCTCTCTGCAACTTTTTAAATTAAGTAAGGGCCTCAGCAGCCAGGCCACCTCCACAGAGTGGCCTACAGCTGAAACCAGGCAGACAGGGAGGGCCTCTAAGTCTGCTTGGAGCACTGCCCTTTGGTCTTCCACCAAATGGCTACCTCCAGATAACTGCAATCTTCCCTGATGCCTCCAGGGACCTATTGGCCAACTGGAAAATCTAACAATAGGCCTTAATAGCTTTTAATGAGGGCAATTAGCTATCTTTCACTTGCCAAGTGGATAACTGCTACTCATCCATCTCACCTCTGGGAAAATGGCCCAGGGCGGGATAGAGCCAGGGAACAGGAATACCAGGAAATAGGAATATCAGGCAACAGTACAAACGTACATGCTCATCTGCCTGCTTCCATACATGCCCAAATTTGGTCTAAAAATTCAGCCCTCTTGATCAGAAGTCTGTTAATAAGCAAACCACAACCAAACATTGCATCCAAGGTGATTAGTACTGCAGGAAGAACTCAGAATGAAATTGAGGTGAAATATGTAAATGTGCCGTCCACTGTACGAGAGCATATATTCAGGCAATATTTTCTTCCAGGTAATTAGCCATTCAGCTTCTTCAGATCATCCAACATTATTTTTGAGTACCCAGCAACTGGGTGAAGCAGTAGCCTATCGTATGATCCCTGAGGCCTAATTTGAATTCAGTCCAAATCTGACTGGAAAGGAACAAAATCAACTCATTTCCATGTGCTTGTGGATTCATATCAGTTTGGTCCCAATTAATGTTAATTTTGCTTCAAGCAGCTGGAAGAATTGTTGATGTATGAAATGGAAATGTTACTATCATTCCTTTTGAGCTTGAAACATAGGAAGTGTGTAAGGGAACAGTAGAGGACTCAGCAGCTCACACTGCATGCCTAATCAAGGAATATGTCCCATTCCTCAGCAGCAACATCCCTCACTTTGAGCTCAAAGGCTGAAAGAAGGGAAAGAGCATTTTTAACTATTGTGCAAGCAAGCACTAGAAGAGTTTAAAGCAAACAGTCATTCCCTTAGGGTGCACAGCTACTCATGAATTATAAAGATAAAAGGTAGCAATGTGGCCACAGACCCGTATAGCTGCCTAGAGGCAGCCTCCTGGTAGCAGACCTCCTGGTGCTCTAGGCAGTCTTGGTCATCTTTTATCACAAGGCACTGGCTGATTCCATCTGCCAAATAAAACTTTTATGTGCCCTTCATTGGGTTTTCCTTTAACAATACCAGAAGTAATGAGCTGTGGAGTGTGTGAATTCTTAGTTAATCAGTGTATATTATTTCAAAGAGGCATAATGAGAGAGCACAATTTTGATTTCCTATAATGTTAAATTAATGTTGCTGCTTTTAAAATATTGTTAATAAAATTATTTTTGGAAAAATCATATTTTTCAAAGAGCAAAGTCTCACCAGGCTGTGTATCAACTAATATGATACATTTATAATGCACATTTTGGTGTGCAGAACAATAATGGCCTTTGGTAAAGAAAGACATTCTAAAAATATCCTGTAAAGCTACTGTTGATCCTGATATATCTTGATGTTATAACTTCACAGGCCTTTGGGTTTATCTTTAAATGTTTTCTGAAACTAAAGTTGGAAGATTGAATTGATAGGTTTATTTTTTTTTCCAAACTTTGGATTTCATTTCCTTTTTGTTATGTGTGAGTTAATGTATTTGCATAAAGTTACTCAAGACTCTTTTCAATGCAGTTGTTTACTCATTTACCTAAAACAGTTTAACAGTCGCTTTAAATTATATACAAAGGAAATTCTCACAAAATTGTTAATCATGACACGATAAGATGATGTTAAATGGGTTTTCCTCCCAGTTACTGCGCAATCTGGGGCAGATTTGGGATAATAAGTTAACTAAAATAATTCTTAGAGACTACCACCTCAGATTAACAGGTAAAAAGCCACCTGAAATATATTGCAAAAAAAAAACAGTATGCTCCAGGGACACTAAAACAAAAAGAAGCCACAGTTACTTAAAGGTTTGGATGCCTTTTAAATGCCAGCTGCAGCATTTGGGGCTGAAGTTGTATGCTATTGTTTGCTTCTCCTACTCACACAGTCTTGCTAGCAGGCCCAATTTGAGCTAACAATTTACTATGTGTAATTAATGAACCAACTGCAAAATTCAATGATGTCAGCCCAGGATGAATTCATGGATGAGAAAGTTGAGAGTTTGGGCTGGGCTTTCACGGAGCCTTCCCAACTCCGCAGACTTTTAAAAATGATGGGGGTCCGGATGCTATTTTTGCTGGTAGGGGAAATAGGGTGGGGCATGATTCACACCAGATGGAAAGCTGAGCTCAGCAGGGCCGTTCAAACAGAACCCATTTTAGCTATTCCAAGGGCTTTAACGCGCACTGTAGGAGGCATAAATTGATGGAGTAGACATAAAGGCTCTCGAAAGGTGGATAAGGTCTATATAACTGTCATGCTTTTAAGTTTTTTTAAATCCCCTGCTCTTTAAACTTTAAAACAAACAGGCTGCAGCTGTCACTGAGAGTTTAAAAAAAAGACCTGCTGTACTATTTTGATTGACCAGCCATCCGCTGCAAAGAAATAAAAAAAGTGACATTTGGTCATGCAGTTTCAATAGAGTTCTTTGTTGACATTTCCCCAAGGGCTTTCATTACGTCGTTATGAATGCTTGGCCAAGCTACAGAAGCAACATAATCCCCACAGGGCGTTTTGAGTTTACAGTATAATTACAGTTTAAAGAGTCTATTAAAAGATTAGCCATCTTCGATGTAGTCTGAATAGAAGTTGGTTTTTATAAGACATGAACCACTTGAGATTTAAAAGCTTTGAATGAGTTTTATGACTGGGAGTTTTTTTTTTACTTTCAAGTATGCAGGTGTTGGATCTGTATTAGATTATTAGAAGTTTTTTTTTCATCTCCACATGGTTTATGATGTCTGTCCATGGCAGATACTGGGTGAGTTGGCATGGAGAGAATGAGGGGTCATGTGGGGTCATGAGTTGGCATAGAGGGTATGAGGGGCCATTGGGAGGGGTAGCAGGCCTTCTAATCAGTCCATCTCTGCACTCGCCTACCCATGCAGCCACCAACACTTGTTCTGAGTTGGTGGGTCCAACTCCTGTCCTGCATCACCCCTCCTTACCACATCAGAGCAAAAATCACATGTTTTAGAGTGCTCTTTATTGAGGCAGGCCTGGAAAGTCAGGAAATTTCCCAACTCATGCTACCCGCCTTGGTAGCCAAAACCTGGCTCTAAATGTCTTTTTAAAAAAAACACATACTCTCTTGGAAGCAGCCAGTAGTTATACCTTTAACTTTATAATCCCTCCATAACTGGATAAACCCGCATAACTCTTTCATGCCAGGGTTCATGAAATTGTTCACCCTGTCTATAGAGTTTCTCTGCATATAATAGCAACTCCATGGCATGAAGATCCTGCCCCCACACGCCCCCCACATACCTCTTTGTTCAGTCATTGATCCAAAATCATAACTTTTAACGTATCATCTAAATTAATGTTCAATATTTTGTTTCATTCTCTGGAAATTTCTAATATAAATTGGGACAGATCTTGCAGTCCTAGCAAAGCATTGCAAGGACTTCTGGGTGCTGCATATTCTTCCATACCACTAAACTGATCTCATCCAATAATGCATATTGCATCCTCAGTCCAGTGGGTTGCATTGGGATGCCTGTTTTGTGCCTTGCAGCTTGATTGCCAAAGTTAATTGAGGCTGGGCTCTCAAAATCACAGGGTTCTCTTCAATGGTGCACTCCAGTCGTCCCAGAGTCAAAATCATGACTTCTGTGTGTTATTTTAACATTTTTAAGATACTTTCTTTTCTTGCATTACAGTTAAATCACAAACATAACACCAACTGCAAGCATATAACAATTCCGCATAACGTCAAGCCAAGATAACCTGTCTGGTTTTACTATCTGTAGATCAGCTAAGCAGATTACTCCAATTAAACCACAGAAGCTCAGCCAGCAGCTGTAGAGAGAACAAACAAGTTTACTTTTCAGGTTAGCTTCTTTTTGAGAACGAGGAAATAAAAGATGAACAAGTGTATTTATTAAAAGAAACGAAGGTGAAAAACAAACTTCTAACACAAAGAAAATAGCGGTGGCGTGATCATTAGCTGATGTACAGTTCATTTCTGTAAAGCAATGAAAAGTAGCAGTAATTTCGACTGCTAAAGAGATTATGTAAATACATAATGGAGTGAGACATTTATTCCAGGAAAAGACAAGCAAAAGGGAGCACACAGATTGTGGATTAGGTTTGAAACTAAAATACACAATGCTGGCAAAGTACCATAAGTCCATCAACCCCAAAAACAACAGATTATCACCATGGGGCAACTCTTCATCCTCCTTCCTCTCCCTTGCAGCATTATGTTCTGATGAAGGATTTCTCCCTTACCCCTGCCTTCAAATACTGCTAGATTTACCCCACATCAATTACAGGCCTCAGCTATATTGTCCAATTCTTTCCAGCAGGGCTTGAAGTTAATGAAGTCAATGTTCAGGCTGTGTGTTCCCAAGAGAAGAATAAGATCTTGTTCTTGAGACTTCAGAACAAGGCTGTTTGCTGGAGACGTTTGGAACTGGCACTCAAGAATGAAATAAAATCATTATCTAAAGCCTTAGGTTTTTTTCACTGACTGGTTATGTATTGACCAATCACATCTCAGAAAAAATTCATGAGAACACAGCTGCTTTGACTGACGAAACCTCATTTTGGTCCCAGTATCAGTGGTGACCATCAGCAGCAGAATATTGGTAAAGTGATATCTAAGAGGGGTGATTCTCAAGCAGCAACCCTGAATATTCCTGCTCCCAGAGCCAGCAGCACTGTCTCGCCTGATACCTAAGTGGCAGACCAGCTGTTCTGTTGGCAGGTTCTCCAGGCAGCTCTGTTTGTTTTTGCTGGCAGATTTTTTTGAAGGTGAACACTTTTCATGATGTGTGTCATCTGTGGTTCTGTGGGAGCAGAAAGAAGGATTTCTGTTTGGGCCTATCCCAAAATTCACCGTGTCAAAGTCAATGGGGAGTCTCAGGTTTTTCATAATGTAATTTGAAGTACTTGGGTACAATTCTGTTCCATCTATTAAACACTATGTAGAAAGATGAAAAGCTCCTGATGGTCAGCTAAGATTATACTATGAAGAGAGTGGGACAGCTCACAGATAACAAATGCAATAGACTGTGAAAAACTGAAAATGTTTGAAATGGTTCATTAGGATAGAGAACAAAAACAGAATTACCTGGAAAAACTCAGCAGGTCTGGCAGCATCAAGACTTGGGAAACAGTGTGTTATAGAGTTGATTTTCCAGGCAACTTTTCTTGGTGAACATATTTCACTTTATTTACAAGACAGCAGCAGCAACTACATGTGTGCATCAAATGCTATAACTAAAGAACAACACTCTCCTAGAGGCCCCCGCACTGCTAACTCATTGGTTTATACAGATCATGTGATCTTACAGCACAGGATTATTCTTAAAGCTACCATCCTACGTTTATCAAAACTATAATTACTACATTCCTCCCCCTTTAACTTTTCTGTACATTTTGTATTTACAAGCATATTTATGTCTTGACATTACCATATTTACACGTCATCAAATTATAAGCTCAGTCTTTCAGGTGGTTTCCTGATCCATGTAGACCATCATAGCTCCACGACTTCAGATTCCTTTGCAGGAAACACAGTTTCTGAAACCACATTAACATTAGGTACTTCATTAGGCACATGCAGTTAAGTGTCGTCCACTCCAACAGAGACATCAGGCATGTCTATCCTTGGCTGAGCAACTTCAACAGGAACCACAGGTTCAGCAGTGGTTACAAGAAGAACATCATTTTGTTGGAGTAGCTCCCCTTTTCTTAAATGATCCACATGCTTATGGATGACCCAACCCTTCACTTCCATCCTGGTATGACAATGGTCCGCTCACAGAGCTTACTTTACTAGTCCTCCGCTGAAATTCCTTACTTATGCAAATCACGAGTCACTTTTTGGTTCACTTTACTTTTCTCCACCTTCCACTCCAAATTGGGAAGTATCAAGCTTAGTCTTGTTCGAAGGTGGTGCCTCAACAGTAATTCTGCAGGTGATGCTCCTGTTGTAGTGTTGGGGGTTGTTCTCTAGTGAAATAGGAAAAAAGCAAGCTTAGTTTCCAATGATTTACCTGTTAACTTTTTTGTTCCCATCTTTAAAAGTTTGTACTGCTCTTTCTGACAGTCCGTTAGATGATGGATGGTACGCTGATACCATTGATCCTGACAAATCGTTGAAACTCAGCACTCGTAAATGCAGTACCATTATCTGAGACAATTACCCCCAGCAATCCATCAATGGCGAAGCTTTGGCGTAGTTTTTTTGTTGCAGCGCCTGACATTGGTGACTTTACCTCATAAGAATCTAACCACTTGGAATGAGCATCTATACTCAGTAGAAACATGGTTCCAAGAGAAGGACCAATGTGATCTGTGTGTAATCTCACCCAGGGTCCACCAGGCCACTCCCATGGGTGTAATGGGGCTGCCACCGACTACTTTTGTAGCTGGTGACATTGCACACAGCGATTTACCACCTTTTCAATATCGCTGTCCATCCCCGGCCACCAAAGATAACTTCACGCTATCGTTTTCATTCATGAGATCCTTGGAAGGGCATTGCGTAGCTCTACTAAGAGTGGTTCCCTTCCTTGTGAAGGAACTACTACTTGTGTACCCCATAATAGAATATCATCTTGACTGCTCATCTCGTGTCTTTGGTTGAAAAATGGCTTCAATTCATCAGAGACTGGTTCCAGGAACCAACCATGTAACACTTGGTCTCTCACTCAAGGCAGGACTGGATCATGACTCATCCAGTTTCTTATCAGACTGGTGAGGAATCTAGGAAATTCATCACTCACTGTTCTCTTGCAAAGGAAGGCAACTTCGGGCATCAGCATTTGCTATATAAATCACTGGTCTATGTATAATGGTGTATTCATATGCTGCCAAAATTAGGGCCCATCTTTGTATTTATGCAGAAGTTATGGGAGGTATAGCCTTTTCCTTGCTAAACAGACCCAAAAGTGGTTTGTGGTCTGATACTTTTCTGAAATGTCGCCTATGCACGCATTGGTGGAATTTTGTTACACCAAAAATAAGCGACAGATCTTCCTTTTCGATCTGAGAATATCCTTTTTCAGCTGCGGTAAGTGTCCTGGATACGTAGCTTATCGGCCTCTCTCTGCAGTCATCCATCTTGTGAGATAGTACTGCTCCCACCCCATAGGGGGATTGCAAGTGAGTACCAATTCCTTTGCCAGATCATAATGCACTAGCAAATTTGAAGAGTGCAAGAGCTATTTTACTTTAATGAAAGCTTCTTCTTGGGATGACTCCCAAACCCAATGCTGGTTATTCTTTAGCATTGAATGTAGAGGGGCTAGAACTGTTGATAAATTTGGTAAAAATTGGCCATAATAACAACCATCCCTTAAAAATGATTTAGGTTCAGAGCGTTCTTAGGTGCAGGTGCCTCTCTGATTGTTTTAACCTTCTCTTCAACAGGGTGTAACCCTTGGGCATCTACCCGGTGGCACACATAAATGAATTTATTTGCCTGAAAAGTGCAAATTTCCTTCTTCAGGCACACTCTTGCTTCTTTTGGAAATCTCACTGGCCAATCAAGGTTAATTTCTCTCAGCCAATTTCGACCTAGAAGATTTGGTCCTCTACCTTCTAATACCATCACTGGTAGTTGTGCCGATTGATGTCTATAATGAACAGATACTCTGGTGATACCTTTTAATTGGATTTTTTCACCTGTGTATGTTTTCAACTTGGCAGATGTTTGTTCCAAATTTTATTGTTGATCACCTTTATTTAAATATCTGAAAGTGTGTTCTCCTAGTTCAGTGGTAGAAGCACCCGTGCCTACTTCCATTTTTAATGGTTTACCGTTCACTTCCACTGTGACAATAATTGGCCCTGCCTTCCCAACTTTCATGTTGAATAATGAATAAATGTCAGAATTGCTTGTTTCTGGCTCTTCTACACTATATACTTCATTGGACTTCGATTGTTGCCTGGAAGCCTTTTTAAATCTCATTTTGCAACATTTCCATAGGTATCCACTTCTGTGACAAAAATACACTCCACCTTTTTAAATTGCCAATCGTTAGCAGCATGATTGTTTCCATGTCAATAAAAATTAGTTTTCGACTTTGCTGCTAAGCTGTTTCCTCTCAATTTTTGGTTAGCGGGGTCTGTATCCCACTTCACAGCAGAGTCCTGGCTTTTCGCACCACTTTCAACTAACTGTTACCCCCAACTAGGAGAACTGTGCTATTTTGCACTCCTTGAATTGTTTGTGAATCCCTTAGTGCTTTCCATCATAAGTGCTATTTCTGACGCTTTCTTAAAATCAAGATCTACTTCAGCCAGCAATCCTCTTGCACACCACAGACCAAACGATCCCTGAGCATATCATTCAGGGTTTCACCGGATATTCCGTTAGTTGTTTTAATTTCACCACGTAAGTAGCAATGGTCTCTCCCAGGGCTTTATCCCGTGAATTGAACCTGAACCTCTGCATTGTGACTGAAGGCTTGGGTTGAAATTGTTGCTCAACAAGGTCTACTAATTCACTGAAAGTCTTAGAATCTGGGGCACTCGGGGGCCATCAAGCTTCAAATTAAACTATAGGTCTTGCTCCCACAAATACTCAGGAGTATCACTCCTCTTTTCTTCCCCCATGATTTTGTTGGCTTGAAAGTTGAAAGGCAAGACGTTCTATATATTGAGACTAGTCATCTGTGGCTGGCTCAGATGGATCGATTCTGCCAAACAGATGAGTATATCTTCCTTTCTTTTTAATTATCTTAGGTACTCAAAATCGCTGGGTGAGGGACAGTACCGGTTCTGATTTATCCTCATCGCCAGTTTGTTATAGAGGTGATTTTCCAGGCAACTTTTCTTGGTAGACACATTTAAATTTATTCACAAGACAGCAGCAGCAACTACGTGTGTGCAACAAACTCTATAACTAAAGAAGAGCTCTCTCCTAGGTGAAGGTGTATAAAAAGCTGGTTCAACCTCAACTGGGTATTATGTCCAATTCTGGGCATCACACTTTAGGAAGGACGGGAAGGCTTTAGAAAGCCTGCAGAAAAGATTTATAAAGATAGTCCTAGGGGTGAGACACTCCAGTTTTGTGGCCCAGTTTTGAGTTGCTAGGCCTGTTCTGAATTGATCACATTTAGCACAGTGGTAGTGCCACACAACAATGGAGGGTGTGTTCAGTGTGAACATGGGACTTCATATTCACAAGGACTGTTCCGTGGTCACTCCTACCTATATTGTCATGGACAGATGCATTTACAACAGGTTAGTAGTCCTACTACTAAGCCACCCTTGGTGGTGGATCTTGAAGTTCTCTGCCCAGGTACATTCTGAGCCCTTGTCACTATCACTGCTTCCTCCAAGTGATCTTCAACATAGAGAAGTACTGATTCATCAGCTAACTGAGGGCAGTAGGTGGTAATCAGCAGGAAGTTTCCTTGCCCTTGATTGATCTGATACCATGAGACCATGGGGTCTGGAGTTAATGTCGAGGACTCCCAGGCCAAGTTCTTCACAACTGTATACCATTGCTGCTGCTGAGTATGCGAGGGTTGGTGATGGCTTCTGGGACTTCTGGTGTAGGTATGATTTGATGAGTATGACTATGTCAGTCTGTTGCTTGACTAGCCTGTGGGACAGTTCTCCCAATTTTGGCACAAGCCTCCAGATGTTAGAAAGGAGCACATTATGCCATTGTTGTTTCCAGTGCCCAAGACGATGCCAGTGGATCCATCCGTTTTTGTTCCTTTTTGACTTTTCTGTAGCAGTTTGCTACAACTGAGAGGCTTGCTAAGTCATTTCAGAGGGCAGTTAAAAGCCAACCGCATTGTGTGGGTCTAAGGTCGCATGTAGGCCAGACCAGGTAAGGATGGCAAATTACTTTCTCTGAAGGACATTAATGAACCAGATGGGATATTTTTCAATAATCGATTATAGTTTCATGACATAATTACAGACTAGCTTTCAATTCTAAATTTTCTTCATTAGTTAATTTAATGTATTTATTAATTGAATTTGTCATGGTGCAATTTGAACCTGTGCCCCTTGGGCATTAGCTTGGGCCAGTGACAATACCACTATGCCATCATCCCTACTGGGATGGCTGGTTAGGCTCTTGACACTGGAGGGCCAATTAGAGGCTGCATTGGAAGGTAAGTAAGAGAGAGGGCACTTCAACATGCAGGCACCCTTTTCTCAACCCTTCAAAATCTTTAACTAAAAAACAATAGATTCAGCAGCCAGGTTGGCAGTATGGGAAGGTTGGGGCCGTGGGGAAGAGGTGTATTGGGTGGAATCCCCTCTAAAGGGTGACCTTTGCTGATCTCTCAACCAGACAGGCAGGGAGGGCTTCCAGGCTTGCCTTCTGCACTGCATCACCCACCCCCCCACCCCTGGCAAAGATTGCTGTTGGATGCCCGCCAGGTATCTAAACTGGCCTCCCATGGTTGCTGTGGGAAACTAGAAGGTAACCAGAAAAATCCAGTCAGCCTTATTTAAATGCCCTTAATGAGCCTGATCAGCTTTGCACCACATGTGGGTGGGTAGCCCTGCCAACCCTGATCCTATCTTCAGTAAAATTGTCTGGAGTCAGGATGAAACAGCACGCCAGTCAACAAAGCTATTTTTTGGCCCTATCCAGCTCCAATCACAGCCCAAGCAGGGGCTGAAAATTCAGCCTATAGAATTTACAACACAGAAAGAGAAATAAACATACAAATTGGGAGCAGGAGTAGGCCATTCGGCCCCTCGAGCCTGATCCTCCATTCAATGAGATCATGGCTGAACTGATTGTAACCTCAACTCCACATTCCCACCTAACCCTGATAACCTTTCACCCCCTTGCTTATCAAGAATCTACCTAGCTCTGCCTTAAAAATATTCAGACTCTGCTTCCACTGTCTTTGAGGAAGAATTCCAAAGACTTGCAACCTTCTGAGAAAAAAATTCTCCTCATCTCTACTCTAAATAGGCAACCTCTTATTTTTAGATATTGGCCCCTTGTTCTTGATTCATTCATCAGAGGAAACATTGTCTCCACATCCTCTCCACATCGCCCCTATCAAGATCACTCAGGATCTTATGTTTCAGTCAAGCTACCTCTTACTCTTCTTAAATTCCAGTGGGTGCAAGCCTAGCCTGTCCAATCTTTCCGCATTAGACAATCCGCCCAATCCAGGTAGTAAACCTTCTCTGAACTGCTTCCAATGTATTTACATCCTTCCTTAAATAAAGAGACCAATACTGTACACAGTGCTCCAGATGTGGTCTCAGCAATGCCCTGTATAACTGAAGCGTAACCTCCCTATTTTTGTATTCAATTCCCCTTGCAATAAACGATAACATACTAATAGTTTTCCTAACATTTGCTGCATCTGCATACTAACCTTTTGCGATTCATGCAGCAGGACCCCTAGGTCCCTCTGAACCTCAGAGCTCTGCAATCTCTCACCATTTAGATAATATGCTTCTTTTATCCTACCTTCCAAAATGGACAGTTTCACATTTTCCCACAGTACACTCCATTTGCCAGATCTTTGCCCACTCACGTATCTATATCTATTTGTAGCCTCCTTATGTCCTCCTCACAACTTACGTTCCTACCTATCTTTGTATCATCAGCAAATTTGGAAACCATTCCTTCATCCAAGTCATTTATATAATTTATAAAAAGTTGCAGTCCCAGCACTGATCCCTGTGGCATGCCACTCATTACATATTACCAACCTGAAAAAGACCCATTTATGCCTACTGTCTGCCTCCTGTTAGCCAGCCAATCTTCTATCCATGCCAATATGTTACTCCCTAAACCATGAGCTTTTATTTTCTGCAAAACTATTGATGTAGCACTTCATCAAATGCCTTCTGGAAATCTAAGTACAGTACATCCACCAGTTCCCCTTTATCCACAGCACATGTTACTTCCTCAAAGAACTCCAATAAATTGGTAAGCATGATTTGCCTTTCACAAACCATGTTAACTCTGCCTGATAACCCTGAATTTTTCCAAGTGCCCTGCTATAACGTCTTTAATAATAGCTTCTAACATTTTTCTTCTGACGGAATTAAACACCCCTACTGCAAAGCTTCTCTGTAATGATTTAAAAAATCACATTTTCAAAAAGATGCTTTTTTGCAAAGTTTATCTTTATTTTAGCTTTTATCTTATCACCGTTTATTCCACTATCTGAAACTTTAAATTCAAAGTAAGGATATTAAGTGTGTTTAAGTTCCTGGTTTCTTGTATGAGAATATTTCAATGTGATTACCTCCTCTCTTCAGACTCCTCATAATTTTGAACACAACTATCAAATCTCCTCTTAACCCTGTCTCCTCTATAGAGAACTGCACCACATAACTGGAGTGTCTCATCCCTGGGAGTATCCTTATAAATCCTTTCTGCAGGCTGCCTAGAGCCTTCATGTCCTTCCGAAAGTGTGATGCCCAGAATTGAACATAATACCTTGTTGAGGCTGAACCAAGTTTTTATACACCTTCATTATATCTTCCTTGCTTTTGTACTCTGTACCTCTCTTTATGAAGCCCAGGATCCCAGTTGTTTTCTCAACTGTGCTTTCAACCTGCTAAATTTTAGGAACGTTAAAAAAATATGAAAAACTAATCAGAACTGTGCATGAATTTTATTTCTACCGATTAAGTTTACATCTCTCTATCTCTTGTGCAAGCAACCCTGGACAGTCAGTTATAATGAACAGTGAGGCGAAATGACTTACATACAGCATAAAGGTCAGGAAATGACATTGGAGATGCATTTACAACAATCTCATGTTACTTGCATTTAATCTGCAAGTTCATGCTTGTTCCAAGAGGAGCTTCTTGATCCACCTGTTTGGCCACCCAAAATGTGTGATAGAGAAAGAGAGCAGGCATTTCAGATCTGCATCCCGTTATCCTATGTCTGTGCTTATGATATGTTTGAGACAGAAAAATCAGTCCATTGACTGAGCAATTGGCTTTAACTGCTGGTCAGCTGGCCTGCCTTTTTGAGCCTGTTATAAACTTCCTGAAATATGCCCATTGCTTAACTGGTAAATCCAAGATAACAGTATTCTTCTGTGAAACGACACAGGCAAGCAGGGCTGACACCTGGAACTTCCCGGCCAGCCATATTTACCAATATAAGGCAATTGGCAATCAGACCAATTTAAAGCAGTGTAGATTAAGTAACAGTCATATTTATTAATAACAGTGTGATCTCAGTCACTGTGATTTCTTCAATACTAAGCACTTTTTATTAAATCCGACATTATCATCCAAGCTTCAGGCTCAGTGGGTTATGGAAACCACATTGATCTCCCAAATGATTACTGCCCATTCCTATTGGACTTTCTGTTTAATTTTTATATTATGTTTCCAATCTGTAGAGGACATTTTTCCATCTGTGTCTGCTGTTAACGATAAGCAGAAAGGCTTCATTAGTAAACTAGGCCTTTATGCTAAGAGAAAATTTATTGTACAGCATCTGAAGTGAGATAATATAAGATTCCACATGACAGCAAAATCTAGTTAACCAGCAGTCCTCTAGGGGATAAGTATATAAGCTGATGTTTATCTGCTCTCCATTTACTGTTACTGTATCATTAATTATTCAGAGCGAAGAGTGGATAAGTGACACTTCTAGAACATACTCGGGCTCACTATATTCTTCTGACTCTATACTCTTTAGACAGGTTTTATTAGCTGAGCACCTATCTTACCTGCAGTGTTTAATGAGTAGGTGGCATGGCCTTGTTTTAATATTCCCGAACAAATTTAATCAACGGCCAACTCTTTTCATAGCACATCAGAGCCTGTGGTGCATTGAGTGCAGGTGAGATTAGGTTACTACTGACAGTTGATCAAAGTGCAGTGGAGCCTTGTTTCCTCGTTGCATTTCCTCAATCTATGTCACACAAAGGGAGAAATCAGCAGGAAGCATTACTGTATTAAAGAGGGAGCTGAAACCATATTTGGTGTCTAATAGAGGGGATTCGGAGATAAATCAGGGAGAAAAGTCATCTGTTATCCAATGGAAGAATTACTCCAGTGTAGATTAAGTCCTGTTAGGGATCATTAACATTTAAAGAAGAAATCCAAACATCCAGCAATTAATCGACAACTGCACCATAACATTTCACGTTTTTAACAAAAACAAACTTTATTGTATATGTAAAGAGAAATTAAACAAAGTAAGCTCCACTAACTTAACACTATAGCTTATAAAAACTTGTTATTAATTCAGTTTTACTTTTTACTTTGGTTCATTCACTTTCCCTGGGACCAAGCCAAAAAGTATATCACAGCCCTCCAGAATTTACTTCAATTCTCCTTAGTACTTCAGCTATTCTTCAAGGTACAAATTACATGGGGATTCTTTCATTAGCTTTTGGCTAAGTGATCCTCCAATTTTTTTTAAAGACCCCACAATTGTGGACACTTCAGTTCTTTTTCCTGGCTTTGGACATACACAGAATGAATTTTTTCTTTCCGCCAACTCCAGCATGATGCCACCACCAAATACATCTTCCCTTCACACCCCTGGTGGCATTCCATAGGGATCATTTCCTCCAGGACACCCTGGTCCACTCCTCCATCACCTCCTACTCCTCAACCCCCACCTATGTCACCTCCCCATGCATATGCAAAAGATGCAACACCTGCCCCTTCACTTCCTCTCTCCTCTCCATCCATTGTCCCAAACACTCCTTTCAAGTGAAGCAGTATTTCACTTGCATTTCCCCCAACTTAGTCTACTGCATTTGTTGCTCCCAATGCGGTCTCTTCTACATTGGAGAGACCAAACGCAGACTGGGTGATCGCTTTGCAGAACACCTTCAGTCCCAAACCTCCCTGTCACTTGCCATTTTAACACCCCACCCTGCTCTCTTGCCCACATGTCTGTCCTTGGCTTGCTGCATTTTTCCAGTGAAGCTCAACACAAACTGGAGGAACAGCACCTCATCTTCCGACTAGGCACCTTACAGCCTTCCGGACTGAATATTGAATTCAACAACTTAGATCTTGAACTCCCTGCTCCATCCCCACCCCCTTTCCGTTTCTTCCCCCTCCCTTTTGTTTTTTCCAATAATTTATATAGATTTTTCTTTTCCCACCTATTTCCATTATTTTTAAATCTATACCTTTTATGCCATTTTAGTCTTATTTCACCCCACCCCCACTGGAGATGTACCTTGCTTGTCCTGCCATCCATTCTTAATTAGCACATTCTTTTAGATAATATCACCACCTTCAACACCTCTTTGTTCTTTTGTCTGTGACATCTTTTGATTATCTGCTCCTATCACTACTTGCTTGTCCCTACAACCACCTCCTTCCCCCGAACTTCTCTCCCCCCACCTTAAACCAGCTTATATTTCACCCCTCTCCTATTTTTGCTTAGTTCTGTTGAAGGGTCATGAGGACTCGAAATGTCAACTTTGTTCTTCTCTGCCGATGCTGCCGGACCTGCTGAGTTTTTCCAGGTAATTCTGTTATTGTTTTGAATTTTTTCTAAGTCTTCTCCCACAGCTTCTGCACAGTTCTTTTCAAGTGAATTGCTTTCTGCTTCGAGGGTCTGTGAGGAGCACTATAGATTTCTTCCAGATGCTTTTCCCTCATGAAACTCAAACTGAACTGAATTGAGCTGCCTGTTTCTGTGAAGAAACACACACCAATAAGTCAGAAAAAAGAATCATCTAACCAAGGCTTCATCCTGAATCATTATCTTTATGGCAACATGGCATGCTTTGGAATGATCCAAACAGAGATTCAAAAGAATTATTTTATCTTCAGCGCAACTCTTTGAATCTGCAACCCATATGAATAATTTATATTGCTAATGGACATAGCTGCCCTCTCTCCAGACCCCTAGCTCAATTATAAGCTTAGAAATTGATAATTCATTGTTCAAGTTTTTTTTACTATCAACTCTGACCTTGCACAACAAACACAGGCTGGCCTTTAAATGTAATAAACTCAGGCTTGTTTGAGTTGCATTTACAAGAGCTGCTTATCAGTTTCTCAATCATATGCCCTCAATTATCTACAGTTAAAACTCCTAAAACATATAAACCACGAATTAGATTGTTGCAACAAAGTGCCCAACAATACCTTCAAGTTTTCTTCAGTATATAGTCAACTGCTAATGTCCAGCTTAAATCAAAGGTACATTTTGATACATATGGTCACAAGAATTGCTAAAAGAATAAAATAATAGGTCAAAGGTGGAGCAGACTTGTTAGTATTTTCCTAGACTACTCCCAGAAAAAAGCAAAACCCGAAATGTTGTGAAGCATTACATTAGTGGGAATATGTCTTGGCAATCACACAGCTGGAGTCTTTGACCATGCATTCACTTTAGCACGTTTCTTTTCGTCTTCCTTATATAGATTGCTACCCCTTGGTAATATCATCCACAGACAAAGATGTACTTAACTAATTCTGAAAGAACTTTTGTTATTCCAGTGCTGTTTTGGAAATGATGATGATTCTGTTTTCTAGAGTTCAGCAGGATTGCTGAAAAGCCTAATGTGGAGGACACCTCTGGGCATTTTTAGTTCAGAATTTTACAACTTGGAACAAGACCATTCAACTCATTAAGCTTGCATTCAAACAAGCCTGAGTTTATTAATCTGAAAAGCTAACCTGTGCTTTTTGTGCAAGCTCAGAGTCAATATTGAAAAAAGCTTGAACAATGAATGATCCTTTTCTAAGTTTGTAATTGAGCCAGTGAATCTAGTGAGAAGGCAATTGTCTCAATTAGCAATATAAATTATTCATATGGGTTGAAGATTCAAAGAGTTGTGTTGCAGGTAAAATAATTCATTTGAACTTCTGCTTGGATCATCCCAAGATACTCAGGTATTTCTCTCTAGGTGGGTTACCTAACTTTCACCCATTCCACTGCTTACTCCCCCAGAGTTACAAAGGGGCATGGCCAAATTAAGTGACTGGGAAAAACTATGGCAGATGGAGTTCAGCTTGGAAAAGTGTAAGGTCATCCACTTTGGATTCAAGAAAGGTAAATTGGAATATTTGCTTAATGATCAGAGACTAGGAGCTGTGGAGAATGTTTACTTTAAATCACCCTGAATTTTGTGGTGGTAATGAGGCTACAAGCATCACAAGTATCTATTGCCCATCCCTTGTTGCCCTTGAGAAAGTGCTGAAGACCTTCTTGAGCCATTCCAATCCTTGTGGGTGAAGATTCTCCCACAATGCTGTTGGGTATGGAATCCTAGGAATGTGAGCCCACAGTGAAGGAGCGGTGATATATGTCCAAATGGAGATGGCATGTGACTTGAGGTCACAGGGTTCCCATGCGCCTGCTATTCTTCTCTTTCGCAGTGGTAGAAGTTGGGAGATACTATTAAGGAATTCTTGGTGAGTTGCTGCTGTGCAACCTACAAATAGTACACATTTCAGCCATGGTGAAGGGAGTGGATGTTTGAGGAAGTGAATGGGCTTTTGGTCATGTGGACTGCTTTGTCCTGTGTTGTTGCAGCTGCATCCATCCAGGCAAAGGGTAAATTATTCCATCACACTCCTGACTTGTGGTTTGTAGGTAATGGAGAGGATTTAATACATCAGGAGGTAAGCCACTCCCAACAGAATGCCCAATTTCTGACGACCTATTGATCCACAGGATTTGTAAGGCTGGTGCAAACAATAGTGACAGCCAAGATGTTGATGCTTGGCAACTTGGCAATGTTAAAGCCATTGAATCCCATGGAGAGATGGTTAGACCCTATCTTGTTGGAAAGGATCTTTTCCTGACCCTTGTGTGGCACATTCGCTACTTGTCACTTATCAGCCGAAGCCTGAATGTTGTCCAGGTCTTGCTGCATGAGAGCATGTTTGTTTCATTTACTGAAGAATTGTAAATAGAACTGAATACTGTGCAGACTTCAACAAAAAGCCCCACTTCTGACATTATAATGGAGAGAGGTTAATTGATGAAAAGGTTGGTGCCAATGATGTGCCCTGTGGAAGTCCTGGGGCTCATAAAACTGGCCTCCAGCAACCGTAACCATTGCCCTTTGTGCCAGATATGACTCCAGCTTCTAGAGAACTTTCCTCCTGATTTCCATCAACTTCAGTTTTGCTAAGGCTCTTTGGTGCCACACTCAGTCAAATGTTACTTTGATGCCAAAGGCAGTCACTCTCCCCTCTCCTCTGGAATTCATATTTTGACCAAGGCTGTAATGAGGTCCAGAGCCAAATGTCCTGACAGAACCTAAACTGCGCATCAGTGAGCAGGCTATAGGTGAATAACTGCCAATTGAGAATACTGTTGATGACTCCCTCCATGCTTGCTGATGATCGAGAGTAGACTAATAGGACATTAAGCAACTTAGTTAAATTTGTGCTGCTTTTTGTGGACTGATTGAGGGTAGACTGGGGTGGTATTTGGTTAAACTGGATTCATCCTGCTTTAGGTGGACAGGATGCACCTGGGCAATTTTCCACATTATCAGCTAAATGCCAGTGTTGTAGCTGTACTGAAACAGCTTGGACAGAAGCGTAGTTAATTCAGGAGTACACTGATCGGTGGTCTGCAGTTTCCTCGTCCAGTTACAAGTGCAGATTCCCTGTGGATAGCGCCACACTGTTTTAACTGTCTGATTATCTCAAACCACAGTGTAAAAACCCAAAGAAATTCTCTGACTGAGGATTAGCCTACTGAACGGTCAGGGACGTTTGTTCACCAAAGACTGCAAAATGTGGGCCAATGCTTTTCTCTGTTACAGTATCAAAAATAACCCTGGTGTCTTTAGCTAATACATTAAAGCAAACCCCATTACAATACTGTAAGAGCTTATTTGTGTATATTTAGGATATTAGAAATGTGTTGTGTTTGCAAGAAATAATTCTTATCATGTTGATGATATAGTCACAAATGTGAGATGGATATTGCTAAGAAGCTGGGTATCTGGAAGTTTTTTAACTTTAACTTTTTGTGTGTAAACAAGTGGCCTGATATACCAATTAGTTTAATAATAAAATCTTAAATATCTATAAATAATTAAATATTTACATCTACATGATCACTATGTTTACAAATCACCAGACAAAAGTAACTGTGAGATCATACAAGTTTTCTGATTAAAGCAGACAGGAATTGTCATACATAAACATTGGTTGATTTGCCAAGAAATCACAGAGACAGAGGTTGTTGGTGGTGTTTCTTGGTCACTTATGGCTTCTGGCACTTTTAGAAAAACTGTAATCAGCCTAAGGCCATCTTAGGTCCAAAGCACAGACTGGAATTACCTTCAGGGCAGCACTCAGGCTGAGAGCTGTGAATTGAAAGTAAAGTAGAATTTCTAACTGGTACTAGAGAAGATGTGCGGAGGATACTGACATCTCATGGATGTTCTGAAAATATGAGGCTTGAAGCTGAAGCTTATTTTCTGTCTGAAAACTTTCAAAATGGAAGGCAGTTAGCCCTGAAAATAGTAAGCAGAATGCATTTCCCTGTTTGCTACTTAAGGTTCAGGATAATGTACTTTTATTATTTATGATTCAACTAGATCGTCTTCACAATGTTTTCATATGAAATGCACTGCATAACAAAACTACACACTGGGCAAATTAATTAGTAAGGGGTATTGCAAGAAGGGGAGTACCAGTTCAAATAAAAAGTCAAAACTTAAATAACAAGCCCTATTATTCGAAAAATATTTATACCTGCAATTTTTAGCAGCCCTATGGCATTAATTAACTCCATTGAGAGCCCAACCCTGTCTGATAATTTTGACCTAGCACAGAAAAAGAGATTTTCATGCTAGACATTGCAAGTAATAATTAATGCACTATCAACATTAGTGGAGCTGCGATGAAGTTTGATTGCCTTAACAGCAAATTTTCCATCTTTCTTTAAAGTGTTATGATCCCAGCTGAGGTTACCACTGGACAAGTCAGATCCCAGGGTGGAACCCAGCTTGATAGATCCTAACTTTTACTTATTGTTTAGATACGTGGAGAGTGGTTACAGAACAGAGTCACAGGAGCCAGCTGATGAACTCAGAACAAAAGAATAAAACATCTATTAAACAAGAAAGGCTGAACTATATTACAATATTCCTTAATCCATAACTATACCTTCACAGATATATACATATTTGTAAGGATAACACAAGTTACAAAAGCTTCTTATGCTCCAATGTTCACATTAAGTACACAGTCCATGTAAATCAATTGCCAACCTGTGGTCAGACACACCACACTCTGAAACCAAACAGATGCTGTGGATCTCTCATCAACTTCCTGCCCAGAGGCTTGTCACATTGTGAGCCAATCAGTCTCAATGAACCCCGACTTTCACAAGAGGGCTTCCAATCTCCACTCTCCAAGAACTCACTTTTTAATCTTCTCCCAAACCTTCTGCAAGGGTTCACCTCCAAGCTTTCAAACTAACCTTCTGATGTTCCGCTTCCCTGGGCCACCACATACATTCAAGCTGTCTTCCACGCACTTCCTCTTACTGACTCAGCTGTCACCAGTGCACCACTACTTCACATGCCCATAGCAAAGAGTTACAGACCTTCAGCTGTCTCTTTGGACCTTCTGGCACCTCACTTTAAATCTGCTTCCTGCAGCTTTTCTTCCTTTAAACTTGACGCTTGGGGTCTTCCTCTGCTCCTCACTCTTAACTTCACTTAACAGAACCTTTCCCAAGTTCCTGTCCGTCCTTAGACTAGAAGCTCTGCTTTGGACTTTTTCCTGCTCCACCCCCCCACCTGGATTTTGGGGACTTTCTTCTTTCGATTGGAACCTACTACCTGTCCTTTTTCACATCCTGCCTGTCCTGGCACCTTCTTCCAACTGAACTCAAACTGCTGCTTTTTTTCTCTGTCTCTGTATGTGGGTGGGTGAGGGTCCCTCTCTGGACCCCTGTTGCTTGGCAGTAGTAGAGTCTTTTATACCCTTGTGTTTGCTTTAACTTCTCTTCAGGAGTTGTAAAAATCTCATTAGAAATGCAGGTATACAAGAGCTTCAGATGTGCTGTCTCCCTCAAAAGTGAAAATAAATCCCAGATTTCACCTTTTAAACTGAAACTAAAACTCAACTTGACCTTTTCTTAACACACACATACAGAAATACAAACCAAACTTAAACTTTAAAGCTAAAACACATTCCTAACACCCACAAATATAAATATAACTTAGCTAAAACTATCTTTATTTCCTAACAAAAGATCATATGAACTCACATCTATGTAATACCTTTCATATCATCAGACGTTCCAAAATACTTCACAGCCAACCTTTGCAAAAGAACTTGGGGGTGGAGGTAGTGGGGTGGGGGTGGGCACAATGGAGGGATAAGAATTTTTTTTACACGTTGAGTTATTATGATCTGGAATATATCATGTAGAAGGAACCACGGCTGCACACCATGTCATGTAGTACAATTTAAGGCTGTTCACCATGTCATACCTGTACTTAATCTTGCTGCCACACTGTTTTACCACCGCTATGCACCATGTCATGTAGTAGGAACATCACACCATGTTTATATAATGATATCAAGGCACCAATCACTCAATGGATTCACTTAATAAGACGAGGCTAATGGGAACAGATATACGTGTGCATAAAGCTTGAAGACATCAGCAGCCAAGCCATGTGTGCTGTGCTCTGTTCACAGGCCAAAGTGAAACTAAGACTGGATCGCATGACACACTTCCCTTCCAGGGTTGCATGCTGTTATCCCTTAAAGGCATTTAACAGAATACACTGCCTAAAAGGATAAAGAAAACAGATTCAATAGTAATTTTCAAAAAGGAATTGAACATATACTTGAAAAGGAAATATTTGCAGGGCTATGGGGATAGAGCAGGATAGTGAGCCAAATAGATCTTTCAAAGAGCCAGCAAAGGCACAATGGGCCAAATGGTCATCTCCTGTGTTGTATGATTCCATGATTTTGAAGTGCTGTCACTTTACAATGTTGAGAAAATGGATAGTTCATTTGCGCACAACAAGATTCCACAAACAGCAGTGAGATAAATAGCCAGTTAATCTATTTTAATAGTTAGTTGCAGTATAAATATTGGTCAGGAAAACAGGATAACTCCCCTACCCTTCTTTATGTAATGCTATGGGATCTTTTCCAGCTACCTGAGAAGGCAGGTAGGACCTCAGTTTAACATCACATCCAAAATTTGGAGCCTCCAACAGCATAACATTCCCTCAATACTACACTAAAATGTTGGCCAATATTATGTGCTGAAATGCCTAGAGTGGAACTTGAACCCAGACTTTGTGATTCAGAGCCAAGTGTGATATCAGTAAGCCAAGGATCGTGGATGCAGGATGCATGCAAGCATCCTGAGTCAAAAACCTGGAATTCCCTTCCTAACAGCACCTTGGGTACACCATATGGACAGCAGCAGTTTGAAAAGGGGGTTCACCAGCACCACCTCAAAAGTAATTAAGGATGGTGAGCAAATGCTGCCCTTGTCAGCCACAGTCAGATTCCATGAGGAATGAAAGTAAAACAGTTCAAAACAATTGCCTATATTTCTTCTAAATTTGCCTGTTAAATTTGCCTCCTGTGTCAGTGATTTGCATTGTGTTATTGCAACAAAAGCCTCTGTTTTTGCACTGGCAAGAAGGGTGACTCACTGTGTAAAGCACCACTTGAGGAGTTGTCTTAAATTAAATCGCATCATCTAATTATTAACATGATAAACAAAAAGGTATTCCAAACATTGATATCACAGGACATCTCATTTCTCTTGCACTCTCTAATTTTACTCATGTAATTTTCAAAAAGTGCAAGAGGAAATTGAAAAATATTGCATGAACAGAAACCCAAATTATTAATGGGCTTAGTTTTTAATTTTTAATTATTTGTAAAAATTAAGTGTAAGTCTGTTCAGTGATTCTCATGCTTGTGCTTCAAAATCAAGAACTTCATCTGCAGTGTTCATGGCAATGCTTCACAGAACACTTCTCTTTCTGAGAATTTTAGACCCAATAGGTACTTTCCTTGGAAAGCTTTCCCTTGTATGCAGAAGTTTAAATACAGAGTTAACTATGACTCACTGAAGCAGAATTATTCCATTGCTATGTGCATCATGCTTTTGGGTAAGATAAAACGTTTTCTCCACTTTATCTACCTCCTCAATATCCATCAAGGCCAAACTTATGATCCATTTGGCATATTCATTTATTTGTGAGGATCACTATGTCACATGTAGTAAAAAGATTGGCCAGAATTTTACATCCCGTGGGCGGGTGCCCACGAACAGGTATAAAATTGCGCGAGGTGACGTCAGACAAGCATCCTGACATCATTGCGCACTCGTGCGATATTTTGTTTGGCGGGCAAAAGTCAGAAAAGCGCCTGTCGAAAAATTATGCGGGCAATTAAGTTCATTAACAGCCCAATTGTAAGCAATTTTTCTTGGCCTATTCAACCTTATGGTTGGGGAATAGGCCAATCAGCCAGGCGGGTTTTATATTTTTGATGAAACCTCACCCAAGAGCAGGGTGCAATCTCCATTAGATATAAAATAAAAAGAAATATCTGGGGACAGCACTTTTATGAGGTATGCTTTCAGGCACTTGTTTGTGCTACATGGACATTTTTGTGCAGCATTTTTGTGCTTCCTTTTATTATTTGGAGGTCTGCAGCTTTCTAAAGCAGCTGTCTGCCTCCAGGAAGCTCAGTGGAAGTGCTCACCCGCACCCGTGGTGACATCGGCGCCCGCCCTCTTCCTGCCCCCACTGGCAGTGTTGAGTCTTTCTCAGGTCCGGTTTCACACTGGCTGGCTGTTAGTTGGCCAGTCAGCGTGAAATCGTGGTCGGGGGGGCAATCGCGATTGAAGGACTGTTTCCCATCTGCTCCTGGGCCCGTTAATTGCCTGCACCCAACGAGCACAAAATTCAGGCCCATGTTGTTCAACAGAGTGATAGAATGCAAGTTTGTAGATGTCATTTTCTTCACATATTCTTAATCTCTGCTATTAGATGAGGCTAAACTAGAAAAAGGACATGCTTCAACCAGCACCTCCATACAAATCAAATGAGATTAATGCAATAATGTCAAGCAAACTGTAAAGACGAAAACACTTATCACAGGCACGGGTTTAGCTTGGTTCTCGAGAACAAAAGGATTTTTGTTCAAATTATTGTGCAAACTATAAGATATCTTACAATTATTGAATTCAATTGATACAATTATTTTCTGATCAAAACTTTTAATTATTTATAAAAATAATTCACATTTGAAAGTGGGGATTGTTTCCATGAACAGTAGCCTGTCAGTAGGCAAAACCCCTCTTGCTTCGACATACTGTTCCCTTGGTCAGCTGTTACATATTTTATATATTCAAGAAAAGGCCATCAGACACATCCCCCCAATTTTTACAGGTCTTATCCCCATGTCTGCATCCCTCTTTCTCCATCCTCCACCCACCCCACAAACCTTCCCAATCTGGTTTCTATAATGATAGCCTGTGCTTTCATACCAGAACCTACAACAGTCTTTAGGGCTTCTGCAGTGGAACTATACTTCAGATCAGTCTGCACCTGCCACATACCCAGGCCCTGCATTCTGCTGCACGTTCTTCAAGCATCCTTCCTTTATAAGCAGGGCCAGTGAGATTGGAGGTTGAAGCAGCTGATAGAGGGTGAAGAACAGCTTTTGCAATGGAGCATTGTCAGGGCCTGAAACAAAGAAACTTTGCAAATCAAGTACTTCCCTCCATTGTTTCTTGTTTCTGTGTGACATCCAAGGAAGAATAAGATAGATTAGAGTGGTTTACAAGGTACACATGTTCCTTTTAATCAAATAAAGGTTTTGTGATGCACTTAGTGTGTGGTCCTATACAATATATTTTGCTGCAGGCATAAGGAGGAAGAAAAGCAGATGTCCTCCAACTTTTGTCCCTTTATTGCATCTACTCTGTACCACTTCAGGAAATTCAAATCTTCATCTTAAGGTGGGCCTAAGGTTGGCTAATCTCGCAATAATGTTGCAGGGCGTGTTCTCCTTTGTAAATAATGCGAAAAAGTTGAAATGTCTTCACAATGTTATGGTCCCAGCTGATGTTACTACTGGACAAGTCAGATTCCAGGTGGAACCTGGCTTGATAGATCTTAACTTTTATTTTTTGTTCAGAAACATGGAGGGCGGCTGCTGAACAGAGTCACTGGAGTCAGCTGATGAACTTTTAACAAATATTAAACTATATGAACTATATTACAACACTCCTTCGCCCACAACTATACCTCTGCATATATAGACAGATTCGTAAGGCGAACGCAAGTAACAAAATCTATCTTATGTCCTAATGTTCACAGTAAGTATACAGTCCATGTAACCAATAGGCGACCTGGGGTCAGACCCCACACTTGGAAGCTAAGTGACAGATGCCACCCAAAGCAACTTCTATGGATCTCTCATCAAGTCCCCCAAGGCGCTTGTCATACTCTGAGCCAATTGGTCCAATTTCCACTCTTGAAGAACTAGCCTTGGAATTTCCTCCCAAATGAAGCTTTTACTTAGATGTCTTCACCAAGGATCCATCTCCAGGGTTTCGACCTCTGCCTCTGATGTCCTTCTCCCTTAGATCAACATGTGTATTCAAGCTTTACCTTCCACGCAATTTCTCAGATACTCAGCCATACCAACAGAACACTACTGCTTCACAGGCTCATGGTAAAGAGTTACAGACCTTTGGATATCTACTTGGATCTTCTGGCTTCTCGCAAGCCTATTTTGCTTTAAGTCTGCTTTCTGCAGCTTTCTCTCCTAAATCTGAAGCCTTCCTCTGCTCCTCACTCTTGACTTTACTTAACAGGATCTTTTTCAGATTCCTGTTCTTTTCCTTGATTTAGCTTAAAGGTCTTCTTGGGACTTTTCTCCTTTTCCTTTAGTACCTGCTCCCTGCAGTTCCCTCTCTAGGAGACTGCTGACAGCTTGGTATCTCCCTTGAGATCCAGAACTCACTTAACATTCACTATTATTTCAACTTTAGAGCAACTCATCTAAGATTCTTAGACTTATTTTCTTCAACAATGTGCTAGTATATCCAGCTAGAGAGAGACTTAAACTGCTTCCTCCACCTTAGAGCATAATCACCAACTGAACTCAAACTCCTTTCAGTTTCTCTGTCTCTGTGGGTCCCTCTCTCTGAACCCCTGTTGCTAGACAACTGCAGTTTTTTCAACCTTGCATTTGTTTTAAATGCCCTTCAAGAGTCATAAAACCTCATTGGAATGCAGATATCTTTTAAAGTTCCCCCTTTCTTAACACACCAATACAGAAATACAAATTAAACTTAAAGCTAAAACTCATTCCTAGCACCCACTATACAAACATACCTTATTTAAATTATCTCTCATTCCTAACAATAGTTGTTATGATGTGTAGTTAAACCCGTGTGTCAGCAGACCAACTATGAAGAGGGTAATGGCAGGTAACTAAAACAATAAATGGGGGAACAGGGGGAATATTAGCTCCCAGGTACATGGGCCATTCACCAGACTGCTGTAGGTAGTGCTCACCAGACAGCAGTAGATCCAGTCCATTTTAATGTTTAGGCTTCATTAAGATGCTACCAGGCAGCTCCTCACCAAAATGGGTATCTAAAGGTTTTGACCTTTCTGAAAATTGCAACTGAATTTCAGTGCTCAAATAAAAAAGTAGCACAAGTACAATTTTTATAATCTTTATTCCAGGAATATTTGGAGTTGAATCAAAAAGTAGCTGAAATATAGGGTGGAATTGTCCATGCCCATTGGCGTTGGGTGTGTTCGGGGGCTTGAGCAGACAATATAGCGAGAAGGCCAAAAATTGGTTTCCCAACGCGGGAAAACAGCTTGCAATCATCCATTCAGTCTATTGATGGTGGGCCACGTCCCCCCCGCCCCCAAATTGGAGGTCGGGAAACTAATTGTAATACATCAGCATATCATTATAAGGCCAGCCTGCCGGACTCCTTCCCTCCCCTGACCCCCACCCCCAACCCCCAGCTGGATCATCCTCCCATGTCGGCAGGAAAACAGGCTGGTGCAAAACACATCTTGACAACTGTGATGTGCAGAAGCTGGGACTTACCACCAGGACCTTGCTCCCATTGTAGGCAACCGAGGAATAGACAATTCTGGAGCCCGACAGCAACGACACACTGGAGGAACATTCATGGCATGCTGGGTGGATTCTCATGGACATGGCTCTGCTGTGAAGCAGCGCACAGAAGTTGGAAAGTCACCATTGATGCTCACGATGATTGATGGTCGAGGGGGTGGGAGATGAAGTTCTAGGATCAACTGGGAGAGGAAGAGGTGTCAGGGAGGTGATGTTGTGAGGGGAGTGAAGGTGTCGGGGTGTGCGGTTGGGAGGGGGGACGAAGGTGTCGGGGGTGAGGTTGGGAGAGGGGAAGAATGGGAGAGGAGGTGTTAATGGGGGTGAAGATGGCAACTGAGGAGGAAAGTGGAAGGTGTAAGGGAAGGAATTCAGAGGAGGCAAGGAGTACAGAGAGGGAAGGGAGTCCAGGGGGCAGAAGGAATTTGGAGAGGGGAGGGAGTTTAGGGGAGGAAGGAGAGGGGAGGGAATAAGGGTGGAGGAAGGAGTCAGGAAGGAGAAAGGAGTAAAGCTCGAGGAAGAAGTAAGGGTGTATGAGGGAGTCAGGAAAGGGGAGGGGAGTCTGGAGCACTGGCAGGATCAAGGTGAGGGAAGGGTTTTTGGGGGAGTGGGAAGAGGGTCTGGAGGGGGAGGG
Organism: Carcharodon carcharias; assembly: GCF_017639515.1. Lineage (NCBI taxonomy): Eukaryota > Metazoa > Chordata > Chondrichthyes > Lamniformes > Lamnidae > Carcharodon > Carcharodon carcharias. Next base: position 77,540,550 of record NC_054477.1, on the reverse strand, counting down.
GAAGGGGTCCCCAGGGGTGAAGGGGTCCGGAGGGGAGGATATCCAGGTGAATGAGCAAGGGAGGGGTCTGATGGGCCCATGATTTCCTTCTGGGGAGCGAACTGGAGGTGGGCATGGTATGAGGAAATGGTGAGAATGACCGGAGCGGTATTGTGGGAGGGTGAAGGTTCGAGTTTGACAATAGCGGTAGAAGGGACAGCGAGGGTGGCAGACATGGACCTTGGGGGTGGGAAGGAGGAGGCCAGGGAGGTGAATGTGGATGGGGGTGGGATTTTTGGGAAGGCAGTGAACATGCCTGTTCAGCTGGACATCCCCGAAGAATAAGGGTTGTGGCTGGTCGCTCATGGAGGGGAGGTGAAAGGTGATGCCAGGGGTGTCAACAGTGACAGGGGAAAAGAAATGGGTGACTGGGGGAGGGTAAAGGATGGAATAGCAAAAGTAAAATCAAATTAGCTTCATGCTGTCCAAATCAAAAGTGAAATGAGAGTTATGATGGGCGAGATCAGGTGCTGTATGGGAGTGTGATCATTGAGTGGGCGGAGATGCAGGTCAGCTCAGATGGACAACTGAAAGCAAATTCCAGCAGGCAGCATTGAAAATGCTCAGGACATTAAGGTGAGTGTGATGAGTGAAGAGTCCGCGTGTGTGGGAGAGTGCTTTGCACGAGGCTCCAAAAGCCCTGCCACGCACACGTTTCTCCCTCCAGAATCACTCATGGGGTGGCTGCTCCCTCTGAGGCGACAGAGGATGAGGATGAGGGGCTCACAGGTAAAGGGGATTCCGAAGGAGAGGACAGCCTCTGAGGTTCCGCAGTGGATGAACCAGGGGTGTCCAGCTGCCGCTCCTTCTTCCTTGGGTGCCCAAAGGCCCTGGCCCAATTGGCTGAGGGGAAAGAGCACCTGGAGGAATGTTGAGGTGCCCCGTTTCCCCCTTGCATCACCACTGCAGGAACTCACCCATGGCTCCCATGATGGAGTGCAGATCTGTATGTGTCTCTGCTTTCTACTGGACCAGGGTCTCCATGGCATCTGCCATCCTCTCCATGAGACCTCCATACCCGCATATGTGGATACCACTTCATCAGAGCGCAGGCAGACGCTCTTCTCCGAATTGCATGGCACTCTGTTGAGGGTTTCCAACAGCTCTGCATGATGTTCCCCTGCCTTGTGCTAACTCTCCAGGATGAGTTGGAAGACTTAACCAGAGGTTCGTCATCTGACTCGGACCTCACAGATGCCTGATCCCCATCAGTCCTCTGAGTGCCAGGGAGCTCGGGCGAACCTGCCGCCTCCTGCTGCAGATGCACGTTGATTGCAGTGACCACCAGATTGCAAACCCAAGCCTCCTCTAGATCTAGGTCCCACCGAGGTGTGTCTCAGCGCTAATAGAGGGTATGGGTAAGCGCTGTGACAGGTCCTCCGGGCTCATTATACAATCCTTCACGCCATGTTGAATGTACGAACTTTGAGAGTAATTAGGCTGAGGAAAGGGAAATAAAGGCCACAATTCCTCTTCAATCACACATACTGGAGTAGAAATTCTACCTCCAGCTCAAGATTTTCCACTTATCCCATATTAGAGGGAGAACCATGGCATTGTGAGCACAGAAGGGAAATTTCTGTCCAATATGTTTCATAAGCTATTCCTTCACCACCTATTAATTGGCCACTTAAAGGCCTTGATAGGCCCAAAGGTGGGCAGGCTGCCTGATGCCTTACCCAACTCTTTTGGCGAACATGTCGGGGGTGAGCAAGAAGACTGTGGGTTGGCAGCTGCTTTATTTTACATGCCCCTCTGCCTTCAAAAATTCATTCCATGTGCTGAAGCTCTGGAATCAGATGTGGACCCACAACTTTCTGATTCAGATTCAAGTATGTTACAATCCCTGTGGAGACATAACTTTAAAAAAAAATTTGAATTCCTAGTATTTGACCTAAAGGAATTGCATGACAGGGTTTCAGGTTTTAAGACCTTTACAGTAACAAACAAACTTAAAGCAGAACCGATTAAACATTGCCTAGTGGCAGCTCATACTTTAAACTATAGAAAAGATTAATCGTTTTAAAGTGACTGATAACCCCACGCTGCATACACATACTTAATAACATGCTGTCCACAGTCTTTATAGGAAATAGTCCACAGTCACTTCCTGTTTCCAATGTGTTCATGTTTCCCCATTTTGCTGAGTTATACCATTCAGTGCCTGTCAAGAGGCGCACTGCTCAGTTTTTGGGGAATTTCCAAGCCAACTACCAGCAGTAAGGCTCACTCTGGCGATTTCTCCACCCAGCTTCGACAGGGCAAATCTTCCAGAGTCTTTAGATTGGCACAGGGTGTGTCTCTTTGACCAGAGACCATCCTACCTCCAGGCATTCTGCCTGGTAGCTCGCTGGGAACTTGCAGCCGCATTCTCTCTGTTGACCACACCAGCTGCAGTCTTATGCCTCTGTTAGACCTCTTTCTTTCTCCCTCTCTTTCTGCCCAGAAACTCAGAGAAAAAGTCTGTCCACAGGTAACCCAGCTGCTCTTGCCTTTGTTTTCAGGTGTGAACGTTTTGCACTTTGCTGGGAGCAAGACAGCTCTCCTATCTCCATAGTAACCAAGCCACCTCTCATGTGTATTATAATGATATAAAAGCATCAATTGCTTATAAGGGAAACACATTGTGTGTTTGTTTATTAATTCTAGGCACACGTGAACACATATACATGAATAGAAAACTTGAGGACAGCAGCAGAGTTGTGTGCGTCTGTGTTCTGCTCCACGCCATAGTGAAACTGAGGCTGGATCACATGACACATTTCCCTTAAAGTGATGACATGCTGCTATCCCTTAACTGCATATTACAACAGCCTCCCTTTTTGAAGATATTTTCCACACCTTCCAATGAATTATAACCATTTATAATACATGTTCATATTTAGTTACCATTACATAAGTGTGTGGAACAGATGAACCTATGAGTTTCTAAAGCTTAGAGGTAATCTGCTGCTACACTCAGATCTTGTACTGAGAACCTTGTCTGGAGGCTTCTTCAACTTCTCAGTGATCTATGGGATTGTCATTCTTGGATGTTGCTCCTGGTTGCATTTGGGATCTTGTCCTCGATGCAATAGGACTGCATGGTGGTTGAGGAGCTGGAATGGATCTGATTTATCCTCGGTTATGCCCATTGTGCCTTTGCGTGTAATTACTTAATAGGACCTTGGCTCCAAACAAATCCTTGTCACCTCAGCTGGTTGCCATGTACCTTCTGTGGGATCCTGGATGCAAACATGTTGCCCCAACTGTAAACTTGGCAATTCTGTACCCTCATTTTTATCGCGCATGTTGGTTATCTCCTTTTGCAGTTTTAGAAGTTACACTTAAAGGTGTCGCTCTCAATGTAACATTACAATGTGTAGATCTTGCTTGGGCTGTCTGCATTTGAGAATTAGAGATTTCACTATGCGAATCATTCGTTCAGCTAGGCTGTTAGATCTTGGGTAATAAGGAGAAGAAGTTGTGTGATTGATATTCCACTTCTCTCATATCATGAAATGGTTTACCAATAAATTGCAGACAATTATGCATGATGGTTTTTCTAGGCACATCAAATAAAGTGAAAATAGTACTTAGAGAATGCATGGCAGATGTGCTTGATGTATTGTGCAATTATTGAATAATGGGGTTTTTGGTAAATTAGTCAACAATGACAGTGAAGTCATTGCTATGGACATAAAAGAGGTAATTTTGGACCAAAGATGGTTAGGAACTTCATGTGGGATTAATGGTTCTTTGTGCTGACTTGGCATATGCTCTTTACATGCCTCACACTTCTTGATGATGATGTCAGTGTCATTGTTCGTACCCAGCCAACAAACTGTCTCTATTGTGAGCCTTCTCATTCGATCCATGCTCATGTGTGAAGTTGTTGAAGACTATCAAGTTGCAAAGATTCCAGTACCAGATCAATTTACAGACTTGCATTCCTCTGAATGTGAAATGTTGCAATTCCTTGAAACTGCTAATTTTGTTGAAACGTTCTAGATATTTCGATGTTAAGTTGTGCACTGAGGTGATATGAGTAGTTTCTGAGGTTGATCTGCTACATGATGCCTGACTGATTCCATAGATTGATACTAATGTGAGGTCACAGTATGCTGGTAGACTTCTAGTTGTTGGGCCTTTAGTCTCCACAATGTAGAACATCTGTGATACCCAGGAGGAATGGATGTACTTGCGGTCTAGGACTATGGAACCTTCACAGAATTAATGAGCTGTTGCATGCTAAGGGTTGCACAGCAGTAGGTTTCGCCATGGCCTTTTTTTGTCTGTGGATTTTTTTTCTTGTCTTTGAGAATTCGCAGGGGTTGTATGCTGGCACTTGCCCCTGTGTCAATCTTGGCCAATAATGAGTATTTGCCAACGTTCTTAGCGCAGACAATTTGAATCTTGGCAAACACTTCAGATGGTGGTATGGTGCCTATGTTTTCCACAAGATTAACAGTGTGAAACCTGTGCTCACTGCTATTCGTCTTGACATGTACATCATCATCATTTTCTGGTTTGTCAGTCACCTCATGTATATGTCTCTGACGGGATACCAAGTGGTCATTTTTACTGCTTGATGGTACCCATTTTGTATGGTCCGTTTGGATCAGTGCACAGCTACTTGTAGCTGCATCAGCCTTTGCTCTAGTGCACTGCTGCTGCCAATGGCCTTTTCTGCAACATGCCTTGCACAATTGCTGGAAAGCTGGTCATTTCCTTGGTGCATTGTTATAATGTGGCAGATGATGTGGCGGACCAAATCCACAAGGGAAACTTGGTCACGCTATCACAACGGTTTTGCAATTTGTATTTCTTATGAGATGTCTGCACTGAATTCAGAAGTAATAAGTCCACCAAGACCTTTAGTGATTTTAAAAGTTGAAGTAAAATATTTATTAACAAAATAAAAGATTTCAAGCACACACATAAGACTACAATTACTACTATAACAAATCCCAAAATTCCTAATTGACCTGACTCCCAGTTGTACCCCCTTTAAGATAACAGTCCAAAATAGATGTTAGATTTAAAACAGAACCAGCAAGTTAACATTATACTTGACAGTGGAATTCCAAATGGCTTTTCCCCAATTTCAATTTTGGTACATAGCACACTTATGCACAAATGGCTAGAGGCTTCTTGAAGGCTGTTTCATACATTCCTGTTAGATCTTACAAGGCCTTCCCCCACATAGCCTTTCATTCTCCTTTATATGTTTCTCTCTTTTTAATATGTAAAGTCTATTCTTCCATATGTTTTTGAAATTGTATCTTCCTCATAATATAAAAACTTTCATGTTGCCAATATTGTCAGGAACCTTTGGGAGAAGTAAACACACTCCTTAGCCTTGCTAACCTGATTAGTTGTAAGCATATTAACATCCCTTTGAAATCCAACAATCCCTTCATTTATCTAAACATGCCAATTCCCTTCACACCTTACATGCTAAGCCAGCCATCCATGTTTACTCAAGTACCTAGCTTCTTTTGGCGATTTCAAGCTTGCAGCCTACTTGGCTCCAAATGTAATTAAATCTCACAGACAGAACCATCTATGCTTACCCCCTTAAACCTACTTCACAATAGACCAGAAAAATATTATGAACATCATTATACTTTCGTCATAGCATGCAGAGGGCCACATGTTCCTCAGGTCTTGCTTGGCTTAGGTATTTCTAGTAAGTGCGTCAGTTGGAGTTGTGCTTAGAACCTGTAACCTCGAGTAGTTCTTTGAGGCTATCTGTTTTGGGCTTGTCTAGCAGATCTTTCTGGAACAATTCTTTGGGAGTGGATGCGATCATCAATTCACTAACTTGTCTGCTAGCTCTGCATTTGAAAAATCATAGTACCCACCCTTTTCTCTGCATCTGCTGATGAAGTGGTCTACGGATTCTGTCGGCTGTTGTCAAAATAACGTGAACTCCAGCCGAGGAACACAGAAGTTTAACCTGACGCTGAACTGGTCTTCCAACATAGCCCATATCTTTTGGCAATCCTTCAGCTCTTCTGCTGTTAATCCTGACATGTTCAGCCTGTGTGGACCTACATTCCAATTGCTAGGCAAATTTTAAGACCTGCTTTTCTAGTTCAGATACACCTTATTCAAGAAACCATGGGTGAAATTTTACGGCAGCGGGATTTTACGTTCCCACCGAGGCCGATGAGTTTTAGAATGTCTCGCTGTATTTTACGGCTCCGTCCCCGCCGATACAGGGTCTGTAAAATTCTGCCCCACGTCTCTGTACACTGTTTAAATTGGATAGTAGGTCAGCTGCATTCTAAGTCAGACTGGGGAGTTTTGTGGACATTTTAACCATTTCCTGTGGATCTTCCTTCTTCTCTAGTCCCTGGGAGGAGTGTTGCTGTAGCCACTTTCATGAGCTCTTTCAAAGCTCCACCCATTATATTCACAACTTTCTCTGGCCTAATTTTTATGACTTTATTGGTTGTTTCTTTTGTTTGATTCTCCCTCTCTCGCTATTGATCCAGCCCACACCCTGGTAGCTAAGCCAGTGCTGGTGCTCTAGATGTGCTGTCCTACTCACCACGAGGGACCTGTCTGTTTACCAGCTTGTTTTTTGAGCACTATCTCTGCTTCTTCAGAAGACTATGTCTTCATAGCCTTTCTGTGCAGTCACCATGCTGCAATTTCAACACACTCCGGTGCTGCAACTCCATTGCAGTCTGACCAGAACATCGAGGGTCATCTCATGCCATGTAGCACAATCTGAGTCTGTTCACCATGTCAATACCTGTACTTATTCTTGCTGCCAGGCTGAACACTATGTTGGTTTGAAGGAACTATCGCTGAGCACTGATCGTGCGCGTTATAATGATGTAGAAGCACCAATCGCTCGTAAGAGATTGTGCAAACACACTGTGGGTCCATTTATTAATTCTAGGTACATGTGAGCATATATACATGGATAGAAAGTTTGAGGTTTTCAGCAGCAGCAGAGCTGTGTGTTTGTGTTCTGGTCCAGCCCCAAAGTGAAATTGAAGCTGGATCACAGGACACCGTTCCCTTAAAGTGAGGGCATGCTGCGATCCCTTAAAGGCATATTACAACAACACCAATGTTTGTTGTCAGGCAGAATTTGCAGCAGATCACATGACCCTCTTGATTCCTCCATTTTGCCTTGAATTAAGGAGACAGTCATCTTATAAAAGTTTACAGTCATAACAACGGTAACACTCGATTGCAGGACTTGAGCATAAAACAGAGTATGTGCCGCACAGAATGTAACATTGTCATACATGAGCTGTATACTATCAATGTAGACCATCATACAACAAATGTACAGCCTCGATGCAGGAGATGTCCATCATCTGTACAGGGGGTGAACACCATCTGTACTGGAGAAGTACACCAACTGTATAGATGTACATTGTTTTCAGGAGAAAAACTGTTATTTAGATGCTATTTCTTTGTGAAGCTTCTGCCACTAATACAACTTGCCCTCTTAAATATTATTTATGCTGGATACACAAATTACTTGAGTTATGCCAAATGCAGACAGGAGATTGTCCTGAGAAACATATCACCATAAAGTGTGGGACTTACTTTTTGCTCTGTTTGTTTCAGCAACTAGATAAGAAAACTATTTAGTAGCTCACAAGGATATGTTGATGGGGTGAGGTGAAATAGGTGGGAGGAGAGTTTTGTGGAGCATAAACACTGCAAGGAGCAGTTGGTCCCAATGGCCTGTTCTAAAGTCGATGTTCTATAATTCTATGTACTATCAAGGGAAACTGCAACTGCAGTTGTACAGAGAATTGATCATAACTCATTCGGAGTATAGTGTTTATGTTTTGGGCACAAGACCTTAGAAAGACTTAAGAAGGTAACTTAACAAGATGATACCTATGTTGAGAGACTGGAGGGCAAAAGAAAATCTGACTGAGATGTTTTACTTGAGGTGTCCCAAATAATGAAAGGAATTGACTAGTTAAACATATTTGTCCTTTTATTGTTGGAGTCTAGAAGGGAAATTGTTCTTGCAATCAGAAAAAAGTGGGTTAAAAGCATATCCAGGAAAAATTTTGCCTGTACTCATTGGAGTTTAGTAGAATGAGAGGTGACCTTATTGAAACATATAAGATTCTTAGGGGGCTTGACAGGGTAGATGCTGAGAGGTTGTTTTCCCTTGTGGGAGAGTCTAGGATTAGAGAGCATAATCTCAGAGTAAGGGATTGCCCATTTAAGACAGAGATGAAGAGGAATTTCTTCTCTGGGGGTAGTGAATCTGTAGAATTCCTTACTACAGAGGGCTGTAGAAGCTGGGTCATTAAGTATACTCAGGGCTAAAATGGACAGATTTTTAATCAATAAGGAAATCAAGAGTTATGGGGAAAAGGCAGGAATGTGATGTTGAGGATTATCAGATTAGCCATGATCTCATTGAATGGCAGAGCAGACTCGATGGCCGAATGGCCTACTTCTCCTATGGGCAGGATTTTCCCGTTGGCGAGTGGGGGGGCGGGGCCTGCTCGTGGAAGCATAATATGACACGTGGCGACATTGGGCAGAATTCCTGATGTCACCACGCCCCGTTTAACTTTTCAAGTAGGCGGGGGTGCAGCAGAATCAACTGTGCACCTGCCAACCTGTCAATGGCCAATTGAGGCCATTGACAGAGTCATTTAACTAATTAATAGACCTGTCCATACAACCTTAAAGTTGGTGGGCAGGCCAGGATCCCTGGCGGGAATTAGAAAAAGCATGAAACCTCATCCACATCCGCAGGATGAGGTTTCATGTAGGTTTTAAAATGTTTTATTAAATTTTTTTTAAAATAATGGACATTTCCCAACTTATGTGACAGTGTCACATGAGGGGACAAGTCAGGAATTTTTTTTCTATTTTTAATATTTTTGACAGAACAGCTGATCTCCCTGAGGCAGCGCTTAGCCTCAGGGAGATAAGTGCGCTCTTTTGTGCGCATGCGCGAAAGAGCTCATTCTCGGATTTAGGGATTCCCCCTGCCCGCACAGGGAGTGCATAGCGCTTCCATGCGGACGTCACACTGGGCGGGCCTTAACTGGCCTGCCCACATAAAATGGCGCCACATCCCCAATCGGGGGCGCCGATCGGAGGTGCGCCTATGCGCACTCGCAGTTCAATTTCACTCCCAACAGGGGGAAAATCCTGCCCTATGTCTTATGGTAAGAATGTAGACTACAATTGGAGCAGAGTCTCTGAAAATTAATTCCATAGAGAAAGAGCAAGGAGTTGCAATGGAACATTTGAAGGGTTTCTGTGGTAAATGAAATAGCAAATGACGACTCCAGTTCCTAACAGTGATGCTATATCTGAATCAGTGCAGTGCACTCTGCAGAGAGCAGCAGTCCTGTTGGATTGTTTAATATACTCCCCCTGCCAGCAGATCGTTGTTTCTCAGGGTGACAGTTCAAAAGTTAACTCAAATCACTGATCCATTCTCGAGTGGAAGGGATTAACTCAGAGATAAAGAATTTATTTTTCACTGAGGAGCAATATACCAGATGGAATCGAAAAACAGATTCGAATTGGCCCAAAGGACCTAAGTTGGGCATTTCATTGTAGAGTAATTGTCATCACAAACAGTTGCTGCACTTCAACATGAAAATATTTGAGATGTTTGTGTAAGATGTGCTAAAGTTCAGGATAAAAGTTTTGTTTTACTTTCCTGCATTTAGAGCACTAGCTGAAAGAATGAACACCATTAGAGTTTCTTAATTTGGCATTTTAAGATTATTTACAGTCTTTTTTCAATTTTTAGTTCATTTATTAAGTTATATTTAAACACAGTTCACCTTTAACTAAGGTAGTTTGCATAAGGTATTCCAAATCTTATTCAATGGGATGGAAATCCCTTCATGCCCTCCACAGGTTATCTGTTGCAACTTGGACCCTTGGCAACTGGCCAGACAGGATTAAACCAGCCCAACCAATAGCCCTGCCTTAAGTAGAGAAGCACAGCTATGATGTTTAAAATAAGATGCATACAATAGTTGCTAATAAGACCCAACTGTGAACCAATACGATTAATCTGAAGTCCAATGACTCAAAAAAAAATGTATATTTGCTATTGAGAAGATTATTCATGATTGTGGCAATCCTAGGAAGGGACATATTCCAGAAGAGAGGCCAAGCAGCTAAAGGAATCTTCTATGTTTTCTTTTAATTTATATTCCCTCTCTTAACACCTTTTTTATAATGATGATATTTTACCATCAGAACTTGCTTTAGATGATAGTTTCTATAACTACAGTATGTGGATATCCTGTGCACTTTACACCATATTTCCTTCATATTGCATAATGCTGAACACAATGGGGAAGATTTCGACCTAGCACCTAGGCACAGAACTAGCATCATGGATTAGCTGCCCTTTACAGAGATCACCTGATTATTCCTATTTCAATGAGTGGTCATTCTGTAACTGATGCCCAAATGGCAAGTTGAAAATCCATCCCTTTTTAAAGAATATTCTCACAAAATAGTCCATCCATTCACGAATGACAAATATACAACTTGACTTCTAGCTTACACAGCACACAGTTACATATTTTTGTGACTATATAGGGGCCATAAGTATCTGACAGTCAGATTTTCTAAGAGTGAAGAGCCTTTTAAAAATTGTAACAAGGTTGTTCCAAGGTCAATGGGGCATCAGGGCTTATGTGTTCAGTCATCCTGTGATTTTTTTCAGTTTGTCCTTCAGAAAATTGATTTTGTTAAAAGGACAGACATTTAATGTGACAGAGTTCAACAGGATTGTTTTATTTTGCCTATCTCTTCCTGTCTCTCTCTTTCTGGTCTACTGCATTTTCTGTGCTTCCCATGATGCCCTGGGAATATCCATGTGTTGGTTGATCTCAGATATCAGCTTTTGTACGATATCTCAGACTCTCTTTAAAAAAGCTTTTAACGATAGTGATGGTCATTAGACTTGAACATCAAAGAGTGGTGGATGCCATGCATAGAGAGATTCAAACAGATATTTTGTCAGGTCTCCACTCAATAATGTATTGCTAATTTATTTGTGTCATGTTTTATGAACTGCAGAGGAAACCAATGAAGCAAAATAAATGAAAAACCTTATGCTGCAAACCTGGGGAACACAAGAAAAGAGATTTAAAAAATGCCACTCAGCCCATGAAAGATTATTCTTCCAGTAGATTTTCATTCTCATCAAAATATGTAATTTGTATTTTGAATAATCACAATGATGCTGCTTTGTTTACCTCACTTATTCCAAACGTTTTGTAACACTTTATTTAACTAGATATATTAATATATGCAAATCAGGATAAAAGAACATTTTTAGTAATTTCATCCGATTTTTTTACAGTGATGAGCCTAACACTATCCCTTCACTGTCTCTGCTTTGTCAATCTCTTCTTGGGCATCCAGTTTTCAGTAAACCACAATTTTTCCAGCTAAAAATTGCAAAGTCTAAAACTATTGCCTTTGGTCCCTGCTAAAAATTCCATACATTCAGCAAAGACTCTCATCCCTTCCCAGCCATCTTCTCATGTTGAACCCAACTGGTTGTACTTTCAGTAACCCATTTAACCCTGAATGGAGCTTCCAACTCAATGTCCCCTCCATTACATTTATCACCTTCTACTACCTCTGCAAGTGCTCAGTCGAGTCGGCATTGAAACCCTCATCTTTATCTGCTCATTATTTTCTTCTCTCCTTTTCTTTAAAATAAACTTCAGAGATTTCAGGCAGAGGACAGTGAGTTATTGAAAGGCGTGTGTGTGTTTCCTGGGCAGTTTAACCACAATTGTTCATGATTTTCTCCCTGTGCAAATTACTGGGAGTGGTGGCCACTGCTGGGACTGTTGCCAGCCCCGAAGATGGCATTCACCGATGAAGTCCTGGCTTTGAGGTAATTCCGGGGTCTCACTGGGACCAGGCTGGCAGGCCCTGACAAGGGGTTTTGGGGGCCCGGGTTAGACAAGGTAGTGGGGAAGGGGGAACGAGGTGTGTTCCCAGACCTTGGTCAGGCCTCCAATGGTCACTGGGGGCCCGTAAAAGTGGCACCCCCACTGCTTGAGTAGCCACCAGCTTGCTGAGTGAAATGCACTGGGCTGGAGACTTGACCTCTCGCTGCCCTGGGTAAGATCCCGGCCATTAATTGGCCAAATAAGGGCCTCAGTTAGCCCATGGACATCCAGGCCTCTCCAACACTGGTAAAATTGCAGTGGGTATGGGTGGGTAGGTGCTAGAAATTGCCAGGCAATGCTGTTGGCATGACACCCAATTTTGAAGCATTCCCCTCCCCACCTACCAACCCGTCCCGGGAGCTGTAAAATCCAGCCCATGGGTTCTAGATACCATAATGCCTTTTACTTCGATGCTGCAGGAGGTAAAATCAGAAAACAGAACTGGAAAAACAGTGGCCTCAAAATTGGATCGCACTGTGCTCATCTCATAGCTCTAAAACGAGTGAATTAGGATCCATTATGGCAGGCAGCAGCCATGCACTCAGCTCACGCTGGAGGTATGTCACCCGCCGTATTGGTTAGAATTCCTCCATCGACATTTGTGGCGCATGCCCACATTGTTATATGTCTCTTGGGTGAAATTTGACTGCAAATAACCATTAAGCATGCTGCAGTCAGATTTTTCATGCACTTAGCAGCTAAATCAGTGGTCCTTAAAGGGAAACTACCACCCAAAGGGTGACTCTTAAATTTTTTACTTAGTGTGGATCTAGAAGAAGCAGGAACAAACAATAAAAGTCAGGATCTGTCAAGCTGGGTTCCACTCTGGGATTAGGCGTGTCCAGGGGTAACCTCAGCTGGGATCAGATCAATGATAAGCAAAATTATTTTGCAGTGTACCTGACTGATGTTACTCTTCAACTCTATTTATCAATTCTCAAAACAATATTTTGATCCCACCGAATTGAACCATTATTTAACTCTATTTGGCTTCCTCCTTATCCTAATTGTGAAATTTGATTTGAATTTGTTTTATTTTCATAATTTAGTTGGAAATTTGTTTAAATGTTTACATTTTAATTTAATTATAGCATCTGAGAATTCCAGCTGGTGGAAACGAGAAAAAAATCTGTATAGTTTCAAAATACTTTTTTCCTGTTTATGTGAAAAACTTTATAAATAGGTTTGCTTCTGAAAACATTCAAGGAGAAAAATTGGAATCTGCCAGTAATTAGGCACAGGGATTACTATGTGCAATTAACCCACACTCATTCATAACAATGCTGGTAGCATTCAAACTTTGTGCTACTGCTATCTAATGATAGTGACATGCTGTTCAGAAATAAAAACATTGCTGATAGCTGCATGTCTCAGCAGGGGGCCCAAGTTTGTGTAAGGTTGACACTGCTTGCTTGCTCTTCTTAAAGCCAAGCTACACCTCTTTATGGGATATTTTGGCTGAAGCAACTGCTGGAACTAGTTCAAGAAGAGACTCTGAGCAGAAAGGGGAATGAAAATGGCATAACAGCCAGAAAATATGTCCCTTGGTTCTCCAATGCAGCATTGGAGGACATGGCGGAGGAAGTGAGCAGGAGGAGAAAGTGGCCCTATTCCTTCATGAGAGCCTCAAGACCACCATTACAAAGGCAGTGGAAGCAGAGAGACATCATGGTCATTGCTAACAGTCTATCTCTGAGGGTCTGGATGCAGTGCCACAAGAAGTTCACACAAGTGGTCAAGGTCACACTGAATGCACCTTCACATACAATATCTCTTTAAGTGGCCCATAATCTAAGGCAGCCTCACATAATCAACAGGGGACAAATGTATTCTCGTCCCCATGGAGGAAATGATGTTGGCAGCCAAGCTGCATCACACCATGCCAGCTGTGGGGCTGAAATCATAGAGGATGATTGTATGTTCCCAGCCAATCCAGCTTCTCACATCCTACCACTCCTTTGCCCTATAATCACTTCTGATTTACAAGCTAATGATGGTATAAACATACACCTCTGCCTTTCCCCTTCCCTCATGCCAGCCCTACCCTGTGTCTTTCAGATACCCAAGAATAACCCTAGTAACAGCAGACTGTTGATCTCACTCGCAACCACTAGCTCGGATACTGGCAGTGTACAAATTTTAGAAAATAACATGGAAACATTATAACAATATGAAGGCAGTGGAACCGAAAATGGTGGGCTGGATTTTGTCGGGGCGGCAGCAGCCTTGATGATGGGCAGGAAAGCCAGGGGAACCCTACATCAGGCATTTGGGAGAGCTCCGGTCAGATTTTATGCCCATCTTGCAACCGATGAACTGTCATCGAAGCTCCCGTCCCTTTCAGGGATGAGAGCCCGCTCCCAAGAACTGCCAGCCAATCAAAGGACAACAGCTCTTTAGACCCAATAGCACCACTGAGAATGGTGGCCACTGCTAGGGATGCAGCCAGCTGAGAGAAGGCAGTGATAGACCCTGCCCTCGCATGAAGTGGGCTCAGGGTTCACCGGGTCCAGTCAGACAGGTCCAGGTGAGGTGTTCGGCAGTGGGCAGAGACAGGGGCTGTTGATTAGTGAGGGCAATTAGTGAGGATTTTGTGGAGGATGGCCATTGCTGCCAGGAGGCTCCAGTGTGGTACACTGGATGTCCAAAAAAGAGTCCACCACCCACCCCCAGAAATCTGCAAAGAAGCAGCTCGGGTTCACCAGGTGGTCTCCCCACACAATGCAGGGCATTGAGCTGCTGGTAAAATGCCAGCTGTGGTGGGAAGAGGCACTTAATTGGCCTCTGGGCAGGAGGGCCATTCTCCAATGTCTCGCCACTGGTAGAATGCCATGGCAGTGGGAAGGCAATGATGGGCACTCCACCCTTGCCTTCCTTCATCATATAATGCCTCCCTCAGCCTCCTTTTCAGCTCTTTGAGGCCTCATAAAATTCAAGTTGGTGAGCCACCTGGCACAAATGGGCTGGAGTCAAGACAAGGTGGGCAGGATAATGTGGGTGCCAGATCCCCAGAGGGCAAGGTCACACATGAAGTCTGCTGCAGAGGATCTTGATGAAGAATCCAATGGGACACCGTAAAGAAAAAGGCTGATGGACATGCACACAGAAATACTTGGTGCATTAGGAGGCCTGTTAGAAAGCCTGCAGCCAATTTTAAACAGGTTTTCCCATACAGTTTAGAGCACACCTTTCTAGCCTGTAAGTGGTGATCAGCCCCATGAAAAATGTTGCAGGCTTAACCATGCTAGTCAATATCTCAGCTTCCATTGTAGCACAGGCAGAAGCCACTTAACATCTCAGGACTGGAATCTAAGACAAAGGTCTTGTCGGGGCGGCAACGGCCTCGATGATGGGCGGGAAAGCCAGGGGAACCCTACATCAGACATTTGGGAGAGCTCCGGTTGGATTTTATGCCCATCTTGCAACCATCATACTGGCTCAGACTGCTGCTGTCATGTTGTGTTTACCATTGCTCACAGTAGGTTTTAGGGTCTCGAAGCCATTCAGCAATCTGTGCTCCAGCAGATTACTAGAATTGCTGAGGCATCACGCCTCAGGAGTGACAGTAGCTCCATGGAATACAAACCTGCTGTCCTATTTCAGGGTGACATCATTCAGGCTCTCAACACTACCACTCCGCCAGTGCGCCAGCTATTGCCTTTCAGCCAGCCCAGACTGCAGCTACCTCTGCCAAGGTGCTGCGGTCCAAAGCCAGACTTTCTAGTCCCAGAACTGCTCAATGTTGTCTTGCCAGACCAGCTGCTGTCTCTGTCTTTGAAAATCGGCAGCCTTTCTCCTCTCCCTGCTCAAAGCTTTTCTTCTTCGCTGCCATGTCCAGCTCATGCTATAGCCCAAGGCTATAACTAGTGATCTGACCAGCACCCTTACAGTCCCAACCAGGGCCTTCTCCACATGCAACACCACTTGCTTAAAGACTTCGCCAACCTGTCAAACCACCAAGCCTTTGTAGTGATTTCTAAACTCCAATAGACATAATTAGCAATTAGTCTGAAAATAGTTGATATCCCTTTAAACAGTGCTAGTGGGGAGGTTGTTCTTTTTGCCAAATGTTGTGTGTGTGTAAGAAAGAACCACAATTTGGAATGGTAAGGTCGAAAATGGCAATGCTGGCATCACACTACGAATGTCATGATCTGCCTAATCTGCATGCTTAGGTGCACTCTCCTCATGCCTGAACTAAAGCCTTTGCCTAGTTGATGTTCAGAACGAGCCCCACTGAGTGTGCACTCGGGGCATGGACTCCATTTGGTACGGCATCCGTAGTGCTGACACTGCAGATGCTTTGAAGTCTAATTTTGTGGCCTAAAGCTTCATGGTATTTAAAAACAAAAAATAATACTGGATACAGATTTGTCCCCAGTTTCCTAAAGAATTACAAACATAAAATAAGGCAAAAAGGATTCCCAACCAAATTCTACTTATTGGGATGGAATTGCTTGTAGATGGTACAAAGTCCATCTTTCCTGAGCTTTAATATTAAACTGGAGCACTTGTACCCGTCAGCAACACAGGCTCTGTAGTCTATGTCACATTTTATAGTGTGGTTATAACACAGCTTTAACTCAGTACATTTCTACATTGCTTGCAAAGGTTTTCTGACTAGTGAACTAAGGATGCTGCAGATCTCACAATCAATTTACCAGAAGTAGAGGTAATGGAAATGGTATCCGAGAACAGATCGTTTTGATACTTGGAAAAGGGAACTTGTTGGAACAGCACATGAGTTTCCAGAAACTCTCATCAGCATAGCAGAGAGAAACTCCAGAGTTTCTCATGTTCTTACTTTCAGTTATCAGCAAATTAGTATTCAGCACTGTCACTAAAATCAAATCAGGCACACCGTTGTTGAACTTATGAATGACAAGGTGAATTTTCATCTGATGGAACAGCGGATCAAAGGAAAAAAAAGAATAATGATGACACACTCTCCCCAACATTCCTTCCAAAGTTGTGGAGTATCAGGCCAGGCAAAGCCATATTGAGATAAAAACAAAAAACTGCAGATGTGGGAAATCCAAAACAAAAACAGAATTACCTGGAAAAACTCAGCAGGTCTGGCAGCATTGGCGGAGAAGAAAAAAATTGACGTTTCAAGTCCTCATGACTCTTCCACAGAACTGTTCTGTTGAACAGTCATGAGGTTTTCCAAAGCCATATTGAGGATTGATTTATCAACAGCTTTTGTTCTGCATTGTAACCCAGCAACAAAATACCATGCTATCATTATAGGACAATTCAGCTAAAAATTTGCCAAGCTTGCATGGTTGCTGATGTTTCATCATATTAGTGTTGATCTATTGTGAATAATTGTGAACGTTCTTTCAATTAGTGAGACATCATGTGTTGAATTAGTTATCGCATTTGACTAAAAAGGCTTGCCTGGATTTTTTTTCTCCCTCCAAAAACATATTTATGTGTTTTCACTAGCAAAACATTATTTGAGGTAAACACCATTGCTCTGATATTCCTCTTTGACTGAGTTATGCTTATTTCCAACATGCTGGACAAAGGAAAGCAGGCAGATATCTGCTGTGTCCAGCCTCCTTAACATTGCTCTGGGACCTCAGATTCTGCTCTGTCTATTTGGAAAAGACCCAATATCAGCGATAGGTGATGGCCGAGTATTATCATATTACACTCATAGTACTCCTGCATCATCTTGCTCTTGGTGGAACCATGAAATGCCCACTTTCAGTGATGCACCAGGAAGCTGGCACTAGGCTGTGCACAGGTATCGCACTCAATTCAAAGGTTGTGTTGGAGTTAGCAAGGCAAAGAGGAACCTCAAGATAATTTTCAGTACCTGCCAGATGGAGTTTCCTAACAGCAACAAGATGGTCTTAAGGCTGGCACTCTAGCCTTCAGCTACCTAATTCTGCCTCCTATTCCCAGGACAAGACCATACCAGAGTCTGTAAGTGCGCCAAGGTATGCTGATAGCTTGGGACACCAAAGTACAGGGCACAGCAGGCTAGATAGATAGATCATGGTTGTGTGCACCATTTCCACCTTGTGCTTATGCACAGGGAAATTAATATCATGTGTACATGTGTATAAGGATCTCACATGACATTGCTATGGGTTGCAAAAATGTTGTTTTATCTTATATAATGTACTGTGTTTTATCAGGGCCACTGATTTAAATAAGACACGTTCTTTTATTACAGACTATTGCAAAAATATGAATGGCATTCAAATGGAAGTCAATGATAGTGTACATAATTGCAGATGGAATATCATGAACTCAATTTACCCATGAATAATTAGAAACTGGTTTGCAGTAACTTGGATAGATTTACACCCAGGCCTGAATCTTATGTTCGCCGGGCATGTGCAATCAGCAGGTCCGGAAGTGGACGTGAAATGCGCATCTGCCTGCAATAGGCCTCGAATGCAATTTCACACTGGCTGGCCAGTTAACAGCCAGCCAGTGTGAAATACATGCCGAGAAAGGCTCAGTGCTGCCTGGGGGATGTGGGAAGAGGTTGGGCATCAAGAAAAAGGTGTGCTCCCTGAAGGCTGATGACTGCTATGGAGCTGCCTCAGGGAGCTGCAGTAATTTAAAAATGAAATGAGCTCAATAAGCTGCTGCAAACTGTGACGATATTGTAAGTGCAAGCGCCTGGTAGCAGATGACATAGCAGATCATCCCTCAAATGTCTTATTTTATTTTGCTTGACCTCAGACATTTCATCCTGCCCTGGATGTAGTTTGTAGTGAAAATGTGAAGGCCGATTGGCCCGTCCGCCGACCATAAAAGTGGAGGGGCCATGTAAAATCGCTGACAAGTGGCTCCTTAATGGGCTTAATTGCCCGCTTAATTGTTGGCAGACACACTTCCAACTCCTGCGCGTGCCCGCCGACCGTAATGTTGCGTGCGAACATGATGTCGTCAAGATGCGTGCCTGACGTCTTCTCTCACAATTTCACGTGATTCCAAGTTGGGCATGTGCCTGCACGAATAGTGGAAAATTCTGGCCTTAATTTTCTTGTGGTCAGCTAATTATCAGAATTATGCATAGCTCAAGGTGCAGATTTAGACATATTCAGGGGCTATAATAATTATAGTTCTGATAATTGTAGGACTGTAGCTTTAAGAATAATCCTGTGTTGTAAGGTCACATGATCTATGTAAACCATTGAAGTAGCAGCACAGGAAACCTTGAGGTGAGAGTTCTTCTTTAGTTATAGAGTTAGACGCATACATGTAGCTGCTGCTGCCTTGTAAATAATGTTCAATGTTTTCACCGAGAAAAGTTGCCTGGAAAATCAACTCTGTAACTGGGGTTATAGTGGAAAGTTGCATGTAGGTAAAATTTCAAGAGATGGACACGCTTTAAAGCCATTATCCTAATTCTGACACCTTTTCAGAAGACTCAAAAGGCATGCCAAAGCTAGAATGAAGGAGGAAAAGACCAAGATGAAAGGAAAGGAAATGTAAGTCATAAGCATGGGTCTGCAAACAAGTGGTGAAATAGTCCGACATTTGACTCCGAGTGCGGTGCCTGCTAAAGTGGAGGTGATGCTGCAAGACATAGGTGTCAACAGTTGTGACTTTTTTGCTGGTCCACATGGGTCAACATTGCAGCATGTCTGTAAAGTGGTATGGAGGCAAGTTTCAGGTCACAGCTGACCATTGCTGTCATTCACTGTGTCAGGCAGGAAGTGGCATAGTTCTATGTAATGAGCCAAATTCTATGAAAGCAATTCCTATGATCAATGCCAAGTGTGGTTGGTGGTATCTTGGCAGATGTATCTTAGCAGGGTATGCCGGTGTTGATCTCCAATCATACTAATTGTCAGTGAAAATAAGGTATGGTTACCTCTGACTGACCATAGGTTTGCTGGTACCAGCAGAATGGGAACAGTGCACTTGTCTTGCAGTCTGACTTGCCTGACATTCCTAAATTGGCCCTTCGCTTCCAAACACATAAGGTAGAGGGAATCACATCAGGAAATTCATTGGGGTGAGTAATGGTTGTGAGGGCAAAAAAAAACCAAATTAGAACTACTTACACAAAAGACCCATGAGAACCTAAGTGCCAATTGGAAAGAGCAAATAGAAAATCTAATTAAGAAATGGCTAAAAATATGTACTGCATTTCCTTCATGTAGTTACATATACTTAGCATCACCTAACAAACCTGGAAATCAATTTCATATTGGCATGAGTTAGATTAAGCTCCTGTATTCCAGAACATCAGGAAAAGCCCCCAAATTAATAGCTAAATCAATCTTCCAATTGTTTAAAGCAGCCAGCTTCAATAAGTTGGTTCCTTGTTCTTGAAAATTAACTGTAACATAAAGTGGACAGAATTTTTTCAGTTGGCTTCTGGCTACTTTGCTGATCAGGATCATCCAATTTGCACTTGGAAATTGGGGAATCCAATCAAAAGTACAGACTAATGTGTTTGATGAAGGGATGAAGTATTATGGCCTGAATTTTTGTAAAGACGAAAAGACTCTCCCTTGACATGAAAATGGCTACAGAGGTCCGAATTTGGAAGTCCCACCCCTAAACACAGCCCTTCGATTTTTGTAGGGGGATCAGGGGCAAGTTCTAATGTGCACATCCGTGGTTCACAGAGTCAGCTACATGTTAAAGTGCAGTTTCCTCAGGCTGATCTGGTTTTTGCTGGAGAGGTATCCAAAACACAACTTGTGCATTTTAGACCTGGTAGGAGAAGGTCTAAAGCTGCCAGAGGTGTTTTGGCAACGTGGGCTATCCCTTTGGAGAGGTTAAAGTACTCTTTCGGATATGGTCCCGGGACACCTTTGGGAGAGGTCAGGTTCTCTGTGGGGGAGGCAATCCCTCCTTTGGATTGTTAAAAGTAAACATGGATGTACATAAAAATGCTTAACCTTGTTGAAACTGTCAAAAAGGGCTGTCAACAGAGCTGTCGAAAGGCAGTGTCAGGCTGTCAAAGAATTTAAAACTTCTGCCCTTTAAAGATTTGAAACAACTGTCTGTAATGTTTTAACTAATCAGTGCTTTCTATTTCGTTCTGTCTGTTGACATAAGCCTAATGGATATCATTACAGGATTAGTACTCCATGACTGATTTCACAACTTTTCACTATCACAGTAGGTTGCCTGTCAATTCAATTTGGTTGACAGCTCCAAGTGGTCCCAAACTCTTTGAAATGGGACTATGAATTTCAATGCTTAAGGGATTAAAGGAAGTTAGTGTAGTGAATGTGTTTTATCAATGTGTGTTTTTCTTTAAATAGTGAATTCTTCTATAGATGCTTTAGAGCTTTATTTTATCTCATTTCAGCATGGGTCCTGAGGTCTGCCCATGGTGGATACTCGGTGAGTTGGCGTGGTATGAGGGGCTATGGCATGAAGTGGCAAGGGTTGGTGGCGTGAGGTGGCATGGATTCGTATGGATGGGGCATGGGAAGTGTGTAATGGGGATGAGGGCTGTTTTATTGTTTTTTTTTAAACTTCAACACAGTGCTGGTGCACCAAGGTAGGTCTTCCACCCAGCCTGCCTCTGTACCCGGCAGCCTCCAGTACTCGTTCTGGGGTCACCTGCTAAGGCTCCCATTTTCACCCACTGTCCCACCAGGCCGAAAATCCAACTTTCCAGGGCACTTTCTCACGGTTTGGGTTTGTAGAGCCGGGAATTGCCCTGGGAATGAAAGTTCAGGCCTATGTGATGTTGTTGTGCTTTTGGTTATAGTGATTATAAGAAAGGTTAATAAAAAATTAAAAATTAAATGAAAAATACATTGAATAACAGAGAGGAACTGTATAAAAATTCAAATTATTGGAATTTACTTTACTCAAGATTAGATGAAATTGTATATTAAGCTTTATATAATTAGGTTTTGACAGATAAAGGAAATGGAATTAAATTAATGTGAAATACATAATATTAAGTTGCCTGTACACAACTGAAGCTTAGTCGTTGTAGAGTAATTATTACCATGTGAGGAAATAGTAATACAATAAATAAAGCTACTTCAAACTATGTTTTGGGCCACTTACTGGCTACAACTAGAGAAACTTGCCTCTGAACAGCACAGATCAGCGTATAGGCATGCAATGCCCATGATTTTCTAGCAGTATTCTGGCATTTGGTGGGAAGGTTGGCTTAATGTTGATAAGGAGTATTTATATGAATACATGCTCTCGTTCAATTAAAATGGATGGACGGAAAATGCGAGATGCCCACATGAATCCCTGAAGTGTGAACCTGGTGCTGAAAGCTCCACATCAGGAGGATGCTTCGGTAAAATTACCCCTCTTGTATTGAATTGAATGAAGTATTGGAATGAATTTTCATTTTCAAAGGGCCTGGAGTCACATTGGGAGTTTATGTGAGTTTGAAGTTGGATGTCTGACACACAGGAGAACAGATGGTTTGAGGAGGAGTTTTACAATGGTAGGGGGGGCGGGGTGGTGAAGGGGAAGATCAGCTGGGCTAGAAAGAGAGATTGGTGGTGAGTAATGAGGTGTTGGGAGCAGTGGCTATTGGGGTGTGGTAGAAGTGAAAGGATGTGCTGACTGTCCTGATGCTCTTGTAGACAGTTAACTTGAACAATTATTTATGGCTGCTAACACTGCTTTAGCCTAATGCTAAAGGCTTGTTCCTCTGTTAAAGCTCTTTGTTTTCATTTCAATGATTATTAGCAAATCTATTGTATGTTAAAAAATTTAGACTTCAGTTAGTTTTTCTTGTCAAATCAAAACAACTTGAAACATCAAGGGGTTATAGCCTAAAGGTTACAGTAAAGTGGTGTCTGGAAACATAATTTGTATGATATTTCTCTGTCTAGTTTTAACTCTGGCATTAGCCTATTTGTGTTAATATCAAATAGAGCAATGCTGTTTGTTTACTTACATTATAATGATATGAAAATATTTTCCAAATTGCTATGCTTTGATATGCTGCTTAGTTCTTACTTATGTGGTGTGTTGTCCCTTTTCAATCCAGAGCCAAGCAGAAAATGCATCAGCTTGACTGCTGGCTTCTGCTAAACTATTGTCTGAAATATTCTGCAACAAATCAAACAGTGATTTATACAGATATGTTGCCAAATTATTGTGAGAACCCCTTCTGACTAGACAGAATTGGTTCTTAGGCTGTTTTGAGCTTTGGAATTTCCAAAGCTTTTAAGTGGAAACTAAGTCTAAGCAGTAAAGTCAGACCCATTATTACATAACCATATTTTTCCTCAATTTTTCACTGTAACAATTATGATTGATATAATATATTTTTGTCTCCGTAATTTTCTGACTTGTTTCCTGCTAAGAGTTATAATTAATCTCATGTCATTCTTAATGTATAAAGTTTAATCTTTGTAAAATAATTAGTGCTTTGTGACGATCAAAGTTTCTCCAAACACTGTTTTGGATCACTTACTGTATGCCTTCTGAATAACAAAAACAGCTGTAAAAAAAAAAGGTCAGAAGTATGGTGATATCATTTATCATGTATATTTCATTACCAACATTAAAAGGTTTGTATAATTTGTAAAATGGAAAAACTGTAAGCATTTATATCTATTTAGGGAGCATTTATACTCCAGCTTCAGCATCAGTGTAGAGCAGTTCTGTTTCACCCAGACACAACAGTATAAATGCAGTCTGACCTGACGTCATCGCAAAGTGGAGTTTGACTTCTTGAAGAAGGATTCTTGCTCTGCATTATTTTAGAATCAGTTAAGGCTTTAACACGATAAACATTTAGCCTCAGTGCAAAGTTGATAGCACGAATAATGCTGAACTTGTAGTGTAAGTGCACCTTTGAGATATAACATTATATGAGACTCAGTAAATTAGTCTTTTGGATCATAGCCATATCAATAATCTCTCAAATCATGCTACTTTTGCGAATTATAAAGCACTTTTCCTACAATGGCCACTGGAGTATGAAGGCAAATTTGCCATGATCAGTATTTGTAGTGAGACAGTAATTTAAGCCAATTTATGGTACAACTCATGCTCCTATGTTTTCATATTCTTCATATTGGTCTCCTATGCTTGACTCATTCACTTCTTGCAATTTCCCTTAGATATTTTGCCTGACCTTTCTTTCTCTCCAATGAATAATGTCAGCAGTCTCCTTATCCCTCAACCCAGACAGCTCAGTTTCCTGCAAGGCCAGCAGCTGATCCTAAAGGATCCAAGCGGTGGGAATGTCAGTTTTTTTTCAGCAGTGTGGAACAAGTATTTTTTTCCACAAAATATCCCAATTCACTTTTTCAACTTTGCACTTGTTGTAGCTATGCGAATGATAAAAGTCATTCCTCGAGCTGATAACAGTGTTAAGTGTCAAAGCCAACAAAGCTGAGTTCATGAAACAAAATCAAAAAATTCTGGAAGTGCACAGCACAGCATCTGTAATGAGAAAAGTCAGATTATATAGTTTCAGGTATGCAGCCTTCATCAGACCACAGTTTATCCTTTAGCTTTAAGGCAGGATTCATGTTTTGCTCATGGGAAGCTCAGTAGAAGTCAGCATCAAGTTATTTGATGGTTTTCCAACGTGTATCCATCATTCCTTGCCCCTGACAATAATAACAACCAGCTAGAGACTTGGATTAACAATAGTATTTCCTCTTAAATGCCCTTTTTTCATTCTTGGATGGTTGAAAACAATCTTTGAAAGGCTGGAAACATCAGTTTGTCAAAGCCGATGATATTTTGTAAAATTAATTTTTTACCAGTATTTTCCATTAGCTCATACTTTACTATGCTATCAAGTTGGTTTTGGGTGTACAAAATAAAAGCATTTACTCAAACCTCAACATGTATAATGCCTTGCTTTTTCAGCTCAAAATCAACAGTTTCTGAATCTTTAATGGTTCAGCCTATTGGCTTGTCTAGGGTCTGATGAGTTGAGGGCTTGTTGAGGAGTCCATTATTTCAGATATTATAGTAAAAGATGGAACAATTTTACTTCAACCAAGAAATCAGCTCATGCTATTAGAAAACTGTTCTCAACTATGTAGTTATACTGCCTCTTCCCAATCCTCTACATATCTTCAAAAGTGCAATAATAGATGAGTTTTCAATAATTTATTAAAATCTTATATTTAAATTGGACTGTAAATAATCATGATGTCAGGTTAAAGATTAAATTTTATTGAACCTGAAATATTTTAACTTTGCCAATTAGGAATTTTGTTTTGATTGAGAAACCATGATGAACAATCAAAGGCCCATAAATAGGTTAATCATCAAGATCGGAAAGAATAAAAAAAAGAAAATGAGGTAAATCAAGAAATATTGATTTTAAAAGTCTGCAGTTTGTTGAAAGAAGGAAAGACTTAGGGATGAAAGGTGTTCACAGTTTTGTGATTATGTGAAGGGATGAGCTATAATAGAATAGAAGCAAAATACTGAAATAAAAACAGAAAATGCTAGAAATGCTTAGCAAATCATGTAGTATCTGTGGAGATGGAAACAAAATTAACATGTTGGCTCCCTTACCTTTCATCAGAACCAGGTTAGGCAGGGGAGAATGTTGGGAGACTTCGAACTTGGTGCCGGCCTCCGCCTACCACAGGAAAAATTGATGCATGAGTTGGGAGAAACCCTTAAGTGGCCATTTGAGGGCCTCAATTCGCCACCTGATACCTCCCTGATCATGCGTAAATCTGAGGCAGAGGCAGGCGAGTAGGCATTGGAATGGCACCCATGGCATTTTGCCCAATTTCATGCCCTGCCTCCCAACCAAACCATAGGGAGAGCTGTAAAATTCAGCCCGTGGTTACAAGGTGACTGAGGTTGGAAAATAAATATTCCAGGCATACCATATTTTGAAGAGACAGAAAGAGTGGCAAGAATGAGAAACCCTGATGGTAAAGGATGATATAAGGAGAGCAGTGAGAAAGGATTTTGGCTCAGAGATCAGGAAGTTGAATCAGTATGGGTGGCGATTAGGAATAAGAAGAGTCAGAAAACTATGTTGGGAGTTGTTTATGCACCCCTAACAGTCGGTAAACCTTTGGACAGAGCATTAAGCAAGAGATAATTAAAGCTTGTAACAAAGGTGACATAATAAATGTGGGAGACTTAAATCTTCATATAGACTGGACCACTAAAATTAGCAAGGCAGTCTGGAAGATGAGATTGTCGAATACTTTCAAGACAGCTTCCTGGAAAAATATGTTGTAGAACAAAAGGGGGATCAAACTATTTTAGACCAAGTATTGTACAATGAGGCAGGCTTAATTAGTAATCTCATAATAATAGATTTGCTTGGACAAAGTGATCATAATGTTACGGCCGCAGCCAATGTTATTCGCTGAGCAAGCTAAATCCCAGAGGGAAAGTTGTCTTACTGAACATAACTATTTTTTTTGTATTTTGAAAATGAGGGGAAAACTCCAGAAGCATAGAATCCCAGTAATGCTTTTATGATTTTAAAATTAAAAGACCGTAAGATGTAGGAGCAGAAGTACGCCATTTGGCCAATCAAGTCTGCTCCGCCATTCAATGATAATCCTCAACTCCACTTTCCTGCCTTTTCCCCATATCCCTTGATTCCTTTATGATTGAAAATCTGTCTATCTCATCCTTGAATATAAAGACCCAGCCCCTACAACCCTCTGCAGCAAAGAATTCCACAGATTCACTACCCTCTGAGAGAAAATATTCCTCTTCACCTCCATCTTAAATAGGTGACCCCTTACTCTGAGATTATTTCCTCTGGTCCTGGACTCTTCCACAAGGGAAAACAACCTCCCAGCAGCCACCCTGTCAAGCCCCCTAAGAATCTTATATGTTTCAATAATTCATTCTTTCCTCTCAACTCCAGTGAGTACAGGCCCAACCTACTCAATCTCTCCTCATAAGAAAATCCCTCCATACCCGGAATCAACCTAGTGAACCTTCTCTGGACTGCCTCCAATGCCAGTATACCCTTCCTTAGATAAGGAGAACAAAACTGTTCACAGTATTCTAGGTATGGCCTTGTATAGTTTTAGCAAGACTTCCCTATTTTTATACTCCATTCCCTTTGAAGTAAAGGTTAATATTCCATTTGCCTTTTTTATTACCTGCTGAACTTGTATGTTAGCTTTTTGGGATTCATGCACGAGGACTCCTAAATCCCCCTGTGTTGAAGCATTCTGCAGTCTTTTTCCATTTAAATAATATTCAGCTCTTCTATTCTTCATGTCAAAATACCAACCCCTCATTTTCCCATATTGTATTCCATCTGCCAAGTTTTTGCGCACTCACTGAACCTGTCTGTTTCCCTCTCTAGAATCTTTGTGCCATCCTCTCCACTTGCCTTCCCCCCTATTTTTGTGCCATCCGCAAATTTGGTGATAGTACATTCAATTCCCTCATCTAACTCATTAACATATATTGTAAATAATTGTGGCCCCAACACTGATTCCAGTGGCGCTTCACTAGTTACAGGTTGCCTTCCTGAAAATGCCCCCTTATCTCAACTCTGTCTTCTATTAGTTAGCCAATCCTCTATTCATGCAAATATACTAACCCCAACACATGGGCTCTTATCTTATTGAATAGCCTTATGTGCAGTACCTTATCGAACGTCTTTTGGAAATCCAAATATTTTACACCTACTGAATCTCCTTTATCTATCCTGCTTGTTACCTCCTTAAAGAATTCTGATAAATTTGTCAGGCATGATTTCCCCTCCATAAAGCCATGCTGACTCTGCTTAATTATGCATTTCTAAATGCCCTGCTATTACATCCTTTATTATAAACTCTAACATTTTCCGGATGACGGAATATTAAGCTAACTGGCCTAAGGATACCTGTTTTTTGTCTCTCTCCCTTTTTGAAAAAGGGCATTACATTGGCAGTTTTCCAATCCTCTGGGACTTTTCCAGAATCCAAAGATTCTTGGAAGATTACTACCAGTGCATCCACTATCTCTGTAGCTACTTCCTTTAATATCCTAGGATGCAACCCATCAGGACTAGGGGACTTATCGGCCTTTACCACCCATTAGGTTCCCTAGTACTTTTTCCCTAGTGATAGTTATTTTATTGATTTCCTCCAGTCCTTTTGCCCCTTGATGATTTAGTATGTTTGGAATGCTATTAGTGGTCTTCTACCATGAAGACTGATTTATTCAAGTCCTCTGCCATTTCCTGGTTCCCCCTTATTATTTCCAATGCCTCATTCTCTAAGGGGCCAATGTTCACTTTGGCCTCTCTCTTCCTTTTTATATATTTAAAGAAGCTCTTACTGTGCATTTTTATATTACTTGCTAGTTTACCCTCAAAGTTTATTTTCCCCTTGTTTATTATTCTTCTGGTTATCTTTTGGTGGTTTTTAAAACTTTTCCAATCCTCTGGGTTACCACTAACTAATATTTGCCACATTGTATGTTTTTTTCTTTTAACTTGACACTATCCTTAACTTCCTTGGCTAATCATGGTTAGTTGATCTCCTTCCTAGAATTCTCCTTTCTCACTGGGATATATCTTTGTTGTGAGTCATGAACTATTTTCTTAAACGTCTGCCATTGTTCATCAACCGTCTTTTCTGCTAAACTCCTTTCCCAGTCCACTCCAGCCAACTCTGCCCTCATTCTTTTGCAATTACCCTTATTTAAGTTTCACACAGTTGTTTCCGATCCAAGTTTTTCACTCTCAAACTGAATGCTAAATTCCACCATGTTATGGTCACTGATTTCTAGGGGATCTTTTACTCCAACATCATTTATTAAACCTGCCTCATTACACATTACCAGTTCCAAAATATCCCTGGTTGGATCCACAACATATTGTTCTAGAAAACTGTCTCGAATGCACACTATGAATTCTTGTTTGTGGCTACCTCTGCCAATTTGATTTTCTCAATCTACATGAAGATTAAAGTCATCCATGATTAATGTACTGCCTTTTTTACATGCCCTCATTATCTCCTGGTTTATTCTCTATCCTACATAATAGCTACTGTTAGGGAGTTTATAGACTACTCCTACCAGTGTCTTCTCCCCCTTGTTATTTCTTACCTCCACCCATATGGATTCTACATCTTCCAATCCAAGATCATTTCTTACTATTGTACTTATTCCATCTCGTACTAACAAAGCTTCCCCACCATGCTTTCCTTCCTGTCTGTTCTTTCGAAAAGTCACATACCCCTGAATATTTAGTTCCCAGCTTTGATCTCCTTGTAACCACTTCTCCATAATGGCTATAAGATCATATCCATTAACCTCTATTTGTGTCATTAATTCAGTTATTTTGTTCCGCATACTACATGCATTTAAGTAAAGAGCCATTAATTTTGCCTTTTCACCATTTTTTCCCCCTTTGACCCTATTTGCTGCCTTTTTTTTTAATGTTTGTACACTTTGCCCCTTCCTGTCACACTCTGGGTATCATTAGCTAAATAACTGCCCTGCAAGGCTGCCATATCCTTTTGCTTTGTAAGCCTTCGTATCCCCTCTCCAGAAACCCTCCAGCCCTTATTTAGTTTAAAGCCTTCTCTATAGCCCTAGGTATTCGGATCGCCAGGACACTGGTCCCAGCCCGTCCCACTGGAACAGCTCCTTTCTATCTCAGTACTGGTGCCAATGCCCCATGAACTGAAACCCATTCCTCCCTCACCAATCTTTGAGCCACTCATTTAACTCCTTGACTTTATTTACCCTATGCCAGTTTGCCCTGAGTGGATCAGGTAGTAATCCTAAGATTATTACCTTGGAGGTTCTGCTTTTTAATTTAGCTCCTAACTGTTCAAATTCTTTCAGCAGAACCTCCTTTCTAGTCTATGTCATTGGTACCAACATGGACAACGGCAACTGGATCCCTCCCCTTCCACTTCAAGTTCCTCTCCAGCCCTGAGGAGATGCTCTTAACCCTGGAACTGGGCAGGCAACACAGCCTTTGGGACTCACCCTCATTGCTGTAGAGAACAGTATCTATCCCCTTAGTTATACTGTCCCCTACCATTTTGACGTTCCTATTTCTTCTCCCCACTTGAATGGCTCCGTGTACCAAGATGCCATGGTCAGTTAGCTCATCATCCCTGTAGTCTCCACTCTCATCCACACAGCTTGCAAGAAACTCGTAGCTGTTGGACAGCTGCAGGGACTGAGGCTCCTCGAACACTACCACCTGTGTCCCCATACCTGCTTCACCTGCCGGTACACTCTCCTGTCACTCATCAAAGGCCAAATTTGAATGACCTAATCTGAAGGGTGTGACCTCCTGCTGGGGCAAAGTGTCCAGGTAACTTCCCCCTCCCTGATGTGGCGCAATGTCTGCAGCCTGGACTCCAGCTCCTTAACTCAAATCCAAAGTTCCTCGAACTGTAAGTATTTGCTACAGATATGTTCACTCTGGATCACCTTGGCATCCAGCTGCTCCCACATGCTGCAGCAGCAACACATCACCCATCCTGCCATCGCTATCGTATTTTATTTAATTACTTAATTAATGACTTTAGTATCCCTGCTCTTTATACTTGAAGAATTCCCTGCGGGAATATAGCATTGCGGTAGAGGACCAGCCATGATCATATTGAATGGCAGAGCAGGCTCAGAGGGCCAAATAGCCTACTTCTGCTCCTAGTTTCTATGTTTGCACTTGATTGTAATTTTTTAACACGCCAGTATCGATCTTATACTTAACAAGATATTGTTAAAAAAAGAGAAGAAAAAGAAAAAAGACTAGAGACCTAAACACAAATTCAAGACCTTTATTTTAAAGGCAAGCAGTACTCACCAATCCTACTCACTAAACAGCTGCTCTCCATGCTCTTTAATGGCCTCTCACCTCTCTCTGTGCTCTTTAAAGGTCTCTGATTCCTCTCGCATGCTCTCACAGTTAATGGCCCCACTGCTCCTCTCGCTTTCTCATTGTTGAAGGCCATGCTGCACCTCTTGCATTCTCTCACTGATAATGGCCCTGCTGCTCCTCTCACACTCTCTCACTAATAATGGCCCTGCTGCTCCTCTCACACTCTGTGAGGTGAAGCTATAACACAGGACTACTTGCACGCCAAACAGCATTAGCGATCCCACAAACAACAGATCAGACTAAGCTCTGCAGTCCTGCCACATCCAGTTGTGAATGTTGGTGGACAAAAACCTCACTGGAGAAGGCTCCACAAATATCCCCATCCTCAATGATGGAAGAGCCCAGCACATCAGTGCAAAAGATAAGGCAAAAGCATTCGCTACGATCTTCAGCCAGAAGTGCCAAGTGGATGATCCATCTCAGCCTCCTCCGGAGGACCCCAGCATCACAGCTGCCTGTCTTGAGCCAATTCAATTCACTCCACATGATATCAAGAAATGGCTGAAAGCACTGGATACTGCAAAGGCTATGGGCCCTGACAATATTCCGGCAATAGTACTGACGATTTTTGCTCCAGAGCTTGCCGCTCCCCTAGCCAAGCTGTTCTAGTACAGTCACAACACTGGCATTTACTCGGCTAGTGGAAAATTGCTCAGGTATGTTCTGCACACAAAAAGCAGGACAAATCCAACGCAGCCAATTACCGCCCCATCAGTCTACTTTTGGTCATCCGTAAAGTAATGAAAGGGGTCATCAACAGCGCTATCAAGCAGCACTTGCTTCGCAATAATTTGCTCACTGTTGCCCAGCTTGGGATCTACCAGGGCCATTCAGCTCCTGACCTCATACAGCCTTGCTTCAAACATGGACAAAAGAGCTAAACTCCTGGGGTGAAGTGAAAGTGACTGCCCTTGACATCAAGGCTGCATTGACTGAGTGTGGCATCAAGGAGCCTTAGCAAAACTGGAGTCAATGGGAATCGTGAGAAAACTCTCTCCTAGTTGGAGTCATACCTAGCACAAAGGAAAATAGTTGTGTTTGTTGGAGGTCAGTCATCACAACTCCAGGACATCACTGCAGGAGCTCCTCAGGGTAGCGTCCTCAGCCGAACCATCTTCAGCTGCTTCACCAATGGCCTTCCTTCCTTCATAAGGTCAGAAGTGGGTATGTTTGCTGATGATTGCACAATGTTCAGCACCATTCATGACTTCTCAGATACTGAAACAGTCCATGTCCAAATGTAGCAAGACCTGGACAATATCCTAGCTTGGGTTGACAAGTGGCAAGTAACATTCGCTCTACACAAGTGCCAGGCAATGACCATCTCCAACAAGGGAGAATCTAACCATCACCCCTTGATGTTCAATGACATCACTGAATCCCCCACTTTCAACATTCTGGGGTTACCATTGGCTAGAAACTGAACTGGACTAGTCATATAATTACTGTGGCTACAAGAGCTAGGAATCCTGAGACGAGTAACTCACCTCTCGACTCCCCAAAGTCTGTCCACCATCTACAAGGCACAAGTCAGGAGTGTGATGGAATACTCCGCACTTGCCTGAATGAATGCAGCTCCCACAACACTCGAAGCTTGACACTGTCCAGGACAAAGCAGCCCGCTTGATTGGCACGACATCCACAAACATTCACTCCCTCCATTAACGACACATAGTGGCAGCAGTGTGTATCACCTACAAGATGTACTGCAGGAATTCACCAAGGCTCTTTCAACAGCACCTTCCAAACCCACGACCACTACTATCTAAAAGGACAAGGGCAGCAGATAGATGTGAATACCACCAACTGGAAGTTCCACTCCAAGTCACTCACCATCATGACTTGGAAATATGTCACTGCTCCTTCACTGTTGCTGGGTCAAAATCCTTGAACTCCCTTCCTAACAGCACTGGGGGTGTACCTACACCACTTGGACTGCAGCAGTTCAAGAAGGCAGCTCACCATGACCTTCTCAAGGACAACTAGGGATGAGCAATAAATGTTGGCCCAGCCAATGAAGCCCACAACCCATGAATGAATTTTGAAAAACAGACTGCATTCTGGAAACAGAGTTCTCTGCCTTGAAACTGGATGGCTGCTTCAAAATCACAGCTTTTCTCAGCACAGAACTGGTCTCAGGACATCTTCCCCACACAGCCACCTCAACTCAACTAAACACCTCCCTTAAATATCTACTTTCCTTTTCATCCTGGACTCCATTGTCCTAAGCATCTTTTTGAACTCAACTTTTCCAAAAGATTAACATCTTTCATGTCTTCTTATCTCCTCCATTTTTGGGTCAAATAAAATTTAATAACCTTCCCTTGTTTAGTTATGAAAACTTTGTAAGTTGAAAAATCCCTTAAACTCCTTTTGAAATTTAGCAGCTGAGAAGTCAAGCCCTTACCTAACACAAATCTTAAAACCCACCTAGTTACTTGTAATTCCAACTTCACCATAGCCCTTCATTACAAATGCATGCATCTAGCTCCTTTACCTTACATCTTTCAGTTGCCAAAGACAAGCTGTCTTTACTAACCCTCCCCCAGTTTAATACCCATGGACACACACACATGGCCTTCTTTACAGAATACCACCATATTCCCAAAAATATTTAAAAAGATAACATTCCATCTTCTCAATAATAAAGTTGAATTCCATATTAAGTTTAAAAGTGACATTCTTGAAAAACAGTGGGAAATATTTAAGGAAAGAATTCAAAATGTTCAACGAAAAATATCCCATTAAAAAACCAAAACTCAGCAAGAAAGATCTATCTGTGGCTTAGTAAGGAAGGTAAGGACAGTATTAAATTAAAAGAAGAGGCTTATAATGTGATGGAATAATAGTAGAGCTGGGGACTATTTTAGAAACCAACAAAGGGCCACCAAACAGTTGACAATGGGAAAAATATTGAAAATGAGAGTGAACTAGTCAGGAAGATAAAATCAGATTGCAATAGCTTTTTATA
Source organism: Carcharodon carcharias (assembly GCF_017639515.1). Taxonomy (NCBI): domain Eukaryota; kingdom Metazoa; phylum Chordata; class Chondrichthyes; order Lamniformes; family Lamnidae; genus Carcharodon; species Carcharodon carcharias. The sequence goes on along the minus strand of NC_054477.1, from coordinate 77,506,835 downwards.
AGTTTATAAAAAGGAAAATAACTAAAGTAAATGTAATCCCTTAGATGAAGGGCAGAATCATCCAGCCCCATTGGCATTGGCATCATGGTGGACGTGAGTGGACAATATAGTGAGAGGGCCAAAAATTGGTTTTACACCATCATGAAACCAGTTCTTAATCGTCCGCTCTGCCCATCAATGGCGGGCTGCGTTCTCTACCCACCCACCCCCCCCCCCCCCCCCCCCCCCCCATTCGTCAGGAACCTAATTTCAATACTTTAGCATCTCATTATAAGCCCTGCTCACCAAAATCATCCCCCCACACTGGATCATCTGGGCACATCAGCATGATTACACGCTGACACGTTTCACAACAGTACATAAGCTCACTTGGTGAGCTGCACTTCACTCAGGACCTCGAGGTTTGTTTGCCTACCTTGCTTCAGGCAGCACTCACGGTCATCAGCACCAGGCTTCACAGACAGCACCACATCACTTATAGAGGGACTTGTGGACAGGTGTCGACCTACTAGACCAACCGTAAATTGGGGATGGTTTTCAGCAGCTGCAAGGCTAAGACTTGCTTGGGGTAGGGGAGAAATGGCCTCAGGCAAGGGAAGAGGCTGCAGGATGAGGGTTGTACTGGGGAAGGGGTGTATCCCAGGGGGTGTGTGGCAGCACATGTTGATCTGTGCAAGTGGCCTCAAAATGGTGAGGACAGAGGAGGCAGTCTCCAGAGGAGTTGAGGCCAGATGGAGATGAGGGTGCATGTGAGAGAGAGAGTGGTGGTGTCCCTTGAGCTGGCAGTGAGTGAGATGCCAGTGAATGTGTGATGGGCTTGAGTGTGAGCGTTTAGAGTGATGAGATGGTTGCCCTACTCTGACAGCACAGATGAGATCATCCATCCTCTACCTGCACTGGATGGCCAACCTCTTCTTTGCAGCGTTGGCATTGATCACCACTGCCACCTCCGCCCAAGCCAGAGTGGTGAGATTGCTGGACCTCCTGCAGCCAGAGTGGGGGTGGAGGACATTATGGTGGGCCCCCAAAAGGCATTCCAGAGATGGCCCACTGAACTCTTATCAGCTTTCAGGGCCATGTCTTCACTGGAGCAGTACTGGGCTGCAAGCTTTGAGAACTGTGTGCACGGCTGCAGTTTAGGTATGACACCCGGTGTGCGGAAACAGTGAGAAAACCATGTGGCGGACAATTCAGAGGCCACCCGCCAGTGAGACAACATGTGGCTGCATAATTAATGAGGCGGGAAGCAGGCGAAATTCATGAAAACCCGCCATTGCAGTGGGCGGGTAAACCATCGTTTTTCACACCCCTTACTGGACTTAGTGTAAATCTGGGACAATTCCGCCCAAAGAAACTGGAATGAGAAAATGGCAAGGACATTAAACAAACATTTTGTGTCTAGCTTCACAGTAGAAGTTGCAAACCAAAAATAGAGGGTAACCAAGGAACTAAAAAGGGTGAGGAATTTAAGGTAATTCATATCTGCAGAGAAAAAAGTATTGGAAAAACTTAAGGGAATAAAATCCCTCAAATCCCCAGTACCTAATAATCTGGTTCTCGGGTGTAAAAGAGGGAGCTGTAGGCATAGTGGATGCACTGGTTTTAATTTTCCAAAATTCCCTAGATTATAGAACAGTCCCAGCAGATTGGTAATTAACAAATATTAGTCTGCCATTCAAGAAAGGAGGGAGAGAGAAAACATGGAACTACAGGCCAGTTAGCCTGACATCAGTCATTGGAAAAATGCTGAAACCTCTTATTAAGGAAGTCTTAACAATGTGCTTAGAAAATCATAGACTGAGTAAAGAAAGTCAACATGGTTTTCCAAAAGGGAAATAGTGTTTAGTAAATTTATTAGAGGATTTTGAAAATGTAACTAGTAGGGTAGATAAAGGGGAACGAGAAGAGTAGTATGCTTGATTCCCAAAAGGCATTTGTTAAGGTACCACACAAAAGGTTAAAACACAAGATAAGCTAATGTTGCCAACCCTCCAGGATTAGCCTGGAGTTACCAGAAATTGAAGATCAACCTCCAAGACAATGTTTTGTGTAACCCTGGATAATAAATTATTGGGACGTTAAAAAAGATTGTCTTTTTTTGCTATTTTCTTGGCTGACTAATGGTTGGAGTGTGGGGGCAATTCATGTGATGTAACCTCCAGGAATATATTTAATCATAGTTGGCAACCCTAAGATAAGGGCTCATGGAGTTGAGGGAAATTTATTAGTGTGGATAGAGGATTGCCCAACAGACAGGAAGCAGAGACTAGGAATAAATGTGGCATTTTCAAGTTGGTAGGCTGTGATTAGTGGAGTGCCATGAGGATAAGTGCCAGGGCCTCTGCTATTTGCAATCTGTACTCATGACTTAGGTGAAGAAACCAAGAGTAATGTTTCTCAGTTTGCAGACTGTGCAAAGGTAATGTAAGCTGTGAGGCAGACACAAAGAGATATAGGCAGATTGAGTGAGCAACAAGATGACAAATAGAGTATAATGTGGGGAAGTGTGAGGTTATTCATTCGGTAGTAAGAATAGAAAAGCAGAATTTTTTTTAAAAGCTGTGTAACTTGTAAATATTGAATATCAGAAGGATTTTGGTGTATTCATACAAGGAAGACAGAAAGTTAGCATGCAGGACAGCAAGCAATTGAGGAGGCAAGTGGTTTGTTGGCCTTTATTGCAAGGGAATTGGGGTGCAAGAATAAGGTAGCCTTGCTACAATTGCACAGGTCATTGGTGAGACCATTCTTAGAGTATTGTGTGTTGTTCTGGTCCCCATATTTAAGGAAGGATATATCTACATTGGAGGCGGTGCAGCGAAGGCTCAATAGATCAGTTAATGGAATTAGAGGGTTGTCTTATGATGCTTAAAACGGGCCTATATTCTCTGGAGTTTAGAAGAATGAGAGATATTCTCATTGAAACATAAGATTCTGAAGGGGCTTGGTAGGTTAAACACTGAGGGATTGTTTCCCCTGGCTCAGGAATCTAGCACACAGGAACAGTCTCAGGATAAGGCATCAATCATATAGGACTGATATGAGGAGAAATTTCTTCACTCAAGGGGCTATGAATCCTTGGAATTGTCTACCTCAGAGTTGTGGATGCCCCATCGTTGAATATATTTAATGCTTGGACAGATTTTTTGGTGTCTCAAGGAATCAAGGGATTATGAGGAGCAGGTGGGAAAGTGGAGCTAAGGTCAATGATCAGCCATGATCGTATTGAATGGCAGAGCAGGCTTGAGGGTCTTATGGTCTACTGTTTCTTATGTGATGGGCCTGGATTTCACACTCACCTGCCAAATGATTTAAAGTTGGAGGGCGTATGTAAAATCTAGCAGGTGGTCTTCCTGCCTGCCCCTAACCTATGGCAACTTTTACATAGGGTGGGGGAGGCATTGGGTGGCATGCTCTCCCTTGGGCCTATTGAGGCTCTTAAGTGGCTGCGTGTGCTGGTATCAGGCAAGGGAGGAGGGAACCTTCTTTGTGCTACCTGGCGCCATCAGAAGCCCCCACCCCCCGCCACCAAGGTCAGCGTATCCTTTTAACCCTACCTGCTGGTCTTTGAACCCCAGTCCTCATCCCCCCTCACTCGCTCTTGCAGCGGCCATATTGGCAGGTCCGGCAAAACCACTAGCCTTGGACTTGCCTGGGCTCCTCGGTGTGATGGGGCTGCCTGTACTCGCAGCTGTGGTCACACTCCCAACAGCGCTGCTGGATCTGCAGAGCTGTCAGCTATCCGATTGACCAGCAGCTCTCTAAGACGGGACTTGCTACCAAGACAGGGCAGAAGTCTTGCCTTAAAGCAATAAACACTCCTCCCAGCATTAAATTGCTGTGAGGCAGCCATTGGGATCACGGGCGGGCTCCCACCCTGACCACGATGTCCCATAAAATCTTATGTTTTTATCTTATGCCCCTTTTGTTCTTACATATCCATCATGTAACTTCATCACAAATGCTTCAGAAGATGATCGTAAAATCATACTTTTTAAGAAAATACATTTTTGCTGATTTTCTTTTATATATGTTTACTACAGCCAGAACAAGGCAGAAATGGCAGATAATCCTTACCATATAATCCTTAAAAGCATAATATCACCCCAGGATTCTTCTGGTTCTCCTTTTCAGAATTTGTTCTTTGATCAGGGAAGAATTTAAGCCACTAGCTGTTTTTGTGTCTGAATGAATGTGTTTCAGTTGCCCTGGACAGAAAGGGTACTGAAGTAGTAAATCCTTTAAGAAAATCAATACATGGTTGTTTTAAACATTGATGACTCACTCTTCCTCTGGGGAATGAATGCTTTTACTGAATTTCTGATTCAGTGACTCATGTGCAGCCCTCAGTAACTCTGAATCCAGATGATCTCAAGATATGAATAAGAACCAACTGATCAAATTATATTTAAAGTAGTGGTGCTTCATACTTGATTTATCTGCTGTATTGCTAGACAAGGATATATAGAATGAGTATGTCTTGTGAAGTTGAAATGTTACAACTCAATGTAAACACCACATATATAGTTAATTTTATATTTTTGGTGAAGCTAGATTTGTCTAATTCATCCTCCACTTGCATCCCCTTCCATATCCTTATCTCACTATATCACATTTTCCCCCTCAATGCATTAAATTCAAAATTCTAATCTTCATTTATTGATCCTCTGAAGCTCAACTTGCCCAGCCTCTACAAACTCCTCTGGCTCATTTGGCTTCCTGCTAGCCTCCATTGTATCCCTAAATTCCACCTCTAGTAACAAAGCCTTCAATTGTCTCAGCCCTATTTTCTGGAACCTTCTTATTCAGCGCTAGGAGATTTTTTTTTAGCCATGAGGAGCACCAGGGCAGCCAAGATACAAACCAGTTTCACAAATGGGCAGGAGAATTGCTCAGGCACTTCAATCTGACTATGAAGCAGCTCCTCCATTTAATATTTTTGGGAGGTCTAATAAACCTTTCTGTAGCTTTATTCAGGTTCCTAAAGAATTTGCTGCTGGTTGGCTCTTGGGAGAGCTGAAGGCCTCAGACCTGTCCCCATTGGATCCTTATCCCTATATGTAAAAGTAACTTGTTGCTGTGAGTTTGCACCACGCACTGTTGCCGTTTAGCACATTCACTATTTTCAAACACATTGTCACAAGCACAGTAGGATCAGCATTGGGGCAATGTGGATGGGATGGTCAGCTGAAATCTGCGTGTTGCACTGCAGGTTGAGAAAGGAGCTGCATTGAACAAACTGAACTTTGACAGCTCAAAACCCCTGCTTCAAATCCCAGTTTTACTGACAGTTGAGGTCTGTAACTCTGGAAGGTTTATATGGCTATGTATCAAGTGGAGACCTACTGATGGACAAATTGGGCTGAATTTTCATCTTTCTGTGGAAGATAGGCCGGAAATTTTCTGCTACTAGCTGGCATGTTCAGTTAGTCAACATGTTTCTGCCTGTAGGCCATTCTGGAACAGGCTGGAATGGGGGTAGGGGTTGAGCGCTACCCACTCACAAGTTGTTTTTAAAATTTATTTCTTCATGGGGTGTGGGCATCACTGGCAAAGCAGCATTTGTTTCCTTCATTGTCCTTGAACTGAATCATTTGCTAGGCCATTACAAGAGCAGTTAAGAGTCAACCACATTGCTGTGGATCTGGAGTCACAAGTAGGCCAGACCAGGTAAGGATGGCAGATTTCCTTCCCTAATGGACATTATTGAACCAGATGGACAATCGATGATATTCTAATGGTGACCATGAAACTAGCTTTTAATTCCAGATTTATTAATTGAATTTAAATTCCACCAGCTGCCATGGTAGGATTTGAACCCGTGTCCCCAGAGCATTAGTCTCGGGCTCTGAATTACTAGTCCAGTGACATCAACACTAAACCACAATCCTCCCACCACCCCCCACATTATGGTGGCCAATTTAGCCATCTAAAGGACCTATTAAGACCACACTGTCAATGCCTACTGGAATTTTTCAGTCAGTATGCAGACCTCCTGCTGAGGCCAAAACATGGCCAAAGGATGGAGATGGCCTCCCAGTGGCAGACCAGGGTGGGGCTAGCGCTCCATCCTGCAAAGAAACTCCTCCACCACCACCACCTCCCCACATCTGTCATAAACATAGAATTAAATCTACAGCTAGTGGCCATCCAATGGAACAAAGATGGCCGGCAACTGTAGTCTCTTTGTATTTATAAATTTGGAAATGGCCTTCAGAGGTACCTCCATCTTGAGGTGCCGACTCTTTCTCCTACCTACATTGGCAGCTCCCACCTCTGATTGTGGGATTGTCAATGTTTCAGTGATGGAGGGCCTCCTGTTTGTCACCCAGCCTTGAGACCCCACCCATCATCCTTAATTGAATGGGACTCCCAGAGGCAACCACTTAGCTGAATACCTCTCCCATAATTGCTTACTGGGCCCCACCACCAGCATCTCCAGGTTCCCAGCCCAGAATTCACCTTGGCATCAGGATCAGGACCCTGAAAATCCAATCCATTATCTCATGTGTAGGGTGTGTAAAAGTGGATAAATTAATTAATCCATGGCACAATAAGGATGAAGATTAGAAAACACTATGAAAATGTAAAAAAAATCTAAATTCGACATTGGCAAGAATAAAACTATAATTTATTTTCTTATCAAACCAAGATAATTACAATGTTATCACAAATTATAGCTGAAGATGATGAAGTGAATTATAATATTGTTTTATACTTTGTTTAAGTGCTTATACAATTAGACCTATGACTCGCATTTCATTTATTATACTACGTGTTTTAACGCTAAATTCTGTTGAAATGGATTTATTATTTTTCTAATTTTTGTATTTTTATATTTGAGTTATGCAGAAACCCATTAATGAAAGGATTCATTTCTGTTCTATATAGATGTTGCCAGGAATGCTGCAATTGGATCTCAGGCTCCTCGTTCATCCATTGCTGACTTTGGTGGTTCTGTGCAAGCTCTAGTTGGAGACCGTAGCACACAGAGCTCTTCACATGCCAGTCAGTCATCAATGTTTACATTTGAAAACCCAGTCCAGGTTCAGCCCATTCTTTCATCCAGTGCACCACAGGACTACCTCTTTCTGCACCAGTGTATGAGCAAGAAGAGAGAAAATACTAGGTATGAATCGACAGCTGAATACAATGCAAGAGGCAAAATTCATATAATTTGCTTTTCAAAATAACAGGAAAACGTCTCACTATGAGCCATCATCAGAACATGTAACAGGGTTGGGTCATGCTTTGCATATGTTAAATTGGAATCACAGGCAACTTGGAGCTGAACTCATCAACATTAATTTACAGCATATGCCAGAGATGATTATTTAATGCGAAGATTTGTTCCCAATCATTCTTCATTATTTTTTCAATTGAGTGATTGAAATGAGTTTGACCAGTATCACCCAGTTCACAAGTGTGTTTGTGTTTGCAAAAAGTAATTCTTGTTCTTCTGTGGTTATGGCTTGAAGCTTGATGGAAGTTTACGTTATAATTTGTGTATGGTCCAGCCTGATTTCTCCAACTGATTGGTGCAGAGCTAGTGTACATAGAAAACAACAGCAATGGCTAAATGTTTCAAGGCTAAAAATTCTGCAACTTGCTGTTTGAAGGCAAAATTCTTCTAAAAATATCCATGTAGGAGTTTAATAGCCTAAGGAGTAAGGTTGAAATGCTGGAACTGCTCAGGCATTTACTGATGACCTCTAATGATAAAAACCCAGTACTGCAAGATTATAATAGAATCACACTTGTGTAATGCCTTAGACCCTTATTTTCATGCTGCTGGGCGAACATGTCTAGAAAACAAAATAGAAGTACACTGACATTTTTGTCTTTAACTTGTATAGGCTCTGATTGCCTGAACGGATAGTGAAAGCAGATTCAACAATGCATTCCAGATTGTAACAACTTGTGTAAAATAATGTCTCATTTCTCCCCTGGATTTTTTTTGTCAGTTAGCTTAAATCTTTGTCATCTCGATACTGACTCGTTGGAAACAGTTCTGCTATTTTTTTTCAGAACCATTTCCTTTTCTACAATTATATCTAACATATGCTCATCTGTTTATCTCCTGCATATCCTTTGTAAAAGCAATATAAAATATTTATTTATTATCTCTGCCATATCTCATCTTCCATGGCTAGATTCCCTTCTTCATCTCTGAGCAGTCTTAGCAACTCTGCTAACTTATTTTTTTTACATCCTCATTGAAGTCGTAACTATTTCCTTTCCTATTGTCTGTTGTTTTTTGGAATATTAACCCTTACACTTTTCCCTGTTTTTCTCTGTTAATTTTAAAATATATTTTGTCTCTCCTCCAAGGACAGAATTTTCCGGTCAGTGTGCAGGGGCAGGCCTGACACACCAATGTGTAAAATGATGCATGATGACATCGGGCATACATCCCAACGTCATTGCACATCGTCATGATATTTTGTTCAGCGGGCGCGCACCGGAGTCAGCTGCGTACCCACCGAAATGTAAACAGCCTATTAAGGCCATTAAGAAATTAATTGAGCCACTTATGAACGCTGCCCGTCCAACCTTAAGATTGGCGGACAGGCGAAGAGCCCAAGTTGTCCTCGTGTTTTTCGGGAAACTTTATCCACGAGGGGGATGATGTTTCCTGATGATTTTATTAAATAAATAAATACATTTCCACAAATATGAAAACATGTCCCCACTAATGTGACACAGTTACATGAGGGGACATGTTTAAATAAATTTCTAAATCTTTTCTTTAATTATTTCAATATACATTCAATCTCCCTGAGGCAGCTCCGTGCCTCAGGGGGATTGCTCTTTCATATGCATGCACTACCGGTCACGAATTATGCTGGGCGGGCCTTAATTGACCCGCCCGCGTAAGATGGCGGTGCGCAACCGATTGCGGGTGGCGATTGGTTCTGCGCATGCCCCTGCCCGCTCTCACCCAGCCCACCCGCCATAGGAAAAATCCTGCCCCAAAGCTGTTTTCTCCCTCATTACCTTAAAGCCTCTTTGATTCCCTTTCTCTGCTGCTAATCACTTAGATTTTATAATAATGATAATGGTGATTCTATCAGTGTTCACTTTATTAAGGAGTAAATCAGGGAGCAATTTCCAGTGTTGCCCATTCAGTTATGCGCAGAAATCCAGCAGTTGCTGTTGGATTTATCCTGGTCCTCCATAAGTTCCACTACATCAGTACCTTGTCAATAGACCTTACATTGAAATTTGAATTTATGCAGTTCTCCATATATACTTTCTAACCACACTAGAAAAAGTTAGAGCTATTCCATTCAAGTATGTGAATTTTTAAATGGAACAATAAGTCCTAATTATTGCCAAACAACCTTCATTGACACTGAAAGTTAACATTTGAACATTGAGTCTCATTTCTTCAGATTTTAATTGTTAATTAATTCTTGGAGTTTCTTTTTCTTTTTGTCTCTTTTATGCCACACTCTTAATCCCATCTTTCTTTCCCTCTCTTTAATTTGTTTTCTGTACATGATTTTAGAATTAAATGTTTTAATTTCCTGATATAGCCTTTGTGGATGCAAAATGGGATTCATCTGGGTATTAGGGCTGCTGTTGAGGGACTAATATGGCATCTGATGCATACATAAATCACACCATTTTGGTAAGGGCCTTAGCCAGTGTGCAGCTAACCCTCCACAGTTATGCAGAGCAGGCAAATCATGATGTTGATCAGCGTACAATGCTTTTTGCATGCCTGCTGTGCCATTTTTGCCTGAATTGCCCTTGAGAAGGTGGCGGTGAGTTGCTTTCTTGAACTGCTGTAGTCCATATGATGTAGATACATCCAGAGTGCTGTTTTTTTTTTACTCTTTCATGGGATGTGGGTGTCACTGGCAAAGCCAACATTTGTTGCCCATGCCTAATTGCCCTTGAACTGAGTGGCTTGCTAGGCCGTTTCAGAGGGCAGTTAAGAGTCAACCATATTGCTGTGGGTCTGAAGTTGCATGTGGGCCAGACCAGGTGAGAATGCAACAATCGATGATAATTTCGTGGTCACCATGGACTACCTTACAATTCCAGATTTTTTTATTAATTGAATTTAAAGCTTACCAGCTGGCATTGTGAGATTTGAACCCATGCCCCCAGAGGATTAACCTGGTTCTCTAGATTACTAATCCGGTGCACAGTCTTCCTGCTAGGCATCCCTGTTAGGGATTGAAGTCCAGGATTTTGACTCAGCAACAGTGAAGGAACAGCTATGTAGTTCTAAATCAAGATAGTGTGTGCTTTGGAAGGGATCATCCAGGTGGTGGTGTTCTCATGTATCTGCTGCCCCTTCCTTCTAGGTGGTAGAGGTCACAGGATGGTAGGTTCTGTCGAAGGAGACCTGACAATTGGACTTGGCAACCTGGCAGTTGCATTGCTTCTTGTAGATGGTATACACTGAAGCCATGATACACGAGTGGTGGAGTGAGTGAATGTTTAAAGTATTGGGTGCTGGTCAAGCGGGCTGCTTTGTCCTCAATGCCGTAGAGCTTCTAGAATGTTGTTGGAGGTATATTCATCCAGGAAAGCGAAGAGTATTCCATCACGCTTCAGACTCTGCTTTATAGATGGTGGACAGACTTTGAAGAGTCAGAAGGTGAGTTACTCACTGCAGAACTCCCGATCTTTTACATGCCCTTGTAGCCTACAGTATTTATATGTCTGGTCCAGTTATGTTTCCAATCCATGGTAAACACCAGGATGTTGTTGATGGGTGTTTCAGCGATGGTAATGTTGTTTAGCATCCAGAGGAGAGAGCTAAATTCTCTCATGTTGGCGATGGGCATTGCCTGGTACTTGTGTGGCATGAATGTTACTTGCTACTTATCAACCTAAGCCTGAACGTTGTCGAAGCATCCAGGCATGAACTGCTTCAATATCTGAAGAATTGTGAATTTTACTGAACACTGTGCAATTATCAGTGAATATCCCCACTTCTGATGTTGGTGGGAAGGTCTTTGATGAAACAGTTGCTGAAGATGATCCCTTAAGGAACTCTGACAGTAATGTTCCTAGACTGAGATGATTAGTCTCCAGTGTGTACACCATCTTCCTTTGTCCTAGATATGACTCCAACAGTGGAGTGTTATACCCTTGATTTCCAATTATGTTATTTTTTTTTAGGGCTCCTTCATGCCACATGGTCAAATGCTGCCTTGATACCAAAGACAGTCACTGCACTTCATGACTGGACTTAACTCCTTTGTCCATATTTGGATCAAGGCTGTGATGAGATCAGGAGCCCTGTGGCCCAGGTGAAATCCAAACTGAGCATCAGTGAGCAGGTTATTGCTGAGTAAGTGCCACTTGATAGCATGGTTGATGATGACTTCTGTCAATTTTGCTGATGATTGAGATAGGGCAGTAATTAGCTGGGTTGGATTTGTCCTGATGTTGTAGACAGAGAATTCCTGGCAATTTTACATATAGTCAGGTAGATGCCAGTGTTATAGCTGCACTGGAACAGCTTGGCTAGGAGCATGGCTGGTTCTTCAGACCTGCTGCTGGGATAATATTTGCTGACGCATTCAGCCAGTGAACAACACTGTTATCGCTGGCTGCACACGGAACTCATTATAATGAGCAGACAGCAGGAAGTTGACATGCTGCATGCAAGTTTGGTTTGAGGGTGCATTGTGATCCTAGTGGGAGGAGGGGAGCTGAGCATTATCTAATTTAGACCCCTCTTGTCTTAGTGAGGATTCTTCAACCTGGTTGAAGAGACACACTGGCTGGGATTCTCTAGCCCCCCGTGCAGCGGATCCCACTGCAGCTAATGTGTTGAGCCATTCATAAGTCCATTCACTGTGGCGAGACCAGAAGATCCCGCCAGCAGGAGGGCCAGAAAATTCCAGCCATTGTTTTTGTCCTGCTCTCACAGGTCTTAGATATCCTATGGAAGCTGTTACAGTGTTTTAAATACCTTTTGAGGATATCATGCTGTTCAAAAGCCCACAAAAAGTCCACAGCTGGAAATGTAATAAACAGCATACAGTGCTGACCACAGCGCTCAGGCTAATATTTTCCTCCCTATTTATTTAACTAAGCATTCTACTCCTATTTTAATAGATAGTTAGTTGTTGCTGTGCACAATGTCCATGTCCTGATTTGCTCGGACACATCTGCAGGATGGAAGTCAGTTGCATACCTGAGGACTTTATTGAGAGGCAGCCAGAGCCAGATAACCAGTAGGAAGCCCAAAGCCCCATTTCAAGGGTGCTTGTAAGCATGACATGAAGGCCCTAGACATCGATTATTACATGTGGGAGTCGTTACCTGACGACAGAGGAAAATGCAACACCTCCTGTGGGCTGGCGTGCACCACCACAGTGACTAGTGGCCACAGAGGCTTGGCAACAGATGCCAATGCTGAAAACAAGAACCCACAATGACACTTGGCAGCTTCATGTGTGGCACTTGTGACAGAACCTGCCTCTCAAGGATTGGCCTCTTCAGCCATCAGTAAAGATGCACCTTAAGAAGACACCTCATCTGAAATGTATTTGTTGGCTGCATGTCCATCATCTTTCACAGATGGAAGCTTGCTGGAACAGAACCAATTGTGCTAGTCACCAGTCTTAAATGTAAACTTTCCCTGCCCCTGCCATGTTTGGCTAAATCCCCCCTCATTGTTCTATTTGTCCTCTCCTCTAAGGCATTGAAGTCCTTTCAGTTCAGGCAAAGGTCATTCCTTTTCTGTAATCTTCCCATGTTCCCAAAGTGCTCCCACATCCCAACAATGTGAATCTTCCCAGCAGCCCCGAAAACACTAAGCTGATGTTCCTAATAGTTCTTTCGTTAACCTGTCGCTCATATGAAACAAGAAGCAACCTGGAATTTACCACCATTTGAGGTCCACTGCATCTCTATTGACCTATCCCTTAATCTAATTTGCGAATTCACTTTAACCAGCTCTGTTTTCATGCCCTCATATTGCCCTTATTTAAATTTAAAAACATAGCCAGATTTTTTCAGTTGGCGGGCGAGCTCAGCGGGAGTGGGTGGGGGCAGTCATGGAGCCGATCACCATCTGCAATCGGCTCCGTGCCACCATTTTACGCAGGCGGGCCAATTAAGTGCTACCTGTGCGAGCGGTGGGAAGAGAGAGAGTCAGGGCCGGCACTCTTTCGCTCATGCGCACGAAAGAGCGCTTCAATTTCCCTGGGGCATAGAGCTGCCTCAGGGAGATTTAATCGCTATTGTAATTAATGAATAAATGGATTAAAAGTTTATTTAAACATGTTCCCTCATGTTTTTATATTTAGGAATTTTTTTTTATTTCATTAATAAAAGCTTTAGGAAACCCCATCATGCTCATGGATGAGGTTTCCTAAAAAACATGAAGGCCGCTTGGCCTTTTCGCCTGCTCACCAGTCTTAAGATTAGACGGGCAGTGTTAACAATTACATTAATTATTTCCCTAATGGCCTTAATAGGCTATTTACGTATCGGCGGGCGCACAGCCAACTCCAGCCTGCGCCCGCTGAACAAAATATCGCAGGACTGCGCGATGACGTTGGGACACACGCCCGACACCATCACACATCATTTTAGGTGTCGGGATGTCGGGCCCGTCCCCGCACGCTGACTGAAAAATCCTGCTCATAGTCTCAGACCCATGCCTCTCTCCCTTAAACTGAATATAAAATTCAATCATATTATGGTCGCTGCTACCTAGGGGTGCCTTCAATATGAGATCATTAATCAATCCCATCTCGATGCATAATACCAGGTCTAGTATAGCCTGCTCTCTTGTTGGCTCCAGAACATGCTGTTCTAAGAGACTATCCTGGAAACAGTCTATGAACTCTTCATCTAGGCTCCATTTGCCCATCTGACTTTCCCAGCCTATTTGTAGATTAAAATCTCCCATGATTATCATTGCGCCTTTCTGACAAGCTCTCATTATTTCTTCCCTTATGCTCCACCCTACCGTGTGGTTACTATTAGGGAGCCTGTACACAACTCCCACAAGTAACTTCTTACCTTTACTATTTCTCATCTCTACCCAAACCATTTCCACACCCTGGTTTCCTGAATTTAGGTCATCCCTCTCTATTGTGCTAATACCATCATTAACTAACAGAGCCACCCCTCCACCTTTTCCTCGCTTCCTGTCCTTCCTAAATGTCCTGTACCCTTCAATATTCAGGCCCCAGTCCATGTCCTCCTGCAGCCATGTCTCTGTAATTGCTACCAAATTGTACTTACTTATTTCTACGCGCACTCTCAGTTCATATGTTTTGTTTTGAATGCTTCATGCATTCAGATATAGGGCCTTTAGTTTTATCCTTTTATTCTTTTTATAACCTATAGTCTCATCTGTTGATTTACTGTTCGATTTATTCTTTCTACCCCTTCCTGTCAAGGTCTGTTTTTCATTTCCGGTAATAATACCTTTTTCTTTTGCCTTGTCTCTATTCTTTGATTTACCACATCGTCCCAGATTTGATCCTTTGCCCCCACCACTTAGCTTAAAACCCTCTCTACTTCCCTGGTTATATGGCTCAGAAGAACACCAGTCCCAGCACGGTTCAGGTATAGACCATCCCAACAGTACATATCCCACTTTCCCCAGTAGTGGTGCCAGTGCCCCATGAACCAGAACTCACATCTCCCACACCAGTCTTTGAGCCAAGCATTCATATCCCCAACTTTTAATAAGAGATTTGAACTTCCAGTTACTAGCTGAAAGAATGATATTTCAAGATTTCATATTTTAGAAACTTTTACTGTGACAAATGACTAAAAACTCTATTGACTAAATACTATTTTCTTTTTGCAGGCATCTTAAACTTTAACTAGTGCAAGTGAAATTCCTCTTTTATACTTATCATCCATCACATCCTCATCAGAATTACAGTCCATGGTTGCTCCCAGCTTCTAATGTATTTCTGCATCCATGTTTCACTGAGTAATTTCAAGAGATTGTCTCTAGGCAGTTTGCTTAGTATTTGGAGTGTTCCTTAAATCCATCACCAACTGTAAAGCCTATTCTGATTACTCGTCTTCCCCCTGATCATACCAGTATAAATCTCCCAGAATCCTTAGATGGCTGCTGGATGTGTCTCTTCAACTGGAGACCGTCTCCCTCCAACATCTGGCTGTGGTAGCTCATAAAGCCAGCAGCCTCTCCTCTTTGCTGACCACACAAAAATCTCTACTGTCTGTGTATTATTCATTGATCTTTAGGGAAGCCTGTAACCTGATCTCAAAAATGGCTTTCTCTGCCCTCTTCAAATTCCTGTGCACATTTTTGTGTCATTTACAAATTTGTGGCTGGTTCCGTTATTGAGAATGGACAGTCCAGGCCAGTATTTATGCCCCTTGTTCAGGACTCACCCACAAGTGGAAACAATTTTTCCATGTCCAGCCTATGAATTTTAAGACCTCTATCAAATCACCTCCTGGTCTGCTCTTTTCCAGAAAACAGAACCCCAACCTGCTGAATCTCTAACAATAGTTGCACCTTTTCAATTCCTTGTGAATATTTTCTGCACTTTCTCCAGTGTTTTAATATTATTTTTGTTGTAAGGGGGCCAGAACTGCATACAAGTGTGATCCAACTAAGTTTCTATATAACTGTAACATCACTCTGTGGTTTTGTATTCTCTTCCTCTAAAAATAGACCCCAGTAATTTGGTAGCACTCTTTGTAATCTTATCAACTTGCAGTGCTCTTTTTAGTGATTTACGTAACTGTATATACCTAAGCTGATGCCATATGCTAGAAAATGCCCATGTATGGATGCTATATAAATAGATAATCAGTGGTGCTCACTGCCTGAGAAAAAAAGACAATGGGTGGAAATCAACACTGATTTGCATGAAATGCAGTAGCAGATGTGAAAAATGGTGTTTTACCCATCGGTCGTAATGCGGACTTTCTTACCAAATCGTCCACTTCCCACCTCATTAATTATGCAGCCACAGGAAACATGCCGTCTCACTGGTGGGCGGCCTCTGAATTGCCCGCCACGCCATTACCTCACAGTTTCCTCACTCCAGGTGCCATATTTAAACTGCAGCCACACACACAGTTCTCAATGCTTGCAGCCCAGGACTGCTGCAGTGAAGACATAGCCCTGAAAGCCAAGAAGAGTTATGAACTGTCACTGGAATGCCTTTTGGAGCCCTGCCATGATGTCCTCCACTCCTGTTCTGGCTGTAGGAAGTCCAGCAATCTCGCCACTCCAGTTTGAGAGGTGGTGGTCAGTGCCAAAGCTGCACAGAAGAGGTTGGCCATCCAGTGCAGAAAGAGGTTGAATGATCTCATCTGTGCCACCAGGGCCAGGCAACCATCTCATCACCCTAGACTCTCACACTCACAAGGCCATCACACATTCACTGGCATCTCATTCACTGCCAGCTCAAGGGACATCACCACTCACTCTCACACACACCCTCACATCTCTATCTGGCCTAATCTCCTCCGGAGACTCCCACCTCAGCCCTTACAACCTTGAGGCTAATTGCACATGTGTCAACATGTGTTCCCACACACTCCCTGGGATACCCCCCTACCCCAGTATAGCCCTCGCCCTGCAACCTCTTCCCTTGCCTGACACCACTTCTCCTCCTCCAAGCAAGCCGTAGCCCTGCAGCCATTGAAAAGCCATCCCTGCCTTACAGCTGGTCTGGTAGACCTGCCCATGAACCCCCTAAAAGTGATGTGGTGCTGCTTGTGAAGCCTGGCGCTGATGACCTGGAGTGCTACCCAAAGCAAGATAAACAAACAAAATCAAAGTCCTGAGTGAAGTGCAGCTCGCCAGGTGCACATTGCTTCTGTACAGTTGTGAAACATGTCAGCATGCAATCATGCTGACGTGCCCAGATGATCCAGCGTAAGGTGTTCCGGCAATCTGGCCTTATAATGAATGCTAATGTATTGAAATTATGTTTCCGATGTGGGGTGGTGGGAAATGTGCGCGCCCCCCCCCCCCCCCCACCCCCCCCCCCCCCCCCCTCCAATTGCAGTGTAAAGCAGACGATCACAAACTGGTTTTACGACGGCGTAAAACCAATTCTTGGCCATGTCACCATATTGTCCACTCACACAGCCAAACATGCCTGCCACCAATGGGAGCGGAAAATTCAGCCCAGTGCCTTATAGAGTGTATGTCATATTCTCAGGACATTCTTAACCATTTAATAACCAGTGCATTACTTTTGAAATGTTGTCATGGCTCTTAAGTAGGCAAATGTGAATGCACACAATAAATGAGATAAATGACCAGTTAATCTGTTTTGAAGAATGATGCTTGCCAAGAGAATGGGAGAATCTCCTCACTCATTTTCAAATTGTGTCATTGAATTTTTTATATCCTCCTGAACAGACAGACCTGGCCAGGTACAGTAAGGTGAATTCTAATCCCGGTCCTTCCTCTACTGCCACCACAATTGTGATAAGCTAATTCAGGGCAGAGCAGGGCTCTGTTTTCCCCTCTGAGCCACAAGGTAGCTTTAGAAAGTCTCTTTCTATTAACATGATCAATTATGAGTTAGAATGAAGCCACACACCAGGATGATTTTTTGAGTGTTACAACTCCTGGTAATAAAATTTTGCTTATTTATAGTAATGCTGATCAGCTATAGTTGTGTTTAAACCAAGTATATTAATGGCTCAAATATCTAATCAAAGAAATATCCATTGACTGTTGGAGTAAATTTACACTCAAGGAAAACACAGTAAACTTGAAACTTTTTTGGTGTTAATGTTAACTTTTATTCATGGTTTAATATTTTCTTGCATAGATGTGACCAGTGATGTAATATCATCCTCTGTCACTCCTCCATTTTCAAATATTGTATTAAATGGCAGTTCGTCACTTTATTTTATAATTATAGTCTTTGAAATTTGTTCTTAAATTCTCCATCTTTTCCACTACTGCTATTGTTCAGCCTGAACTCAATCATTGAATTCATCGCGTATACTAAGCTGGAGAACATAATGTTCACCGGTGAGAGTGAAAGAATTATTGTAGCATTGGCATGATCAATAAGATGAAGTGCTAAACTCACTGCTATTTGTTTCTATTTGTGTTATTCAGGAGTGCCAGTTTTTCCCAGTCTACACAGTTGCCTGGTTCTGCAAAGAGAGATGGAGACACATCCTCACAGAAGTTACCACAAGCTAATTCACATTGTGTCAATGGGGTTAGTGGGCAAATCCATGACTTTCATATTTTACCAAAACCAGAAAAGCAACACTTGGAACAAAGGGATATCACAGCTTATGATTTGCCTAGGAGTCTGGGATGTGATGGTGTGGTCAAATTTGGCTCACCTGGGTTAGACAATGATGAGGAAGAGGTGTACACATTTAACACTCCCAATAGCACTCTTTGTAGGCGACTTAGTGAGATTTCTACAGACTCCTATGACGTTCCATCAACACCTATGTCCAGTTATAATATTCCAAGGACATTCACCTTTGACAGAAACTACAACCCGTTATCCACAGGCTCCAGTGATTCAGCAGCTGCACCTCCTCCACGGCCACCAAAGCCTACACAGATAGATCCGAAGCCAGAATGGGGCAGCCCCAAGCAATGTACCCGCAATAGCAAAGGAAAACAAGCATCGTCCGCAGCAACAATCCCTAGAAGGAACACTCTACCAGCAGTAGATAACAACAGACTTCACAGAGGTAATGACTTGAAATCACAAGTGATATATTTTAAAATGCTATACTTGTAAAGTTGCCAGGTAGCTCCAGGTATATCATCCCCTGACTGGAAGTCCTATCTCTTCACTGTTCCACAGTGGCACCCCTGCAATAGCCCACAATCTACCACATCCCTTGACTTTAAAATGAACAAAAAGCAAAAAACTTCAAAAGCTGGGAATCTGAGATAGGAACAGGAAATGCTAGAAATATTGAGCAGGTCAAAAAGCATATAGGGAGAAAACAATTTGGGAAAAATCTTTGTCAGAACATTGTTTTGTGAGTGTTTCAGCATTTTCTGTCTTTAACCCTACAATGGATTACATAAGGTATTACAGAGATTAGACTGAAGTCTGCAATATCAATATTTTCTCACATTCCAGAGCTCAAAGTCCAGCTATGCAGGTGCATTGGGTAGACAGCAGAGTGGTGATGACATGACACTATCCCACTCTTTCTTGAAAATAAACAGTAATATAATGGCCATAATCATGGTCCTGTGCATTGGGACATATGTGCAACAATACAGAATGCAAAGATTCAGGTTTAAGACCTAATCACTCAGTTCCTGATCTATGCTTTACATCTTGGGGAAATTACCAAGCAAGGCCAGGGCCTTCTTGAGGGAGGGAATATCAGGGCAGCTATCTCTGTCAAGTCACTCATAACACTGTGGATGGTCAGGTGAGAGTGGCATTGGTTGTAACTTGCAAGCAGGTTATTGCATTGTCTTCATGGTCCCAGCAGGTGCATAGTCTGGAGAAACCTGTAAGGAAGGTAAACGGCAACAAGGAGAATGGACAGACATTTATGCTGCACTGATACCAGTGCTAAACTAATTTGAAAGTCAACACGAGAGACAAATATTATACAATAACACTGGGAATTTCCTTATTGGGGGGGATCTCCCATCGATCACTGTAACTACAACAGACAAACAGCGGAAACCCTGGGTAGACTGTTTTATCAGGTTTCCTGCAGTCCTCATAGATTCAATGGCAGATCAGGAGAACCCCTGAGGAAATTCCTGGTGAATGAGTCTATTGTGATGCATCATTTTTCCTTTATGTCGAGATTCATTTGTAATTCATTTAACAAAGTAGAAGTGTACAAATGCCTTGCTGTTTAATTACAAATTTTTCATAATTTATTATTTGTGATTTAATGTCAAAAATCCTGTTTCAAGTTTAAATGCATGTTTTACAATGTGGAATTAACCTGGGTCTCACCCGTCAGCAGGGAATATCAGGAATTTAGGCTTGCGCTGCTCAGCATTTTGCTACCAGTGGTTGGATTTCAATTTCTGATATGCATTTAATTTTTCCAATTTGTGCTGTTGGCGATTGAGGGTTCCTGCCAGGAATCAGAAAATTCACCCTTATATGTACCTTTGTATAACAAAAGCTGAAATTATCATGTTCAGAGGAATAATAACATAATCCCGTTGCTCTAGTGGTTTAGTCATCTGTAAACTCTTTTCCAACCAGCTTCTTCATGTGAAACATATGATTATCCATGTCACGCTGCAAATAATGAAGGATACTCCATGGAATCTGTTCATGATGGATTCAGCTCTTACTTGGTAAGAAGCATAAAGAAAATTTTTTTTACAACTGCATGGCTCATATTATGCATTGGTACCCTGAAACTCTCTGTATCTTTGGCAAACCTTGTATTACTTTGTTATGATCCCTGTAGAGACCAATAATGTTTAAAAAGAAACTCAAACTCCCAGTCAATAACTGAAAGTGATGATGCTACGAGGTTTCACGTTATAAGATTTTTACTGTAACAAATGACTAAAACACTATTAACTAAACACAGGTTTGGTAGGCAACTTATACTTTAAACTACAGAATGGCATGTTCTCCTTTTTTGTATATAACACACTGCACTCGCCATGGGATTACAGTTGTTATATCAAACAATCCACAGTTGTTCCCAGCTTTCAACAGGTTCATGTTTCCTTCATTTCGCTGAGTCTTAACTTCAAGTGCCTCCAAGCACTTCCCTTCATTTTCAGAGAATTTCCTAAATCCAATACCAGCTGCAATGCTTGTCCTTATTATCCTTCCCCTCTGGCCACGCCAGGACAGATCTCCCAGAATCTTCTGATAGTTACAGGATGTGTCTCTTTGACTAGAGACTGTATCCCTCCTACACCCAGGTGTTGTAGTTCACAAAACCAAGCAGCAGCATCTGTCCGCTGATCAAACAAAATTGCTGTCTGTCTGTGATATTCATTGATTTGTAGGGAAGCCTGTAACCTGATTTCAAAAATGAGTTCTTCTGTGCTCTTCCCCATGGCAATATGGAACACATTAACCTTCCATCCAGGTAATAATGCTGATTAGCTATTCTTGATCCCAACTGTCTTTCATCTTCAAAGTAAATGGACAATTTACAGCACAACTATTTACAACCTCATAATTTCAACCCCTTTCTGGGACTTTGGGAGATTCTGAGTCTACCCATTGTAAACTCAGAGACTGCTGCCATTGTCGCCAAACATGAACACCTTACACAATTGCCCAGTAAAACAATTTGGGCCTCCATTTGATGTTATACTGCCCCAGTCCTGCTGTCAAGCAGACTTCAGAACAACTCACATGACCCCTTCTATTTTACCTTAAATTAAAGACATAGGCCATAATTTTCCCCTTGGTGTGTGGGAGTGGGCCCCACACACTGACACGTAAAATGACATGCGGTGACATCGGGCGAGCATCCCAACATCACCGCGCACCATTGCGACATTTAGGTGGGCGGGTGTGCAATGTTCTCGGATGCACACCCGCCATTTATTAATCATGTACTTAAGGCCCTTGAGGCAGCAATTGATTGCAATTTTTGGGGGCCCATGCAATCTTCAGGATGTTGCACGGGTGCAAGAGGCAGGCGAGTAGGAGACATTTGTATAAACCTCATCCACAGGCGGGATAAGAGGGGTGAGTGGGGTCGCAAATGGTGTCTGTTAGATATTTATTGTGAAAGTTACTGTTACTTGCCTGTGTGAGCAGGAATACTTCAAAACTCATACCAGCTGCTTGGACAGGAGTAACAGCCTTCAGGTCAGGGTGCATGGTGCCTCTCCAGATCCATGGCCTGCTGTTCAAAAGAAGCCAAGATTGCCAACTGGGCCTGGCCTCCGCCAGTCTGCATCCACTCAGCGGAATTATGTGCAGTCTTCTCCTGAAAAGGAGAGAAGAGCATTGATTGGTCCAGCCTGTACCTGGATTCCCAACACATCCCTGCCAGTGTGGGACATTGCAGGGCTCCAGTTCTTTGTTACCCTGCAGCTGCCACACACTCACCCAAACAAGCCCAGGCTGGCCACCACCGCCGCCACCCCCCCCCCCCCCCCCCCCCCCCCCCCGCCAAATGCTGCCTTCTTCGCATTTGGCAGCACAAGGTGTAATCTTGCAAAGCAAGGAAGCACAAGCACATGGAGCACAAAGGCCAGCAGATGGATTGGTGTCCCACCATCTGGAAGTTCCCCTCCCACCATGTTAACACCCTGACTTTGACCTGCTTCCCAGTTCCAGCACTCTGCCACAGTGCAGATCCTTGACTTTCAATCCCATTCTATGCTCTGGGTGTCAGTGTCACACATGCTGCAGGTGCAGGACCCATGTCAGCGCAACCCTCTCAGGGTGAATTAGGCATGGGCAACATGGTGCCACCCAGCGAGGGATACATGCCATGAAGGATTCAATGCTGTAACTGTACTTAGGGTTGCTGGGTGGAGGAGGTGGGGGGGGGGGGGGGGGGTGAGTGGGGTGGTGGTGGATGTGTTGGGGGGTAAGGGTGATGGCTGCATTAAGTGACCTCAGCCAACATGGTACTCACCCTTCCCGAGCACAGGAGGTTGTTGAATCTTTTTTGGCACTGGACCTACGTGCATCGAGCCATGTCATGGGAACTCTCACTCTCGGCCACCTCCTCCCAGGCACATTTGATCAGGTGGGGAGGCCTCTTCCTCCCGTCCTTTGGAATCAGGACCTCCCGCCGTGCTGCCACCTCCTCCAGGAGGGCAGCCAGGCACTCATCCAAGAACCGAGGGGCACACTGCACCGCTGCCCTACCCTCCGGACTTGCATGCTCAACAGATGCCCTCTGGTGAGCCCTTCTGCCGGCCATCGTGAGCAGCCTTGCAAAGGCTGCCAGGCCTTCATTTAAACAGGTCACCGGGTCGCCATTGGACTTATTGGTCTGTGCACACTCGCCACTGCCCATCCACTCCCACTATCCTCAGGAGTCGAGAAATACGCTGGGCACACAATCGGCCCGCTCGCATGTATTCTGCTGTAATTTCCTTGACCTGGAAACAATGTTTAGTAAATTGTATTTCCATTATTTTTCCAACTTGATTGTGAAACAGCTGCTCATTGATACTACTTCTCCTGACACAAGTCTCCCCATGTATTACATAAGAAACAAGAACTGACTAAATAATCAAAACTACAGTATGTTCCAATACCTTTTTCTCCATCACTCACATGTGCCACATGTATGCACACACATTTGAGGCAATTTTGTCTTTTTTTCTAACAGAAATAGTAAACTATTCAAAATAAATTAACATATTCATTTGTCAAATTAGCAAATAGTTAAATGTCATTTGTCTTTGTTATACATCAATATAGCAATATCGGCAAGCTCGCTCCCTCTCCTTTGCCCCCTCTCCTTCGCCCCCTCTCCTTCACACCCTCTCCTTCGCCCCCTCCCTCTTTCTCGCCCCCTTTCTCTCTTTCTCTCATCCCCTCACTTGACCCCTCTCTCACCTCCTCAGTTTCTTTTCAATCTTTCTGTTTCCTAATATCATCTGGGCCAGGATTTTACGGCCCCGCTATGACGTGTCTCCCCCTGGCGGATGCGGCAAGCCATTTAAATCTCCATTCAGTTCGGCAGGACCATAATGTCCCGCCAGGTGGGAGGGGCCGTAAAATCCTGGCCCTGGTCTAGTCATGTGTCTCCAACCCTTGTTGCCACACCCCATTTTTTTCCTGTTGTTTACATCAAAGCTCCCTTCCACATTTGTTCCTGGTCCATCTATGTGCTACATTTCCTCACTTTCAGTACAATAGTAATTAATGGATTCAGTGCCACTTGTTATTGCTTTGTGATAAAATAAATTAAATTGTGCAATCAGGGACCATTCCCTCCTGGTGTTTGAAACCCGCTGTTGCAACATCTGCCACTTATATGATGTTGCAACAGTACAATTCCTGATTAGATGAGGCACAGTGGACAGGAAGGGATGATTTCTGACTTGAAATGGAAGACGGAACGAGATATATAAGGTGATTGTGGGAATCAAGGGATATAGATTAGGGCAGGAAATGAAGTTGAGGTAGAAGATCAGCCATGATAGTCGTGAATGAAAGAGCAGATTCAAGGGGTCATATGGCCTAGTCCAACTCCAATTTCTTCTTCCTAGGATAGAGCAGCAGCCAGTAAGTAAAGTACTGGAGCTCTTTAAATACTCTTGGATTTGGGAATCGTTTTAGTTGCTAACCGTCAATGTTCAACACCAATGCCAAAAAACTATTTTCATTTATCTAGCACCATTAAAAGAGAAAAATATCCCTTGGCATTTCACAAGGATGCAAAGAAAATGAGCATCAAGATAAGATCAGATGGGGTAACCAAAGGCTTTATCAGAGAAATGGTTTTAAGGAGGGCCATAACAAGGAAAGAGAATTGGAGAGGCACAAGGATTAACAGGGTTGATGGTAGTATTGAGCTTCAGTGGTTAAAAGCAGAGCAATAAATGGTGGAGTGAAGTGTATGAGGAATACTCAAGATATTGGAGTTAGAGATATGCATGAATTTGGGGAGGAGGTTGTAACACTGGAGGAAATTAAAAAGATATGGAGGTGCAAGGCCATAGAGGAATTTAAACACAATGATGAATTTAAATTTGAGGTATTGACAACTGGTAATCAATTCATGTCATTTAGGATAATGGACATATGGGATTTGGTGTATTATATGATATGGGTGGCTAAATAAGCTTACAGTGAGTGAAGCATGGGAGGCTGACATCCTTCCTAGAGTATAATGCCAGAACTGGACACAATACTGCAGCTGAGACCTAACCAACTCTTCTTTATAACTTCTTTGCTTTTCTCTGCTTCTATTTATAAAGCCAAAGTTCTCTTGTGCTTTTTTAACAGCCTTCTCAAATTGTCCTGCCACCTTCAAAGATTTGTGTACATAAATCCCTAACTCTCTATTCCTTCACCCTCTTTACATCATGTATTGTTTTTAATGTGGTCAGCTTTTTGGAGGTTAACATATTTGAATCATATTTAAATATTTCGAGCATATGTAGAAACATCAGAAAGTTTGCTTACCTATCCAATTGTCACTTTGCACTTGCAATTTATCAACCTTTCTGTCAATTTTGTGATACCTTTCTGTCAATTTAAACGGAGGCAATTTTGACATCACACAAAATTAGAGATAATTATTTTAATCCTCTAGTTTGCCAGAGTGACAAATCTAAACACATTAAAAAAGACAAAGGTATATGGGACATGTTCAAACATATCTAATTCTGGTTTTGAAGGAATTTTTAAAAAAATTATGTTTCCACAGAGAACAAAATGCAGAGCATCCCGTTCAGAAAGCACGGAATCTGAAGACAATTATGTACCAATGAACCCAGGTTCCTTGTCTTCATTTGCTAAAACCACTGCAGAGAGTAGTCAGGATGTCTACATACCCATGAGTCCTGGTCCGCACCACTTTGACTTCCCTGGATTCTCCTCAGCTACGTTCCCTACCCGCAAAGGAAGTACAGCCTCTCTCTGTCACAAACCTAACTTTCCTGGAGAGTTGCTGCCGCCTCCAGTCAACCGTAATCTCAAACCAGACAGAAGATGTGAGTTTTATTGGTTTCACTTCCATTTATTTGGAAAGTATACCTTTTTTTGCAACAGTTGCACAAATGTGCTATTTCAACATGTATTGTTATAGTTATATTTTTTTAAAAAGCTGGAAATACTCAGCAGGTCTGGCAGCATCTGTGGAGTGAGAAACAGAGTTAACATTTCAAGTTGCAGCCTTTCATCAGAACACATGATGAAAGATCTGATTTCTGATTATTTATTTAGCGAATGCAAATCCCTGAAGCCAAGCGATAAGCCACCTAATTTACTGAGTTTAAGGTAGTCGGCCACTTAATCTGTAGTGGGGACACTCCTCGGTAATGTGCAGCATTTTTTGAGTCTTTCCACAAGTGCATAAGGAGTTTGTATTGAGAACCCATGAAATGGTGGTGGTTGGCTGCACAGGGTCTCTGGCCTGTCCTGAACCTGTTTAGCAATTGGACTACGGTTGCCATGGCAGCTCAGAGCTTGCCTTCGGCTGATGAGGTTTGTCACAAGGAACTTGTTAGTGACTTCCCGTGTTTCCCATTCCTTCATCCAAAGGATGTCTGCTGGTAGATCCTGCTCAGGAAGGGTGCTCCATATGGGGTGCCGAGATGGAAAGTAAGAAGTAGGCTAATTTTTAATGAAAGTTCACAACCTGAAATGTTAACTTGGTTTCTCTCTCCATAGATGCTGCCATAACTGCTGAGTATTTCCAACATTTTCTGTTTTTATTTCACATTTCCAGCACCTGCAGTGTTTTGCTTTTGGATTTCTGCTGATATAGTGTTTAAACCAAATCCATAAACCATTATTCTCACTCACACAGTTAGATCTGGTTACAGTACAGATTTGTTGCAAGTGACATAAGAGTTACTTTTTAAAAAAATTATCAGGATATGGCTGTCACTGGCAACGTTGAATTTATTGCTCATCGTTAGTTGCCTGAAACAGTGATGAAGAGCCATGTTCTTGAACCGCTCGGTCGTGGTGGTGCTGGTGCAGCCACAATACTGTCATGACGTTAAATAGGCAATTGTAAGATGCTAACCTGGCAAAAATAAAAGAACAATGAGCATGATATGCCCATAATATAGTAAGTTCTCACTTAAAGTTGTAGTTGCATTCCTGACATTCGCGACTTTAAGTGAAATGACTTTAAACGAATCATATTTTCCCATTCGAACCATTATAAAAGCTGTTGTTAGGTTCTATAGGACCTTACTCATCAGAGAAAAGAAAATATTAAAACATTATACCCTATAAGTTGAAATACTTTACGTTACTGATTTTTTTTTCATTATTTCATGGAATTTGGGCATCACTAGCAAGGGCAGCATTTGCTGCCCATCCCGAATTGCTCTTGAACTGAGTGGCTTGCCACGTCATTTCAGAGTGCCATCAAGAGTCAGCCACATTGCTGTGGGTCTGGAGTCACATGTAGGCCAGACCAGGTAAGGATGGTAGATTTCCTTCCCTAAAAGGCATTAGTGAACCAGGTGGGGTTTTACGACAATTGACAATGGTTTTGTGGTCACCATTACTGAGATGAGCTTTTCAATTCCAGATTTATTAATTGAATTTATATTCCACCAGCTGCCATGGTAGAACCCTTGTCCCCAGAGCATTAACTTGGACCTCTGGATTACTAGGCCAGTGACGTTACCACTATGTCACCATCTCCTCATTCTTACATTGTAAATTAAATAAATATGAGTAATATACAGTATATAAATACAATAAATAATATAAATAACTATTAAAATAAATTAAATTTTAAAATGTAAAAGAAATATGGTAACTTTCTACTTACAGTACCTCCTGCTCACTGCTGATCCTGCTTTCCTAAACCTCTGAACTGCCTGCTTGCCACACATCCCACTCTCTGATCCTCCTGGTCACTGTGGACCATTCCTCTTGGCGACCCTCTGAGATTCAGCCTCTCCCATTCCCTGACTGGCTGACCTGTGACTTCTCCCACTCCCAGGCCCATCAACTTGCAACCTCTCCCACTCCCTAACTCACCCTCTCATCAATCCTTGCTCCCGCCAAACCTCCCACTCCCCAACTCTCCTACTCACTGCTCCCCTCTCCTGAACCTGTATTCCCATTCAAGACCCAGATTCGATCCAAAGTCAGAGCTCCGGATTTGTGAAAGTGCTAACCCTGATAGTGCAGAAGTGCCCAGCCTGGGCTGTTATAATTTGTTTTTTAAAAAATGCTCCTATTCGCTGCTTCCCTCTCCTTAATCCTCGCTGTGAGTGAGGGCTAGGAGATGAGCAGCAAGAAGCAGGATGAGCAGCTTCAACAGTCATTTAAAAACTGCAAAGTCACTTAATATGTGCCCATGTTGTGGGTGCCACCATATTGGTAAATGCAGCCTTCTAGCTATCCCACAAAACTGCTTCAAAGAAACATGAGGCTCCTTGCATATAATATGAGAGGGCCTAAGTCTTTTTTAGGGCCTTTGCAGAAATTAGTTTTGATTGAGCACAGCAAGGGCAGAATCAGCTCTATTCAATTCTTTAACAATCGCTGCTGCCAAATCACAAATTGCCATCAAAAGAAGAGGTTTGGTATTTTTTAACTGAAAATCTTCCTGTGGAGCAAGTGTTTCCCCAACTGTACAATCCTCACAACTGGCCGTTTGACCACATCCCGCCTTGCCACTCTAATCCCCATCTGGGAGCTTAACTACTTGGCTACTGTGGCTTCTGATTAAAATGTTCAAGTTCCCTTTGGATGCAGAACAAGTACTGGCAACTCATGCAGAAAATGTTAATCAGGCTCCGGGATAAACTTTGGGAAAGCCTTGGGTCTTCCAGTTGTCAGTTGTATACTGTCAGTGCACCATTGGTTATGACCCAAAAAGTGGACCTTAAATTGTAATAACTCCAGCAATACTTTCTGCAAGAAATTTTATTCAGAAAGAAAGTCAACCATTTTGAAACATTGATTAATTATGTTATGCTCCACAATTGTATAATTGTGGTTTATATTTCAGCCAAAGCAGGACCTATAGAAACAAGAAACCACACATTCATTGATGAGCTTCCCTTCAAGTCCCCCATTACCAGATCTTGGTCCAGACCTGTGTAAGTGTCTTTTTTTTAAATCCAGTAGGTCGTTGGCAGCAACTTACAAAAGAAGTAAGCTTTTAGGGAGTGAAATTGGTCTTGGCAAGCAGCACAGAATGGACTTGTACCAAATCATCAGCCCATTTTTCACGATGGCACAGGATAAGGGTGTTCAGCAGAGTAAGGTTTAATGTGGGACTGAAAATCACCACCACCCACATTGTGATGTAGAGAGTCACATGATAACAGACCGTCTGTGGAGTAGAGTCTCGAAGGAGCCGTCATGGAGACAGTACCCAAGCGTGGCAATACCTTGGATACATACATAGTTATGGTTACCAATAAATGCTTTATGTTCAACCAGTCGCCTTCAAACCCTTCTCTGACCTAGAGAAATTACATGAATTCAAACCCTCCAGGTTTACACGTCAACTTCAATCCCGAGGTATTCAGAGAGACACTATAACCCTCCATCATCCCAACAACACAATAGGAAGTCCCTTACCCTTTGATCTGCAACTTCAGGCCTGTCTGATAAGCCCTTCAGACTTGGTTTTCTTTCAACTATCCTACATTTAAAACTATAGTCCCCAAACAAGCATAACTTTAGCCACCAAAATATGCAATCCTAAAAATACACATTTGTTAGAAGCTGTTAGTCAATGTGAATGGTCTTTACAAGATGGATTACAATGTGGGAAAATGTGAAGTTGTTCACTTTGGCAGGAGGAATTAAAAAAGGCAGAGAATTACTTAAATGCAGAATTTTAAGGTGCAGAGTGAGCTGGGTGTTCTCGTGCATAAGTCATAAAAAGTTAGTATGCAGGTACAACAAGTAATTAAGAAGGCTAATGGAATGCCATCCTTCATTACAAAAGGAATGGAACATAAAGTAAGGATGTTATGCTTCAGTTATACAGGTCATTGGTGAGACTCCATCTCAAATACTGTGTGCAGTTTTAGTCTCCTTATTTAATGAAGGATGTTAATGCATTAGAGGCAATTCAGAGGAAGTTTCCTAGATTGACACTTGGAATGAGTGGGTTGTCTTATGAGGAAAGGTTAGACAGACTGGGCTTGTTTCCATTGGAGTTTAGAAGAATAAGGGGTGACTTGATTGAAGTATATAAGATCCTGAATGGCCTTGACAAGGTGGTTGTGGAAATTATGGGCAGAATTTTACATTTGGCATGTGGGAGCAGGCCCGACATGCTGAAACATAAAATGCCGCGCAATGACGTTGGGCGTACATCCCAACATCATCGTGCTGTCTAGCGATATTTCGTTCAGTGGGCGTGTGCCGGAATCGGCTACTCACCCACCGATTATTGAAAGACCTATTAAGGCCATTAATGAACTAATTATTTTCAAACTTAAGCTGCCCTAACAGTTGGCGGGCAAGTGAAAAGGCCAAGTGGTCTTTACGTTTTTTAGGAAATCTCATCCACAAGTGGGATAAGGTTTCCTAAAGCTTTTATAAATTAAATAGAAACTTTCTTTGAAAAATGAAAACATGTCCCATCTCATGTGACACAGTCACATGAGGGGACATGTTTCATTAACTTTTTACCACATTTATTAATTTTTCTAACAATTGCTTCAATCTCCCTGAGGCAGCCCGCCCAACCAATGAGAAATCCTAGCCAATGTTTCCTCTTGTTGGTGAGTCCAGAACTAGGGGGCACTGTTTTAAAATTAGGGGGCCCCTTTTAGGACAGAGACGAGGAGAATTTTTTTTCTGAGGTTTGTGTGACTTTGGAACGCTCTGCCTCAGAAGGCGGTGTAGGTGGGGTCATTGAATATCGTTATAAGACAGAAGTAGATAGATTTTTGTTAGGCAAGGAAATCAAAGGTTATTGAGGGTAGATGGGAATGTGGAAATAGTAATACAAACAGATCAGCCGTGATCTTATTGAATGGCGGAGCAGGCTCAACAGGCCAAATGATCTACTTCTGCTCCTATTTTGTATGTTCATAACTATACAAGCTTCATGAAACACCAAACAACTTTTACAACACATGGCAGATTTTATGTTCCATTGACTTGGAATTGCCAAGATTTTTAATTTGAACCAAGTAAAGGAGGTGACAAAGAGTCTAGGAAATGAGTCTTTGAAAAGAATTTGAACTATCATTTTGTGAACTGAGTGGAAGGAAAGGGCAGTGTGAAAACAACAGCTGCCATTTCGCCATGGACTTATTTTGAACTACTGACATGGACCAATTCATCCCTTACTTCTTTCTACCTACAGGACACAACTTAATTGATGGCACTTACGCAAGAGTGATCAGTTCCCTTTAGGAGATACTGAGATAGTTTATATTAGTTATTTTAATACATTCTGGGTACAGAAATGTATCTTTTTAGGCAAGATTTGCTTACTGACTTTTCCTCCCTTTTACAAAAGTCTTGCATGCTTGCATGGACACAATCAAAAATGTGTGAGAAAATTGGTGGGGACACAGTATGCTGCAACCTTGGTGTTATGACAGATGTGCTTTTTGTTTTTTTTAAAGATGTTGGTCCTGCTACCTAATTTTCCAGCATTAAGAAAGTTCTTGAAAGTTCTTCATTTAGTGTTTTAGTTCTTGAAAGAAAGTTGCTTTTTATTGCTTCCAGAGCTGCTGTAAACCCCATTTCTTCGCAAAATTGCCGCCCCTTATCAACACAGAGTGTCACCAGCACTGACTCGGGAGACAGTGAAGATAACTATGTTGCAATGGTAAGTGGATGAAAACAATTAGATTAGTTACAAGTTACAACTGGCACTACCGAACAGAAACAAGATGCAATCCTAACATCGATTTTGCAAATGTACAAAATGATATACAGGAAAAGACCAGGTAGCCCAATCAGCCTGCCCCACACAATAGTAATGTTTTATCAGCTGGAATGCATAAATATTTTGCTTAAAAAATGCAAGTATTTCCAACGGTGCATTTAGTTCTTTAGAGCTAGTTATTTTAGTTTGATGTTGAAATATCATTAATTTATTTTCACACTTGAAGCCCTTCACATGTCATGAAGATTCTCATCCATAAAGGACAGAAATGGGCATTTTCTTTAGCCCCCGTCATTCAAGACCTGAGACATACTATGCAATTGATGCACACCATATATGCCTTTGCATTTTGGGCAGTGCTTGACACATGGGGAATCTGTGCACTAGCTAACGGCTTCAACTTTTGTGCAGTTAAGAGCCTCCCAGTAATACAGGGCTCCTGTGTCCAAAACACCATGGCAAGCAAACTTTCAATTATTATCCCCAGTGTCTTGGTGTACCAATGTGTTATGCCACAGTGATGGAATATGAACTTACCATCAAAATTCTTAATTTGCTGAAACTGGAGTAATGGAGCAAGATCCAGATGCACATGCTTCAATGAGCAGCCTGCCAAAAATCTCTATTGACTCTAAAAGCAAAGTAGGACATGCATTTATATCATGTCTTTCCTCAGAACATTCCAAAGGGCTTTACAGATGAGGAAGAACTTTTGACGTGTAGTCACTGTTGTAATGTAGGAAATGGGCCACTTCCTAATGAGGCATATTGTTTCAATTGGCCTCCAAAGCCCATTATTCAAAGCAGCTTTGTGTCCCACATTTTGTTTCAAGCAACATATTGCAGGGCTATAAAGGTGGTTCTTTCATTGCTGTTGGCATCTGACATTCTCCCAGTCCAAAAATGTTTAAAGCAGCCAAAATAACAGTAGTGCGTGGTCCATTTATTTAAATACAGGCACTTGCCGCACCTCAGAAGTACCTCTCTAGGTAGTGCTGCACCACGGTGTGTCATTGAACCACTGTATAGCATGTACCAATGTACGTTGTTCACTGTACAGCAGGTAGCAAAAGAGCCCTTAAAGAATTAATGTTTAAATTTCCCTGTAAAGTAAGGGTCATAGCTTTGATAAAATGCAGATAAACTTCTTTAAGAAATAATATTTTGATAGTTAGATATTCCTAACTGAGGACTTAATGATTGAACTGTGTATATGCCTAATCAATGAGTTTCAGGAGCTAGCATTTAGTATGTCATGGAGTTTAACTTGGTAGCATTAGAAAATAAATATTGTTTAAATAAAACCAATACTGTAATAATTCTCTGCATGTTGAACTACAGTAGTTTATTGGAGGAATATAAACCTCTGATTATTCTTGTTAACTCTGAAATCAATTAGTCTGCCTTCATTGGATTAAAGAAGTATTTATATTCAATTTACCAAAAAACAGCAGAATCCAATTTCTACCTCTCCAATGAACCCTGTGACTGGCAGCCCTATCACCAGGAAGACTGGGAGTGTTGATTATTTGTCCTTGGATTTCCAGCCTAGTTCTCCTGGTCCTCATCGAAAGGTAAAATTCATAGTTTGTCAATTTCTGATAATCTGGTTTTCTTTTGATAGTAAACATAGTAAATGTCTTCTGGATTTAAATATGTTGGGTATACAGTACTCAATTTGCCTCAACTCTTTTTCCTATTTTCCTTGCCAGTTTTTCTTTTGTGCAATTTCAGGGGTGTGAAATGGTTAGTCTTTCTGAAAGTTCAGATTACCTACTTGGGTACAAAAACCAATGTGGTGGCCATCATAAAATAATAAACCTATTAGAACCATAGAAAAGTTACAACACAGGAGGCCATTCAGCCCATCTTGTCCACACCAGCCCAAGGACACCCAGGTGCCTTTTCTAATCCCACCTTCCTGCACCCGGCCCATAGCCCTGCAGCTTAAAGCACTTTAGGTGCAGACTCAGGTACATTTTAAAAGAGTTTAAAGTTTCTGCCTCTACCACCAACTTGGGCAGTGAATTCCAGACACCCACTACTCTCTGCATAAAAAAGTTCTTCCTCATGTCCCCTCTACACTTTCTGCCACTTATCTTGACTCTATATCACCTGGTTCTAGAATTCTCCATCAAGGGAAACAATTTTATCCTGTGCACTCTATCTATTCCCCTCATAATTTTGTACACCTCAATCAAGTCACACCTCAGCCTTCTTTGTTCTAAGGAAAATAACCCCAACTTATCCAATCTCTCCTCGTAGCTACACTTTTCTAGCTCTGGCAACGTTCTTGCAAACCTCCTCTGCATTCTCTCCAGAGCTATTACATCATTCCTGTAATGTGGTGATCAGAACTGCACACAATACTCCAGTTGTGGCCTCACCAGTGTTTTATACAATTCCAACATTATATGCTTACTTTTATATTCTATGCCAATGAAGGAGAGCATTCCATATGCCTTCTATACAACCTTGTCTACTTGAACTGCTGCCTTCAGGGACCTGTGCACTTGTACACCAAGATCTCTCACTTCATCTACCCCTCTGAGTATATTCCCATTTATTTTGTAATCCCTGTAACTGTTTGACCTCCCTAAATGTATGACCTCACACATCTCTATGTTAAAATCCATCTGCCACTTTACTGCCCACTCCACCAACCCATCTATTCTTAATGTATAAAGTTGAGCCAATTACTGTGTTAATTTGTGGTAGTGGAACAAATTCATTCAAATCCATATTCTTTTCACACAGCCTTCCACATCCTCGGTGACATCAGATGAAAAAGTAGACTATGTACAAGTGGATAAGGAGAAGACCCAGGCTCTACAAAACACCATGCAAGAGTGGACTGATGTGCGACAATCCAGTGAACCTTTGAAGACCCTGAAATAACAATATAAATGGTAAACAGTGGAAAGCAAACAATTTACAGTTCTGTAATAAAAAATAATAATCTGGAATTTCTGTTACACAATGACGTGTCAGAATAAGGGAAGGAATATTATTTCTTGAATTGCTTCAAATTTTATAGGTTGCTTTTCATCACCCTTAGATAAAAACAGCCACTTTATTGTACCTGTTCTCGCAGAAAGTAATTTTTCCAAAGGTTCACTCTCAGAAATGCTCACAGGTATTATCTAAGGCAGATTTCACGGTGCTCAAACATTGACCACATCTCAATATCTATCTTTTGCTTAAAACAAAAACCTATGGTAAGAGTAAAGAATAAAATGGTTAGCTACCTGGCTAAATTCCTTCAACACAAGGGTTTTGAGATAACCAACTATTTTTGCCATACTGTTATTTAGAAGTTGATGAACCTGTCACCAGCTACAAGTAAATATCCAATCATCTGAAGAATGCCCTGAAAACTTGTAATACATTTTAAATGCAGCAGCGGAATGTGTAAATTATGTGCATTTAACCAGAACCGAAGTGTCATTGAATTATTTCAACACATAGATAATTGCTGAAACAAACCGTAGGGCTAGATTTTCAACATTCCACCCAA
This sequence comes from Carcharodon carcharias, assembly GCF_017639515.1. NCBI lineage: Eukaryota > Metazoa > Chordata > Chondrichthyes > Lamniformes > Lamnidae > Carcharodon > Carcharodon carcharias. Next base: position 77,471,896 of record NC_054477.1, on the reverse strand, counting down.
ACCTAAAACTGGTGTTGCAGATCAGCCATCTGCTTTGGAAAATGCCCAATTTTCAGCTGATCCACCCAACTGCAAGTTGAAAACCTATCCCAAACAACTGAGGGAGTCCTGCCTCTTTGAGTCTGAGGAAATCAGTCACAAATGAAGATTTCTATTCCTTCCATTTACCAAGCCAGCAATCCTATAAAATGCAGAAAGATCTTCAAAAGTAAATGACAGAACTCCTTAGAAATTTTGGCAAGTGTACGTGATGAAATCCCTACTGTCTGTACAGTGTGGAAAACTATGAGTGGACTCATCAGCACCAAAATCATGACTTTGCAACGGATAGCAATGTAGCTTTAATACACTTTCTTAAGTTAATTTGTAAAAATCTGGGCAGTAAATGACTCTAGTCTTCTAAAATCACTGAAAGATACATGTTTGTTCACCGCATTGAACTGAGAAACAAGAATCCATGTGAAAAGTATTTATGCTATTTAATAAAAAAATAAATCCTTAGACTTAATGTAAAATGACAGATTGTTTATGAAATGATCTTCATTTGAAGTGCTGTCACTTATGAATCCTTCCTAACAAATTAAAAGGTTTGCATCATTTTACTCTGTTTTAACAAGGTGCAAAGCAGAGTAACTGCCGTGTTGCAAACTTGTTGCAATATCGTTTGATAAGTTATAAACATATATACATTTTTGCCAGTGCCATAAAAAGTAACAAATGTATTTCTAGATTGAAAGCATATGAAGGAGAAGGGAATAGAGGATTATGCTGATAAAACTAGATAACGAAGGATAGGAGGAGGCTTGAGTGGAGCATGAACACTGGTGTGGGGGGTGGGGGGGGGATGGGGGTGTGAATGCCCTGTTTCTATTCTGTATGTTCTATCTAAAAAGTTTTTCACAAAAATATCCACTTAAAAACAATTAACTGTGTGTAATTTACTAATCAGTTGTGATCCCCTTCAGCCAGCCCATATGATCACTTTGGTTAAGATCACAAATGACATCACCACAACTTTCAAAATTGTTTTTATTCCAATACATTTTGTAGTGGGGAGACAACCTGACAAAAACACATTTCTTTAAACCATGATGATTCTGTTGGGAGAATTTCAACAGGTTTTCACAAGATAAGCACATTTTCAATTGACTTGTAAGACATATACTTACCAACAAATAAACCATGATCAGAGAGTCACTGTATAGCTCACCAGTAGCCATCGAAGAATCACTATGTAAAATAGAAATGGGAGACTGTTAAGGTAAATTGAATGGATAAGTGCTGCAAAGCTAGCCAGATGTGCAGTGATGGAAAAATTCAGCAGGTCTGACAGCATCTGCAGAGAGGAACCCTATGACTCTTCAACAGAACTAAGGAAAAATAGAAGAGTGGTGAAATATAAGCAGGTTTAAGGTGGGGTGGGACAAGTAGAGCTGGTTAGAGGGCCAGTGATAGGTGGAAATTACCAAAAAACATCTCTATCTCCCAGCAAGACGGCCTGAGAGCTTTCCATTTCTTCCTTGAACAAAGGCCAACCAATCTCCATCCACGACTATCCTCCTCTGAACTGGTCAAACGAATTCCAAAATTGAAGAACTTCTCCTTCAACTCTATTCACTTTTTCCTTCTCATCCCTTCCCCTCCCTCCCAGAGCCATAATTGGGTTCCGCTGGGATCCATCTTGCACCCCATCAGCTTCTATTATCAACTGATCAGCCTCCGCCATTTCTGCCACATCCTGCATGATACCATCACCAAACACATCTTCCCCTCCCCTTTCAGCATTCCATAAGGGACAGTTCCCTCTGCCATTACCACGACCACACCTCAGTCACTCCCAACATTCCGTCCCTTTCCCATGGCACCTTTCCATGCAAGCGCAGGAGAAACAATACCTGGCCTTTTACCTTCTCCCTTCTTATCATCCAAGGTCCCAAACACCCCTTCCAAGTGAAGCAATGACTTCTACTTTCAATTTGGTATACTGCATTCACTGCTCATGATGTGATCTCCTCTACATTAGGGAGACCAAAGCAGACTGACACACTGCTTTGTGGAACATAAGAACATATGGGGAAGAATTTTCTGCCTGTCGGGCAGGCTGGCCCAACCCAATCTCTGGCAGGCGGGGAGCCGATCCCTGCTGGAGAAGCGGGCCACACAGCCATTTTACATGGGCGAGCCAATTAAGGCCCGCCCAGCGTGACGTCTGGTGGGAAGTGCTGGGGGGGGGTGGGGGGATTCCCTAAAAGCAAGAGTGCGCTTTTTCGCGCATGCACACGAAAGAGCGCACATCTCCCTGAGGCAAAGTGCAGCGTCAGGGAGATCACTTCCACTTTGAAAAATATTAAAAATAGAAAAAATAAATTCCCTAACATGTTCCCCTCATGTGATAATGTCACATGAGATGGGACATGTTCATAATTTACACTATAACTTTATTAAACTTTTTAAAACCCTGCATGAAACCTCATCCCGCCAGTGGATGAGGTTTCATGTTTTTTTCTCTTTGCCGCCGGGGCTCCTGGCCTGCCTGTCAACTGTAAGGTTGGACGGGCAGATCCTTTAATTGTTTAAATGATCCTGTCAATGGCCTCAATTGGCCATTGACAGGTTGGCGAGCCCACAGCTGATTTTGCTGTGCCCCTGCCTTCCTGAAAATGTAAATGGGGCGGGATGACATCGGGGGTTCCGTCCAACATCATCCCGTATCATGTTACGCATTAGCAAGCGGGCCCTGCCCCCTGCTCACCAACAGCAAAATTCTGCCCACGGAGTCTCCAGCCTACTCTGCTGTTCAGTACAATCATGCTAATCTTCTGCTTCAACTCCACTTTCCCATCCCCTCCTATATCACTGAATTAACTGAGGCTTGGATTCCGAAACCTCTTTGCAACTTTATAGTTTTTTTTTCCATTTAGAAAATATTCTAATTTATCTTTCTTAGGTCCAAAGTGGATGATCTCACATTTAAAGACACTGAACTCATATTGCTCACTTACTTTTTATATTTCTTTTCAGTTTCCTTCTTTTCAGTTTCCTGCTCCTATCTTTCCTAATGAAGTGTCATCTGCAATATTGGATATACAACTCCCCATTCCTTCATCCAAGTCATTAACAAATGAGATGAAAAGTTGAGGCTCCAGACAGATCCCATGTTGCACATCCTGCCAAACTCAATACATAACATTTATTCCCACTTCCTGGTGGAAGTAACTGGGACATGTATATGAGATGATATTCCTTCTTTATAATATTGATAAAATATTGCTTATTTCTGGCCACAACTGTCTAACAGCAGTGATGACATTCACCAAGAATGTGTTTGCATTATCAGCGAAGATCAAGCATAAGCATCTCTGGCTATGTTTGTCCTGGAGCCAAAAATCCAAAAATTCTTTTAAAAAAAACAGGCTAGATGTTCCAGCCATTGGGACTTTCTGAGCAGAAAAGCTAACTTACCTTACTGAGTTACAAACAACACATTCTGATGAAACTTCCACTTATATTCAGTCCAGATTAACAGTAAATTGTTCAAGTAACATTTCATCATTTAAGTATCATAGGTAAAGATTAAATATTGCAGAAAGAAAACAAACTTGCTGCTGGAAGTTATAGAATATCTTGTAGTCATTTTAATGGTTCCAATAATTACAGAAGAAAATAAAATGAAGATAAAGCTTACATGGCAATGTGTTAGTTCTTTGCAGTAAAGTTAGACTTAAAGGTCAGAGTGATTTGAATTTCAGCCTTATAGTTTAAACTCCTGTATTGTAATATTCACTCATTTTAGCCTGATCTTTCTTTGCCTGGTAGGTCATATTACAAAGAAGAGGGCTTTAATCCTAGGAAGAAAAATAACAAGGTCAATGTCATACTGCAGAGATTAAGATTTCTTCAGCTGATAATGGAATAGCATCCAAGGCAGCCTTGGAGAAGTGCACCCTCGTTTGTTCCACTGTCTTAGTTGACGGGATAGTGGGTAGGAAGTAAAATCATTGAACCAGATTCAGCACAATTGGAAGCCATTTGACTCATCATGCCTGTACTGGCTCTTTAAAGGAACTATCCAATTAGTCCCATTGCTCCTTCCCCATAGCCTGGCATCTTTTTCCTTTTGAGGTATGTATTCAGTTCTCTTCTGAAAGTTAATATTGAAATCTGCTCCGCCACCCCTTTAGGCAGTGCATTCCAGATAATAACAACTTGGTGCAAAAAAACTTATTTCGCCAATGGTTCTTTTGCCAATTTTCTTAAACCTGTGTCCTCTGGTTACCAATTCTCCTGCTAGCAGAAACAGTTCTTCTACATTTATTCAATGAGAGACCTCTCATAATTCTGAACACCTCTATTAAATCCCCCTCAACCTTCTCTTCTTTAAGGAGAAAAATATAATCCCACCTTCTCCAGTCTCTCCACATCACTCAAGTGGTAAGAAAATCTAAAAAAGGGAAAATAAATTTCCTTATTCTGTCATATATTTGATCCTGATTCATATAGCTGTACTTTTCTTAATTTGGAAGACATTGACTATTGATCAAATTATGCTACATCAGCCGAACAGTTACCTGGAGTTCTCTATATCTAAAACAAAAAAATGAAATCAAGCAAATTACAAAATCAACCTCAACTATCAAAAGTAACTACTAATGCACTTGTTTTGTATCACGGTTTCACAGATTTATTGATCATTTCAACGCTTCAAGGCTTTTTACTTTACATGAACTACTGTACAGTTTGATCAATATAATGTTCCTGTGGGGCCAGAGAAAACCATGACATTTTTAATTTAAAAAAACTATATATAAACTCAAAAACAAAATGCAGATTTAAATTGTGCTCTCATTTTTAGTTTGTTTTTCCACTTAACTCAGGAATGCAGGTATGCTATAGTAAGTATGTAAGTAAAGCAAAGTTATATAACGTGGAACAATTGTGTTTAAAAACTGTAGGACTCAACATGTACCATTTGTATTTACTGCAGAAATTGGACCATTAGCTTATGTAATTCCTTGGCATTCACAAGTACGTCTGATTGTCTATGAATGCCGTTCTGACCCCAGGCAGGTGTAAAAATTTCATAGAAATGCATTCTACTGAAAACTCAGGACTATCTTGGAACCATAAACCATGGATATTGGGAATTGCATGTTGCACTATTTCAAGATCTGATATTCTCTGAAGAATTGAATTTCAATGGTCTAAAGGGATTAATAGAGATTAACAATGGAGATCAGTAGGACATTAATGCGAAGAGTTTCATCAATCATGGGTGACAAAATCACAAATGGAAGAGTTTATTCGCAAGTGCTATAAATTCATTATCCTTCTTCTGTCCATTGTATTATTTATACCACAGATAATTTATTATAAGCACGTTCAAATCAATTGGATACTGAAGGTGGTTAAACTGCTTTGATGTTTTGAAGCCATCAGAAAGGTCATCAGGTCACCATAAAGAGTATTTTTTCTGCTGTAGAATGTATAATTATTTTATATTTAATAAAAGTATTGTCAGTTTATGTGGTATACATATAATGTAGCAATTATAAATAAGAGATCTTGTGAAAAATGTACATATTTGGTTAAGGAATCACAAATTTGGATTTGCAGTGAGCACTTATCACTGACCTACATTGCTTTACTGCATGATACTGTATATACAACAACTGCACTTCAAAATATCTAAGTAAATATTTACAACTTTTTCTTTTGCCCTATTAGTATTTGATTTTTTTATCTTGTGTAATTTTTCTCTCCATAACTAATGATGAAATACTTATTTAAATAAGGACCAAAGTGCAGTGGTTTTGTACAATAATTTATTACAATTTTGACTGATTTGGTCTATTTTTGTCATTGCATGGCAGCAATGAAGTCAAATGCAGGTTTAAAGAAATCCTTGTGACCAAAATAATCCCACTATGGACTGTCACCAAGGTACACATTACTCAATAACAGAAAAACCCTGAATAGATCTACCACTGAATTATTGCACTATTGCACAAAATAGTTACAATTTTACAGGTTACTTAATGTTCCGATTATAAGTCTCTGTGCTGTTTCATTACACAATTTGCTTTCTTGTTTCTGCATACTTTATAGACAACAATGTGATGTGAAGTGAAAATAAACCTCAGTGCTGAAAAGATTCACTGACTGTTGTAATTCAACAAACTATTGCATTCAGATGCTGAAGGTGGTTTGTTTCCACTTATGGCATTCAAGGAGAAAAGTTGGATTAGGCTGGAAATCAGGTACTGGGATTGCAATGCATAATTAGCACAATTAACTTTGTGCTGCTTTGTAATTTAAATTATAGTGCCATCCAGCCCATTGCTAAGAAACTGCTGAGTGGCTGCACACTTCAGCAGAGGGCACTAGTTCATGCAAGGCCAGCACCACTTAAATCTAGCCTAAAGATTGCCATGATACTAGCTGATTGTGGTACTCTGTACTCAATATGGGGTCACCTGACTTGTTTTAATTCATCCACGGGATGTGGGCTTCGCTGGCTGGGCCAGCATTTATTGCCCATCCCTAGTTGCCCTTGAGAAGGTGGTGGTGAGCTGCCTTGAACCGCTACAATCCATGTGGTGTAGGTACACCCACAGCACTGTTAGGAAGGGAGTTCCAGGATTTTGACCCAGAGACAGTGCGGAATGACAATATATTTCCAAGTCAGGATGATAAGTGACCTGGAGGGGAACTTCCAGTTGGTGATGTTCCTGTCTACCTGCTGCCCTTCGAGATGGTAGTGGTCATGGGTTTGGAAGGTGCTGTCGAAGGAGCCTTGGTGAATTCCTGCATTGCACCTTGTAGATGGTGGACAGGCTTTGAGGAGTCAGAAGGTGGGTTACTCATTGTACGATTCCTAGCCTCTGACCTGCTCTTGTAGCCATAATATTTGTATGGCTAGTCCAGTTCAGTTTCTGGTCAATGCTAATCCCCCAGGATGTTGATAGTGGCGGATTCAATGATGGTAATGCCTTTGAACATCAAGGGACGATGGTTGGATTCTCTCTTGTTGGAGATGGTCATTGCCTGACACTTGTGTGGCATAAATGTTACTTGCCACTTGTTGGCCCAAGTCTGGATATTGTCCAGGTCTTGCTGCATTTGGACATGGGCTGCTTCAGTATCTGAGGAGTCGTGAATGGTGCTGAACATTGTGCAATCATCAGCAAACATCGCCATTTCTGACCTTATGATGGAAAGAAGGTCATTGATGAAGCAGCTGAAGATAGTTGGGCCGAGGATGCTACCCTTAGGAGCTCCTGCGGTGATGCCCTGCAGCTGAGATGACCGACCTCCAACAACCACAACCATCTTCCTTTGTGCTAGGTATGACTTCAACCAGCGGAGAGTTTTCCTCCTAATTCCCATTGATTCGACTCCAGTTTTGCTAGGGCTCCTTGATGCCACACTTGGTCAAATGTGGCCTTGATGTCAAGGGCAGTCATTCTCACCTCACCTTGGGAGTTCAGCTCTTTTGTCCATATAATAGAACTAAGGCTGTAATGAGGTCAGGAGCTGAGTGGCCCTGGCAGAATCCAAACTGGGCGTCAGTGAGCAGGTAAGCAAGTGCCATTTCATAGCACTGTTGCTGACCCCTTTCATCACTGATGATGAAGAGTAGACTGATGGGGTGGTAATTGGCTGGGTTGGATTTGTCCTGCTTTTTGTGTACCGGACATATTTGGGCAATTTCCCACATAGCCGGGTAAATGCCAGTATTGTAGCTATACTAGAACAGCTTGGCTAGGGGCACAGCAAGTTCTGGAGTACAAGTCTTCAGTACTATTGCTGGAATATTGTCAGGGCCCATAGCCTTTGCAGTATCCAGTGCCTTCAGCCATTTCTTGATGTCACATGGAGTGAATCGAATTGGCTGAAGACTGGCATCTGTGATGCTGGGGACCTCTGGAGGAGGCCGAGATGGATCATCCACTCTGCACAACTGGCTGAAGATTGCAACAAATGCTTCAGCCTTATCTTTTGCACTGATGGTCTGGGCTCTTCCATCATTGAGGATGGGGATATTTGTGAAGCCTCCTCCTCCAGTGAGTTGTTTAATTGTCCACACTATTCATGACTGGATGTGGCAGGACTGCAGAGCTTAGTTCTGATCCATTGGTTGTGTCTATCACTTGCTGCTTATGCTGTTTGGTGCGCAAGTAGTCCTGTGTTATAGCTTCACCAGGTTGACACCTCATTTTTAGGTATGCCTGGTGCTGCTCCTGGCATGCCCTCCTGCACTCTTCATTGAACCAGGATTGATCCCCTGGCTTGGTGGTAATGGTAGAGTGGGGGATATGCCAGGCCATGAGGTTACAGATTGTGTTCGAGTACAATTCTGCTGCTGATGGCCCACAGCGCCTCATGGATACCCAGTTGAGTTGCTAGATCTGTTTGAAATCTATCCCATTTAGGTCAGTGGTAGTACCACCCAACATGATGGAGGGTGTCCTCAATTTGAAGGCCAGACTTCATCTCCACAATGACTGTGCGGTGGTCACTCCTACCAATATTGTCATGGACAGAGGCATCTGCATCAGGCAGGTTGTTTAGGATGAGGTCAAGTATGTTTTTCCCTCTTGTTGGTTCCCTCACCATCTCCCACAGACCCAGTCTAGCAGTTATGTCATTTAGGACTCAGCCAGCTCAGTCAGTAGTGGTGCTCCGAGCCACTCTTGGTGATGGACATTGAAGTCCCCCATCCAGAGTATATTCTGCACCCTTGCCACTGTCGCCGCTTCCTCCATGTGGAACATCCTATCATACCCTGGTGTCTTTGGCTCATCTTTGGCCAGTTCAGTGTTTCCTGGTCTTGTCCTAGGTAGGGGATCCCTACACTTTTCGTGGTGATCTTGGTGAAGTTCATGAAGCCAAACTCTGGGTCCTTTCATTTTCCCCATCCTAGCTGGAACTTTGGTGTTACCTTTATACCCCTCTTGGCACACTGACAGGTCATTTTTAACCCTTCCCCCTCTTGTGCCAATACCATGACTAGTTCATCAACATTGGGGGTCTCCCACCTACACTGATCACAATAAATGGTCATATCACACTCATCTCCTGAATGAAAGCCCTGTTGTTCATCTTCAACTGGGGGTCTGTGTGGTTGAGTTTCTGAAAGTGTAACCAATCCCTGCCCCATGATGACAATGATGCTCATTGTCTGGATGGTATTAGTAAATATCAGCAGTCCTGGTATGAATCTGGGTGGAAATGTCTTCCAGTTGATCTGGGAACAGAAATTGTGTAGTATTTACTCTTTTTTGTAGTTTTTAACTGATTAATAAGGAACCACTTGGGCCTTTTTTCCCACTTTTGTCTGAAATCTGGACTAGGTACACTGCAGGACTTGTTCTGTTAATTATTGGATAGGGTCCCATCCATCCGGGTTCAAAAACATGTTCTTTTCGTAAATAGTTTGGGACCATAACCTGTTCTCCTGCTTAGTACTCGAATGTCCTAAACCCTTTGTCAAAATATTTTTTTTATTTGTTGCTGACTTTTGCCAGTACATTGAGCCACAAACTCATTCATTTTTTTTTTTTGATATGCTCTTCCATGGATTCCAACCATTTCTGGTTAACTATTCCCTGCAGAAACAGGCTGAGTGGGGGAATGACTAGGTGGGCTGGTGTCCTCATTAACCAGTCCGTCATGGCTTGATAGGGTAAGATACCTGTGGTGCTGTTTGGGGTTGCTCTTATGGCCATCAGGCACATGGGTAACATGTCAAGCCATTGGGGTAATTCTCACAAAGCTTTATCAACATTGTTTTGCAGGTTTGGTTATCCCTCTCCACTGCCCCTGGTGACTGTGGGTGATGTGCCAAATGCAGCTTATGGTCAATTTTCATAAGGCACTGGAGTTCTGAAAAAAAATTACAGTGAAGTGTGGGCCCTTGTCACTGTCAACGTGAAGTGGTAATCCTCACCTGCAGACCACCTCACACAGTAGTAGCTTGGCAGCGGTGAGGGCTGTGTTCTTTTTTCAGGGGAAGGCCTCTATCCATTTGGTGAATTTATCTATTAAGACCAAGCAATATTTAGGACCTAAGGGTGCTGTGACAAGGGGAGAAATAAAATCTATCTGGATATGTGTCCAAAGTCCATCCATCTGGCAGGGGTGGCCTCTAACAATGTACACTTAGCATTGTTGCTTGGGTTACACTGGAGGCAGGGAAGGCACCTCCGAATCTTGGCCTCAAAGCTGTTTCACAGCCCGGGTACTAGGCCATAGCAGAGAGCTTCCCAGTGACCTTTGCTGAATAGTGCCCTCTAGTGGGGTAGGTGTGTAACAACTCAGACAATTCATCTCCCGGGGGTACACAAGTAACCGAGGACCCAGGGAAACCATCGTACATGAGGATGGGGGTTGACATGCCGGAGTCCACCTGATAGATGGACGTGAGCTGAGCCCAAGGGGTCGGGGCCAGCAGGGACTGCCCTTCCTGGTGCCAAGCGATGACAGTTGGGAATGGATCATATGTGGCCTGCAAGGAAGCGAGGTCGCTGACTGGGCTGATTGCTGCTATAGACAGTGGGACATGCTCTGGGGGTTTTATCCACGTGGGAGCTTTTATGGTGACTTGCTTTGCTGCTTGGCCTGCCATGGAGTTGCCTTTGGCAAGGGGTTCTATGGAGCAAGAATGGGCCTTCACTTTGCCCACGTAAACAGACTCCGCACAGCCCCTCAACACTGCAACGAGGATCCAGAACAAACCAGTTTTGCCATCGATTGTACAAAAAGTATTCTGTACGTACGGTGGTTAAAAAAAAAGGGTGTTGATAGACAATGACGCATTGTCGGACCAAATGTTAACACTTTGGCAATTAGTAACGTGAATGGCAGTCACCAGCACAACCACCTTGGCATATTGGGCAGAATGGGGGTCACATCTATACTGAACAGTCTCATTTGGCATGATGACAGTGAAGCTGGTGGACGGTTTGCCAGCCTGGTGGAAAGACGATCCATCAATGAAGATGCCCCATGCCTTGTCAATCGGCTCTGCCTGGAACAAAGGGATGTGGAAGTCCGATTGGGGTAATGAAGACACGTGCACTGGCCCATCAATCATGCTCTGCAGCAATAATGTAGTTCGGTTGGGAGTCAGTTCCAAATTGCGCTGGGTCAATTCCAATGTGCAGTGACTCAGTCAAGCTGATGACACGAGTGAGTCTCCCAGTCAAAGCAGAGGAGTATGTGGGCTGTGAAGTATCACCTTGTTGAAGCCTGTGATGTATGTGAAATGTTTGACCACCCAGAATATAGCAAGTGCCTCTTACAGGCAGAGTAAGCCAGTTCAGCCCCTCTCAGGATTCGGGAGACAAGTGTAACCAGGAGTAGTCTCCCCTGATTCTCCTGGCAAAGAACAGCTGCCAAGCTTTTTTCAATAGCCCCTGCCTCCATGTGAAAGGCCTTGTTTGGGTTTGGGGTCATGAGGCATGTCGCCTGGACAAAAGCTTTTATCAGTTTTGTAACTGCTTTGACGCATTCTGCAGTCCACTTAGATCGGACCTGCTGGGGCACTGAACTGAACTGATGTGACACCGCTACAGCCACCTGCCGAGTCCCATTTCCAATTCTCTTGGCCACCAACGCAGCTTCCAGTCTCTCTCGGCACTGTTCGACTGGATTGGGACTCGTCCATCCCGAAGGAGGAAGCAGAACTCTTTATTTTTGCCTGCCCCTGCTCCCGTTGAGCAATGTATAAAGTGGCCACGCACTTTCTATGAATCGAGGAATGAACATCCGTTGATACCCCATCAGCCCGAGGAAGGAATGTAAGGCAGTCCACGAGATGGGTAGGGGCAGATGTTAGATGGTCTCAATCTTGTGTCGATCAGGGCTAATACCAGATGAACCGACTTGGTCTTCCAAGAAGATGACGCAGCCCTGTACCAGCTGTGCTTTACGCAGATGGACCTTAAGCCTGGCCGCCTTTAGTAACAGCTGCAATTTCTTCAAGAGGGTTAAATGCTGGGGTCAGTCCTCACTGGCAAGGAGGCCATCAACGTACTGGAGTAAGCAGGATGGTCGTGAGAAGCCTTTCAACGCTCCAGCCGTACACATCTGAAAGATGGTAGGGGCATTGTGAAACCTTTGTGGCAAGCATGACCAGGTATAGTCCTGGTTTTCGGAAGGTAAAGGCAAACTTAAATTGGTCCGATTGTTTTACTGGGATACTCCAAAAACTATTTGAGATGTCCAGAGGAAAAACTGTGATACCACTGGGAATCTTGGATGGTAGGGTGGGGATTTCCCGCACTACCGGGGTGCAAATGGGCCATTGAGTTCAGTTTCCAACAATCGATAGTCAGACACCAACTGCCATTTGTTTTTTTAACCGGCCAAATTGGGGGGTTTGTGGTGAACATGCCTTTGCGGACAACCCCCTGCTTTAATAAAGACTCAATACTAGCCCGGATATATGGTACACTGTTGACAGTGTAGAAGTACTGTTTCACAGGACCACATGTACTGGCCCATTAATTTTCTCGGGCCCGGTAATGCTTCCACAATCGTGCTTGCTAGTTGCGAACACGCATGATACCAACTCAAAAATTGACTGAACCTCAGGGTCCTCCAAGGTGACTGGCTCATACTCCTCAGCTTTCTTAATGGTGAATACTGAATGCACACCAGACACCGAAGTCGGGGGTCCATGCTTAAGGATCCACCAGATACAATTATTGTCATAATCAATTACCTTTTAACTCTTGCCCATGTAAATCGGAGACAGAACTGTGACTCGAATCCAGGGAGGGTGCTGGGGCACAACTGAACTGCTGTGACACAGCTACAGCCACCTGCTGAGTCCCATTTCCAATTCTCTTGACCACTAACGCAGCTTCCAGTCTCTCTCGGCACTGTTCGACTGGATTGGGACTCGTCCATTCCGAAGGAGGAGGCAGAGCGAAGCAGAACTCTTTATTCTTGCCTGCCCCGCTCCCGTACGTTTACTTCAGCAATTGCAGGTGTAATGCCCCACGCAATTGCAATGGAAACAATGGATTTGAAAGCCCCTTCTCTGCATGGAGTTCTTCGGCAACCCTGATTTTTGGTTGGGCAACGGGCCCTTGATAGCTGCTTTCTTAGCTTTTGCGGGTGTTCAAGGAAAGTCATTACAGACATGCCCCCAGACTATGTTAGCATAGAGGATTAACACATCCCTGCCCATTGCCTTACTATTATAAATCCCATAGCGCTACGGACAATAGCTGGAGCCTTTTCAGGAAAAGGCTCTTGAAATTTGGGGAGTTATAGAATGTTCCCTCCTCCTCCGAATCACTCCCCTTCTCCGACTGGGTCTTCCAATAACAATCATGAAGTCTCTCTGTAAATACCCTCAGGCTTTTGGTGGGTGTCAGTTTAATATTAACTAGGACCTCATGAAAATCAATGTTCTCTCCTAGGGCCTTTCATAAGTCATCCTCTAGCTCCTTGCGTGAACCCTTTACCATAATATCCCAGTTCATCTCCACTGTAATCAGCTCAGGCGCAGATGAGTCTTGTGTGCACACCTTACTGACTCCTTCACACACATCCTGTTAAATCCTGAAATGGACCCCTTTACACGCTACTATATTGTGAGTGAGACAAAAAGAAGGAATGGAAACTCAACTTGGCTTCTTGGAATGTGAGGAACAGCTCCCAACCCCACCGCAGAACTGTTCTGCCCAATAGAGAACTTTCACCACATAACAGACAATATTTCAGTGAAACCCACCTAGCAGAGGAGGGCCAGCTAACCAAGCTATCAACAGGCTACAATTCTTCTGGAAAGGCAAGCCAAATAGTGAGAGGCAAGAGGCAGGTGGCTTTGCTATCAAGTCTGACATTGTAGAAAGTTTGGATACTCTGCCTGGGGTATAAACAATTGCTTCATGTTCTACTCCTATCTCTTGTGGACAACAAGTCTGCGACAATCATCAGTGCATGTTCTCTAACAATGACTAATCCTGAGGATACCAAGGACAAATTCTATGAGGACCTGGACAGAGATATTGCAAATACTCCACAGGAGGACAAACTCATCGTAATGGGGGACTTCAGTGCAAGAGCGGGAGCTGACTATCAGGCTTGGGATGGTGTCCTGGGAAACCATGGTGTGGGGAAAGGCAACAGCAATGGCCTGTTTCTCCTGAATCTTTACACCTGCTGTAACTTGTCAATCACTAACACCACCTTTAGACAGAAATCAAAATACAAAAACACTTGGATGCACCCAAGATCTAAACACTGGCATCAGATTGACTTTATCACCGCCAGTCAGAGCAACATAAAAGATGTTATGATCACCAGGGTTATGAAAGGAGCAGAGTGCTCTAAAGACCACAGGATGCTGGCTCCAAGGTGAAATTTACTATCTCATTGAAAAGAAGACCAACATGCACCAAACCCCCAAGAAACCGGCATCCACAGAGTGCTGTGAATGATTCAGGCTCAGAGCTGAGGAACAGCTGTCCTCTGAAGAAAACCCAAGTAATGATGTTGAAGTACTATGGTCAACCTTCCAATCAAAAGTTCTGGAAGCTGCCAATAATGTCCTGGGAACACAGAAAAGAAACCACTGAGATTTGTTCGATATAAACGATGATCAAATTAAGGAACTGCTACAGGAGAAAAATGCAGCATGGCCGGGAAACAAAGATATATCGGCTGTGAAGAAATCAGTCCGGGAGAGCAAAAAGAATCTGCAACAGAAGCTGTGTAGGATGCAAGACCCATAGTGGGCCAAACAAGCCAGAGATGTTCAAGTCTATACTGATAAAAATGACATGAGGAATTTCTATAAAGTCCTGAAAACTCTGCATGGATCTCCCTTGCATGGCTGCTCACCTATTCTCAGTGCTAACAGGGGAAATCTGATGGCTAGTGCAGTTATCAGAGAGTGCTAGGCTCAGCACTTTACGGGTGTGCTTAACCATCTATCCACTGGCCCAAATGTGAAAAGCTGGACAGCAAACCCTCTGTTGTGGAGTTTGACAAAGCCATCAAATCCTTGCCCGCAAGGAAAGCTCCAGGGCTCAGATGGGATCCCAGGAGAAATTTATACATCTAGGGGACCCCAGCTAGTGATCACACTCACCCAATTACATCACAGAATGTAGGATTAACAAACTATTCCTCAGGAATTCAAGGATGCCACAGTTGTTCACTTGCTTGTGATAGCTGGTAAGATTCAAGCAAACATTTTACTCAACAGACTGTAAGCCACATCTTCCTTAACCGAGGTTTCCCACCCACGGTGGTTGACAGGGGCCTCAACCATGTCCAGCCCATCTCCCAGGCATCCGCCCTCACACCTTCCTCATGCTCCCAGAACCATGATTGGGCCCCCCTTATCCTCACTTATCACCCCATCAGCCTCCGCATTCAAAGGATCATCCTCTGCCATTTCCACCAACTCCAGCATGATGCCACCACCAAACACATCTTTCCTTCACCCCCCTGGTGGCATTCCGCAGGGATCGTTCCCTCTGGGACACCCTGGTCCACTCCTCCATCACCCCCTACACCTCAACCCCCTCCCATGGCACCTTTCCATGTAACCGCAGAAGGTGCAACACCTGTCCCTTTACTTTCCCTCTCCTCACCGTCCAAGGGCCCAAACATTCCTTTCAAGTGAAGCAGCATTTCACTTGCACTTCCTTCAATTTAGTCTACTGCATTCGCTGCTCCCAATGTGGTTTCCTCTACAATGGAGAGACCAAACGCAGACTGGGTGACTGCTTTGCGGAACACCTTTGGTCTGTCTGTAAGCATGACACTGACCTCCCTGTCGCTTGCCATTTCAACACTCCACCCTGCTCTCATGCCCACATGTCCGTCTTTGGCCTGCTGCATTGTTCCATTGAAGCTCAGTGCAAACTGGAGGAACAGCACCTCATCTTCCGACTAGGCACATTACAGCCTTCCGGACTGAATATTGAGTTCAACAATTTTAGATCATGAACTCTCTCCTCCTTCCCCACCCCCTTTCCAATCCCCCTTTTTTCCAATAACTTATATAGATTTTTCTTTTCCCATCTATTTCCATTATTTTTAAATGTATTTCCATCCATTGTTTTATTTCTACCTTTTAGCCTATTTCGATCCCTTCCCCCCACCCCATCCCCACTAGGGTTATCTGTCCCTTGCTCGTCCTGCTTTCTACTCTTAATGTCACCTATTAGCACATTCCTTAGACAATATCACCACCTTCAACACCTCTTTGTCCTTTTGTCTATGACATCTTTTGGTTATCTCCACCTATCACTGGCCCTCTATCCAGCTCTACCTGTCCCACACCCCCTCAAACCAGCTTATATTTCACCTCTTTTCTATTTTTCCTTAGTTCTGTTGAAGAGTCATATGGACTCGAAATGTTAATTGTGTTCCTCTCCGCAGATGCTGTCAGATCTGCTGAGTTTTTCCAGGTATTTTTGTTTTTGTGTTAGCAAACTGTACTGCCTGAAAGACAAAGTGGGTCCAGGAAAGGGAAAGGTAGTTGTGACATGATTTTTACCCTTCAGTAAATACAAGAGAAATGACATGAACAACACATGGGGCTGTGCCTTTGTTGACCCGACGAAGGCCTTTGACACAGTAAACAGAGACGCCTTAAGGAAAACCTTAGCCAAACCTGGGTGTACCAATAGAGATGTAAATCTGATACAACAGTTTCATGATGGAGAAATGGCCAGAGTCACTTAATCTGGTGAATGCATTGACCCCTTTGAGGTAACAACTGGTGTGAAGCAGGGGTGTGTCATGGCTTCTGTGCCCTTCAGTATATTCTTTGCTGCCATGGTTTCTGGGGTATTTGATGGAAATGTTGATGGACTATACATTCAATTCAGAACAGAAGGTAACCTTTTCAACCAGAGACAACTGAATTCCTCAACTAAGGTAACAGAGATGATCATGGGAATCGCTGTTTGCTGGTAACTGTGTTGTCATCTCACAATGTGACCATGGCCTTCAAAAGATCCTGGACTGTTCTTCAAAAGTGGCTGATGACTATGGGCTAACCATCGGCTTAAGGAAGATAGATTTACCCCACCAACCACCACCAAATTCAGATTTTGCCCCACCTATTATAGCTATCAATGACACAACTCTGATGGCTGTCAAGAACTTCACCTAACTTGGAAACACAACCTTCAGAAATGTCTGCATTGACAGCAAGGTGGCAAATAGAATTGCCAGAGCAAGCACAGCATTTGCCTGTTTATGCAAAAAATTTTGGAGGAAATGAGGTATCAAAACTTGCTGTGTACAAAGCTGTGGTAATATTTACTCTTTATAGGCCTGTGTGACTTGGACTACCTACTCCAGACAAATGGGCGGAATCATCCCAGATTTGCACTTAGTGTGGTAGCAGGCGGGAAACAGAACATTTTACCTGCCAGCCATAATGATGGCTTTTCACATCATATTGTCCCACTCCCACCTCATTAATCATGCACTCCTGGGAAACATGCCGTTTCACTGGCAAGCAGCCTCTAATTCACCTGCCACACCATCACCTCACTGCTTCCTCATGCCGGATGATATTTAAAGTGCAGCCACATGCATACACCTCAGTGCTTCCAGCCCAGGACTGCTGCACAGAAGACATGGCCCCAAAAGGCAAGAAGACCGCAGACCCCCTGATTCAGTGACACATGGACGCCCACCCTGATATCCTCTACCTCAGCTCTGGGCAAAAGCCAGCAAGCAAGGTCACCAATCCAGCATGGGAGGCAGTGGAAGCAGTGATCAGCACCAACACCCTGCAAAAGAGAACAGTCACCCAATGCCTTAAGAGGGTGAATGGTCTCATCCGTCCCACCAGGGTAAGTCATTCTTCTCATCACTCGCAACTCACTCACAAACCCATCACACATCCACAGGGATCTCACAACTCAAGGGACAACACCACTAACTCTCTCACACACACCCTTACATCTCCATCAAGCTTATACCCTCTCAAGCTCGCATTCCCATCCTGCCCATGACTCCGCACATCACACAAACATTCCATGCAGTGCCATGTGTCCTGCTCACACTCTCTCCATCTGTTTCCATGCAGGAGAAGCTGGTTCACATCAGCAGGGAGAGGTCCCAGACTGGGTGTGGAGTGGCCCACATTAGGCCCTTCACTCACTTTGAGGAGTGTGCCAACGCACTGACTGGTGAAGACATGGACCATGCCTGCGGTGACGGTGAGGTCGGCAACAAACACCCACCTGAGGATCCTGCACCACATCATTCCTCTCTCAATACAACTATGCTTTTGATTCTACTCCCATGCACTAATTATCTCTACTTTGGTTCACAGGGAGCTCTGCCAAGCGACCGACACCCTCAGCCAGCCAGTCCCTCAACTCCATCGAGGTCCTCACCTCCAGCCAAGAGGACAACTCCTCCATTGAAGAGCTGGAAATAAGCAGTCTGGAAGGCCCATCACAGTGCTTACCCACACCCTGCACCAACACAGAGACACACACCTCGGTGGGACCTAGATCTAGAGCAGGCTCAGGTTCACAATCTGGTGGTCACCACATGGACACGTGTCCGCAGCAGGAGGAGGCAGGTTCAGCCAAGCTCTCTGGCACTGGGAGGACTGCTGGGAAGAGGCATCTGTGAGATCTGAGTCGGATGATGAGCCTCAGGATTTAGCCTTCTAACTCATCCTGGAAAGTCAGCAGAAGGCAAGGCAACATCACACAGCTGTTGGAAGCTCTCAACAGGGTGGCACATGAGTCAGAGGAGTGCATCTGCCTGCTCTTTGTTGAAGTGATGCCCACATGTGCGCATATGGAGGCCTCTATGGGAAGGATGGCAGACACCATGCAGACCCTGGTCCAGCAGAACGCAGAGATGAGCACAGACCTGCACTCCATCACAGTAGCCATAGGTGAGTTCCTGCAGTGGCAATGCGAGAGGGAAACCAGGCACCTCGACGTCCCTCCCATTGCTCCTTCCCCTCAAGGAGTTAGGTTGGGATCCTTGGGCACCCAAAGGAAGGAGTGGCAACTGGACACGCATGGGTCATCCACTCAAGAATCTCAGAGGCTGTCCTCTCCCTCCGAGTCCCCTTTGTCTATGGCCCCCCCCCTTAACCTTGGCCTCTGTCACTGCAGAGGGAGCAGCTGGCCCACAGGAAGACAGCCAAAGCAAGTCAGGGTCCTCAGGACCTCGGCTCTCCAGAGGACCCAAACAAAGTCATCAGAGGCAACAGGACCAAACATTGCACAGCTGTCTCCACCATTGCACAGATGTCAGGGCAGCTCCTAGAATTGTTAGGTCAAGAAAAGTTAAAAAATCCTGATCACAACTGGTTATACAGGTGGACACATTTTGTTTTCTTATAACCTGAAAATATATTGTCTTTCACTGAATAATGCATTATGGTGTCTTTCAGCTTCACTGACAGGCTTTGCGAGTCCTCCCACAGCATCCTCCCATCTGCACATTGGCAGTTCAGCTGCATGCAGCTAGCCCACAAGTGATTCTGGAGGGAGAAGTGTGTGTGACAGGACCTTTCAGAGTCTCATGCAAGTACTCTCCCATGCACATGGCTCTTTCCTCCATCACACTCATCTCAATGTCCTGAGCATTTTCAATGCTGCCTGCTGGGGTTCGCTTTCAGTTGTCCATTTGTGCTGACCTGCATCTCTGCCCACCCACTGATCACACTCCCATACAGCACCTGTTCTGGCCCAACTAGCTTCTCCTTTCACTTTTGGTTTTAGAAGCATCGTGCATGTAACCTTTGTCTTTAGCTCCTCTGTCCTTTCCCCTCCCCCAGTCACCCATGTCCTTTCCCCCATCACTGTCAACCGCCCAGCAACACTTCCATCTCCCTTCCGTCACCTACCAGCCAGAACCATTTTCTTTCAGGGATATCCAGGTGAACATGCACATTCCCTATCTTCCCGAAAATCCCATCCCATCCATATTGACCTCCCCTCCGAGACCCCACAACCACTCTTGCTGTCCCTTCTATAGATACTACCGCACCCTCACCCTCCCACCCTACCAGCTCACTCCGTGCTTTCTCATTCTTGCCATTCCCTCCTACCACACCCACTCTCAGTTCGCTCTCCAGGAGGCAGTCATCGACTCCATAGACCCCTCCCTTGCACATTCACCTGGACACCCCACCACTACTCTTTCCTCCCACTGCCTCCTTTCTCCCCCCATACTTTCCTCCCCACCCCCAACTCCTTCCTCCCCTGGACTCCTTTCCCCACCAGACTCCTTCCTCCCTCCAGAATTCTTCCACCTTCCTCACTCCTTCCTCTTCCTTATTCCTTCCTCCACACCTAATCCTTCTTCCCCTCCTCACTCTTTCCCCTTCTTTCTCTCCTCCTCCACATCTTACTTCTTCCCCCATCCTCTTTGCTTATCCTTACTCCTCCTTCCACCTGAAGTCCTTCCCCGCCACCCCCCCCCCACACCGAACTCATTCCCCCCCACCGAACTCATTCCCCCCACCGAATTCGTTCCTCCATCCGAACTCCTTCCCCCGTCTGAACTCCTTCCCCCGTCCGAACTCCTTCCCCCGTCCGAACTCCTTCCCCCGTCCGAACTCCTTCCCCCGTCCGAACTCCTTCCCCCGTCTGAACTCCTTCCCCCGTCCGAACTCCTTCTCCACTCCGAACTCCTTCCCTTACACCTTCCTTCCTCCATGTATTCCCTCCCCACCCCAACCTCACCCCACCTTTCACCTTCATTCCCACCCTCACAACCTAGCCCACAGATACCTTTGATCCCCCCCAGCCCCCTAACCTCATTCCCCCGACAACTTTGTGCCCCCCTCTCAACCTCAATCCCCCAACACACTTTCCTCTCCCAGTCAAACCGATACCTTCCTCTCCACCCCCTCGACGATCATCCGTTGCAGACCATGGCCAAGACACTGAAGGCCCAAAGCAGAATCTCAATGGTGACCTTCCACTTTCTGTGAGCTGCTTCATGGCAGAGCCATATCCATGAGAATCCACCCAGCATGTGATGGATGTTCCTCCAGGCTCCCTTTGCTGTTGTGCTGTAGCATCTTCTGCTCCTTAGATGTCTGTGATGGGAGCAAGGCCCTGATAGTAAGTCCCGTCTTCTGCACATCAATTCTGCACCTCCCTTGCAGGTGAGTGTGCAAGGGAGGGGTCTGTGGAGTTGATGACTGCCTCCTGGAGAGCAAACAGAGGGTGGGTGTGGTAGGAGGGAATGATGAGAATGACAGAGGACGAAGTGAGCCGACGTGTTTTCCTGTCAATGTGGGTGGCAACTTTGACGTGGGTGGGGATGGTTCTGGTGAGATATATTACAATGAAGTTCCCGACAGCAGTGAGAAATGCAGCCTGCCATTGACGGGTGGAGGGGACACAGCTTAATCATGGTTTCCCCCAACACTGCACACATTTTTCCAATAGAACTCAAAGCGTAGCAAGCAATCCAGAGCAAGGACTCTGGTTACAGCCTAGCAACTTTGAGATCTCAGTGCTGCAATGTTGACCAAAGAGGTATGTTCTTAGATCCATATTATGGAGCCTCCTGGGCACCATATAAAGTTTAAGTCCACATTCTGAAAGCTTGTAAATATTGAAGCTGTTGTTAGTCACAGATTTTGGGATGCTGATGGAATATGCACAAACAGTGTTTAAAAAGTGTTCATTGACAAAATCTCCAGATCATGAAATTCAAATAGGGCAAGTAAACAGGTCAGAAATATTAATAAAAATAAATCCAAGTTACTAGGGATGATGGGCCAGAAATTGGGCACTCGTAGTGGCATGAAAAATAAAAATTGATTGAAGGTAACCCGAGATAAAGACAGAAAATGCTGGAAGCGTGTAGCTGGTGAATTCGTACCTGAAAGAGTTAGACTGGTTAAGGTTTGGTTGAGTCCAAATCAGTATATCTTTCAGAAGCTGATAGGCCTGTTTCCATCTTGGCAGATTAGACTGATGAGATTTCTGGTCCCACTGAATTTATCCTTCTGGTATTCTCTTTCTTAGTCTCCTGAATATTTTAATACTTAAAGAGAGGCTTAAATAATCTCACTTCAAACAAAAAGATGTCAGTACCGATTGAGATAATTTATGTTAGCAGCATGCTGATTCAAAAAATATCCAATTTATTCAGATTCAAAGAAGAAGAATCCTGCATAAGGGAAAGCCAAGCATGTTTGCAATCAGGTTGTCACATTAGGATGCATAACTGATGCCTTTATCCACACAAGAAATAGCCATCTTCAATAAAATATAGAAAGGTAAATGTACACAAATACAAGGTAAAATGTGATCAGGCGGTTTACTTACCTTCCCTGCTTTTCAAAATTTCAAAGTAACCATTTCCTGACAAAAATTATGAACGAACTGCTGGCCAAACTATGAATATACAAATTAGAATCAGGGATAGGCCATTCAGCCCTTGGAGCCTGGGCCTCTATTTGATAAGATCATGGTTGATCTGATTGCGGCCTCAACTCCATTTTACTGCCTGCCCCCATACCCTATGACTCCCTTGTTAGTCAATAATGTATCAAACTGGTTGTAAACAGGTCTTTAAAGTTCTCAATATTTCAACAAAGAAAACACATCCAATTTATGTGGTGGGTTTTTGCACGAATTTAGGCATCCAATCCTCATCCGAGACACTAGAAACATACAGGGCAGAATTTTACGTCCCGTGGGCGGGTGCGCGCCCAACCTGATTGGGTGTAAAATAGCACACGATGACATCGGGTGAGTGTCCTGACATCATCATGCACTCACGTGATATTTTGCTCGGTGGGCGCACGCAGGTGCCGGAGCTGTGCCCACCCTTAATTAAGGGGCCACTTAAGGCCATTAACAGTACAATTGATGGCGTTTTTTGTTGCCCATGCAATTTCGCCCTCATCGCACGGGCAAAATGGGCAGGCGGCCAGCTGGTATTTTCAAAAACCTCATCCAAAGGTGGGATAAAAAAGGTCAGCAGCATTGCCAGTGTGAATAGTGGGGAGTTTTGGAGAAAGTTTGCTGCTGGTTGCTTATTGGTACTTGGCAGTTTCATCTATGTTTGGGACTCCATTCTTGGCATTTCCAGGTTTCATTTCAGGACTCATTGCTGTCTGCAAGGCTCTCAGAGGATTCAGACTGCATGGACCCTTCCAGGTATCAGACAGTCTTCTCTTACTTGATAATAGGGAATTGTAGTCTCCGCTGGAGGCACCTCCTCTGAGGAGGAAGAGAGGGGCAGAAGGGAGAGGAGGCCAGGTGTCCCAGTACAGCTTCCAGGGGAGGAGCCTGTGGGAGGAGAAGCGATGGCACAAGTGGCGCAGGGCCAGCAGGAAGCCCAAGGCAGAAGGGGCCGCAGAAGATGCCACGATCCTGCTGCCAGGGTTTACAGGTGGTGATGTAGCTACCTCAATATGTCCGAGGTGCAATGCCGAAGGAGGCTGCACCTCTCAAGGGAGACAGTGACCCCCATTTGTCAGATGACTGGGTCTGAGATCAGCTCTGACTGAGTGGGTGGAAACCCCATGCCAATGGCTCTTAAGGTCACATTGACCCTCAACATTTATGCCTCTAGCTCTTTCCAGTGGTCAGTGAGGGATCTGTGTAGAGTTTCCCAATCAGCTGTCCACAGTTGCATCAAGCTGGTGACAAAAGCTCTGTTCAGACGGGTGCTGACCTTTATTCTTTACCATACGGATGAGGCCAGCCAGGTTGAGTGAGCCTGAGGCTTTGCAGCGATTGCTGGGTTCCCCAACATCCAGGGTGCAATAGGCTGTACACATGCGGCCATCAAGGCGAAAGCAGGTGAGCCTGGTGCTTTTGTCAACAGGAAGGGCTTCCACTCCATGAATGTGCAGATAGTGTGTGATCACAGGATGCTGATTCTACAAGTCTGTGCAAGGTACCCCGGCAGCTCCCGTGATGCTTACATCCTGAGACACTCCCAGGTGCCCAGGCTGTCAGTGCACCAACCCGGCTGGATGGATGGCTGCTGGCTGACAAGAGCTATCTGTTGAAGGGGTGGGTCATGATGCCTCTCCACCATCCAAGAACTGAGGCAGAGGAGCGTTACAATGTGAGTCATGCCTCCACAAGGGTAGTGGTAGAGAGGCACATTGGTCTTCTCAAGATAGGCTTCTGATGCCTGGACCATTCAGAGGGAGCATTACAATACCCCCAGAGCGGGTGTCACTGATAGTGGTTGCATGCCATGCTCTCCACAATCTGGCACCGGCAAGGGGGGACCCACTGGAGGAAGAGGATGTTGACGCAACCACAGGCCACAGAGGATGGGTCCAGTAGTGAGTCTAAAGAGGAGCATGATGAGGAGAACACTAAAGGCATGGAGCCAGATCTCAGTAACCTCCAGGGAGACAGGGACACCAAGATCGCCCTGCTTCAATGCTCCTTCAGCTAGGCTACCGAAGATCAGCTTCAACCTGAAACCAGGGCTCCTGCCTCCATCCCAGATGTCTGAAAAGACCCTTTCAATTGAACACAAAGAACACTCGGTGCCTGTGCAATAAAGTTCAGAGCCACTTACATCCAGCTTTACATACTGGCACGCCATGCACCAACAAAATAAAAAGGTGAAGCATACTCAGGCCATGATGACAAAAACAAAATTTATCTCATCTTGACAATTCCAAACTATTTACACAAACTTCTCTGCTCTTCATTCCCAGACCAGTATAGATAAAGTAAACATAAATAAACATAAAGTCAACTGTGACCTGTCTCTCTTGGGCTCATGGTGCCTTTAACTTACTTTTTGGAGTTCTATGTCTTAGTGCCCCTGCCAGCCACCCCCCTGCCCCCACCCCCCTCACTGGCACTGGCATTGGAGCTAGCCTGCTGACTCTGCTGTCTTGCTGGCCTTGACGACCTCGGCAGTCGTCCTCTGGCCAGTGGGGCCTGTGCTGGCCCCGCCTGGGAAGGAATGGCCAGAGCCACAACTGGCCTCTCCCCAGTCATCGCAGACTCATCAGATGCAACGGTCACTGGCAGAGAGGTGCAGGAGCTGCTGCCATCATCCAGAGCACCCTGAGATGAGCCCGCAGGGACAACAAGCAGTACGTGCGCCAACAGGAGGTCGCTCTGAACCTCCCTGCTCACTATTGATGGACAGGCACCTAACTGAGATACTGGGTGTCTCATCCATCTCCCACACTGGCACTGACCACCTGAGGTCAGTGCCTGTGTGAGGGCTTGCAGGTCCAAGCGCAGCCCTAGGAATCCCTGATTCTATCCCTGGAGCTGCCTCTCCATGAGAGTCACCACTCTTTCACTGGCACTATGCTTGCCATGAGGGTCAACACAGTGTTGATACTCCACATGGACCCCATCATTACGGAGACCATGGCACACAGACCCTCATGGATCTCCGCTAGATCCTCCCGCACTCACTGGACATCCAGCATCTGCCGCCAAATGGACAGCTCCAGAGGCTCATCATCAGACTTCGACTGAGCATCATCCTAGTCCCCAGCAGCCCTCCAACTACTGGCGCCCTGGGCACTCTCTGCCTCTGCCTTCACCTCAAGTGCATATTAAGTGCCCTCACCAATCTGCACCGAGATATTAGCCGCTGATCTAGTGCCCACTGAGGTGCTGGTATCTGTGCTGGTGCCTGCTTCAGAGAGTGGGTGTGACACAGGTGAACCATAAGCTCAGTTGACCTCCGGTGTTGGAGTGGCCCTTCGGGGTCTGTAGAGCACACGCCTCTGGTAAACCTAAAAGGGAGAACTAGGACATGTCATTAATTAAAGTCATCACTTGGTCACTGTGCATGCCAGGCACCTTGATGAGACCATGGAGATTGTTATGGCATAGCTGATGGTAAATGCTGAATTGTTCTTTTTCTGCTGCCTCTCGTACCATTTTCTTCATTTGCAACTGGATTTGAGACTATTCCAATGAACCACCCCTTGTAGAACTCGGTCTCTAAGGTATTCCTTCCACTTTCAGATTCTGTGCTATATCTTCAATTATGTCTGATTTTGTCACCCCTGCAGGTAATCTTAATTGTAACTTATCTGCCAATTCCATTCACTTAGCTTTATTTACTTTTTGTAAACCAACCAAAGATATAACTTCAACTCCCAGACAGGACTTAGCAATTGCCAAAGCCAAGTTGCAGTCTCAGCACTACAAAAAAAAAACTCACACCACTCCTGAATTCAAAGTGCTTCTTGCGCTCATAACCTTAAGATTCACCAACTCCAAACCAATCAAGGAATTTATCCCACAAAGAGCCCCAATTTTGTCATGAAACAGCCGATGGTAAATGCTGAGTTGTTCAAATCCCAAAAGGACACTCGAAACAACTGCCACAACTTATTTTGCAGTTTGTATAAATTTCGAGATGCATGCCTTAAATTCAATAGTAATAAGGCCACTAAGTCTTATAAGGTTTTACAAAATTAGATTAAACATTTATTAATAAGAGAAATGATTTTAAATACATACATAGATCTACAAATTACTATTATGATAACTTCTAAATCCCCTAATCAATTTAACTTCCAGTTACATTTTTGTTAAGGCAGCAGTAAGACACATAGATTTTAAAAGAGCCAGGAAAAGAAACATGATACACTGAACAAGTCAAATTCAAAGTGAGTTCTCATAACTTCAATCCCTGGAGGCAGCAGTTTGTTACATACTGGCTGCAAGCTTTTCACACTTGTTGGATCTTAAACTGCCTCCATTACAAACAGCTTTCTCTCCTTAATACATATTTTCCTCTTTGAATGCAAATTCCCATTGCTTCACTATGCATTTTGAACTTTACCTCTACTAATAAAAAATATATCCTAGTACCAATTCCACCAGTAAGCTTTGGGAAAAATAGATAAACACACTATTTCTTAATACTTCTGCTGGCTATGTATATATTACACCCCCTCCTTTGAATTCAAGCAAACTTTGTTTAAAAATGCATACGTTCCCTTTACACTTCACATTCTCAAACTTCCCATGTTTACCTAATTAACATTGCAAACCTAACTTCTCTTACATCAAAGCACCCAGACTAGCTGCATCTAATTCAATTAAGTCACATACATATGCGCACACACACACACATGCCACTATTACTCTATTTTATAATAAATTCCAATAACATTATGGAAATTATTATATCTTTCTGAAATACCCATCCTTATTAAAAAAAGTGAACTGTCATAATTTAAAAAGACGCCTTCATTTTTATTAACCCACATTATACCATCTCCTATGCTTATCTATATACTTACACTATTACATTATCAGATGCATGCATTAACATAATATATATACAAATCCTTCATATCAACAGAAATCATTCCAGTTCAGATTCCAAGTTTTTAAATGTCCAATTTTGCCTTTAAGCTTCAAACTCTTGACAAAGCATCTGCAATCAGATTTTTGCATCCAGCTACATATTTTATCTGTAGGTTAAATAGTTGCAGTAATAAACTCCATCTGAATAGCCCTGCACTTCTGTCTCAAAATTTGTCCAGAAACTTTAAAGGATTGTAACTTGTATAAACAATTGTTTCTAATGAATTGTTTGCCACAAAAATATCAAAATGCTGCAATGCTAACACTAGACCCAAAGGTTCCTTTTTGATCGTTGAATGTCTTCTGTGTTGTACATTCAACTTCCGTGAAAAGTACCCTATTGGTTTTTCAATTACAGTGTCATCTTGTAACAGTACGACCCCAATGCTTATATCACTGGCATCAATGACTGACTTAAATTGTTTGGCATAATTGGGTCCTGTCAAAATTGGTGTAGTTAACACAGTTTTCCAATTATCAAATGCCTTCTGACACTCCTTTGTCCATTGAAACTTCTTGTTCTGTTTTAATAGTTCAGTCAGTGGAGCAACAGCACTGCTAAAATTTGGTACAAATTTCCGATAAAACTCACTCATGCCAAGAAATCTTAAAATTTCTTGTTTTGTTGTAGGCACTGGGAAATCCATGAAAGCCTTGACTTTCACTTCATTCGGAGCCACCTTACCATGTCCAGTGTTATGGCCATAAATGCAATTTGCGCTTTTGCAAATTCACTTTTCGCCAAGTTCATCACCAAATTAGCTTCTTGTAATCGAGAAAACAATTCTTTCAGATGTTGTAAATGCTCCTCCCATATAGGACTGAAAACTATCAAGTCATCAATATAAAAGCACAATTGCTCAGACCTGCAATTGCTTTTCTTGTCAGTCTTTGAAATGTTGCAAGTGCATTCTTCATAGCAAATGGTATGACTTTAAAATGTTGTAGTCCATTTGGCATCACAAAAGCTGATATCTCCTTTGCTCTTTCTGCTAATGGTTCTTGCCAATACCATTTTAGCAAGTCAATCTATGTGATAAAATTTGGTTGTCCCACTTTCTCAATGCAATCTTCCAACCATGGCATAGGATGTGAATCTGCTCTTGTCACTGGATTCACCTTTCGATAGTCCACGCACAGTTTTTGTGTTCCATCCGGTTTCGGTACCAGTACAATAGGTGAACTCCAGTTACTGCAACCAGACTCAATGATTTAATTTTAAAGCATGAAGTCAATTTCTTTCTGTAGTTGTGGTAACTTTACTGGATTTAATCTATAAGGATGTTCCTTATTGAAGGTGAAACTTGTACAGAGACATCATGTATAGCTAAATCTGTCTTCCCCAACTTATTTCCACAAATAGCTTTATGTGACTGCAATAGCTTTTCCAAATTTCTTTGACACTTGTCTGGAAGGTAATTCAATATTACATTTAAATTTTCAAGTACCCCCTCATTATCTAATTTGATTAAAGGAAAATCAAATTCAGAATCCTGCATTCCTACTTCTTTCTCATTATCTACCACTACTAATACCTCCTTTTGGTCCTCTTCCTGTCAAAGTACTTTTAAAGTATATTTACATGATACATCCTCTGCTTCTTTTTTCTATCTGCAGTATTTATTAAATAATTTACTTCACTCAGTTTCTTTTCAATCCTGTAAGGCCCACTAAACCTTGCTTTTAATGAGTCACCCAATTCTGGTAACAGAACTAACACTGTCTCTCCAGTAACAAAATCTCAAGCTGCAGCTTTCCTGTCTGCTTTAACTTTCATCACTTGCTGTGATATAGTTAAATATTCCATAGCCAACTCACATGCTCTGTCCAATCTCTCTCTGAAGTTTGATAAGTACTCCAGGAGAGTAGTTTCTGAATTTTGACCCACCAATTTCTCATGGTTCCCTTATATCATGACCATAGACTAATTTGAAAGGACTAAAACCAGTCAACGCATTAGGAGGCACCTTAATAGCAAATAACAAGATAACAAGAATGGAATTCCTCTATCCTAATCCTGTGTGTAATCCTGAATATACGCTCTCATCATAGTTTTTAGAGTTTGATGTAATCTTTCCAAAGATTCAGGATGATTAGCTGTTGACTTAAATTGTTTTATCCCCAAACTGTTCATTACTCCCTTAAACAGTTGTGACATGAAATTTGAACCCTGATCTGATTGTATTTCCTTAGGTAAACCGGATCTTGTAAAAAAAACTTAGTTAACTATTCCACAATCTTCTTTGTTGTAATGTTTCTCAAAGGTATTGCTTTAGGAAATCTGGTAGACTCATCTATTATTATCAGTAAGTACTGATTTCCACTTTTCATCTTAGGAAGGGGTCCTACACAATTAATCACAACCCTAGTAAAAGGTTCTTCAAATGCTGGAATTGGAATTAGAGGTGCTGGTTTAATCACTTTGTGGTTTCCCTATCACCGAACATGTGTGACATGTTCTACAGGATTTGCCTACGCCCCTATGCAATCCAGGTTAAAAAAATGTTTTTGTATCTTTGCCTGTGTCTTTCTAATTCCTAACTGTCCCCCCCTTGAAATTTCATGAGCTATCCTCAGAATCTCATTTCTATATCCAAATGGGGTGACAATCTGATGCACCTCCCTCCAGATTTCATTTTCTGAAACATGATACAGCCTCCATTTTCTCATTAAAACATTACCCTTAAGATAATAACATTCTGGGATTCATTTTGCCTGTTTCCGAGTAAGCTGTTTGATACAAATGTTGTATTTGCAAATCCTTTTTCCGTAACTCCACCAGCTGCTGAGAGATAAACACTTCAGTTGAATTGTTCTCCGGTCTTTCTTCCTGAACAATCTTATCAAACACAGTGTCAGCTAATTCACCTTCTCCCTGCCTTTGAACTTCCTGTTCTTCTTGTTTCAACCAATGAGCTTGTGATCTTGTTATCACACAATCTGGAAACAATCTAGGATGCTCTCTCTGCAACACTGCTGTTGAAGGCACCATAGGCATCACCCATATTTGTGATCCAGCCAAATCATTACCCAAGATAAATTGAATTCCTGCAATGGGCAATTTTTCCACCGCTCCAACAGTCACTTCGCCTCTTTTCCACATACTCTTTAAATTTACCTTCCACAAGGGAATAGGTTTAGCATCTCCATGAATCCCACTTATTATCACCTGTATCCTCTGAACAACAAATATCACTATCCCACAACATTAAGGGTTGACTAGCCCATGTGTCTCTTAAAATTTTAACATTTTTACCCATTCCACCCTGTACCCATGGAAAAACTTTCCCTTCACATGCAAAATCTTTAAACATTTCTGCATCCTGCTCCTCCAAATTCTCCTGGGTAAATTGTGAGCACATTCCCACTTCTTTACTTATCACTGATTCTTCCTGTTTTACTTGTACACAAACCACTGGCGTTTCCTGTGCCTGAACCTCAGAACCTACAGGACTTTTACTTCCTGGACTTTTCTGCACTCCTGTAATTTCAACAGATTTTCCCTGCAATTTCCAGCACACTGACTTCGTGTGTCCAACTTCATTACAACGAAAACACCTCAATTTTCAAATGTCACTTCTACCCTCAGCACCTTCCTTGATATTCTGTGCAAAAACCTGCAAATTTCCATTTACTCCTCTTCCTTGGCTACCCACCTTCCTTTCCTCTTCTCACTTTCTATCCTTTTCTGATTTGAAAGGGTAACGGAAAAAAGGTTTGGTTCTATGAACTAGCTCATAATCATCGGCTATCTCTGCTGCTTGCCTTACAGTTTCAACTCCCTGTTCCTCCACACGAGTTCTCACTACCAAAGGAATTGAGTCTTTAAATTCTTCCAAAACAATTACTTCTCTGAGATCTGCATATGTTGTCTCTATCTTGAATGTCCATATCCACCGGTCAAAATTACTTTGTTTTAGCCTTTCAAACTCAATATAAGTTTACCTTGGCTATTTTCTCATCTTCCTAAATTTCTGCCTGTATGCCTCAGGAACCAACTCATATGCACTCTTTTTTACCCTTTTTTACCACATCATAATTCACTGACATTTCTTCTGACATTGAAGCATAAACCTTGTGTGCTCTACCCACCAACCTGGATTGTAACAACAATGTCCAATTTTCCTGTGGCCATTTCATTTGTTTAGCTATCTTCTCAAATGGAATAAAGAATGCTTCAACATCTCTTTCCTCAAACTTTGGAAGAGCTTGTACAAATTTAAACATCTCCCCACTGGGTTCTGATCTAGAAATAAGTCCTTCCTCAACTACAGAAGAACAACGAGGCACTCATCAGAAAAGCAGGGAGCTGAGTGCCCACTCAACCTGCTCTCCTGCCTGCTGTGTCCAGCTGCACCCAACTCCATTGCAAACACTGGAACACCCATCCTTCCAATGGCAGCCTTCCAGGGCTCCATGGGCTGGTTTAAACCGGCCACCGGGTCACCATTGAACCCAGCAGCCAACAAGCCCCCGGCCCCACTCAGCCCTTCCTGGCCTGTGCGGAACCGCGTTTCATTCTGGGCAGGCCTTAATTGGCCCACAAGCGTGAAACCGCTATCAGGGCCCGATCGCAGGCGGCGGACGGCTTCGTGGCCGCTCCCAGGCCCACCCACCGTGCCCATCCAATAACCTCGAAATCCTGCCAACAGAGTTGGTGCTCATTAAATAGCCTTGCCATAAACCCTGGGCTTTGATACTTTCCATCCTGTGAAAATTAAAATATTTCATTACCAACAAGGGATAATTGCTTTTATTTAACTTGGTATCATTTACTAATGTAAGATATCTGTTGAATCTAACCATTTTAGAATAAGATTAGGTAAGAGCAGTACAGAGGATTTGATTTCATCAAAGGCACCTGGATTTAAATCCAGCCCAGGCTGATCAGACATGAAGGAGTTTTTACATTATTCTGTGGGCCTGGGAGCACAGCACTCAGACCCATGGCCTCTAAGACTTTGTTCTGTCACTTTTTTCTTCACTAGCATGTCATTGAGCCCGATTGGACCCTTTGGAGATTCCAACTGAAAAAGCATTACATCTTGACAGCTGATGGTCACTCTCAGAACCGAGGAATGGGAAGTCCATGATCTGAGATGCAGAGTTTACCTCCACTATTACAATATTGACTATTTTTGTTCATTTAGTATTTAATGACAGCCAATTTGTGATTTTGCACATAAATGAGGGAAAAGCCACACTGGCACAATAGGAAGTGTTCTTCTGAGGAAAGAGTATCCCTGTGATAGTCAGGTGAAATCTGGATCAGCTGTGGTATTCTCTGCCTCTGATGGGATTTTTTTACTTCAACACACCTGACACACACATGGGGCATTTATTGGGAAATTGTGAACCCTCAACCTGTGACTTCATAACTATTTTATTCCTATTCAGTGAATCACAGGCTGAGGCTGCTGAACTGTTCTTTCCTATTGTGGGCCAGCAGTAGTGAAATGGAAAATCCTAGCCAAAATGTCAAACTGTCAGAGGAGAATGTCCACTTTGGGTGTAATATTGGAACAATTGTCTGCGAGTATGAATCAGAGTGTTAAGGGCAGGAAGAAAGAAAATAATTGATTTGGTACAAACTATAGCAAGCATGGTTTCACAGTTCTGCTGCACCTTCTTAGAATGGGATTCTACGCATTCATTTAGCTCTGCCCAGTCGTCACTGCAAAGATAAATAGCAAATGTGGCGAGATAGTGATGAAGTGGTAATGTCACTGGGCTAATAATCCAGAGACCCGGCTAATGCTCTGGGGATGTGCATTCAAGTCCCACCATGGCAGCTGGTTAAGTTTAAATATTTTTTATTTAAAAAAATTTGGAATATAAAGTTCATGTCAGTGATAGTGACTAGAAAACTAGCAACGATTGTTACAAAAAAAGACACCTGGTTCACTAATGTCCTTTAGGAAAGGAAATCTGCCATCCTTACCTTGTCACGCCTACATGTGACTCCAGATCCACAGCAATGTGGTTGATTGTTAACTGCCTTCTGAAATGGCCTAGCAAGACACTCAATTCAAGAGCAATTAAGTATGGGCAACAATTGCTGGCCTTGCCAGCGACGCCCATATCCCATGAAATAATTTTTAAAAATCCTTTAAGCTTCCCTAGGACCTGGAGATATAACATTAATGTAATTTCTGACAAATTTACACATTAAATCTGTAATCTTCACAAACTCGCACTCCATTAATGTAAGATTTTCTGCATTGTCTGATAGGCCAATCTTTAAAAGTTTATCCTCCACATCACTTGATGGGTCAATACTGCCAGCAATTGGAACCCATCAACATCGTGGCATCATGATGTTGAAAGATCTTGAAAGAAAGTTGTCTTACAACATCTATTGCTATCAGTGTTGATGCTAACCTGATCCAGGGGATGTCTGGAAAGGCAAAAGATGCATGACAACAACTCGCCTAGGTTCTTTTGATAGCGCCATGCAAATCTGCAACCTCTGCCATCTAGAAGAGCAACGGCAGTCCGCGTTTGGGAACACTACCACCTGAAAATTCCTCTTCAAGTTGCACAGGATCCTGCTTTGGAGCATCATCACTGTATCAGAAATAAATTGGCAATTTTCAAAAAATATGAAATACATTTTAAAAGGTAGGTTTGTAGCGGAGTCCCCAGGGATCAGAGTTGGGGCCCTCGGTCCTCTTGATATCTTTGAATGATCTGGGCCTCGGTGTACTGGGCACAATTTCAAAATTCAAGGACAATTTGAAACTTGGAACTGTGAGTACGACAGTGTAAAACATCAGAAAGACATAGACAGGTTGGTGGAATGGGTGGACAAAGGGCAGATGGAGTTAAATGCAGAGAAACATGAAATGATTCACTTTGGTACGAAGAACATGGAGAGACAATATAAAACAAAGGGAACAACTCTAATGGGAGCGCAGGAGCATGGGTGTATATGTGCATAAGTCATTGAAGGTAGCAGGTCAGGCTGAGAGACCAATTAATAAAGCATACAGTATCCTAGGCTTTATTGATAGGGGCAAAGAATACCAGAACAAGGAAGTTATGTTCAACTTGTATAAGACATTAGTTTGGCCTCAGCTGGAGTATTTCACCCAGTTCTGGGCACCTCATTTTAGGTAAAATGTGAAGGCATTGGAGAGAGTGTAGAAAAGATTCATAAAAATGGTTCCAGGGATCAGGAACTTCCATTATGAAGATAGTTTGGAGATGTTGAGACTGGTTTCCTTGGAGAAGAAAAGGCTGAGAGGAGATTTAACAGAGGTATTCAAAATCATGAGGGGCTAGGACAGAGTAGATAAGGAGAAACCGTCCCCACTTGTGAAAGGATTGAGAACGAAAGGGCACAAATTTGAAGTAATTTGAAGCAACAGAAGCAAATGTGGCAAGGAAAGCTTTTTCACACAGCAAGTGGTTGGGGTCTGGAATGCACTGCCTGAGAATATGGTGAGTCAAGTTCAACAGAGGCATCCAACAGGAATAAGACTGTTATCTGAAAAGGATGAACGTGCAGGATTACAGGCAGAAGGTGGGGGAATGACACCAAGTGAATTGCTTATTCGGGGAACCAAGAAGACACGATGGGCTAAATGACCTCCTTCGGCACTGGAACAATTCTGTGTTTCTGAATTGAATTTCTTTATACAACTCAAAATACAATGTATGCATTTCTTTTAAATCCTTACAATACAAAACTATTCCAAACTAATTTTTGTATTTTAAAAATCATGTCTACAAATAATGAACTGGATTTTTCCTTTTCTTGATTTACCAAATTTAACTTTTCCATATAATTTATGATGTTTTACCACAAGCTATTTCAAGAAAATGTCCATTTAAGTTTATGATTAGCAATTTAATCAAATGATACGAAGTAGTTTTTTTATGCTCGATTTTTTTTCTGACACTTTGAAGGCATATCTCTGGACCTTTGGGTTTTAATTCTGGCTGTAACACTCCTTGTTTTTTTTCCTTCAGTTCCAATCCTTCAACATTCGATGTAAAAGTTTGACATTAATTTAGAGTGTTCTTCACCCTCCCGCCCACCATATAAATGTCCCCACCTTGCCTCACCCCCTCTCGCAATCTGCTGCTTTCTGCTGTTCACTCCACGACACTGCCTCTATTTTTAGCACCGACTCCCACTGCTGGACCTTCGAAGGGATTCTCCACCGATCAGAGTGCTTCCGCTGCTGGTTGGGCAGGGGCATGAACATCAGCATGAGGAGAGGGAGTGCCTCATGTGCCAGGCAGGCAAAGCATGAGGGCTTTGAAAAAAAAGGTGCCAAAACCCAAATTAGTCACTCATGGGGAGGGAGGGAGGGAGGGAACATGAGGACTCAATGGGAAATTTGCATCTGGCTCAACAGTAGCACCAACTGTAGAGAAACCTACCTGGCCATCTACTCCACTGAACAATGATGCGCAACACCAGGTACCATATTTAAAATAAAATACCATATCATGGAGCATCTTTGTGCAATTATTCTAAATGTAGTTATTGTGGAAATGTGCACATTCAGTTCCATTTTACAGAGAAAGACTGAGTAATGATCTACAAAAGACATAACAGAATTCCCCCATGGACCTAAAGAGCTGGCTGAAGGTTGAAATAAACATATCCAAAAAAGCAGTTTGAACTGAAAGTTTTTATTGTTCTCCAGAATATGACACACACATGTAGATGGCCTTGCAGGATGACTGCAAAAGCTCTAAACTTTAAGGTCCCAGCTTCAGACTGCACCACCGCAGCATGGCTGCTGTGTGTGCTAAAGGGCATTAGCAGGGGCACTGGCAGACTGGCAGTGGTGGGAGCATGAGTGCTGTCCTCCTGAATATAGCAGGTTCTTGCACTTCCCCTAGGTGGCACAGGCACCTGGAGGACAGATGCTGGATTATTATAAGAGCCTGCATGTCCCTTTTAGCACTGTTACATCAGATGCTAGATGCTGCTTCACAGCTGGGTCCACATGTACTTTAATGGAGTTGTCCACCATTTTCACACTGGAAAGGATTGGCTAAAAGCTCAACGTGAAACCTGTGCCAAGTTGGAGCTGGACACCTCCACGATGCTTGACATTGACATCAGGTTCTGTGGGAGGCTTGCCAATAAAACAAGCATCTCTGTGTGCAGAGCCATCACTCTGACTCTTTACCTATTGGAGTCCTCTGCAGCAGAGCTTGTCTGCAGCCTCACCTAGCAGGGTGCTGGGACACATGTCATCCTTTCCAAGTAACACGTTCACAGTGAGAAGAATGAGAAATCATAGAATCGTAGGACCGTACAGAAGGTCATTCACCCCACTGAGACTGAAACAGTTCCTTCAAAGAGTAATTCAACTCTTTCCGTATATCCCTGTAATTTCTTTCTCCTTCAGGTATTTATGTAATTCCTTTTTGAAAGCTACTCTTATTACTGCGTATTTGAAATGGATGGTAGACCTGGAGGCTGTGCCCTTGGATAGCAGATGATACGGCTTGTCACAGAGTCGTCATTTTCTGGAACAGACATCCTTAACATGTGTTGAGTGTTGGGTCAGTATAGTCCCTTAAAAAGAACTTGCCAGTTACAGAGCTAGTCGTCAGTTTAGATTGTCATGTGACTCCACTGGACCCGCAGGAATGGGGGTGGAATTGCCGAGAGTTGTCTTGAAGTGGCCACCTTTCTTTGCTCATTCCAAGCGACAGTATTTCTACATGGTGGGACAGCAGTGGGCGAGTTGATATTTTTTACTTGATGGGACAAGTTTAATGGGCTTTATGGTCTTTATGTTCCCATTTTTTGTAGTTTTATAATGTTCACCCAGTTGGTAGTTGATCCCAGCAACAATCCCTAGTCTGCAACCGCAGCCCCCCTCCCCCATCAGTGAACTCATTTCTTCCTCCATCTGTTCGCTACTATGATGAATGCACAAATTATACCACACACAGTTAATTATCCTTCTACGTTTATGTCCAAATGTTAAACTTCTTGCATTTAAGCCACTGAAATGAAACATAGGGCAGAAATTTTCACTGAGCGGGCAAGCACAAGCCTGACCCACTCGAGTGTGAAATAGTGCGTAATGACGCTCAGCAGGCATCCCAACATCATCGCGCACTCACATGATATTTCAGTCAGCGGGCGCATGCAGGAGTTGGAGCTATGCTCACCACCAATTATGAGGCCAGTTAAGGCCATTAAAAGGCAATTAAGCTATATTTTACGTTGCCCGTGTGATTTCGCGCTTGTCGCACGGACGAAACGGGCATGCAGCCAACATTTTGCAAAACCTCATCTAAGGGTGGGGTTAAAAGGGTCAGCAGCATTGCCAGTATGAGTAGTGAGCAGTTTTGGAGATAGTTTGCTGCTGGTTGCTTATTGGTGCTTGGCACCTCTATTCGGCTTCATTGTTAGCAATTCCAGGCTTCATTTCAGGACTTATTGGTGTCTCCAAGGCCCCCAGAGGATTAAGACAGTGTGGACACTTCTAGGTATCAGGCAGCCTTCTGTAACCCTGGTAATGGGGATTGTGGTCTCCGCTGGTGGCACCTCCTCTTGAGGAGGAAGAGAGGGGCAGGAGGGAGAGAAGGCAGGTGTCCCAAAGCAGCTTCCAGGAGAGGGACCTGTGGGAGGAGAGACAGAGGCGCAGGGCCAGCAGGAAGTCCAAGGCGGAAGGGGCTGCAGAAGATACCATTATCCTGCTGCCAGGGTTTACAGATGATGACGCACCTTCCTCAATATATCTGAGGTGTAATGCTGTAGGAGGCTGTCTCTCAAAGGAGACAGTGACCTCCATTTGTCAGATAATCGGCCCTGAGATCAGTTCCAACTGTGTGGGTGGACACCCTATGCCAGTGGCTCTGAAGGTCACAGTTGTCTTCAACTTTGATGCCTTCGGCTTTTTCCAGGCGTCAGTGGGGGATCTGTGTGGAGTCCCCCAATCAGCTGTCCACAATGCGTCAAGTGGTACAGAAGATCTGTTCAGGCGGGTACTAACCTTTATTCTTTACCGTATGGAAAGGGCCAGCCAGTCTGAGCGAGCCAGAGCCTTTGCAGTAATTGCTGGGTTCCTCTGTGTCCAGCAGTCGATGTGGCCATCAAGGGACAAGCGGGTCAGCCAAGTGCCTGTATCAACAGGAAGGGATACCACCCCGTAAACGTGCAGATAGTGTGTGATCACCGGATGCATATTCTGCAAGTCTGTGCAAGGTGCCCTGGCATCTACCATGCGCTTATATCCTGAGATGCTCCCAGGTGCCAAGACTCTTCAGTGCTCCAGCCCGACTGGATGGGTGCCGCTGGATGACAAGGGCTGTCCATTGAAAAGGTAGCTTATGACATCTCTCTGCCACCCAAGAACAGAGGCAGAGAAACATTACAATATGAGCCATGCCTCCACAAGGACCATGGTAGAGAGGATCATAAGTCTTCTCAAGATGCGCATCCGATGCCTGGACTATTCAAGGGGTGCACTACAATATCTCCAGGACGGGTGTCACTGATTGTGGTTGCATGCTGCGCTTTCCACAATCTGGCACTGGCAAGAGTGGACCCACTGGAGGAAAAGGGTCTTGAAGCAGCTCCACAGGCCACAGATGATGAATTTAGTAGTGAGTCAGAAGAGGAGCACAGTGAGGAGAACGTTGAGGGTGTGGAGGCAGACCACGGTAACCTTCAGGGAGGCAGGGACACGAGGGAATCCTTGATCCAATGCTCCTTCAGCTCGGCTACCAAAGATCTGCTTCCACCTTATGCCAGGGCTGCCGCCTCCATTCCGGATGTCTGAAATGACCCTTTCATTTGTACCCAAAGTCTACTTAATGCCTGTGCAATAAAGTATCCAGCCACTCATGTCCAGCATTACATACTGGCGTGCCCTGCACCAGAGAGAAAAATGGTGAAGCATACTCAGACCATCAGAACCAAACAAATTTAAATGTTATTTTCATATTGAAAGCATAATGACATTATCATTACTAGTGCTGATGACCACACCACCGGACATATAAACCAAACATAAATGAACAGAAAATCACCTGTGAACCACGCCTCTTGTGCTCAAGGTGCCTTTACCTTATGTTTCTGAGTACCGTGCCTTGGTACCACCCTCCCACCAAACCCCCCACCCCCCGCTCGTTCCCCTCACTGGCACCAGCAATGCAGACAGCCTGTTGACTCTACTGTCTTGTTGGTCTTGATGACCTTGGTGGTTGTCGTCTGGACAGTGCAGCCTGTGCTGGCCACGCCTGGGACAGAGCAGCTGGTGCCATGACTGGCATCTCCTCAGTCATCACAGCCTCATCAGATGCAATGGTCACTGGCAGAGGGGCGGAGGAGCTGCTGCCGTCATCCAGAGCGTCCTGAGAGGAGCCTGCAAAGATGACAAGCACCTTGTGCACCAACATGAGGTCGCTCTGGACCTCCCTGCTCACTATTGATAGACGGGCACCTAGTTGGGATATTAGGTGCCTCATCCATCTCCCACACTGAGGTCAGTGCCTGTGTGAGGGCTTGCAGGTCCGAGCGCAACCCCAGGAACCCCTGATTCTGTCCCTGGAGCTGCCTGTCCATGAGAGTCACCACTCTCTCAATGGAGGAGGCAGTGTGCTTGCCCATGATGGTCAACGGAGTGCTCATGCTCCACATGGATTCCTCCACAAAGGGTATCATGGCACTCAGACCCTCATGGTTCTCCGCCAGATCCTCCCACACATCCCGCTGGACATCCAGCATCTGCTGCTTAATAGACGGCTCCAGAGGCTCATCATCTGCCTTCCACTGAGCATCATTCTGGTCCCCAGCAGTCCTCCGACTGCCCGCGCCCTGGGCACTCTCTGCCTCCGCCTGCACCTCAAGCACTTGTGAAGTGCCCTCACCAATGTGCACCAACATTCTTGCCGCTGATCTGATGTGCTGGTATCTGTACTGGTGTGTACTTCAGAGAGCGGGTGTGACACTGGTGCAAATGAAGCCTGGTTGTCCTCTGGCATCAGGGGTGGCCCCTCAGGGCCCAGAGAACGCGTGTGCGCTGGAATGTCTAAGGGAGAACAAGGACATGTCACTAGTTAAAGTCACCACACTCTGTGCATGCCAGGCACCTTGGTGAGACAATGGGGATCTGCATCATGGTGCCTCGTCTTTCAATAATCAATGGGGACTCCAGGTTTGAGGCTCCCATCAATGAAAAGAATACACTAGGATGGTTGCACAATCTGAAACTCTCACCACTGTGCACTGCACTCATACCTTCGTCTGGCATCCCTGACTCTCCACGCCCAGTTGCACGTGGAGCATGGCAGCTCTCCAGGGCAAGAACGTCCTGCTCGAACTTGGTCAGCAGCAGCAGGTTGGCTGGGCTTCCACCTGTAGGCAACGTCTTCGATTGGTTATGGCTCATCTTCTCCTGAAAGAACAGAGGAGCTTTGATTAATCCACTCTCCACCTGCAGCACCATTGCAGCCTGGCCAACCCCAGCTGAAGAACACCTCACAGGGCACTTCCGAGTTGTGGCCCTGAGGCTGCAAGGCACTCAGTCCAAGCAGCCAGGCTCACCTCCTTGGCCAGCTCCAGCATCATTGACAGTTGGCACTCAGTCTCAAGCACCCCTGAGGTCCATGGGGGACAGCCACACATTAGCACTTCTGCGCCCTGACCCATGCCAACTTAGTATTCACCCTTCCTGAGCAAATAAAGTCATTGAACCTCTTCTGGTACTGCACCCATGTGCGCTGCACCACATCATGGCTGCTAACCAGCATTGCAACCTCCTTCCATACCCTCTTTGTGAGGTGCGGTGGCCTCCTCCTCCCATCTCTGGGGACAAGGATGTCCCTCCTGTCAGCCACCTCCTCCAGGAGGACTGCGAGGCACTAATCCGAAAAGCCAGTGGGTGGAATGCCCGCCCAACCTGCCCTCCTGCCTGGCATCTCCAGCAGCACTCAACTCCATCACTTGAGTTTGCTAACACAGAACTATTTTTTGTCCGTGGCAGCCTTCCAGGGGCTGCCTGCGCTGTTTTTAAACCAGCTGTCGGGTCGCCATTGGACCCAGCAGCCAACAGGCCCCCGCCCCCGCCCCCGCTCAGCCCTTCCCGACAAGTAGGGAGCCACATTTCATGCTAGGAGAGCCTTAATTGGATTTGAACTTTCTGTGTTCCTGAGTTCTCAGTGTCTTCTCTGCATAATTTCCAGGATTCAATAATCTATTTTTTCTTCACTGCCTGCCACCATGTTTCATCCATAAGGACAGCAGTCTTCATCAGTGTCTATCTTTGTGTGTCGCTTTATCGAACAGCAGTAAGATGTCTGCCTCCAGAGGCAGCCTAATGGCATAGTCACATGTCTAAGCCTGATGTGACAATCAGACTGGTTACATTTCAAAACCCAAACACACTCTGAATGGTCTAGCAAGCCCCGCAGTTGTATCAAAATCCCTGCAAAAAAGTACAATAGGAATAATATTGACAGGAACACTTGACATAGACCAAGGCATTGGATTTGGAAAACAACAAAAGCATGTCAATCCAGTCGACCCTACAAAGTCCTCCTCACAAATATGTGGGGACTTGTACCAAATTTGGGGGAGAGCTGTTCCACAGACTAGTCATGCAACAGCCTGATATAGACATTACAGAATCTTGCCTATCATCCACAAATCCTTCACCACCATCTGAGTATGTCCTGAGGGGGCAGCATGGGCATACACAGAAAGGAGACTATGATCCTGCAATACTTCAACATTGACTTCAGACCCCATAACATCTCATGGCATCAGGTCACACAAGGGCTTCATTTGCCTAAGCTCTGAAATTCCATGTAAATCTCTCTGTCTCTGCTTCTTTACCAACCTCAGCTGATGTAACAGTACTCCCCTATGTCACACATCACTTGGAAGAAGCACTGAGCAAGGAAACGTAATGCAGTCTGGAGTCAGGGACTTCAATGCCCATTAGTAGCACCACTACTGACTGAGCTGGCTGTAAATCCTGAAGGACACAACTACTAGGCTGCAGGTAGCAGGTGATGAGAGAACCAACAAGAGGGAAAAACTTACTTGACCTCATCCCCACCAATCTATTTGTTGCAGATTTGTGACAGTATTGGTTAGAGGGACAATCATTCAGTTATTGTGGAGACAAAAATCCCTTCTTAAATTCTGGGCATCCATGAGGTGCTGTGGGCCACTAGCAGCAGAATTTTATTTCACCACATCTCCAACTTCATCTCACTTTTTTATTCATTCACAGGATGTGTGCTTCACTGGCTAGGCCAGCATTTATGCCCATCCCTAATTTCCCTTAAGAAGGTGGTGGTGAACTGCCTTCTTGAACCACTGCAGTCCATGTGATGTAGGTATACCCACAGTACTGTTAGGGAGTTCCAGGATTTTAACCCAGTGACAATGATGGAACAGTGATATATCCCCAAGTCAAGATGGTGAGTGACTTGGAGGGGAACTTCCAGGTGGTGGTGTTCCCATTTGTCACCTGCCCTTGTCCTTTTAGATTGTAGTGGTCATGGGTTTGGAAGGTGCTGTCGAAGGAGCCTTGGTGAATGTCATTACCATTAAGTCAGGTGACCAATCCTGGTTCAATGATCTTAATGGAAGGGTATGGCAGAATCAGCACCAGGTCTACCTGAATTAAAACATGTGTACCTGAAATGAAGGCGTCAACTTGATGAAGCAACAAAACGGGACCATATGCATGCTAAACAGTGGAAAGAGCATGGTTTAGATAGAGCTAAGCAATCCTGTTGCAGCCAACAGATAAATTCAAAAAAACAGGAGACAAATAGTGACTAAGAAATGCTTTTAGTTGAGGAATGAACAGGAGTGGAAAAGCTTGCAAAGTAGCTGACTGACCTTCACTCAGGCAGTCACCACAGATTACTGTCAGGCTGTCAGTCAGACACTGGCAAAATCCAGATTCCAGAATTCAGCTTAGCTGTTTGGATCTAGGACCAGTGAATAACACACTATTGATCTATTTGGCTACAGCCCTTGTCACCTGAATACAAGTTGTACAGTGTTGGGGAAAAAGAAGTTTCCCAAACAGAAGGATCATGATCTTTACTGTTCATATGACATGGGGCAGAATTTTCTGGATGGTGGGGTGGGGGGGGTGGTGCGGAGCAGGAGCGGGCATGGGCAGGTCCGTGCCACCATTTTACGCAGGCAGGCCAATTAAGGCCCACCCAGCGTACATCACGACTCCTGTGCAGAGTGGGAGTGGGCACCCAGTGGCCTATATAAAGGAAGACAAAAACAGAATTACCTGGAAAATCTCAGCAGGTCTGGCAGCATCGGCAGAGAAGAAAAGAGTTGACGTTTCGAGTCCTCATGACCCTTCGACAGAACGTATATAAAGGAAGGCCTGGCAGCCTTGTAAAGTGTAGGCCATCGGGGCAGGCCAGACCAGATGGTAAAGCAGGGGTCCAATGTGCCCCTAGTTTTTCCAATGGCAGCCTTGCTGTCCTCCTTGAGGAGGTGGCAGCATGGCGGGAGGTGCTGGTTCCCCAGGACGGGGGGAGGGGAGGAGGGGCCCCCCCCACCACATGACGAAACGTGCCTGGGAGGAGGTGGCGGAGGTGGCGAGCTCCCACGATGTGGTGCAGTGCACCTGGATCCAGTATCGCAAGCACTTCAATGACATATTGCACTCTGGAAGGGTGATGACAATGTTGGCATTGACACTCAACCCAGCAGGTAGGCTGCCCCCCCCACCCCCCTCCCCCCCGCAAGTCTGAGTGTAGTGACTGCATTGAATCATTGACGGCATGTGTCCTTCGCTGGGTGGGCCAGCAGATATTGCCCATGCCAAGGTCACCCTGAGAGGGTGGTGAAAAGATGGGTTCTCTGCCCACAGCATGTGGTACACTGAGACCCATATGACTGTTTTAGGGACAACCTGGAGGAGCTGCACCTAGGTGCAGCGCTGGAACTGCAGGACATGTCCAAGTCAGGGTGATGACATGCTGCAGAGCGTGTGAGGACAGGCACCTTTTAAGGCGCTCCGGATGAGGGCAGCATCTCCTCCACCCCTCTCCCAGTGACTGTAGCATCAGATGAGGCTGTGACGATGGGGAGATGCCAGCTGTGGAACTGGCAGATCCCTCCCAGGTGGGGCCAGAGGACAACCGCCAAGGTCATCGGGGCCAGCAGGACAGCAGGTTAGCAGGCTGTCTCAGATGCCACTCCCAGCAATGGGGCAGCACCAAGACAGCACCTGGAAATGTAAACATAAGGCACATTAGGCACAACACAGGTTTATCACTGGTGCTTTTGTGTTGGCCTGAGATGAGATCTTTATGATTTGCTTTGAATTTGCACACCCTTGTCATTTTGTTTCATTAAGTTTCTTTGCTTGTGATATTAAAGTCAGACATGTGACCATGGCT
Source organism: Carcharodon carcharias (assembly GCF_017639515.1). Classification (NCBI taxonomy): domain Eukaryota; kingdom Metazoa; phylum Chordata; class Chondrichthyes; order Lamniformes; family Lamnidae; genus Carcharodon; species Carcharodon carcharias. The sequence continues at coordinate 77,427,206 of NC_054477.1, read as the reverse complement.
GAGGGTGCCTCTTGTGCATGTGTATGGTTTCCAAAAATGTGAGGAGTGCTTTAGGGCACATTCAGCTTTATTAACAAGGCCCTTAGTTACTGTTCTTAACCTGGAAGATTTGGCACTTAGATGTTGAGTATGGAGCCTACAGCCCAGGCTTGTCCTGGAGGTCCATCTGTGGTGTGCTAGCTGAACATTCATTGGATTAAAGCCTCCCTGGTGTCCCTGCCTCCCTTCAGTATGCCCAGTTCAGCGTCTACCCCCTCAGCATTTCCTTGTGCATGCTCATCCTCAGACTCACTATTGGACTCAACATGTACAGCTGGAGCCACTGTGTTGACGTTTTCATTGTCCACTGCGTTCCCCCCTTTCCAGCACAAGATTGTGGAGAGTGCAGCATGCAGCCACTATCACCGAGACACGATCTGGGGGGTACTGGAGTGCGCCCCCCCCTAATGTATTTAGCATGATTGGCAGCTTGTAAAACAAAGCATGTTTTGCTTAAACTGATTATGCAGGCTCCTGCCTCAAATATATCTTGTTTTTGAATTTATTATGATGTCTGATATCACTGTGATGCTCAGTGTGAGGGTGAGGCTTGCTCTGTGATGTCACGGTTCAACTCAACCAGCCAAGGGTCTCACCTTGGTGAAAGTGATGGGCAAACGCCCTTGGGTTTCATTTAGGTCACAATGACAGATTGAGTTAATTGTTAAAAAAAAGGTTTCCATGTGGTTATAACCCAGTGAGCTTGACAGGTAGATAATGGTGGTGGAATTGTTTGCCTTCTCTGTTTCTCCTTTTCCTGATGAAGGATGGTTCCAATGTGCTTTAAAACATTGCTTGTGTTTTTTGGGTTTGGAACACCACAGAGCTGGACATTCCAGATCATTGTTGGTGCTGGATACCATTGATCAGGATTCACTGTTGCTGACTTGGTGCCAGAGACAGGGGAGACAAACAGTACAGCTGGGAACCTTAGTTGGAGCTGAACCAAATTCTTGCTGGGTTATATGCGTTGTTGCTGCTGAGACATTTCAACAAATCCTTGCTGAGAGAAAGGGGAGATAATCCAGCTCAGTTAAGCTCTATTCTGTACTGCAGGTAGCGGGAGCTAAATGTCTGCCTAGGATTGAGTGCACCTAGCAAACATTGATAAATTTTGCCCAATCTCTGGAATATCTCAAACAATGCGAATGATCAAAACTGGTTGAATATAGTTACTGAACAGATCATGAGCACTAAGCTCACAGAATGACAATGAGATGGTCAGTCAGGGTCTCCAAGGAGGGACCTGAGAGTGGGACTGATTAGCCATCAGAGAACAGGCTCCAGGCACCTGGCTATTAAGAGCAATGACATGGAAGATTTTTTTGTGACAAAAAATACAACTTCCTACTGTGCAGCAGGATTAACTGAATTTGTAATATCCTTCACAAATTACAAGATAACCATGTTGACACAAACGTTTCAATGCCCGCAACCTTCCAATGAATCCACCAGTTGATGATGTTGCCAATGTTCACACTGCTTTACAAAGTAAAATTTGTTCTGGTCTTCTAGCCAATCACATTCAGCCCTAGAAAAATAAGCTGGGTAGTAAGTCTGTGCAGACCTTTTTCCTTCACTTAAAGTAATTGTGCAACCTCCTGCCTCAAACATACCCAGTTTGCAAACCTATTGTGATGTTTGATTTCACTGTGGAACGCATTGAGAGTGAGGTTTGCTCTGTATTGTCATGGTTTGACCCCTCAGTTAAAGGGGCCTTGATCTTGAAATCGTGTTTGGCAAACAGCCTTGAACTTAATTTAGGGTACGGTGTATAGCAAAATTTGGAGATAATTATGGATCATGAAGGCCGTTTGGTCAAACATCATTCATTCATCCAGAAAGATTACAGTACCCCCCCAGACTCCTCATTGCTACATCTCATTGTGTCTCAGTACACATCTCCACTATCTGTTAGATATTGTTTATGGTGGTAATAGACAAGTATACTGTTCAGTAATCATGCTAATCTGTTTGAGTCTCACAAAAGTCAGTGCCATTTCCAGTTGCACATGAGCAAAACCACAAGTTTACAGCAATTGAATGAAGGTAATGAAAAGTTTTGTCTGTGATAGACAAGACACTGATATTCCCCATAATTGGGGTCATTTGATTACAATTATTGAAAGTTGCATGCTATTTATATGATTTCAAAATTATCAAACATTCGGGGATCATAGATATTCTTACTTCATGAAGAATTAGTGCCAATTTCTGGGCAACAGAGGCCAGTGCACCTCTCCTGCCAGTCTGCCATGCTGTATTGCTCCGGAAATGATCTGCCTACCAAGGCCATCTGTCAATACATGAACCTTCCCAATAAGTTGTTCCTGCCCTGAAGAAATGGTGAGGTTACTTCACACCTACATAAGTAACTGTCATCACAAAGTTCCCTTTCTTCAATGTAAACTTCTGTCTCTCTATTTCCCAAAACATATTTTCTACTTTCAGTTCTATGGTTGTTTCTTCATTTGCCAACCACAAAATCTTTCCAGTACAAACAATTTGGAATAAACCAAGAAGATCAGTTTTATTCCATACAAAGTTTGTTCTTGGTTCAAAAATAGATGCTAAAAGTATTTAGATAATTCTTACAAGGCGTTACATTAATCTGGCTTGAATGATTATTGTAGAAGTCACATTATGAACATGGAGCATCTCTTCCGCATCGAAAAAAGCCTCAATTATTCTAAACTGAAATACAATTTATGAACTGAATTTACCTTTCACAATTCAGAATAAAATCTAATGATATTTTAAAATTCTCACAATACAAAATTATTCCAAGCTAATTTTCCTCTTTTAAAAATCAGGAATACCAATTATGAACTGGACTTTTCTTTCCTGATCAATTCACCAAATTTACATTTCCAATACAAATTATGAAGTTTTACTTTAAATTATTTCATCAATACACTCCTTTAATTTTAAGACTAGCACTTTAATTCAGGGGTGAGTGGCCAAAAACAAAAAAGTCTGAAAATTAATAGCTGAAGGCAAATAGGTCTGTGTAATGGGTGAAGACCTCACACTTTGTATTTTTATAATATATAGATATCCCCATGGATATCTAAAACTTCTAAAATTAAAAAAAACTGGACAAAGACATTAAAATGACTGAAGCCTTGTCTGGCTGTGACTTTCAAACAAAAGGAGCTTTCTGGCAGTACCAAAGAAGCTGACATCTCATTATCTCCGAAGAGAAGCTAACAACCCTATGGGTTGCAGAGACCAAATTCAAAGGGGATTATACAAAGGTCATCTACATTTCATTGGCCAGGCCCAGCCACTGGAGCTGAGTCGTCTCCTAGGACAAGGACCCTGCAACCTCCTTTCAATTCTTAATGGTTGGAACATTTACAACCTCTGGAACCCAAACAAAGGACTACACCCTTTGTCAAAGCCAAAGTAGGGGGGTGGGAATCATATGGCATGACCCCTTAGCCTGAGAACCAATAATACTGTCTTGCTGGACTGCAAGGCAGTCTGCTATCTTCTATCTACTAAGCACAACACAGAAAAAGTGCCCTGTACAGGTTTAAATGCCTGATCCTGACCTACACTGTTTCTATTGGGACTTCTGAACTTCTATACTATTGCCTAAAAGACTAATTCATCTCTATGAGCCTATCTCATTGTGGAGGTCAGCTCTACTGGAAAAATGAATTATCCAGCATGCTTTTTCAACCTGCCGACTTTTGTGAAGGAATACACCATTAGGCTTTGATTCTGGACTCACATGAAACAAAATTCTTTATTCTGTGGTCTTTGACCTGTAAATCTTCCATGCTCTATCCTCCTCTTTTATTCTAAGAGTGACAAGGAAGCTACATGACAACTCCCCTCTCACATTTGAGTGTGCAAATATACTAACCCTCTTAGTTTACCCTATCTCAAGTTTGCTGTGGGGTTATTAATAGAAATTGGATCACACCAAAACTGAGGGGCTGGGAAATATGCCACCGCTTGTAAAGGGAGAAATCAAAAATCAAGTATACCTTTCTGTTTATGAACAGGTAGTGAGAGGAGAAATCAGGGCTGTTTAAATTAAACCCCCTCTTGTCTGTAACAGTCAGAAAATATTTTATGTCAAGTAATTATGTAATCAAAGCACTTTTTATGATCTGAGGTGAAATGCAAATGCTTCTAGACCACTTCAAATTGATGGAATTATTAGACTTCAAGTGGGTAGAAACATTAGTTTTCCCTTTGTTTGCACTTTATAACTGTGGAGGCTGCAGGCCAACGCATTTCTACCAAATCACCAAAGTGACCTTTGCATTTCAGCATTCAATGCAGTTAGTGCATGTAACACAGATGAAGTCCATACTAATAACAGAACATGATCTTGCTGGATTATGTACATGTGAAGCAAAGTAAAGTACTACTTCAATGCTTCACAAATGATACCCACATCCCATGAATGAAGATGTATATGAAAAAAATCTTTTGGAAATTAACTTGAGCCCAGAAGTCAGCAAAAACAAAACAGCAATAAAGCAGCATAGTAACATTCCAAATGTTATTATTAAAGTTTTTGTATTACAGATCAACATATGATAATACGTCACATAAATAGGAACATCCATGTTTCTAAAGTACTTTGTAAAAATGTTATTATTTTATGCACTCATAGGTTTCAGCCAAGCTCGCCATATTTCCCAGTGACAGAAGACTCAGTGAAGCCCCTTTACCCCCACTCACACACATGAACCTTTCTTCCCAACTCCCTCCCCAACTCATTCACTCAGTAGCCTCTTGTCAAAACCCCCCAACCCAATCATTCCCTCAGTAGCCCCTCTCCAAAGTCCCTTCTCCCTCATTCATCTCCTCAGTCTCCACTCACTCCCACTAACTCAGCCCTTCTTCCTGTCCCACCCATCCAACTCACAAACCTTCCCTCCCTCCACATCCACTCCCCCACTCAGCTTATCTCTCTCCCTTTCCACCCACCTACATTCACTCAGCCCTTCCCGCCCTCTCCACCCACCACCCCACTCACTGCCCTTCCCTCCCTCTGTGTCACACAGATTTACAACTCTTCCTTCTCTCCCTGCCCACCCGGACCCACTTATTCCCTTTTCCACCCTCTTCCTACCTGGATTTCTTCACCCTGCCCAGACTCGGCTCCTCATTGCTACCCATTGATGGACAGCTGCAGCTTCTCCTCAGCCAGTGGCAGTTGGATCTGCATTGCTATGCAAGGGTGAGCTGGTGTCCTGGGGGATAGGAGCTCAGGACCCGGGGACTCAGGTCCTGGTGGGCTAGGTGCACTGCCATCACTGGGCGCACAGGTACTGTCAGGGTCCTGAGTAGGCTGAGCCAGAGGGAGTGGAAAGCAGTGACTGCTGACAAGGGCGAGATGTGGCCTAGAATCTCCATCACGGGGCCAAGGCTGGAGCCGAGGAGCAGGCTGCAGTTGGGTCAGGACAAGTCGCTACATTAGGAATGGGGCATCAGATAGAGGCGGATTAAAGAGAGAGGGTCTGAGTGGTGGCTTTTCCCAGTCCAGGCAGAGATTGGAAAAAAAATTAAAAGTTGGAATTCCCTGATCCAAGTTCTGGAATTCTACCAAAATGGTGGAAATTTCTCAACTCTGTACATGTGATGAGCAGTAACTCTTTCGCGTACAAACACGTTTCCATCTGAAGTTACATTGTTTCATAGTTTGCCATTGTGAGATTTGAACTCTTGATCTTGGGGTTACAAACCCAGTACCATAACCACTTGACTATTTAGGCCAAGCCTATGTGATGAGCAGTACATATTTTTTTTATAGTATTGTAACTCTTTCGAGTACAAACCCGTTTCCATCTGTTTCAGATGAAGTTACATTGGTTCATAGTTTGCCATTGTGAGATTTGAACTCTTGATACTCTTTTGAGTAAACCTGTTTCCATCTGTTTCGGATGAAGTTACATTGTTTCATAGTTTACCATTGTGAGATGTGAACTCTTGATCTGGGGGTTACAAACCCAGTACCATAACCACTTGGCTATTTAGGCCAAGCCAAATTGCACATTTCTTTTAGCCATTGTGAGATTTGAACTCTTGATCTTGGGGTTATAAACCCAGTACCATAGCCACTTAGCTATTTAGGCCAAGCCTATGTGATGAGCAGTACTTGCTGAACAATCCTGAGTGCATTAATAGCTACACTAACAACCAATTTAAGATAATCAGTTGAGCTCATAATGTAGCTCATTAACACTTGCTACATTCATATGCAGGGACCTGTTCCCTGCAACCAAAAGGAGCCTTGTTCAAGCCTTGTGCCTTTTTGAACTAGCTGGAAGCTTGGGGGGGAGTGGGCATCCCATGATTTCTCCATGACAACACTTCGGCCTATCAGAATCAACTTCCAACTAATCAAGTCAAGGGCTGTGGGGGGCAGACAAGAAAGTGGAGTTGAGACCACATCCAGGTCAGCCATAATCTTACTGAATGATGGAGCAGGCTTGTAGGGCCAAATGACCTACTCCTGCTCCTAAGTCCTATGTTCCTAAAATCAGCATCCTTTTCTCCTGTAGTGAAAATATTTCTGATCATTTGAAATTTGGAATTCTTGCATTTGTCTTGACGAATGCAAGACAAAAAGTTTTGGCAACATGCTTTTCTTTTCCATAATAGTAAAGTTCTGTGATAGCAAGTAGCAATTATCATAGAATGGTTACAGCATAGGAGGAGGCCATTTACGCATCATGACCATGCCAATTCTCTGCAAGAGCAAATTGTCTAGTCCCACACGTCTGCCTTTTTCTCATAGCCCTGCAATTTTTCTCTCCCAAGATAATTATCTAATTTTCTTTTGAAGGCTTTGATTGAATCCATCTCCATGACAGACGGTGCATTATGGATCCTGGCCACTTTCTGCATATAAAAAGTTTTTACTCATGTCATCATTTTTTCGGTATCCTCTAGTCCTATCGTTCCTACCAAAATGAATCACTTCACACTTCTCATCAATTTTCACCTGCCATTTGTTCACCCATTTCACCAGCCTTTGTCGTCTTTATCATTATCCTCCTCACAGTTCACAATACTTCCCCTTCTGCAAATTTTGACCTAGGCCTAGATCATTAATACATATCAAGAAAAGCAGGGGTCCTAACACAAAGCCTGGGGAACCTCAATATATACCTTCCTCCAGTCCAAAAAATAACCATTCACCACTCCTCTGTTTCCTGTATCTCAGCCAATTTTGTATCCACGCTGCTACTGTCCCTTTTATTCCATCAGCTCCAACTTTACTCACAAGTCTGTTATGTAGCACTTTATCAAATGCCTTTTGAATGTACATGTTCACCCCATCAACAGCATTACCCTCATCAACCCTCTGTTGACTCAAGCTAGTTAAACATAATTTGACCTTAAGAAGTATGTGCTGGCTTTCTTTAATTAATCCATATTTGTCTAAATGGCTGTTAATTTTGTCTTAAATTTCCCAGCATTGATGTTTTTTGAACAAAGCTGTAACATTTGCAATTCTCCACTTCTCTGGCACCACCTTACATCTACGGAGGTTTGGAAGAGTATTGCCGGTGGCTCCATAATTTCCACCCTTGTTTCCCTTATTCTTGGATGCATCTCATGCAGTTCTTTAAGTACAGCCAAGCTACCTAATGCTTCTTTATCAATTTCTAGCCCATCCAGTGTCTAATTACTTCCTCCTTCACTATGGCTTTAGCAGCATTTTCTTCCTTGTCAAAGTCAGATGCAAAGTACACATTCAGTACCTCAATAATATTCCTCCTTTTATGTATAAATGCCCTTTTTGGTCCCTAATTGGCCACACTCCTCCTTTAACCACCCTTTTACTATTTATATGCCTATAGAATATTTTTGGATTCCCTTTTGTGCTAGCTGCCAGCTTCTTCTCATATTCTGTTCCTCATTTCTTTTTCCACTTCCCCTCTGAAGTGTCTATCATCAGCCTGGTTCTGAACTGTTCAATCCACTAGTTGGTGGCCTTTAGAATATACCTAGTAATGTATTAGTACATATATTGTTTCTTAGTGCTAGAACATCCTTTCTCTTCTGCATTACAATGTTCTTCTTAATCAGTACTTCCACCTGAACTTCTTTCTTTCCTTTCCTATTTTTCCTTGAATTCCCTGTATCCAGGAATATTTAGAACTCAGCCCTGCCCTTTTTTGTGCCAGGTGTTCATTGTCACCACAACAACAAATTTCCACGGCACCAACCTTATTTACCACACTCTACACATTCACATACATGCTCAGTAAACCTAATTCACGCTTTATTACATTCCTTCTACATTACATCCGTCATAGGCAACCTCTTTATGCTTTATCTTAACTCTTTCACTTTCGTCATCTAGGGAGTCCTGGGTTTGTTCGACCTACTTTTACCTCCATGGCAATGTACTGCAACTGTACCCATACTATCGTCTATTTGAAGGTTTGTCTTCCAATCTCTGATTCCAATTTATCTCGGCGAAATCTGTTCTTGACCCATTTAAGTTGGCCCTCCCCCAAATAATTATTTTTACTCAGGTTTGCTCCTTGTCCTTTTCCATAGCTAACCTAATCCTTAAGATACTACGATCACTGTCCCCTAAATGTTCCCTAATGACACATGACCCAGCTCATTCCACACAGACCTAGCAGTGCCTCCTTTTTCATTGGGCCAGAAGCAATCTTATCTAGAAAATCCTCCTGAATACATTTCATAAAGTCTTCTCCTTCGCTGTACATTGCACTATTATCCCAGTCCCTCATTATAATTATTCCATAGTTTTTTGCACCTTTCTGTAATTTCCTTGCAAATTATCTATATTTTTCCCATTAGTTGGTGGCCTTTGGAATATACCTAGTAATGTATTAGTACATGTATTGTTTCTTACTGCTAGGACATCCTTTCTCTTCTGCATTACAATTAATCAGTCTTTCCACCTGAACTCCTTTCTTTCTTTTCCTATTTTTCCTTGAATTCCCTGTATCCAGGAATATTTAGTACTCAGCCCTGCCCTTTTTTGTGCCAGGTGTTCATTGTCACCACAACAACAAATTTCCACGCACCAACCTTATTTACCACACTCTGCACATTCACATACATGCACAGTAAATTTAATTCACGTTTTATTACATTCCCTCTTACTTTGACGTCACCCAATATAATAGTTTTCTACTCAAATGCTATCTATCTCTCCCTATTCTCTGCACCTTGTTTTGCCTTGCTAATATTACCACCTGTTTTCCACACTCCTACCAAATTATTTTAACCTATCCTAATAGCATAAGCATAAAGGCAAAAAAGCCCCAAAAACATCAGCCTCTCGTTGCTAATTCTGCAATAATTGCACCATTTTTGTTCATTCTCCAATCCTCTCATCAACATCATCAATAGAGGGTAAAGCTTGAGTTAAAGGATAAATCTGGCTCATTACAAAACTTAATGCCAATAAGAGAGGCAAGGGAAGAAAGGGGAAAGGACAATGATTCAACTTCTTTTTCCTCCTGTAATGAGTTGAGTAGCATAAGGCAACACTAAACTAATTGCACCTGCTATTTTTTTTATTTGGGATATGGGCATCACTGGTTAGGCCAGCATTTATTGCCCCTCCCTAACTGTCCTTAAGAAGGTGGTGGTGAGCTGCTGCAGTCCCTGTAGTGCAGGTACACCCACAGTGCTGTTAGAGAGTTCCAAGAGTTTGACACAGTGAAAGTGAAGGAACAGTGATGTAGTTCCAAGTCAGGATGGTATGTGGCTTGGAAGGAAACTTGCCGACAGTGTTGTACCCCTGCATCTGCTGCCCTTGTGCTTCTGGGTGGTAGAGGTCACAGGTTTTGAAGGTGCTGTCAAAGGAGCCTTGGTGAGTTGTGATAGTGCATCTTGTAGATGGTAAACACTGCTCCCACTGGGCATTGGTGGTAGAGGGAGCACTAAGTCAAGCAGGCTGCTGTGTCGGAGATGGTGTTGAGTTTCTTGAGTATTGTTGGAGTTGCACTCCTGACTTGTACCTTGTAGATGGTGATCAGGCTTTTGGGAGTCAGGAGGTGAGTTCTTCTTTACAGAATTCCCAACCTCTGACCAGCTCTTGTAGCCACAGTATTTATATGGCTGGTCCAGTTCAGTTTCTGGTCAATAGTAACCCACCAAGACATTGATAGGGGGGGTATTCAGCCATTGAATGTCAAGGGAAGATGATTGGATTCTCTCATGTTGGAAATGGTCATTGCTGGTACTTGTGCGGCAAAAATGTTACTTGTCAGCACGAGCCTGAATGTTGTCCAGATCTTGCTGCACATGGACAGGGATAACTTTCAGTATCTGAGGAGTCATGAATGGTACTGAACTGTGCAATCATCAGCAAGCATCCCCACTTCTAACCTTATGATGGAAGGAAAGTCATTGATGAAGCAGATGAAGATGGTTGGACCTCTGAGGAATCCTGCAGCGATATCCTCAGACTGAGATGATTGCTTTCCAATAACCACAACCATCTTCCTTTGTACTAGGTATGACTCCAATCAATGGAGTTTTCCCCTTATTCCTATTGGCTCCAGTTTTTCCAGGGCTCCTTAATGCCACACTGTCAAATGCTGACTTGATGTCAAGGGCAGTCACTCTCACCTCATTTCTCGAGTTCAGCTCTTTAGTCTATGTTTGGACCAAGGCTGGAATGAGGTCAGGAGTTGAGTGGACCTGACAGAAACCAAACTGTCAGTGAGCAGGTTATTGCTCAGAGTCATTTGATAGCACTGTTGACGACACCTTTCATCACTGCTGATGATCACGAGTAGACTGATAGGGAAGCAGCTGGCCAGGTTGGATTTGTCCAGTTTTTCATGGCTAGGACATGCCTGGGCAATTTTCCACATTGCCAAGTGGATACCAATGTGGTAGCTGTGCTGGGACAGCTCAGCTAGGGAAGTGGCTAATTCTGGAGCACAAGTCTTCAGAACTATTGGGAAATGTTGTCAGGGCCCATAGCCTTGGCAGTGCCTTCAGCCATTTCTTGATGTCACATGGAGTGAATCAAATTGGCCGAAGACTAGCATCTGCGATGCTGAGGACCTCAGGAGGAGGCTGAGATGGATAATTCACTCAGCACTTTTGGCTAAAGGTGATTCCAAATCTTTTGCACTGATGCGCTGGGCTCCCTGATCATTGTGTATGGGCATATTTGTGGATCCTCCTCCTCCAGTTAGTTGTTTATTTGTCCACCACCATTCATGACTGATGTGGCCGGACTGCAGAGTTTAGATCTGAACCTTTGGTTGCGAGATCACTTAGCTCTGCCTTTCACATGCTGCTTCCGCTATTTGTCATGCAAGTAGTCCTGAGTAGTAGCTTCACTGGGTTGACACCTCATTTTTAAGTATGCCTGATGCTGCTCCTGCCATGCCCTTCTGCATTCTTCATTGAACCAAGGTTGATCCCTGGCTTGATGGTGTTAGAGTGGGCAAGGTGTTTGTCATATATTAGCAAAGATAAAAGTAGATGACAGTAGCAGTTTTAGCCATGAAAAAACATCAGGAAGGAGCTTGTAAAGCAAAGGCTGCTGAGATACTTGACATATGTTAGCTTAGACAATGGACACAGCAAAAACTAGCCCAGATTAGCTTGAAACAGGTGTGAATCCAGTGATTATAAATAGATAAGTGTCAGTCACTAGAATGCTAAGATATGCAGACAATCTACAACACTTAGTATTTATTGTGATAAATTGTGACAGCAATTACAGATAACAAGGTGGAACAGTAAGATACACAGCCAAATGGGACAATTGATCTTTGCCCAATTGTGAAAGACTGTGACTTATGGGCAGAATTTTCCAGTTGGCATGCAGGGGCGGGCCCCGCACGCCGACACATAAAATGGTGAATGGTGAAGTTGAGCTGCGTCCCGATGTCCCCACATGCCATCATGTTATTTGGGAAGCCGGGCAAGCTATAAGTTTGGATGCCCGCCATCAATTAATGGGCCAATTAAGGCCCTTGAGGCAGCAATTGAATACGATTTTTCGCAGCCCATGTGATCTTCAGGACATCACACGGGTGCAATGGGCAGACAGGTGGGAGACATTTGTAAAAGCCTCATCCACAGGCAGGATAAGAGGGATGAATGGGGTTGTGAATGTGATCTTTCAGGTATTTAAGCGTGAAAGTTACTTATACTTGCCTGTGTGAGCAGGAATACTTCAAAACTCATACCAGCTGTAAAAGCCTTTGTCAGGACTCTACAGTAAAGATCATTTTTGGGGCCTGCAGCTTTCAGGAAGCCTTCCCTTAGCCTGGGAATGGGAGTTGTGCTCTCGACTGGAGGCACCTGCTCTGAGGAGGAAGGGAGGACCAGAAGGGAAAGGAGGCCAGGAGTGCACATTCAGCCTCCAGGGGAGCCACCTTTGGGAGGAAAGGCGCAGGGCCAAAGATGGAAGGGGCCATAGAAGATGCCAATATCCTGCTGTCAGGATATACAGGCAGCGAAGCAGCTACCTCAATATGTCTGAGGTCCAGTGCCAAAGAAGGCTCTGTCTCTCAAGGGAGACCATCACCTCCATCTGTCACATGATAGGCCCTGAAATCTCCACAAACTGTGTGGGTGGGCACCCCATGCCAGTGGCTCTAAAGGTCACAGCTGCCCTCAACTTCTTTGCCTCCGGCTCTTTCCAGGGGTCGGTGGGTGATCTCTGCAGAGTCTCCCAATCAGCTGTCCACCTTTGTCCATCAGGTGACAGACGCTCTGTTCAGACATGCATTGACTTTCATCCACTGCCGCTAGGATGAGGCCAGCCAGACAGAACGAGCCAGAGACTTCGCAGCGATTACTGGCTTCCCCCGCTTCCAGAGTGCTCTCGACTGCACACGTCGCCATCAAGGTGAACTCGGTGCCTTCATCAACAGGAAGGGCTTCCACTCCATGAACATGCAGATAGTTATGCGATCACAAGCTGCAGAATCTGCAAGTCTGTGCAAGGCACTCAGGCAGCTCCCACGACGCTTACATCCTCAGACACTCCCAGATGCTGAGGCTTTTCAGTGCTCCAGCCCGGCTGGATGGATGGCTGCTGGGTGACAAGGGCTATCCCCTCAAAAAGTGGCTTATGATGCCTCTCCGCCATCCAAGAACAGAGGCTGAGCAGCAGTATTATTGGAGCTACGCCTCCACAAGGGCTGTGTTGGAGAGAACCATCAATCTTCTCAAGATACACTTCCGATGCCTGGACTGCTCAGCGGGAGCATTCCAATACCCCCCAGATCATGTGCCGCTGATAGTGTTGCATGCTGCACTCTCCACAATCTGGCTCTGGAAAGGGGCGACACAATGGACGAGGAAGACGTAGATGCAGTTGCTCCGCATGCACACGGTAAGTCGAGCAGTGAGTCCGAGGAGGAGCATGCACAGGAGAACGCTGAGGGGGTAGATGCTAACCCGAGCAAACTCCAGAGAGGCAGGGACACCCAGGAGGCTTTAATCCAAAGAACCTTCAGCTAGCCCACCACAAATGAACCTTCAACACACGCCAGAGCTGCAGGCTGCACACTCAATACCTGAGTGTAAATCAGCCTGTCAATAAAGCTCAATATCAAACAACTCACTTGTAACATTATGGCTTGCCATCTACTTGCAGAAGTGAGGAATCACCCTGAGGCATGGCAACATGTCAAAATTTATTGAGGGAACAAATGTAACTTCATAAAGCAATAAAAGTGTTGGACATCACACCAAGTCTTACAGAAACTACAATGGGCCAACATAAAAGCACCAGGGAGAAACCCATGGTGTGCCTAAGATGCCTTAAATTTACGCTTACAGGTGCTACATCTAGGTGCTGTTTCCTCACTGGCACTGGCATCTGAGACAGCCTGCTCACTGTGCTGTCCTGTTGGCCTCGATGGCCTTGGCAGACATCCTCTGGCCCATAGAGCATTTGATGGCCCCGCCTTGGAGGGAGCAGCCAGTTCCACAGCTGGCTTCTCCCCAGTCACCGCAGCCTCATCAGATGCCATGGTCACTGGCAGAGGGGTGGAGGAGCTGCCGCCCTCATCCGGAGTGCCCTGAGAGGAGCCTATATAGACACGAAAGGCAGCTGCTACGACGACGTGAGGTCACTTCGGACCTCCCTGCTCACCGTAGATGGATGGGCACCGAGCTGGGATACTTGGTGCTCAAACTACCTCCCACACTGGCACTGACCAGCTGAGGCCAATGCCGCTATGAAGGCTTGCAGGTCTGAGCACAACCCCAGGAGGTCCTGATTGGTCTTCTAGAGAAGCCTTTTCACGAGAGTCGTCACTCTCTCCATGGAGGAGGCATGGTACTCAGCCATGAGGCTCATTGCATCAGTGATGCTCCACGTGGACTCCTCAAGCACAGGCACCATGCCACGCATAGCCTCATGTATCTCTGCCAGATCCTCCCGCATCACCTGCTACACTTCCAGCGTTCGCTGCCTCATGGACGACTCCAGAGGCACAATATCAGCCACCAACCGAGCATGTACCTGGACCCCAGCAGTCCTCCGACTGCCAGTGCCCTGGGCACTCTCTGTCTCTGCCTGCATCTCAAGCGAGTATGAAGTGCCCTCACCGCCGTGACCCGGGACACCAGCCAAATGTCTAATTCCCGAGGTGCTCGTATCTGCGCTGGTGCCTGCCTGGCTGAGAGAGTGTGACGCTGGTGAGTGAATTTGCTCTGGGGCTTCAGGGGTGAGAGGTGGGCCCTCTGCCTCCACCTCCTGGCACTGCCAGGGTGATGCTGAAAGGAAGAAAAATGACATTTGATTCGTTGCAGTGCAGACAACGTTAACTTGCATGCTGCTCCCCCGGATCATTATGCGCTCATCCTTCCATAATCAATGGTCAACCCACGTTGCTAACTTCAATCACTGAGCATTCAGCAGTGCCATGGCTTCTGGGACACACATGGTGACCTGAGTGCTCGCCAAACATACCGCCCCATGGCACCCCAGCCTCACCACCTCCATGACCTGCTGCTCGTAAGCTGATAGGATGGCCAATTGGGCCTGGCCTCCCTCAATCCACATTTGTTCAGCGGCATTGTGCGCAGTCTTCTCCTGAAAAAGACAGAAGAGCATTAATTAGTCCAGCCTTAACCTGAATTCCCATCACATCCCTGCCAACCCAGCCAGGGGGTGCATTGCAGGGCTCCAGTTCTTCCTCAACCCGCAGCTGCCACACACTCACCCAAAAAAGCCAGGGCTGGCCACCCACCCCATTGCCAAATGCTGCCTCCTTCACATGTGACACCAGAAGGTGTCACTTTGCTAAGCAAGGAGGCACAAGCATGTGAAGCGCAAAGACCAGCAGGTGGATTGGTGCCCCACCAACCGGAAGTTCCCTTTCCAGCATGACTTTGACATATTTCGCAGTTCCAGTACTCTGCCTAGGTGCAGACCCTTGACTTTCAGCCCCATTCTATGCTCCGGATTTCAGTGTCACACATGCTGCGGATGCAGAACACATCCTAAGTCAACACTCTCAAGGTGAACTGGGCATGGGCAATATCTGCTGGCACACCCAGCGAGGGATACATGCTGTGAAGGATTCAATGCCGTTACTGTACTCAGAGTTACTGGGGGGAGCTTGGGCGGGGGGGTGGGGGGGGGGGTGTGGGTGGGCAAGCGTGGTGGCTGCATTGTGATTAAGTGACTAGAGGCAACATGCTACTCACCCTTCCCGAGTGTAGGAGATCGTTGAATCTTTTGCAGCACTGGACCCATGTGCGCCGCACCACATCATGGGAGCTAACACTCTCAGCCACCTACTCCCATGCATGTTTGGTCAGGTGGGGAGGCCTCCGCCTCTCGTCCATTGGAAGAAGGATCTCCCGCCGCGCTGCCACCTCCTCCAGAAGGGCAGCTAGGCACTCGTCAGAAAAACGAGGGGCATGCTGCTCTGCTGGCCTACCCTCCGCCCTGGCCTGGCCCAATGGCCTGCCCTCCAGACTTACATCAGGCACATTGCCCCTCTGATGTGCTCTTCTCCCAGCCATTGTGAGCAGCCTTGCAAAGGCTGCCAGGTCTTCAATTTTTAAAAAAAATTAATTTGCAGGATATGGGCTTCACTGCTGGGCCAGCATTTATTGCCTATCCCTTGTTGTCCTTGAGAAGGTGGTGGTGAGCTGCCTTCTTGAACCGTTGCAGTCCATGTGGTGTGGATACACCCACAGTGCTGTTAGGAAGGGAGATCCAGGATTTTGACCCAGTGACAGCGAAGGAAGGGCGATATATTTTCAAGTCAGGTTGGTGAGTGACTTGGAGGAGAACTTCCAGGTGGTGGTGTTCCCATCTATCTGCTGACCTTATCCCTCTAGATAGTAGCGGCCATGGGTTTGGAAGGTGCTGTCTAAGGAGCCTTGGTAAATTCCTGCAGTGCATCTTGTAGATGGTACACACTGCTGCTACTATGCGTCAGTGGAGGAGGGAGTGAATGTTTGTGGATGTGATACCAATCAAGCGGACTGCTTTGTCCTGGATGGTGTCCAGCTTCTTCAGTTTTGTAGGAGCTGCACTTATCCAGGCAGGTGGGGAGTATTCCATCACATTCCTGACTTGTGCCTTGTAGATGGTGGATAGGTTTTGGGGAGTCAGGAGGCGAGTTACTTGTCGCACGATTCCTAGCCTCTGACCTGTTCTTGTAGCCACAGTATTTATATGGCTAGTCCAGCTCAGTTTCTGGCCAATGGTAGCCCCCAGGATGTTGATTGTGGGGGATTCAGTGATGGTAATGCCATTGAACATCAAGGGGCAATGGTTGGGTTCTATCTTGTTGGAGATGGTCAATGCCTGACACTTGTGTGGCACGAATGTTCCTTGCCATTTGTCAGCTCAAGCCTGGATATTGTCCAGGTCTTGCTGCATTTGGATATGGACTGCTTCAGTATCTGAGTCGCTGTGAATGGTGCTGAACATTGTGCAATCTTCGGTGAACATCCCCACTTCTGACCTTATGATGCAAGGAAGGTCATTGATGAAGTAACTAAAGATGGTTGGGCCTAGGTCACTCGCCTGAGGAACTCCTGCAGTGATGTCCTGGAGCTGAGATGACTGACCTCCAACAACCACACCATTGTTCTTTGTGCTAGCTATGACTCCAACCAACAGAGAGTTTTTCCCCTGATTCCCATTGACTCCAGTTTTGCTAGGGCTCCTTGATGCCACATTTGGTCAAATGCTGCCTTGATGTCAAGGGCAGTCACTCTCACCTCACTTTGGGAATTCAGCTGTTTTGTCCATGTTTGAACCAAGGCTGTAACAAGGACAGGAGCTAAGTGGCCCTGGTGGAACCCAAACTGGCATCAGTGAACAAATTATTGCTAAGCAAGTGCCACTTGATAGCACTGTTGATGACCCCTTCCATCACTTCACTGATGATGGAGAGTATTCTGATGGGGTGGTAATTGGCTGGTTTGGATTTGTCCTATTTGCGTATAGGACATACCTGGGCAATTTTCCACATAGCCGGGTAGATGCCAGTGTTGTAGCTGAACTGGAACAGCTTAGCTAGGGGCGCGGCAAGTTCTGGAGCACAAGTCTTCAGTACTATTGCCGGAATGTTGTCAGGGACCATAACCTTTGCAGTATTCAGTGCCTTCAGCCGTTTCTTGATATCACATGGAGTGAATCGAATTGGCTGAAGACTGGCATCTGTGATGCTGGGGACCTCTGGAGGAGGCTGAGATGGATCATCCACTCGGCACTTCTGGCTGAAGATTGTTGCGAATGCTTCAGCCTTATCTTGTGCACTGCTGTGCTGGGCTCCTCCATCATTGAGGATGGAAATACTTGTGCAGCAACCTCTTTCAGTGAGTTGTTTAATTGTCCACTACCATTCACAACTGGATGTGGCATGATTGCAGAGCTTAGATTTGATCCATTGGTTGTGGGATCGCTTAATTCTATCACTTGCTGCTTATGCTGTTTGGCATGCAAGTAGTCCTGTTTTATAGTTTCACCAGGTTGACACCTCACTTTTAGGTATGCCTGGTGCTGCTCCTGGTATTCCCTCCTGCACTCTTCATTGAGCCAGGGTTGACCCTCTGGCTTGATGGTAATGGTAAAGTGGGCGATATGTCAGACCATGAGGTTACAAATTGTACTCGAACATGATTCTGCTGCTGCTGATGGCCCACAGTGCCTCATGGATGCCCAGTCACAAGTTGCTAGATCTGTTCAAAACCTATCCCAATTATCACGGCGGTAGTGCCACACAACACAATGGAGGGTATCCTCAATGTGAAGGAGGAACTTTGTCTTCACAAGACGGTGCGGTGATTATTCCTACCAATACTATCATGGTCAGATGCATCTGCAAGGGTAGTTTGGCGAGGATGAAGTGATGTAGGTTTTTCCCGTCTTGTTGGTTCCCTCACCACCTGCTACCGAGCCACTCCTTGTGATGGACACTGAAGTCCCCCCCCCAGAGAACATTCTGCACTCTTGCCATCCTCAGTGTTTCCTCCAAGTGCCGTCCAACATGGAGGAGCACTGTTTCATCAGCTGAGGGAGGGCGATGCATGGTAATCAGCAGGAGATTTCCTTGCCCACGTTTGACCTGATGCCATGAGATTTCATGAGGTCCAGATTTGATGTTGAGGACTCCCAGGGCAACTCCCTCCTGACTATACCACTGTGCCACCACCTCTGCTGGATCTGTCCTGTCAGTGGGACAGGACATACCCAGGGATGGTGATGGTGGAGTCTGGGACATTATCTGTAAGATATGATTGCATGAGGATGACTATGCTAGGCTATATTGACTAGTCTGTGAGACAGCTCTCTCAATTTTGGTACTAGCCCCCAAGATGTTAGTAAGGAGGGCTTTGCAGGGTCGACAGGGCTGCGATTGCCGCTGTCGTTTCTGGTGCCTAGACCGATGCCGGTTGATCAATCCGGTTTCAATCCTTTTAGCCTTCATAATGGTTTGATACAACTGAATGGCTTGCTAGGCTATTTCAGAGGGTAGTTAAGAGTCAACCACATTGCTGTGGGTCTAGAGTCACATGTGGGCCAGACCAGGTAAGGAGGGAAGATTTCCTTCCCTAAAAAGGGATGTTAGTGAACCAGATGGGTTTTTACAACAATCAACAATGGTTTCATGATCACTATTACCAAGACTAACTTTTAATTCCAGATTAACTGAATTTAAATTGCACCAGCTGCCATGGTGGGATTTGAAGCCGTGTCCCCAGCAGCATTAGCTTGTGTTTCCAAATTACTAGTCAGCAACATTACCACTATGCCATGTCCTCCCCTATTCTGCGAATAAAAACATCATTCATTCGCTTAGTTCTACGCTTAGTTTAGCCCCTACACATACCAAAGGACATAAAGAACCAGGAGAAGGTGCAGAGAATTACCAGATTGATATGCAGCCTTAATGTTTTTAGTTAGAAGAATGGGCCTGAAGAGTTGGGGCTTTACTTTATTCACTTTGGAGAAAAGTAGACTTAGACGAACTTGACTGACTGAAATTTTAAAATTAAAAGAATGCGTTCAATCTAATTACAAAATAATTTGGGATAGTTAGGGGTGATTAGACCAGAAGGTATGCCAATAAAATGTTTGAGCAAAGGGTCTGAAGCAGATTATCCAAACAATTTGGATTCACTGCAATCTTTTACAAGGGAACGTGAGTTTTTCTCAAATTGGTCAGTCATTTTGTTTTATCTCTCTCCCAGTAAAGTTGTATTGATATAATTAAGGTATGGATCCATAAGTGAACAGGGTTGCACCACAGCTGGATGGGATGGTGTTGCTGGGTCACGTGGTCTTTTCCTGTACATTGACATGCACATTCTAGCCAAAACAAAAATAATCTATTGAAAACGGAAGAAAACTGCATAAAACTCATGCAACCCCTGCGCTTATTTAAAAAAAAATGTTTTTATTCAATGCAGATAGAAAAATTAAATGATGCCATTAGATTATTTAAAAAAATGTAAATAGCTAAGAAATACAGTCTTTAGCCATTTCCATTATTGTGTCCATCTTCTCCCCACCATCCCAAAAGAATATTTGCCTGATCTTGAAAATAGATTTCTTAATTTGAGAGACAGGAAAGCAGTACCAAAAGATGACACATTGTACCAATATTTATTACAATAAATATTTATAGATCTCATTGTTTAGATATGATAATGATTAGCGTTGTTGAAAAAAATACCACATTATCAGAATGATTTTAGTTTGAATTTTTTGGAAAGCATAACTAAAACTTCTCTATCTCAGTTGCATCTGTTTTGCATTTTATTATGGCAAACTATATTTGCATATATAAACACAAGGGTTTTAAGGTTTTTCAATAGCATATTCTATCTTACATATACAGTCTATATAATTCCATTAATGGATGCAAGGAATAAATATATTGCTGTTTACAAAACATCAGTGTATTCATCAAACTCAGCTACTTTTGCAACAGTTATTAGTTAATGAATTGAGGCCTTCATTACACATCAATATCCGTTATCCTAGTTGATTAGAATAGTTGCATATAACAGTCTAGTTGTAAATGCAATCTATATTTTAAATTACAATAGAAAAACATAGGCTCACTTTAGTTTGCAGTTTTGAGGCAAAGTACAGAATTCTATGTAAATACAGAAACGTTAAGGATTAAGGCAGTACATCTTCATACTTCAAATCGGAAACTCTGACATTAGAGAAAGCATGTAAATTGTTCAAATACCAAATTTTCTATATTCATTCTATATTCCTAGATAGCATCCTCCTTTCATCCAATAACTGACAAAAACATAAGTTGCTCCACTAACTTGAATTACCTGTTTAGAGGTGTATAAAAAAAGCTCAAAATGACTCATCCATGTATTTTTCTTACAGCTATGGAAGGTACAGCAGAAATGAAGGACTAGATATGAGAATTCAGAGAGGAAAGAGTAAAAAAGGTAGAAACACCTAATCTATGTCCTATCACTCTCTAGCATAAAATTATGAAGTATACTTTGCTGCCTAAGAATTTACCTACTGTTTTAACTAGAGGACTCTCTACAACTACTTACAAGGGAAATTCATTGGCACCATAAACTGACTTGTGATCACAGAAAATTCACTGCTGAAGTATTCAGTGATTAACTATTAGCCTTTTGAAAATGACTACAGGCAGAACAAAAAACCCTACAATTTTTGGTTAATGGGTGATAAAATTATGTATGCGGGTTACAGAAAGAATCCAGCATTACTATAAGTCTATCAACACCTTCAAAAGTTAACATGAATTAATATCTGAGTAAATACTTTTGTTAGAAAAGCACCAATAATTTCACAAGTTTGTGAAACAGTAACCAAAAACCTGTATCTGCTACCCCAATTTTACATTTCTGCACTATGCAGTTTAACATTAACACAATAT
Source organism: Carcharodon carcharias (assembly GCF_017639515.1). Taxonomy (NCBI): domain Eukaryota; kingdom Metazoa; phylum Chordata; class Chondrichthyes; order Lamniformes; family Lamnidae; genus Carcharodon; species Carcharodon carcharias. The sequence goes on along the minus strand of NC_054477.1, from coordinate 77,405,808 downwards.
TGACATGGACAGAGTGTTCAAGAATTCAAAATTGCAACCTTCCTGGAATAATTTATTCGGAGAAGCCACATCTCCAGAGATCTTAAAATGTTAAATTTAATTGCAATACTTGGTATTACCTTTGTAGAGACTTAGGAAGTAAAATTCAACTTTAACAGGGTTACAAAACTGACACTAATAGATCAGCCATCCACTCTACACCATACCCAATCTGTTACCACCTGTTTTGTACCAAAGTTGAGTTTTACCCTGCCTTTGTATAACAAAGAAGTCCGACTAGTAAAACTGCTTCAATTAGGACAGAACTACACCAGGTTTATATTTCACATGGGCCAGGATTGTAGCCATTCTCAATGAGGTTGTCAATTTAAAACAGTTATATGCAGTTTTTCATGGCACAATTTTTAAAGCATTTTTTCTTTTTGCACAAAGCTTTCCCACATATATCACATTTAGCAGCCATGCTGTTAACTGATAGGACTCTTTATTCGCATAAGTCTGGGCAAACTTGTAGTAAAGGTAAAAAGAATAGTGTACTAACTCATTTATAACGGGTTTTTTTTTTACATATATAAAAAGACTCCTAGGTATACATCAGGCTGCAAAAGAAAAACATCAAATACATGTTGTAAAATTCTGCGATCAAGTAATTTTTGTTATTTGGGGATTTTGTAGGAAAGCAACTTACTCCCTTCTGCAATGTGTATATCCAAACGCATAATTCTTATTTTTTGTTCTTTTTTCTGTTGTGGAAATCATTTCTTCCCTTCTTTAATCTAGGCCTCTCCAGAAACAGGGAAATAGGGTGTTTAAAAAGGCAAGAATACATAGATCCAACTATCCTGTGTATGGCTGAAAGTCAGGTAAGGACAGAACTCCCATTTACATTCATGAGACTTTTGTGTGTTTACTGGTGATGATGCCACTACCTAATTCTGACCTCCCTCGCCAACTCCATCCTCCTGATTATTTAATTTTCCTACTTGGCTACAAAAATGCCTCAGTTGGTAGTGACCATTTTTGCCAAGTGAAAAGATTTTTCAGAAGAGGCAACAAGGTGCAAAATTCAGCACTGGTATTGAAATACTTAATTATACATACTTTATTCCTAGAACTCCATAGATTTAGTAACTATGTACAGAAAAGGATAGCAGTGCATGAAACCGAGTGTAGGGTTAGTCAGGAGTAATTCCTCAAATAAAACTGTTCTACAGAAATAGCTTGGTTTTACTATGATGTTTACATTTCTGGATTTAAATAATATTAATAATGCAACAAACTTCTATCTCAGATGCAAATGATGATATTTTAGGCAACTAATTGGACACCATCTGCCATGCGAAGGCATACTATACATCAGGATATAAGGAGCAATGCTGACAATAGAGTACAGTATAGCCTTCTAATATTTCAATTAGAGTAATATTCTATGTTTCTAGGCACTGACAACTTTGAATGCGTGCACATGGATGTTAGGGGGCGGTGTTGACAGTTGATTGTAGCCTGCCCAACATGTTGCAGTACACAAATGCATACCATGTACAGAAGGGATGGTTCCCTACAAGTTTCTGATCCCAGCTGGACAGTCCAGCATTAACCCCTCAACTTACTACCACCCCTGAGGAAGGGATAATTGTAGGCTAACTCATTCCTCAAAGTTCAAACTGCTGCAGCCATCTTAAAGTCAGGATGAAGGAAGAGTCACAAAAAGAGAAAAACACTTATTTCAAAAGTACAGTAATAGAATGTCATAAACCTATAGTGACAATCACTGACATTCATAAATCAGCCATTTTATGCGTGCCTCCAACAGCAGGTACTTAATAGTTATTGAAGAACAAGGAATATTGTATTTTGGAAGTGAAACCCAGCGCTAACCAAATTTGTTGCATTTTGTTTATATGCTATTACCTAAATACCTTTCAATTCTGCATTTTACTAAAGCAATTCCACAAAATTGCCAAATGCTACTTCCTCAACAATCACAAAGCAGCAATCTATAATATTGTAGGCAAACATCTTGAGCATCTTGTCAAACAGATCTCTTTTGATCTCTGCAAAAGATTAAGTCATGCAGCCTTTACCATGTAAGTAGTACAACTGAGGTAGAGAATGAAGAGGCTCCGAATCATATTTAGAAAATCAAACGACCAAATGAACCCAAATCACTTCCTCCCCCAGCAGCTGGACCACAACTTCCAGAAGGACCACCGTTTTCATCATCGTCAAAACGTCTCCACCATATGGGAGTTGTAGCAGGTGGTGTACTGTTAGATCTTTTTCGTGCTTCCTTTTCTTCTTCCTAGAAGCAAGTTACACCATTATCACACTCAGAATTGACTTTCTTTAGACAAATTAAACTGTTTTCACACTCTCGGGTTAATGCAACTTTTGTTCGGATAAAATACATTCCTTCAATTACTCAATACAGCAATTTTCTATTCCCAGTAGATACTAGTACCATGTGATAATAACACTCAATGTCTAGTCTCAGGAACAGCCTATATCCCCATCACTTTTAGCTTGTCTCCTTGTTCTGTCAACTGCACCAAATCTCTTACTGAAATTGCAGATACCAATGGGAACTTGCAGTAAACAGTTACAATGAATTGGGTTAGTTTTCTATTGGTTTGATTTTTTCTTAATACATAAATAATTTACCTAGTTTAACTTGCATAGGATACTATAATTAAACAGGTAATCACTGTATTCAAGTCAAGTAGTATTCATCAGTTCAATATGATTGTTAGAGTTAGAATACATGTTCTTGATTCTAGATGCACTAATAGGCAGAACACTTTCTGGGAGCTGGAGTGGCCTGTGGCTGACTCACTTAACTCCAAAAGTTAATGGTCAACTATCGGAAAAGTAATTGCAGAGATGTTCTTGGGCTGATGAAAGTACAAATGAGAAACTATGTGAAAAAAAAAGCAATTTGGCCTATTGAGCCCAAATGTTACAAAATCTACCTCAGCATAGCATCGTCTCTGGCAAAATTCTCTCTGAATCCAAACATTTAACCAAAGTTTCAAAATTTTCAATCATCACATTCTAACTGAATAATGTTATATAAAAAGCTTCTCTCATCCAAGCAGCATGGAACCCATTTGATCCATGGAGTACATAACTGTCAGTCTATAAAAAAAAGGGACAAAATCAATGCAGAAGAAAAAAGTTTTCCAAAAACTATACAGAGCCTTGGTGAGACCACATCTGGAGTAATGTGCACCGTTTTGGTCTCCTTACCTAAGAAAGGGTATACTTGCCATTGAGGGAGTGCAGCAAAGGTTCACCAGACTGATTCCTGGGATGGCAGGATTGTTTTATGAGGAGAGATTGGGCCGACTAGGCCTGCATTCATTGGAGATTAGAAGAATGAGAGAGGATCTCATTGAAACATATAAAATTCTGACAGGACTGGATGCAGGGATGATGTTTCCTCTGGCTGGGGAAGTGGGGTCTAGAAAAAAAGGGGTCACAATCTTAGATACAGGGTAGGCCACTTAGGACTGAGATGAGGAGAAACTTCTTCATTCAGAACGTGGTGAACCTGTGGAATTCTCTACCACAGAGGGCTGTGGAGGCCAAGTCACTGAATATATTTAAGAAGGAAATAGATTTCTAGACTCTAAAGGTGTCAAGGGGTATGGGGAGAGGGCGGGAGTATGGCATTAAGATAGAGGATCAAGTATGATCATACTGAACGGTGGAGCAGGCTAGAAGGGCCAAATGACCTACTCCTGCTTCTGTTTTTCTATGTTTCTAAAGCAACTTCTGACATATGAAGTCAGTCATTTTAGTCACCATTTCTTAGGAAAACTTGTAAATACTCATAGGTAATATTCCACTCTTCTCAAGCAGTGCTTACAGTTTAAAATAAAATTCATACTAAATGTGAACACAGAATAAAATATGGCATTCAGCCCATTTAGCTAGATTCTCCATTGTCATGTACAATCTAAATCATTAAGTTGTTGCAACATATTTACTTTCATTTGGAAACTAAACCACAGCACGTACAATCTTCAGCCTAGAAGCAGTTTAAATCAGCAGTTAAAGGTTATAGAGTGAATCCCAAATTATCAATTTCATAACTCTATTACTTAACCATATCTGATTGTGCTTTGCAAACTGCATTTGAATTTAGTTAACTTGGTAATCTGCAATTACATTTTTCTTTCAAAACCTTCCATCTTACTCTTAACCAAATATTTTCTAGAACCCAAGTTAATTACTTTTGTTCAAATTCCTGCATATCTGTAATGGAAAGTAGGGCGGGGGGAGAAATCAAATCTCTAGTCTTAGTAGAAACTTTCGATTTTGAATGTGTCCATAGTTCTGTTTTCGCCACCAAAGTTAACAAACCTGCTTACCTCTACATAAGCAAAACATTACAATATTTTTAATGGTTGAGTTTTATCATTATTAGCCATGGTTCAGTTGCACTCTTGCCTCTGAGTCACAAGATTCCACAATAAAGTCCCACTCCAGGGCTTGAGCACAAACATCAAGGCCGTCACCCCAGTGCAGTTCTGAGTGTGTGTACATCTTTCAGACGAGACATTAAACAGAGGCCCCACCTGTCTGCTCATGTGGATGTAAAAGATCCCATGGTACTATTTGAAATAAGAGCAGGGAATTATCCCAGTGGCCAGTCCAATTTTTATCCCTCAATTAACATCACACAAGCAGATTATCAGGTTATTATCTCTCAACGCTGTTTGTGGGAGTTTGCGGTGTGCATAATTGGCTACCGTGTTTCCTGCATTTACAACAGTGATCAAGCTCCAAAAAGTACTTCATTGCTTGTAAAGTGCTTTGAGATGTTCAGTGATCATAAAAAGCACTATATAAATGGAAGTCTTATTTTCTTTATTGTTCCTCCAATTAAAAGTTAAATCCTTGTTCTTAATGGTTTCATCACTGCATTCCACATGCTCCCACAATTAAAGTCTCTCTAAAGACGGGGTGTCCCAAGTGTCAAATGTGTACTTTATGTCACAAAATAATTACAGGTGGGGGAAGGCTATTTGGTCCATCTTCATTTGTCCTTTTTCTCACCAAGCCAAAACCTCCACACACAACCATATATTATAGTCTTGAATCTGTGTCTCTCTCTCTAGATTCTCTCCAAATTGCCTGTCAGCCCCACCATGCTCACTGCATCTGAGACCTCTCCTGCATTCTTGACCCCACAACCACCCAACTTCCCTTACTGACCCACGTGGTGAAAAAAAAACCACTGCAAAGCTAATTAATAAATTAATGAACTAAGTAGAGATGGCTGGGCAGGTGATGTGCTGTAGCTGTATGATGTGGGAGCTGGCAGATCCCATTGCGAGCTGCAGTGACCATATCTGCATAAAGTGTTGGTTGCTGGAGGAACTCCAGCTCAGAATTGATGAGCTGGAGTCTGAGCTCCAGACGCTGCGGCACATCCGGGAGGGGGAGAGTTACCTGGACGCTTTGTTTCAGGAGGCGGTCACACCCGGTAGATTAAGTACCTCAAATTCAGTCAGAGGTCAGGGTCAGCAGGGTGTGACTGCAAGTGAGGCAGGTAGAGGGAGCCTGTGTTCAGGAACAGAGGAGCCTCAGCTCTTGACCTTGTCCAACAGGTACGAGGTACTTGCTCCCTGTGTGGATGAGGAACAGGGCTGTAGGGAGATTGAGCCAGCTGACCACAGCACCGTGGCACAGGAGGCCATTTAAGAGAGGGGAGCAAAAAGACAAGTGGTACTTGTAGGGGATTCTATAATTAGGTAATTGATAGCATCCTTTGTAAACAGGATCGAGAGTCACGCATGGTATGTTGCCTGCTCGGTGCCAGAGTGAGGGACATCTCTGACCAGCTTGAAAGGATATTGGAGAGGGAGGGGGAGGATCCAGTTGTTGTGGTCCATGTCGGGACAAATAACATAGGTAAGACTAGGAAAGAGGACCTGTTTGGGGATTATCAGGAACCAGGAACTAAATTAAAGAACAGGTCCTCAAGGGTTATAATCTCCGGATTACTCCCCGAGCCACGTGCAAATTGGCATAGGGACGTGAGAATAAGGGAAGTAAACACGTGGTTAAAGGAGTGGTGTGGGAAAGAGGGGTTCCATTTCGTGGGGCACTGCCATCAGTATTGGAACAGGAGGGATCTGTACCATTGGGATGGTCTCCACCTGAACCTATCTGGGACCAATGTTCTAGCGAAAAGGTTAAATAGGGTGGTCAACAGGACTTTAAACTAGAAAGTGGGGGGGAAGGGAAGGGTAAAACTCCAAGAAGTATGACTAATGGGAAACAAAGCAGCAGGTTAGCATGTGGAGGGGGTGGATTCAACGTCATGGAAAATTATTAAAAAAATTGAAAAGAAAGGAGAGCCCAGGAGAGGCTATTAAAGTCTTCAGAACACAAAATAGAACAGAGTGTTTGGAAAGGCCTAGGAATCTAACTTCAAGAACATCACATAAAGGGACAACAATGAGAGGGGGGACAGGAAATACAGGACTGAAGTTATTGTATCGGAATGCACGCAGTATAAGAAATAAGGTAAATGAGCTTGTGGCGCAGATTGAAATTGGCAGGTGTGATGTGGTGGGCATCACGGAAACATGGCTGCAAGGGGATCAGGACTGAAAGCTAAATATCCAAGGATATACATCCTATCGAAAAGATAGGCAGGTTGGCAGAGGGGGTGGGGTTGTTTTGTTACTAAGAAATGCAATTAAATTGATAGCAAGAACCGACGTAGGGTCAGATGATGTAGAATCTGTGTGGGTAGAGTTGAGGAACCGCAAAGGTAAAAAAAACCAGAATGGGAGTTATGTACAGGCCTCTGAACCGTAGCCAAGATGTGGGGCACAAGATACACCAGGAGATAGGAAAGGCGTGTAAGAAAAGCAAGGATACAGTGATCATGGGGGATTTCAATATACAGGTAGACTGGGAAAATCAGGTTGGTAGTGGATCCCAAGAAAAGGAATTTGTGGAATGTCTACAAGTTGGCTTTTTGGAGCAGCTTGTGGTGCAGCCTGCTAGGGAACAGGCAATTCTAGATTTAGTGATGTGTAATGAGGCAAATTTGATAAGGGAGCTTAAGGCGAAGGAAACCCTAGGAGGAAGTGACCATAATATGATAGTATATACCCTGCAATTTGAGAGGAAAAAGCTGGAATCAGGTGTAATGGTATTACAGCTGAATAAAAGCAACTACAGAGGCATGAGGGAGGAGCTGGTCAGAACTGACTGGGAGATGAATCTAGCAGGAAAGACAGTGGAACAGCAATGGCAGGAGTTTCTGGGAGTAATTTGGGAGACACAGCAAAAATTCATCCCTAGGAAGAAGAAGCATAATAAAGGGAGGATGAGGCAACCATGGCTGACAAGGGAAGTCAGGTACAGCATAAAAGCTAAAGAGAAAGCATAAAATGCGGCAAACAGCAGTGGGAAGCCAGGGGATTGAGAAGCGTACAAAGACCAACAGAGGACAACTAAAAAAAAAGGAGGGAGAAGATTAAATATGAGAGTAAACTAGCCAGTAATATAAAAGAAGATTGAAAGAGTTTTTTTTAAGATATATAAAGGGTAAGAGAGAGGCAAAAGTGGACATTGGACTGCTGGAAAATAACGCTGGAGAAGTAGTAGTGGGGAACAAAGAAATGGCGGAGGAACTGAATAGGTACTTTGCGTCAGTCTTCATGGTGGAAGACACGAGTAACATCCCCAAAGTTCAAGAGAGTCGGGGGGCAGAGGTGAGTATGGTGGCCATTACCAAGGAGAAGGTGCTAGGAAAACAAAGGTTTGAAGGTGGATAAATCTCCTGGACCAGATGGATTACACCCCAGCGTTCTGAAGGAGATAGCTGAAGAGATAGTGGAAGCTTTAGTGGTGATCGTTCAGGAATCATTGGAGTCAGGGAGGGTCCCAGAGGACTGGAAAATCGCTAATGTAACCCCCCTGTTTATGAAGGGAGTGAGGCAAAAGACAGGAAATTACAGGCCGATTAACCTGGCCTCGGTGGTTGGTAAGATATTAGAGTCCATTATTAAGGATGAGATTTCAGAATACTTAGAAGTGTATGGTGAAATTGGGCAAATTCAGCATGGTTTCATCAAGGGGAGGTCATGCCTGACAAATCTGTTAGAATTCTTTGATGAGGTAACGAGCAGGTTAGATAAAGGAGAGCCAATGGATTTCCAGAAGGCCTTTGACAAGGTGCCGCACAGGAGGCTGCTCAGTAAGATAAGAGCCCATGGTGTGAGAGGCAAGGTACTAGCACGAATAGAAGATTGGCTGTCTGGCAGGAGGCAGAGAGTGGGGATAAGGGGGTCCTTCTCAGGATGATGACCGGTGACTAGTGGAGTTCCTCAAGGGTCAGTGTTGGGACCACAACTTTTCACTTTATACATTAATGATCTAGATGAAGGAACTGAGGGCATCCTGGCTAAGTTTGCAGATGATACAAAGATAGGTGGAGGGACAGGTAGTATTGAGGAGGCAGGGAGGCTGCAGAAGGATTTAGAAAGATTAGGAGAATGGGCAAAGAAGTGGCAGATGGAATACAACGTGGGGAAGTGTGAGGTCATGCACTTTGGTAGGAAGAATAGAGGCATAGACTATTTTCTAAATGAGGAGAGAATTCAGAAATTTGGAGTGCAAAGGGACTTGGGAGTCCTAGTCCAGGATTCTCTTAAGGTTAACTTGCAGGTTGAGTCGGTAGGTAGGAAGGCAAATGCAATGTTGGCATTTATTTTGAGAGGACTAGAATATAAAAGCAAGGATGTGCTGCTGAGGTTTTATAAGGCTCTGGTCAGACCACATTTAGAATATTGAGAGCAATTTTGGGCCCTGTATCTCAGGAAGGATGTGCCGGCTTGGAGAGGGTCCAGAGAGGTTCATGAGAATGATCCCAGGAATGAAAGGCTTAACATATGAGGAACATTTGAGGACTCTGGGTCTATACTCGATGGAGTTTAGAAGGATGAGGGGGGGATCTGATTGAAACTTAAAGAATATTGAAAGGCCTGGATAGAGTGGACGTGGGGAACTTGTTTCCATTAGTAGGAGAGACTAGGACCCGAGGGCACAGCCTCAGAGTAAAGGGAAGACCTTTTAGAACGAAGATGAGGAGAAACTCCTGAAGCCAGAGAGTGGTGAATCTATGGAATTCATTGCCACAGAAGGCTGTCGAGGCCAGGTCATTGAGTGCAGTTAAGACCGAGGTTCTTGATTGGTAAGGGATCCAACGTTATGGGGAGAAGGAGGGAGAATGAGATTGTGAAACTCATCAGCCATGATTGAAAGGCGGTGCAGACTCGATGGGCCGAATGGCCTAATTTCTGCTCCTATGTCTTATGGTCGCTGACATTATAAAATGGGTGAAAATATAGCGGCCAGAATCTTTGGGTTGGCGAGCAGGGGCGGGGCCTGCTCACCCACACGTAAAATGATAGGTGGCGATGTTGGGCGTGTATCCCGACGTCACCACGGGTCATTCAGGTCTTGAGTTCAGCGGGTGCACGCTGGAGTTGGCTGTGTGCCCATTGGACTGTAAAGGGCCTATTAAGGCCATTTAAATATCAATTAAATGGAGCTGCCCGTCCAACCTTTAGGTTGGTGGGCAAGTGAAGAGCCCAGGCGGCCTTCGCATTTATCATGAAACCTCATCCACGGGCAGGGTTAGGTTTCATGAAGGTTTTTAAAGTTACTAAAAAATTTTAATAAAATTCATTGACATGTCCCAGCTCATGTGACACTGTTACATGAGGGTACATGTCTTAAATTTTTTTTTCTTTATTAAAATTTTCAAAAATCAAACTAATCTTCCTGAGGCAGCTCTATGCCTCCTTCACCTACACAGCGCTTCCGGGTGTGCGTCAAGCTGGGCGGGCCTTAATTGGCCCGCCCATGTAAAATGGTGGCACGCAGCTGATCAAGGGCAGCAATCGGCTATGCGCCCACCCACACCTGTCCAACCCCTCCGATGGGGAGAAAATTCTCCCCAGCAATTCTCTAAGCATCTGCAAAAAGAGAAACAGTTAACTTTTCATGTTAGTGACCTGTCTTCAAGACTACTGATGAAAGATCATCAAACTGATTCCCTCTCCACGGATGCTGCCAGACTTGCTCAGTATTCCCAGCACTTGTTTTTATTTCAAGATCTGCAGTATCCAGCGTACTTTTCTTTTATGCCCTTTCGAAACCAGGATCCTTTACCTCCTCAAAAACACATTCAACCCCTCACTTCTCACTAACTACTGGTGTTTCGCCAACCACCCTTTCCTAAGTAAAATTGTTGAATGTTATTATTGCCAGAGATTCATGCCTACATTTCCTGCTAAGTGTTTTTTGGGGTTTGTAGGTATGAAACCCTTTTACCTAAAGTATCAAAGTTTTGAATTCTTAATTTGTAATTATAGGATCTTCAGCTTGGCCTAACAAGGTACGAACAACCAGTATTTAAGAACAAGCAGTCTTTATTGTGGATTATATATATTTAACAAAAGCAGTGAAGACAGTGTAGAAGTTCCTTACCCCTTAAGGGCCTAGGAATCTTTGAGTGCTGCCAGCATAGGTAATGCCTTCTTTTCTGAAGTGACGATACGTTGAACTATGTCACAGAAGAATTATACCATAGAAACAATGGCAAATTGTGCTAATGACGGCTTCTGAGTTTTCAACTTTTATCCCTAATTCTAGCTGTTCCTTTTTGCTTATTAGGAAATAGTCAGAATTAACCCCTTTCAATGGCTACGGGTAAGGATCATTGCATGTCACCCTATCTTCATAACTAGATTCATGTTGGCTGAGACAAATGTCCATCTCTTATCTCCTTAGGCCCCAGAGGTGTTTACGTTCCATTGTGAACAAATGACATATCCTTGTAGATAAACTGCAGTTGTACAAATGATATTACATCCTCATTAATAACAAATGATTGTAAGCAATTCATATCAACATTCTACCCTATTCCCACAGGTACTAGGTCAGTTAAGAGTAATAATTCCTAACATAATGTCAGGAAAGGAATGTATTTTTAGAATATAGGTGTTGTGTCCTGCAGATATGGTTCATAGAGTAAGGCAATAGCAAATAAAAGCAAAAAACTGCGGATGCTGGAAATCCAAAACAAAAACAAAAATACCTGGAGAAACTCAGCAGGTTTGGCAGCTTCTGTGGAGAGGAACACAGTTAATGTTTTGAGTCCGCATGACTCTTCAACAGAATGTCTGATTCAAAGGCATGATGTTTCATGTTTGAAGATAAGGTGTCATACTAAGTTCAAGCTGCTGAGTTCAAACCCTTTGCTTATTTCTTTAAAGCTATCCAGAGAGGCGCTCAAGTCAATTAAGACAAATACAACTGTTTGAACCCAGACTTCTTGGCATCTTTGAAGTTCATCAAGAACAGGTTCTTTCAAGTGGCTACCTTCCTGTTCCCAGGCTGCCTTAACTGTTAATGGTCCTCACTAGCAGAAATTCAAACTGAACTACTTAAAAGGTGGTTGAGACAAAACTCAAATATTAATTCAAGCAATACAGAACCCGCAAGAGCTTAATATCATCAAAATCTTACACTGCAAATCCCTGTTTGAATCTCTCCCACGGCACTAAGTTAGGAGAGGCAGTTAAGTTGTACAGTTGGAAGTAGGAAGCCGCCATTGGACAGACAGATGAAGTGAATGGCCAAAAACTATAGCAAATATAGGGCAAAATACTATGCTCAATGTGCGAGCACGTGCCTGACACACCTGAGTGCAAAATGACGCGCGTTGATGCAAATGATGCATCCTGTCAACGTGCAATCTCGCGATATTTTGTTCGGCGGGCGTGCACCGGAGTCGGGTGCACGCCCATCGATAATTAAAAGGCCATTAACAATCTAATTAAATTAAAATTTACACTGCCCGTCCAACCTAACAGTTGGACAAAAAAGCGAAAACGCCAAGCAGCCTTTACGTTTTTTAGGAACCCTCATCCACGAGCAGGATGAGGTTTCCTAAAGCAAATAAACATTATATAAAAATTTTATTTTTCAATTAAAAACAGAGTCACATGAGGGGACATGTTTTATTAAATTTTTATTCTCATTTTTTTGTTACACAACACTTCATTCTCTGAGGCAGCTCCGTGCCTCAGAGATTGAAGCACTCTTTCTCCCGTATGCGCAAACTGCGCGCTAGGCCCCCCCCCCCAACCCACCCACACAGGCTGCCGCTCACGATCCACGCTAGGCGGGCCTTAATTGGCCCACTCGTGTGAAATTGTGGTGTGGAGCCAATCGCCGCCACCCGACCCGCTGCCGCCTGCCCCCGACGAGCACCCCTGCCAAGTGCAAAATCCTGCCCATAGAGTTAGTCGCTTGGTGGTAGAAAACTTGGGTATTGCTAAAAAAAGAGACTTGCTGTTGAAGCTTTTAGTCTTGCACTCATCAGGACAGTTGCCAGAATACCAAACTTCAAAGGAAGTAACAGTTTACACTGCATGAGAAAAGGGTGTTGCTTGGTTGGTAAGTGGACTCTCATTGATCAAGGCATTTCCATGGAGAGTGCACAAGGGAACTATTGTCTCCCATGCATCTATTTAATTATTTTTAAAATGGCCCTTTAACCGGCAGAGGACAAGTCCCTGCGAATGAATACTTACATTTCTAGCAAGCGTAAGCAAGCCACATTGCTAGCCCGACTGTCATTCTTAAATTAGTTTAGTATAATCCTTAGCACACTTTGGATTGTTTAGCAAGTCTTGCCTAATCACAGAATCTTTGACGTCTGCAGGCAAAAGGAACATGTCCAGGCATTGTGCCTTTTTTGAAGTAAACAACAGTATGGGGGACAACAGTCCCTGGTGCATTCTGCATGGCAACACCTTGAGCATAGTCGACTTGCCAACCATTCAGCACCCTTTTCTCATGCAGTAAAAATTGTTGCTCCCTTTGAAGTTTGGCATTATTGCATCTGTCCTGATGAGTGCAAAATGAAAAGCTTTGACACAATGTTGCTTGTTTTTCCAGCAATACTCAAACATAGAGTTCAATGTCAGGAAATGTGAGGTCATTTACTTCTGACCCAGAAATATAAATTTTTTTTTCAATTTTTGAAATGGTCAAAAACTAATTACAGAGATACAAAGAGGTCTGGGAGTCCAAGTACAGTCAGAATTGAGCAATTTAATCTCTCGAACCGGTTATGTCATTCAGTAAGATAATGGCTGATCTGTATCCAAACTCCATTCACCTGCCTTGGCTCCATATATCCCCTAATACTCTTAGTAAGCTAAAATCTATCAAACTCAGGTCTAAAATTAACAATTAAGCTAATATCTACTGCTTTTTAGTGGGAGAAAGTTCCAGTTGATGAAGATGACTTTCATAATTTTACTCATGAATGGCATAGTTCTGACTTTAAGGTTATGTCCACTTGTTCTAGACAGCCCCTACCAAAGAAAATAAATTCTCACTATCTACTCTATTAATTCATTTCAAAATTCGGAAAACCTCAACCAAATCACACCTTGGCCTTGTTAACATTCCGAGTCTAATGACTCTTCAGTTCTGAAGAAGAGTCTGACGGACTCAAAACACAAATTGTTTTTCTCTCTACAGATGCTGTTAGACCTGCTCAGTTTTTCCAGCATTTTCTGTTTTTGTTTCAGATTTCCAGCATCTGCAGTATTTTGATTTTATCACACCTTAACCTTCTTTAATTCAAGGAATACAAGCTTAGTTTATGTAATCTCTCCTCAATCTTAATGCTTGGGGCCCAATAACGTTTTGGTCAATCTGCACTGCACACCTTCCAAGATCAATATATCCTTTCTGAAGTGCATTACCCAGAATTGTACACAGGACTCCATATGTGGTCAAACCAAATCATGAAAAGCTAGTAGACAAAAGTAATCAAGAAAGCTAATAAACTTTATCTGACAGGGGCTGGAAAACAAAGGGGAGGAAATAATGCTTCAGTTATAAAGAGTGCCCAGATCCCAATGCATTCCTTTTTAGGGGAAAAGCAGCTCAGAAAGCATATAATGACCTTGCAGATTCACCGGAATTATACCAGGCCTTAGAGGGTTAATTATTAGAACATGTTGCATAAGCTTGGTTTGGATTCTCATGATTATAGCAGTTTGAGGATGTTAAAATGATTCAATACAATAGCTATTGGTAAACTATTCCTTCTGGTCAGGAAACGAAGAACAAGGGGATGTAATCTTAGACAAAAATAAAAATACCTGGACAAACTCAGCAGGTCTGACAGAATCTGCGGAGAGGAACACAGTTAACGTTTCGAGTCCGTATGACTCTTCAACAGAACTAAGGAAAAATACAAAAGGGGTGAAATATAAGCTGGTTTAAGGGGGGTGGGACAGGTAGAGCTGGATAGGGGGCCAGTGATAAGTGGAGATAGCCAAAAGATGTCATAGACAAAAGGACAAAGAGGTGTTGAAGGTGGTGATATTATCTAAGGAATGTGCTAATAGGTGACATTAAGGGTAGAAAGCAGGACGACCAAGGTACAGATAGCCCTAGTGGGGGTGGGTTGGGGGGGAAAGGATCGAAATAGGCTAAAAGATAGAGATAAAACAATGGATGGAAATACATTTAAAAATAATGAAAAAGGTGGGAAAAGAAAAATCTATATAAATTATTGGAAAAAAGGGGGATCGAAAAGTGGGTGGAGATGGAGGAGAGAGTTCATGATCTAAAATTGTTGAACTCAATATTCAGTCTGGAAGGCTGTAAAAGTGCCTAGTCGGAAGATGAGGTGCTGTTCCTTCAGTTTGCGTTCAGCTTCACTGGAACAATGAACAATGCAGCAGGCCAAGGATGGACATGTGGGCATGAGAGCAGGTTGGAGTGTTGAAATGGAAAGCAACAGGGAGGTCTGGGTCATGCTTGCGGACAGACCAAAGGTGTTCTGCAAAACAGTCACCCAGTCTGCGTTTGGTCTTTCCAATGTAGAGGAAAGCGCATTGAGAGCAGCGAATGCAGTAGACTAAATTGAGGGAAGTGCAAGTGAAATGCTGCTTCACTTGAAAGGAGTGTTTGGGCCCTTGGACGGTGAGGAGAGGGGAAGTAAAGGGGCAGGTGTTGCACCTTTTGCGGTTGCATGGAAAGGTGCCATGGGAGCGGGTTGAGGTGTAGGGGGTGATGGAGGAGTGGATCAGGGTGTCCCAGAGGGAACGATCCCTGTGGAATGCCGCCAGGGGGGTTGAAGGGAAGATGTGTTTGGTGGTGGCATCATGCTGGAGTTGGCGGAATTGGCAGAGGATGATCCTTTGAACGCGGAGGCTGATGGGGTGATAAGCGAGGACAAGGGGGACCCTATCATGGTTGTGGGAGGGAGAGGAAGGTGTGAGGGCGGATGCGCAGGAGATGGGCCGGACACGGTTGAGGACCCTGTCAATCACCGTGGGTGGAAAACCTCGGTTAAGGAAGGAAGAAAGACATGTCAGAGGAACTGTTTTTGAAAGTGGCATCATCAGAACAGATGCAATGGAGGTGAAGGAACTGAGAGAATGAGATGGAGTCCTTACAGGAAGCGGGCTGTGAGGAACTGTAGCCGAGGTAGCTGTGGGAGTCGGTAGGCTTGAAATGAATATTGGTGAACAGTCAATCACCAGAAATTGAGACAGAGAGGTCAAGGGAGGGAAGGGAAGTGTCAGAGATGGACCATATGAAAATGATGGAGGGGTGGAAATTGGAAGCAAAATTAATAAATTTTTCCAGGTCCAGACGAGAGCATGAAGCAGCACCGAAGCAATCATCGATGTACTGGAGAAAGAGTTGTGGGAGGGGGCCAGAGTAAGACTGGAACAAGTAATGTTCCACATACTCCATAAAGAGATAGGCATAACTGGGGCCCATGCGGGTACCCATAGCCACACCTTTTATTTGAAGGAAGTGAGAGGAGTTTAAGGAGAAATTTTTCAGTGAGAGAACAAGTTCAGCCGGACGAAGGTGAGTAGTGGTGGATGGGGATTGTTCGGGCCTCTGTTCGAGAAAGAAGCAGAGAGCCATCAGACCATCCCGGTGGGGGATAGAGGTGTAGAAGGATTGGACATCCATGGTGAAGAGGATGCGGTTGGGGCCTGGGAACTGGAAATTGTTGATATGATGTAGGGCGTCAGAGGAATCACAGATGTAGGTGGGAGGGGAATGGACAAGGGGAGTGAGAAGTCAAGATTGCAAGAAATGAGTTCCGTGGGGCAGGAACAGGCTGACACGATCGGTCTGCCTAGACAGTCCTGTTTGTGGATTTTGGGTAGGAGGTAGAAGCGGGCCGTCCGACGTTGGGAGACTGAGGTTGGAAGCTGTGGAAGGAAGATCTCCAGAGGAGATGAGGTCAGTAACAGTCCTGGAAACAACGGCTTGATGTTCAGTGGTGGGGTCTTGGTCAAGGGGGAGGTAGGAGGAAGTGTTTGCGAGTTGACGCTCAGCTTCTGCGAGGTAGAGGTCAGTGCGCCAGACAACAACAGCACCACCCTTGTCAGCAGGTTTGATGACAATGTCAGGGTTGGACCTGAGAGAACGGAGTGCAGCAAGTTCAGAGAGACAGGTTAGAGTTGGTGAGAGGAGCAGAGAAATTGAGATGACTGATGTCACGCCGATAGTCTCAATGAAAAGATCAAGAGAAGATAAGAATCCAGAGGGAGGGGTCCAGGTGGAGGGAGAATACTGGAGGTGGGTAAAAGGATCCGTTGAACGGGGAGAGGACTCCTGCCCAAACAACTGAGCATGGAGACGAAGGCGGTGGAAGAAGAGTTCAGCATCGTGCTAAACCCAAAATTCATTGAGATGAGGGCACAAGGGTATGAAACTAAGTCCTTTCCTGAGCACTGAACATTCAGCATCGGAGAGGGGAAGGTCTAGTGGTATGGTGAACATACGGCCAGGGCTGGGATTGGAAGACGGGACAGGGACAGAGGGACAGGCAGGAGTGGAGGGTCCTGGATGGGCGTTGGTATCGATGAGTTGTTGGAGCTTGTATTCCTTTGCACCTGAAAGAAAGAGACAAAGTTTCTTGTTGAAGCATCAGATGAGACGAAGAATAAAATGAAACTGGGGGCAGGGGCAGCTTAAAAATAGGGTGCGTCTATACTGCTGGAGGGAGAGATCGAGTGTGTTCATATGGCGGCGCATGGCACTGAGTGTGGATCTCAGGATGCGACAAGAACAGCAGTCCGAGGAGCACTTTATGTCCTAGAGATACCTGTAATCCTGGTTGGGTTCGAAACATGAGGGATGAAACTTCAGTTGAAATCCACGTGGAGTAAATCAGAGACAGAGACAGTCATTGAGGAAGGAAATATGGCTGTGAAAGAGAGTTTTAGTAAACACCTTGTCAAACACCAGGAGAGAAATGGAAAGCAATGAAAGTGAACAAGGCAAAAGAGAGAGACGGAAATCCTGTCGGAGAGAAGACCAATACTTCTTCAAGGGAAGAGAAGTGGCAGTCAATTAAACACTAAGATAAAAGCAAAAAACTGCAGATGCTGGAAATCCAAAACAATAATAAAAATACCTGGAAAAACTCAGGTCTGACAGAATCTGCAGAGAGGAACACAGTTAACGTTTTGAGTCCATATGACCCTTCAACAGAACTAAGGAAAAATAGAAAAGAGGTGAAATCTAAGCTGGTTTAAGGCGCGGGGGGGGGGGGGGGGGGGGGGGGGGGGGGACACAGGTAGAGCTGGATAGAGGGCCAGTGATAGGTGGACATAGCCAAAAGATGTCATAGACAAAAGGACAAAGAGGTGTTGAAGGTGGTGATATTATCTAAGGAATGTGCTAATAGATGACATTAAGGGTAGAAAGCAGGACGACCAAGGTACAGATAGCCCTAGTGGGGGGGGGGGATTGAAATAGGCTAAAAGGTAGAGATAAAACAATGGATGGAAATACATGTTAAAATAATGGAAATAGGTGGGAAAAGAAAAATCGATATAAATTATTGGAAGGGGGGGTGGGGGGGGTGGTGGGGAATTCGGAAAGTGGTTGGGGATGGAGGAGAGAGTTCATGATCTAAAATTGTTGAACTCCATATTCAGTCCGGAAGGCTGTAAAGTGCCTAGTCGGAAGATGAGGTGCTGTTCCTCCAGTTTGCGTTCAGCTTCACTGGAACAATGCAGCAGGCCAAGGATGGACGTGTGGGCATGAGAGCAGGGTGAAGTGTTGAAATGGTAAGCGACAGGGAGGTCTGGGTCATGCTTGCAGACAGACCGAAGGTGTTCTGCAAAGCAGTCACCCAATGTGTTTGGTCTCTCCAATGTAGAGGAAACCGCATTAGGAGCAGCAAATGCAGTAGACTAAATTGAGGGAAGTGCAAGTGAAATGCTGCTTCACTTGAAAGGAGTGCTTGGGCCCTTGGATGGTGAGGAGAGGGGAAGTAAAGGGGCAGGTGTTGCAACTTCTGTGGTTGCATGGAAAAGGTGCCATGGGAGGGGGTTGAGGTGTAGGGGGTGATGGAGGAGTGGACCATGGTGTCCCGAAGAGAATGATCCCTGCGGAATGCTGCCAGGGGGTTGAAGGAAAGATGTGTTTGGTGGTGGCATCATGCTGGAGTTGGCGGAAATGGCGGAGGATGATCCTTTGAATGCGGAGGCTGATGGGGTGATAAGCGAGGACAAGGTGGACCCTATCATGGTTGTGGGAGGGAGAGGAAGGTGTGATGGTGGATGTGCGGGAGATGGGCCGGACACGGTTGAGGGCCCTGTCAACCACCATGGGTGGAAAACCTCGGTTAAGGAAGGAGGAAGATATGTCAGAGGAACTGTTTTTGAAAGTGGCATCATCAGAACAGATGCAACGAAGGCGAAGGAACTGAGAGAATGGGATGGAGTCCTTACAGGAAGCAGGGTGTGAGGAGCTGTAATCGAGGTAGCTCTGGGAATCGGTAGGCTTGTAATGAATATTGGTGGACAGTCTATCACCAGAAATTGAGACAGAGAGGTCAGGGAAGGGAAGTGTCAGAGATGGACCACGTGAAAATGATGGAGGGGTGGAAATTGGAAGCAAAATTAATAAATTTTTCCAGGTCCAGACGAGAGCATGAAGCAGCACCAATCTTAGAATTAGAGCTAGGTCACTCAGGAGCAAAATCAAGAAGCACCTTTTCCACAAAGGTTAGTAGATACTTGCTTCAATAGGCTGAGCGTGCTCGGACAATTGCTTTCAAGACAGATTTTTGTTATGCAAGGTCATCAAAAATTATACAGCAAAGGCAGGAAAATAGGGTACAGATGTAGTTCAGCTATAATTTAATTGAATGACTCAAGAAGCTGAATGGCCTGCTCCTGCTTCTAATGTTCCTATCTCCTCCATATCACCGAAATGGTTCAGATCAAAATCAATGACAATCTCAGATGCATTATCCCTTCCTCAACCTCTCTACAGCAGGTTACATAGCTAGCCAAGGAATCCTCCTCCAGTGTCTCCTATGTTGTCCAGTTCTGCCAGAGAGCCGACACCAATGGTTTCTCTTTCCTGTACCATTACCATGACAGTATCATGAGGATCCATTCTTAGTACACATCCTCATCTACATGTAGTCACTTGGCAATAGTAACTGCAGATATATGATTAACTTCCATATGTGCATGGAAGATACCCAGCTCCAAATAAAGTACGTTTCTCAATATGCCAACTGCCTCACTTGTCTAAATGGTTCTGATTATAATCTAGAATGAATTACAAATCCCTCCAGCTAAACACTGGGAAGACCAACGCCATCCTTTCCTTCCTCATCTCCATCAAAACTCCAATCTCTCCATGGGATTATCTCAAGGTGAAAGAAGCTGTTCACAAACTCAGCATCCTATTCGACCCCAGCCTGAGCTTTCATCCTCTCAGCAGTTTAGTCTCACTGGTAGCATGCTAATCAGAGTCAGATGATTAGGGATTCAAGTCCCACCCCCAAGATTTGAACACAATCTACGCTGACACTTCATGGCATTACATAGAGAATGTGCTGCTGTGTCAGAGATGCAATCTTTTGCATGAGAAGTCAAATCAAGGTCCCATCCGTTTCTTTTTAAGTGCAAGTAAAACATCCTTTTGCACTATGCAAAGAAAAGTAGAGGCACGCTTCTAATGTCCGAGCCAATACTTATCTCTCAGCACTAGATCACCCTGTCATTTATTTCATTTTTGCTTGTGGGACCTTGCTGTATGCATATTTACTGCTACATTTCCCTAAATTAGCCAGTTGGCAGCATTTCAAAAATAAAAGGTCTGTACTGGCAGTGATGCAATTTGGAAAGTCCCCAGGGTGCAGAATGTGCTTAATAAATGGAAGTTACTTAGTTTCCTAAAATATACAATTTTGCATCAGAAAGATAAAGTTTAACTTATTCAAAAACTTATTCATAAGCAACAGGGAGCAGACTTCAAATACTATTCTGATACTACATAAAGAAAACATATGAAGCCCTCCTGGATTTTAGGAGCTGTTCTAAAAAATAGATTCCTCCAGAAGTCAAAACTATAAATTACCTAGGTATTTTGGATAGTCCACTACAGCTTTTATACCAATATTGACATGAATTCTTACCAAAGCAAACTTAATGCAAAATGTTAACTGGCATTCTATCCTTGTAATGCAGCAAGTTATTTGCATTTCTTAAGATTAGAGTAAATTCACATACCTGTAAATACTGAATATTATCCTTGGAGATTGCTTCCATCAACTCTTTGCTTAATGCTGCTTCACCATGCAGTCTGACACTAGCCAAAATATGTTCACCATCTAAGCATGTATGTCTAGCTCCTCGCTGTCTGTAGAACAACACATAAGCAGTGTCTTTGGGAAAGTAATTTGTAACATTGCTGACAGATTCAAAAGATGAAAACGAAACTCTAGTATCATTGTATAAATACCACTGATCATTAGCTCTACTCTCAGCTTCCAAAGGGACTCTTGGGCCAATTCCAGCATTAGTATCGATACATTCTCTGCCATAGCAATAGTAATGTCCACTTTCTGAAGATATCCCAGAGTGCACCACGACACAACAGAGGTCATAGGTAATTGACAAGTATGTGGCAGCCTCTGCAAAATGTTTCCAGTTTCTGAGTTGGCAAACCTGTTTTTCAGCATTAATTATCTGTTCATCCTTTTCTGTGGTAATCCTAATGGGGAGTTTGAGAACCAAAGGAACTGACACATTATCTAGAATTTTTTTTCGCCTCATAGTTATGAGATCAAAGGAGAACCTTAACAAGGTCAAAATGAGGTAATGCGGACCTCCCGTTAATTCCACCACTTTTTCCGCTTCCTGTAAAGAGGTACATTTATCACAGTAATATCTGTTGTCACCAGACAGTATTTCCGGTGAAAGAAAGTAGTTTATGAGGTCAGACACTGATCTAGAACTTGCTGAGTTACATGCTTTTTCCCCGGTGGCCATTGCAAAGTCATTCTTTGGCATGGAGCTAAATGAGTAGGAACTATCATCTCTCATTATTCTAGAGTACAAAGGATCTTCCTTCCTTTCTTTTGCATGAGAGCTCAATATTTCAAATGGTACGACTCGTACTGAAGGCTCCTTAGATTTTGTTTGCTTCTGTTTAATTGGAGATTTAGAAATCTTGTGTTGTGGTTTAATATGAGTTGTCAGATTATCTGAACCAGTTATTTCCATTGAAATATTATAGTCATAAGAACTACCAGATCCTTGTAGAGCCTTACTGGGTGGTGGAAAAGCCAGGGACAGATCTGTGAAAGCTTCCTCTCGGAAAGAAACATTACGACAGCAACGACAATGGATCTTGGTCACCAGCTTTCCACCAAACATTCTTTCTATTAATGTTTTTCCTGGAACTTGGTCTTCTATATGACTTTCATTGCATGTGCATTTCAGTCGGTGGGAAATTCTTTTACCAGTTTTCTCTTCCTCATGTAGCCTTGAAAATAAAATGGAATAATTACAGCTATAAAGGGTGTAGAGGGTTTCATTACTTCAATGAATTCCCTGCTCAAGGGCCTACATCAATTTCTGGGCACACACTATTACAATCTTAGACCAAAAAAATACGTAGAATCATAAAATAGTAACAGCACAGCGGAAGGCCGTGAAGCCTATCATGTCAGTGCTGGCTCTTGCAAAAGTAACTCAGCTAGTCCAACACTGCCACCCTTTCCCCTAGTCCTGCAAAATTTTGTCTCCTAGGGTTCATATCTGATTTAGTTTGAGCCTGCCTCCACCACACTCTCAAGCAGTGTATTCCAGGTCTTCACTACTTACTGCATTAAAAAGTTTTTCCTCACATCACCGTTGGCTCTTTTTTCTTTCATCTCACATTGGTGTCCTCTGGTTCCCGAACCTTCCACCAAAGGGAACAGCTACTCTGATTGGGCCGTTCATGATTCTGAATACTTCCATCAAATCTCCTCTTAACCATCACTTTTTTTTAAGTAGAACAACCCCAACTTCTCCAATCTATGCACTTAACTGAAGTCCCTCATCCCTGGAACCATTCTTGTAAATCTTTTCAGCACTTTCTAATGTTTTCATTTCCTTCCTAAAGTGCAATGCCCAGAATTGTGCATAATACTCCAGTTATGGCTGAACCAGTATGGTGTGGTAGAAATGGGTTCCAGTTCCGGATTCTCGGGCACCAGCAATAGCACTGGGGAAAGTGGGGGCTGTACCATTGGGACAGTCTACACCTGAATCGTGCTGGGACCAGTGTTCTAATGAGCCACATAACTAAGGAAGTAGAAAGGATTTTAAACTAAATAGTGGGGGCAAGGGATCAAATTTGGGATGATGTGGCAAACCAAAGAGTAGAGACAAGGCAAGAGAGAAAGGTACTAATATGGGAAATGATAAAAAGGCCAATAGCTCAAATAGAAGTAAGTAAGTACAATCTGATAGCCATTACAGAGGCATGGCTGCAGGATGATATAGATTGGGACCTGAAAATTGAAGGGTATATTTAGGGAGGACAGGAAGCAAAGTGGAGGGGTAGCTCCACTAATTAACAATGGTATCAGCACAATAGAGAGAGATTACTTAAGTTCAGGAAACCAGGATGTAGAAGCGGTTTGGGTAGAGATGAGAAACGATAAAGACAAGTCACTCATAGGAGTGCTGTACAGGTCCCCTAATAGTACCCATACGGTAGGACGGAGTATAAAGGAAGAAATAGTGTGAACTTGTCAGAAAGATATGGTGATAAGCATGGGAGATTTTAATCTACATATAGACTGGAAAAATCAGATGGGCAAAGATAGCCTAGATGGGGGGTTCAAAGAATGTTTTCAGGATAGTTTATTAGAACAGCACACTCTAGAGCCAACCAGAGGGCAGACCATGCTAGATCTAGTATTATGCAACAAGATAAGATCAATTAATTACCTCATAGTGAAGGCACCCCTAAATGACTGCGATCATAACATGATTGAGTTTTACATTCAACTTGAGGGAGAGAAGAGTGGGTCCAAGACTAGTATTTTAAAGTTAAATAAGGGCAATTGTGAGGGTGTGAAAATGAACTGGCAAATTAGGTTAAGGGATAGATCAATAGAGATGCAGTGACAGGCATTTAAAGAGATTATTTCAGAACACACAGAACAGGTACATTCCAACTAGAAAGAAGAATTCCAGGAGGAGGACCCACTATTCGTGGTTAACAAAAAAAAAAGATAGTATCAAACTTAAAGAAAAAGCATACAATTGCATAAGGAGGATGGCAGATCAGAAAATTGGACAGAGTATAAAAAAAAGCAAAGAATAACTAAAAGATTAATGAGGGAAAAATTAGAGTAGGAAAGAAAGCTAGCTAAAATATAAAGTCAGATAGTAAGAGCTTCTACAGATATTTTAAAAAGAAAGGAGTTAACAAAGTGAATTTTGGTCATATAGAAAGTAAGTCTGGGGAATTAATAATAGAAAATAAGGAGATAGCAGATGAATTGAACAGGGTATTTTGTATCTGTCTGCACTATAGAGGATACAAGTAACATCCCAGAAATAGCTGTAAATCAGGAAATTGAAGGCAGGGAGGAACTCGGGAAAACTAGTCTCCAGGGAAGTGGTGCTGAGTAAATTTTGAGCTGTGGGCTGATAAGTCCCCGGGTCCTATTGGACATCACCCTAGGGCTTTAAAAGAAGTGGCTAGTGAGCTAGTTGATGCATTGGTTTTAATTTTCCAAAATTCCCTAGATTCGGGGAAAGCATGCGTGAGAGAGAAATGGTTATGTCCCTTGAACTGACAGCAAAATACCTGTTCAATTCATCTGCTTTCTACTTATTTTCCATTATTAATTCCCCTGATCCTGTCCATGGGAGCATTCACCACCCACACAGGCCAGGCATGCTTATCATCTGGCGTGCCAGGGATCCTGCTTACACTTTCTCCATCTCTATTCATGCAGGACAAGCTGGCACACAAGAGGGAGAGGTTACAGACTGGTGGCAGAATGCCCGAAATCAAGGTCCTCACGGACTTTGAAAACAGAGCCATCCAACTGACACGTGAGGATCTGGACCGGTCCTGTACTGACTGAGGCTGGCGGTGCTCTACCAAGTGAAGGTCCAGCAGTGAAACATCCATCAGACAACCATGCTGAAAGTGATGTGTCCTGTTTCACAGGCCACTGCCATGCACTAATTATCTCTCCTTGCTTCCACATGTACATCTGCCAAACAGCAGATGGAGTCCATGACCCAGGGCTTCTAATCAAACCCCGAAGAAACCTCTGGAGAGGAATCTGGAAGCACCCACCCTGAAGTCCCATCACAGCGCTCACCCACACCCTCCATCAGTGCAGAGACACACACCTCGGTGGGACCTAACTTTAGAATAGTCCCGGGATCACAATCTGCTGAGTATATTGCACCGTCCGATCCACAGCAGTTGGAGGCAGCAACTTCTCAGGTTTCTAGCACTCGGAGGACTGCTGGAGGCCAGAACTTTGCTGAGTCAGAGTCAGAAGACGAGCTTCTGCACTCGGTCATGTCACAGTTGCTGGACTGCAAAGACAGGCTCTGGAACATCAATCCGCTACACTGTTCAAATTGCAAGGTGCAATGGTGGAGTCTGTTCGCCTTCAGTCTGAGGTGATAGCACTGGCATGCCAATGCACCAAGGTCAACACTGGCAGAATGGCGGCTGCCACGGAGACCTTGGTCCAGGACATCGCTCCTGCACTGCTACGCAGACTGAACTCCATCATTGATGCCATAGTTGGCCTTCAGACCAAAGTAATGGTCCGGCCTCACACACCCTTGAAACATTACTGAAGCCTGCACCTTGGCGGGGGCTCATTATTGCTGCCAGAATGTAGTGGACAGGCACCACAGAGTGTTCTCATTCTCTTGGTGTGTTCTCAGCATTTTTTAAAGGAGGGGCTGGCATTCTCATTCTCAGAGGCTATGTGAAGATTTATGAAGTCTCCTCAACTGCATGTCATCATCATCCTCCTGCAGTCGAGTGACTATTAGGGCCTCCACTGCGTCTCCATGACAGAAGCATTATCACAGGGGGTATTCATACTGCCATAAGCCAGACTGGAGTCAGACGTTCACAGATGTGATGAACTATAGTGTCGCCTCACTACATGTTGTCATCATCATCCTCCACAAATCTAGCAGCTATGAGGGTCTCCTAAGCGTGCCTGCCTCGTCTAGCCAGTGAGAGGGCCTCATCGGCACCTCTGAGGACATCCTCACGCTGATCCCTATTGGCGGCGTCCACATCAGAGATGTGCAGCTCCTCCATCTCCTCTTCAGCCAGCTCATCTCCCCGTTGGAGCGCCAGATTATAAAGGGCGCAGCAGACGATGACAATGCATGTGGACTGTATTGCAGGGCTCCACCAGACCAGTCCAGGTACTGAAACCTCACCTTCAGCATCCCGATGGTCTGCTCCACCAAGTTGCGAGTTGCAGCATGAGCCTCATTATACCATTGCTCTGTTGCAGCCTGAGGTTACCATATGGGTGTCATCAATGATGGCCTCTGCGGATAGCCCTGGTCCCCGAGGAGCCATCCCTGCAGCTTCTGTGGGCCCTGGAAGACTCCAAGGATCTGTGACCCCACCACCTCCACCCCAACTCCACCTGACTGATTAGCGGCAGCTTTGCCCTTTGGACTGCTGTGCTTTTGGCTCAGGTGCTGACGTTCTCCCATGCGCTGCAAGGCTGCACTGTTAGCTTGAACCATGAAGGAGACTGGTCCAAACCAGGATGCGAACGTTGCAAAGAATTGTAAGCCCCTCCAGCAGTGACTGCTCCATGGCCAGCTTTAGCGAGGAGATTGTACAATGTGTGCAGTCATCCAACTGTTCTGCTCATGACTTTGCAGTCTATGCGGGGGAGGGGGGTGCTGTGAAAATCTTTGGAGCACTTGGTGGCACTTTGATGCCTCTGCATTGCTTGCATCGGCGGATAAGCTAGAAGCCTGACTCCAATCAAATCAATGGAGCTGCACTTGAACTCTCACATTTTCAGAGGAAATGTCACTTTATACACGTTTCCCTAATGCGTGGCCACTTTCCTTGCCCATTCTAAACCCTCGAACGCCAAATGTTTGTGCGCTACATTCAATGCCTGGGCTGCCCATGCCCCTTCCCCCTCCCCCAACAGGTCACCTCAGCAGCTGGGCTGCCCCCCAACAACCCACCGCCACAAGTCACCTCAACAGCTGGGCTGCCCTTAACCAAAACCCCGCAATGCCCCTCAAACTTGAAGTTCAACAGGTGACCCTGGCTGTGAGTACTGTGTACTCACCTCCAAGTTCCCCTCAAAGTGCAGGCCGTCAAGTGCATGCCTTTTAACATGTTGTGAAACACGTCGGCATGCTATCCCGCCGACGTGGATGGACGACAACTCTGGCAGGCAGGCCTGATAATTATATGCTGATGTATTACAATGAGGTTTCCAACATCCAACAGCAGGAAACCCAGGCCGACATCAACAGGCTGAGCAGACAACAGCAAACCGGTTTCACACCATTGTAAAACTGATCGCTCCATATTGTCTACTCACACCACCGATCATGCCTGACACCTGCAGGCATGGAAAATTCCGCTCCTAGTTTTCCAGAACAGATCTGACATTTTGTGCGGGCTTTTTAATCACAAAATATTTCTGGTGGCCTTTGGGGTGTGGTAGGGTAAGTTGCACTGATGTCGTTGGCTCTGTTTCCCCGCTGGCCCCCACTCTTTTCTTACTGTGCATATCCAACAATTTCAGGTTTTCATTTTAGCCTTCCTGCTTCTGGAATCTTCCCTATGTTTTATTCCCCCCAAAAGCTTCAGCATTCTTTGTGTAGATTTTTCCCATGTCTTTTCAACATCTTCACTGTCTTCACAGTCTTTTGTTCTTTTAAGGTCTTCCTATTGTCCATTAAGCAACAGCAGGCAATTCAATCCATTAACATCCTGCGATTAGAATATTTCACTGAACTTGACTAAAATGCTTGATTTAGTCCCGAAGGGTTATACTCAAACTGTTAAATTGTCTTTTCTTTTTTGGAATCAAACTACGTTCAAGAATAGGTTCTTTAGAAGTTGAAGTTGTATTTCCTGTCTATTGGCGATGGAACATTGAGACCCTGGTTTGAATTGCTTCTTTCAGACTCCGCTGCAGATGCTCAATGCAATTAGCTGTCCAGGTAAAAATTTCTTCCTCTTTCAGAGAAGCCAACCATCAAAAGACATTTCTCAAAGAACTAGTTAGTTAACGTCAGAAAACTACTGGTGGTTTATTATGTCACTGTTGAATCAAAGGGTATTTGGGATTACCTATACTTTCAAATTGACAAATACCACCCAGTCACCAAGACAAACCGGTCAGATTATCGGCATAAAAGTAACATCTTTGAATATTTCCTTCCAAATGAAAACATCTAAGATGCAAGGATCCCTGGATGAGCACCTTTTTGTGAGGAGAAAATACAAGGAAAACCCAGGGTTTTTCTGTGCAGTAATTATTCAATAAACTGTATCTATCAACAGTTATGCACCTCAACTCCACATACTCCTGCACCCAACACCGGCTTCTCTAGCAGGACATTTAATTCCCTGATCAAAACCTGTAACAAGTTGAAAGGACAACCATATCTGGTCTCATTCAATCCAAGTTATCCAAGCTAGGTGGCAAACCTGCTTAGAATGGACTCTTTCAATAAGGTCAAATACGATGTGAATGCTTTCTATGGTCGATAAGCAAAACTGATTTATTCCTTTAGCTAGTTCTCAGCCAAGAACAGGAGCTCCCTATTTTAATAAATAAACACCCACCTCACTTCGCTCATCACACAAGAAATTTGAAACTTGATGACACTGATGTGCTTCATCTGTCTGCTTGAATTTTTAAACTGTACTAGCTCACTGCACCTCTTACATTATTTATCTCAGAATTTCATTTTTTCCTCTCACCATCTCACTTACCTACCCACATTAACTAACACACCCCAGCGGCCCCCACCACCAACACCCCTGCAGCCACCACCACCATGCATGCGTGCACGCACCCCCACCACCACACACACACCCCCCCCCACACCCCCACAAGTGCCCCCACATCAAATCCCCACGCCCACACACACACCCCACCACACACACTTGCACGCCCATGCCCCCACCCACCCACACACCCCCACCACTCACACGCCCATGCCCCCCCTACCCACCCACACACCCCCACCACATGCACTCGCATGCCCATGCCCCCCCACCCCAACCCCCGTGCGCACGCCCCCCACCCCCCGCGCACACCAGGTAACATCAGACATGTTTTCCGCCACACAGGCCAGTAGTACACTGCAGTTTGTGTTTGTGGTAGTAGAAGCAATATCATTTCCAGTTTGTCTTTATAGTGAGCTCTGAACCTATTTTAAATTAACAGGGCATGACCTTAGCTAGATCCTGTGGTATAATCAAGATGAAGCTAGTTTATATGATTAATTCAAAATGTTAGTCAAACTCTCACAGCTTTACAGGTAAGGAGGGAAGATGAACTTTATTCCTTGGGTGAAGATGGCTTACATGAACTGTAGGAGGAGAAGGAATAGAAGGAGAATAAGGGGGAAGAGAATGGGAGCAAGTTGTGATGGTGGCAAGAAGGAGGAACAAAAGATAGATGAGAGCAAATATTTTTCTTAGCAATTTTGATGGGCCAAAGGAATGGCACATGAACAGACCTGTGAGTAAGAAACAAATGAAAAAAAATAGAAATTTGTGGTAAAGTGGATGGTGGCAGACTGGGGCTATTAGATCTGGACAGCAGTAAAAGCCATAGAGATAATGATTTCAAAGTTTGAATGGCACAATGTACATGAAAGCTCAATGGCAACAGCTGAGATCCACTGTAATGCAAGATGCTACACAGAATTTGAGCAAGGACTGACTGATTATAAAATGCCATAGGGCTTTCCAAACAACTGTATTGATTCAGCCATTTTTTCCAGATAAGGGCCAAATTGGCAGTCAAGCCAAAGTGAACAACAGCAAGGAGGTGTGCAGGTGGACTTGGGCTGTGAATGGGGGAAGGATCTGTACTGCTTTAAAAGAAGAAATGGGAGAGGAGTACTGGAGTAAAGCCAAAAAATGCAAATCATATAAAATTACTTTGAAAAAGCTATAAAAAAGGTACAATTATTTTAAAATAAAACTTATTTTGAAGTTTGCTTATCTCTAAGGTGCATAACACAGCAATCCAGAATACAAGAATAGGGCAATGGTGGAGGAAGGGAGAAGGACAAAGATGCATCTGAGAGAACTGAGAGGAACAGGGTTGGGGCCATACTATGGTCTTGTACACATTCCTAACTAGAGTGGTAAGGTTTGCCTTAGGATGTTGAGGCCTTGGTTCTGGACCTGTCATGACCAGTATCGACATTTTGGGGGCCATTGCAATACCTACAGATTATATATTTAACGAGGCCTAGAAAGAAGCTCAAAGCTAGGATTGCAGATGGGAAAAACTTTGAATAAGAAATTCCAGGTGCTGGATGAATGACAGAGTGAATGAATGAGGTGCAAGGAGTTTTTTTTTAAATATATGTATTTTAGTTAATAATTTAACTGAATAATAAAGTATCAAGCTGAAAACTGGGATTGGAATCAGCAGTGCGAACTACAGAGGAGCTTGCATTACGAGCAGAAGAGTCAAGCTCCTCTGCGCCACAACAGATAAGTCAATGACCAAATGGTTATCATGGATCAATGAGAATATATCAGATATATGCCAGGTGAAAAATTAAACAACAGAAACCTCCAATTAAATTTGCATTGCAACTCTCCAACTAACCTGTCCAACAGATATTTTAAGTATTCTGAACAGTCCTGTTGGGCTCCTGGGTTAAACCACGGAGGAGATGAAGCTTTCAAAAAGCTACTGGGGGAGATGGCTGGTCTCTACAAATGTAAAATAGAAAAGTTAGAAATTCAAAAATTATCACTCCTCAAGAAAGCCACAGAATTCAAAAGTTACATGAGCTGCTTCGGATAGCCTTCCATCTTCCTTGAAGTTTATACTACACTTGGATAAGGGTGCATCTGATAGAAAGGAGAGAAGTTTTGAGAGCTGTTCCATGTTAAGGCCTGCAATAACTGTCCTGATGCAAATAATCCTACAAGGTGAAAAATAACTATACATCAAACAATTAAAAATTAAATAAAGAAATTATTAGAAATTGGAGAAAGAATGTGGGAGAAAGAGGTAGAAGAGTAAGAACTACATCTGTGGAGAATAAACTATGATTACAGAATAAGGAAGACCATACTAAGAACAGGAAATCAAATTTTCTTCCTCTTCACCGACAAACCACATATATATGGATCACAAAAGCATGGGGTGGTGAAGAGGTAGAATATTCACCATTTGATAGAAAAAAAACTTGCATTAGGTTTCAACAAAACCAAGGCCAAAACTTCCAGGATAGATCAACCTAAACTATAAGGTTTAATTATACCATATGATTACTTTTTTTAGATCTCTTATGCTCTTTCAACATGGTTTCATGCAAGGAGCTACAGGTCAGGTGCAACACGTTTTGACTTTAGCAGTGGCCAACATTCAGTCAAATTGTAACATGCATTTAGCAAGGCATTGCTTAAAAATGATAATGATTTTAAATAATTTCTCAATTGCCAAGTAAATAGGTGACACTGACATCATTAGGTAAATTTTCCCCTTTAAATTTAGAACCTTTGAACCAAATGAATTCTGGATGTAGAAGATATTCAACACAAAAGGCAGGAATTCCCCAGCTTGTCAAAGAGCAACCAGTTCTATCTAGAGAAGCATGTTGTTCAAGAGTGATTCTGGGAAGCAGTGGGCTTTTATCTGAAACAAATCCAATCTATGATTGCAGAGGCCTGAGAACTTGCTTTCCACCGCCATTAGGAAAGCTTAATACCGATTTTTACTGGCCTGCTGCTGAATTTTCATGTTCAGCAAAGCACCCTAAAGAAAAAGATCATCAGACATGAGATACAAGGAGCAATGAGTTGTTTAGAGGAGGAGTCAGTCCTTGGGAAAACAAATGAGGAAAATCATAAAGGCAAGGGGAGGCACAGACCTGGAGAGATCTGAAAATGATCCCTTGTACCCTAAAGAAGTTGCAGCTTGTGGAGGATGGAACCAAGGAAGCCATCAGAAAAAAATCTAGGAAACTGAACACTGGATATGATAAAGTCGTGAACTGGAGTCTCAATAATGTTACAATCCCCAAAGAGATCGGTAACCTTTAAAAGAGAAATTTGAACTTTCATCCCACTCTTCAAAGAATTGGGGTTCTTATCGCAAGTAGTTCACAAGTTGCTCCCAGCTTCCAATGCACTGTTTCCCAATTACTTTCCAAACTAGGTAACCCCTAATCTCAGAACTCACTCTTTACTGTGTGAGTTACAATGTGGACTTCTTCCTCTGGCTCTAAGCTAGGCAAATCTTCCAGCCTCCTTCAAAACCTCAGAACTCTGTCTTCAATCTGAGCATGGGCTCCCACCTGTGATTTGCATGGTGAACAAGAGTCAACATTTTCTCTGCTTAAGGTACAAGCCTGGCCAGTTCTATCTCCTGCTCTCTACATCTCCCAAATGCATACATGACCAAACTGCAACTACTGTTTGTGATATTCCTGGGTTTATAGGGAAGCCTGTAACCTGATCTCAAGATGGCTTCCTCTACTCCCTTTCCCCATTGCAACAGGAAACGTTAGCTTTGTATCTAAGAATAAATAAGTGATAGACAAAAATGAAGAGAAATTGTGCTTACTGCTGTGCAGCTTTATGGTACGTAAGCAGGGATCCTTAGAACAGATACCATTTCATTATACAAACTGAATAAATCTGAGAAGAATACACACCCCTGCCTGACCCCTCTTAACAAATCTTTATTGGGAACGAACAGCAGCCATAAAAGTTAAGAATGATCTAAGCGATTTTGTGATCACTAAGATCGTTGCCATCAAGGTCAAGAGGCTCTTAACATGCACATCAGTTCTTCAGGTTTCACCTTATCAAATGCCTTACTATAATCAATAAAACAGATAGGGTGATTACTTTTGTAAAACCCGTTCATGGCAGTAATGGTGCTACAAGCATAATTGGTACAAAAGGTTCATGAAAATCTAAGGGAGGAATTTTAACTCCCAGTAGCAACTGAGTTCAGAGTAGTTGGGTGTTAAAATTTGGATTTTTATTAAAGAGTGGGAACAGCTCTAATGCGCCCATTTCTGGGTTTAACAGAGACACATTTGGACACCAGAGAGAAACCTACTTGGAGTCAGGGATTTAATAATTGCAGGAAGAAAGGTGCTTATTGGCATAATGAACAATGTTAAGGGATGTTAATGAGAAGTTTGCAAATTGTCTTTAATGTTCAACTTGGCTCAGAATTTAATTTGTATAATGCAGGGCTCAAGAAGCTGGCCAGGGAAACAAGCAGGATGCACAGGTTTTCTTAAATTCTTTTTTTCACGTGATGAGTGTGGGGCTGGCACGGCCAGCATTTGTTGCCCATCCCTAATTGCCCTCAGAAGATGATGATCCACCTCTTGAACTGCTGTAGTTCATGTGTTGTAGCTGTTTGGGACTGACCCAGTGATAGTGAAGGAATGGTGATAGTTCCAAATTAGGTGTGAGGGGCTCCCAACCATCTGTTGCCCTTGTCCTTCTAAATGATAGAGGTTGAAGGAGTCTTGGCAAGTTGCTGCGGTGCATCTTGTAGATTGTACAGACTGCTGCCACTGTGGTAAAGGGAGTGAATGTTTAAAGTGGTGGATGGGGTGACAATCAAGTGGGCTGCTTTGTCCTGGATGGTGTTGAGCTTCTTGAGTTCATTAGGGCCACACTCATCTAGGTAAGTGGACAGTAATCCATCACACTCCTAACTTGTGCCATCTAGACAGTCGACAGGATGATTCAGGTGGGTATTTAAACCTGCCATTGTCCCATCTGAATACAAGATCACTTTATTGCAGCTGGTATCTCAGTTCCCTCTGGCAAATATTTGTCAGAACATGCTTGCATGGATACAGCATTTTCCAACCTTAAGACTATCAAAGTTCAAGACAAATGGGGTGGCAATGAATTGCATAGAAATTAAAAGTTAGATAGTGCTGAAATTCACTTAAGGCCTGAGAAATGTTATGAAGAAGCACATTTAGCAAGATAAGAGTGGGGACCAGCCAGAAGACAGAGATCTTAAAGCACAGGATTTAACCCAATCAGTAAATATAAACACTTTTCTTGACTAGCTTAGGCCATTTAACTACTTCTTAAATTGCATCCAAGACCTGACACAAAGCATCTGCTGCTTTCCTCTTCAGCTTCTTGGTGAGAGCATGTTTCTTACTACAATTGCTGGAGAAAAGTATGTCCTTCCTGCTCCTGACTGCACCCAGCAACGGGACATTGAATCTATATGCTTTATGTCTGTCATTCATCTCAAACACCTCTAATTTCCATTTATGCACTCTCTTTATTCACAGCTGCAGTCACACAAAGCAGGTGTGCATCACACCTACTATACAGACTGGGGACACATCATTAATCTATATAATTGAGTTGAGAATTGCAGATTCTAATCCACTCACATGACTTCCCGCTTTTGTCTAGCACCCGGAAGCCACCCTCATAATATTGGACCTAAATGGCAGGAGGATATTTTTAAAACTATAGTAACAGATCAAAAATGCCCTCATAACTGTTCTTTCTTGGCAATAACCAAAGATGGCATTCACACTTAAAACAACCAGTTACTCAGAGAGCATTTCCCTTTATAAAGCAATTTCTAATAGTTACAGGCTATAAAACAGCATATCCTGAGGATCAAATCCTCTTACTGCCCCAACAGCAGTATCTGGTATTTTCAATGTGTATAACATTGTGAGCAGTAAGTTGACTTTTAAAAGAGAAAGCAGAAATAATGGTGGTCAATAAATTTCAACTGAGGCACTTTGCAGCCATTCTCTTCACTGATTTAGCAACTGACTGTCTATGCACCCCATATATTGACTCAGTTTGTTCCTGGAATAAATGTCATTATTCATCTCCATAAGGAAAATACAAGGAGGATTTAGGCAAGGGGCAACACATGTTAATAGTCAGTGAAGGTGCTCATGGGTTTAGAAAAAGATCTGAGTCTCTCAAAATCAATCCTGTGGTGTGACACGTAGGAAGCAAAACATGGAACCAGGAGGTATGCAATATTCCACCAGATTCATAATTGAGTCAGGATTTAAAGAAAAAAAAATAGCTACGGCCAAAATAGTATCATATGGACATTTAAAATGCAATCAGCTTAAGTGGGGCCATGAACTGAAATCATAAATGTTCCTTTCTTATTTTTTTCTCAATGGGTTATTTCTGAAACGCAAGTCATGTCAGATAAAGGTGTCAAGTCCTCTTATCTTGCATTGCTCATAAAAGATTCATGTTCCTTGAAGTTACGCTTGAGAAGGCAAAAAATGCACAATTGATAACCATCAACAGCTGGAAAGATCTTGCAAAACAAATGCTCTGAACATTGGCGATGGGTATATATGTAGACATTTGATTTCGTTAGAATACCACTTGGTACAAATAAAAACACGAAAAACTTTGGTATTGGAGTTTCACTGGTGAACAGAAAAACCCAAAAGTTCAAGGAAACAGAAGAAAATGGGAAAAAACAATCTCTGTTGTAGGAGAGTAACAACGAAATACACCCATCAATGAAAGCAAAACCGAGGAGTGCTTTATGGCTAAAGACACTGCATGAAAGAGGAAAGGTCACAAGTCAAAGCTCCTTAAGCAACACGGTTTCTGTGGTGATCCCAATTAGGGCCTATCCAAATATACGGTGAACACATGAGGAAGAAACATTTTGCTCAGCAGTCATATTAGATTAGGAAGCAGATCTAGGAAATTGTGCAAATCAGAAAGTTGAATCAATTGCCTATTTCTCAATAACAGCGGCGATTATTTCCCAATTAATGCTTTGCCTTCTACAATAAATAAAATAATGGTTGTTTATGAACAATTACAATAATCTTATCAGGAGATTTAGATCTTCACACTCAAAATGCCAGGTCATCTTTAACCCTTTGAATATATCTATTATTCGCTATAAAATCATATAATCAGACACTGTGTCCAATAATCACATTATAACCCAAGCTTCATTTCTTACAATGTTTATTTGCTTCTCTTCTTCAGACTTTCTGCCATTCCTGTAGACAACTTACACCTAGCTTTTTATTAGTCTTGCTCTGCTTCCGTTTTCCTTCCAGCTTTATGGAGACATATCTTGTATATACGTGGCACTGCCCCGGTGGCATAACTGCTGAGAGCATGGAGAGCAAGCTAGCAAACCATCTATAATGGCCTTCGTTTAGTATTTACTGCAGCACACTTGCAGAGCTATTATGTGTAATCATGTTTTGTCCATAAGAATTTTTTGTTACTTCATTTGTTCAGTTCCCCATACAAATTCATCCTGGTCATCAGCTTTAGAATATTAAGAGTACTATTAGTAAATAGTTTTCAAAGTATGAAGAACAACATATCCAAGATGTACCAAAATTTATTGCATATTAAAAACACTGTGATCCATCAGTCCCAGTACTACTCCTATAGGTGGCACCAAGAGCATGTCATGTGACAGTGACAGAGCCACCCAAGAAAAAATGGCAAACCACATAGTACAATTAATGGATAAAAAAAAACTTCTACGAATATGAAGAAAGTATTAATTAAAGATAGCATTCCAACCAGAATAAACAAGGAAATCCCAACAACAGCAAGTGGCACTCCCAACTTTATACAAAATCACAAAAAACAAAGAATATGAAGACATCAAAGAAACGAACCTAAGAGCAAAATTAATAAATAATAATCACTATCCTTGGAAAACGCAAATGAAAATGCTCCAGGAGCCAGAGAAAGAACAGCAAAGTGCTGAAGACAGATTAGCTGCAATTCAGATGGAACAACTTTCTTTAGGTGAAAAAAAAATGGTACGAGGTTTTCCCCTTCTCCCTCTTCCAAAGAATGCCACAGCTAGCAACCCACCTGCCTGTTCAAGGTGAAAACAGTTAATGAGCAAACATGTCCATCCCCGAACCCAGACTGATATAGAGTCTGGGAAAACTTGCAACCACTAATACAGTTCAAGATTTGTTGCTCACCCCCAATATCACAACCCCCAAAATCACAAAAACCTGGGACTAAAGTACCCAGCCCACTAAGGCAAACCTCCTTTGCCTCATTTTCACTCCTCCGTTCCTTCCTTCTTTCCCAGTTAACCCAGTATCTTTGCTTGATCTGAAAAGTGCCGTCACTCCTGGATACCCAAATGCAATACAACATGAGGTCAACTGGTAAAATACAATACTTGATTTTGATTCAAATGCTTAAATGTGTCCTTCTAGTAAGAGAGGAACACAAAAAAGCTGCATGATATTGAGAAATTAGCCTTTTCAAAGTCAGAATCTGTTTGCAATGGAGGAAACAATTTAAACTCCCTTGCTAATTTTCATTGAATCACCCTCTGAATAATGTAGGCCGTTAGCAACTCCCTAAACAATGTAGAACGAAAAAAAATATACAGGCAGAGAGAGGGTCAAGTGCCAACAATTTGTACATAATTCCACTACGTATCCCTCGAGGGCAAATCCAAGACAGCCGAGATTAGGTGGTCCCTACAACAATACTTAAAATTTGAACAATTCATTTGTGAAACTTGTACAATACCATTTCATAAACTGAAAAAAAATCTGTCCCACAAAATTCCCTCAAATAAACAAAAATGAGGAAGAATTTTCTCACAGCATCCAACTGATCCTTAAACTATTCCAGGATTTTCTTAACGTACATAAAAGACCATTCTTACAATGTTGCATGAAGAGCCTCATGACATCAATTCACATTTACTTTTCACTGCTTTGAACCTGTGATATCATGACTTATTTTGAAGTCATTTCCTGAATGTACATTTTCAATACATTTCATTATTTTATGTACCTCTAACTAATACTGCTTCAGTTTCAGCAGTCCCATTTTCACCCAGCATAAGTATCTAAGTATTTGGTGGAAGAAAAAGTTAGGCTATATACTAGATGGAATGTAAATCTAAATGCCTAATGGCAGTGTTAGCTATTGACTGTAAGGCATAAAAATCATTATGATGTCACAATTTGAGAGCGTATTCTAATGCATCTCAACCAAAGAAGAACATTACCAATCGTATGTCCATTTCTTTTCCCATTCGTCAGCTTCATCCTTAGGTATATTTTGTTCCCAATAAAATCAAAGTGTGCTCCCTCTCTGCACAACTTAAAACATTGTTGTTAAACAATATGAACTATGAATCCCAGTTCCTATTAGAGTTCATAACATTCTGAATACGCTATGTAGCACACAGTGCCTTTTTGATCGGGATACTACATAAACTATAGTGTTGAACTTAAAGAACAGGAGACTTTAAGTTTATGCAAAGTAAATTCCATACCTGACTATGTTCCAGAAAAGCAAACAGCCATTGAAGTTTCATCATTAATGATTGTGAATCACTCTCCTTCAGTAGCATTACAGCATGCCTGAAGCTAGAAAGGGGCACAAAAACTTTGTTTAAAAGATCAATATGAGGATGCTGATGGGACAAGATATTGGTGCATGAGCCAGATCAGCAGAGTTCCTAAACTGTCTTATTTAGAGAGTCTATATTTTTCAATAGAAATTAAAATGGAAATTAAAAATAGAATGAAAATTAACTTAAAATAGAGTCTCAGAACCAAGTAAAGCAAAATGACATCTCTGGAACTCAAAAGTTTAATTATTAGTTAGCCTGGGCTGAATTATTTTCCAGATCTGGCAAGCTGGATAACAATCCAATTCTTTGAACATTTACCTATTTTTTCAGCATTTATTTCTTTGCTGTTTTCTTGGTGTATTTATCTATTTAAGTCATCTTTGCAGCATCAATAATGGTGCTTCTTTTATTAACTGATTTGATTATGTTTTTGTTGACAAAACATTTATTAAGAACTGGCAAGTTTTAGACAATTTACAAGAAAGTTGATGAGTGAACAGCCCTATACAAAATAGAGCAATATTGCAGAATACAGCTATATTATTGTCAAGAATTGTTGCACCTGGGGCAAAATAATACATTTCATTTAAAAAAATCCCTGTGCTGCACCAACATGCAGTATGGGTTCTTAGGTTCAGGTGGGCTGGTTAGACAAGAGCCTGAAATTGATCTTTTCAATTGCAAAGTGGCATCTGACATGGTAGCAGCTAAACCGCAAAAAATGGTCAGGAGAATAGGCAACAGTTAACAATGTGAAATGTTAACATTATACAATCTGTTTTCTGGTTTCTCAAAAATATGCATTTAGGAAATGGTTGCCGAAATTTTCTCTTTCACAAGTCACACTTTTAAGTCTTCTATAGCTATTTAAAGACTTGAATTTACATAGCACAATAATCATATCTTTCTAAAAAGTCTCAATTTTCTTTACACAATGCCTTAGTAGGGCACCCATTTTCATTTAAAAATCTCTATGGAGGTCTTGGGACACAGTGGGTGGCGTTCCTGCCACTGAATCAGAAGTTCTGGGTTCAAGTCCCACCACAGCGCTTGATAGCCTTCATGGCATGGCCAAATAGACTGATTATCAACGTCTAATTCCTTCCATACACACCAATGGCAGACAGTAAGAGGTGGAGAAATTCCTGGTAAGCCATGTGATGAAAAAAGTTGGAGGCCCTACCATCACCATCCATAGCTCAAAACGACAACACACATGTAAAGTGCATGTTGCCACAGCAATCAGACTCAGGGTGATCTGTAACACACCACCAGTGTCTACATAAACTGAATATAGTGTTCAGTTATCCATACATTTTGGCTGCCGCTCCAAACCCGAGTCCATTACCTTCAGCTCCATTTTTCCCTTCCTCTCTAGATTTTTCTCTCCTTTTAATCAAGATATCCTTCTTTGCTCCCTGCAGTTACTCTGCACCCCCTAAATCCCTACTCCAATCAATTACACCTCTGCTTTCTGCTCTCCAACTGCTGTTCCAAGCTTGAATCCCACTTCAATAATCCCATAGCTACCTTCTGAGCTTCACCACGTTGTCCAAAATGCCTGTAATGCCATCTGTTGCTACCTCTATACTGAGGGTGTATCTCACCTTACCTTCTCACCCTGCTTGTCCCAACAACCACTTTCTGCTTGGACTACCAGCAAGTGAACAATTCCCACTCTTCTTCACAGGTTGTCCAGTCATGAACAAAGTCCTTGTCACCCAGTGTTATTGTGGGTTATTGCACTGACAGATACTTGGGTCATGTGTTCTTTGGCCATAAGTGAAGCTTCCCCACCTGTAGTAGATGCTTTCTACCACCATTCCTGTCAAACTGGCACATTTACAGTATGGTTCTTATGATTGGCAGGCACCAAGGAGACAACCTATGTCAGGAATGTCACTTAGCGGCTGCAGAGCACTACAGGAGGGGAAGGGGGATGCGCAGTGAACATCCAGCTGTGGTCCACATTGGTACTAATGACTTAGGTAGAAAGAGGGATGTGGTCCTGCAGTCAGGGTTTAAGGAATTAGGAAGGAAACTAGCAAGTAGGACCTCAAAAGGTAGTAATCACTGGATTGCGCTCAGTACTATGTGCAAATAAATATAGAGGATAGAGAAAATAAATCCATAACTGAAGAGTTGGTGCAGGAGAGAGGGCTTTGGATTCCTCTGACATTCAGACCAGTTCTGGAAGAGGTGGAAGGAGAGTGGGTTGCACCTGAACAAAGCAGGGAGCAAATTTCCTTGCAGGGAGATTTGCCAGTGCTATTGGTGAGAGCGTTAACCAACGTGGCATGGAAACCAACGGGTAATATTAGAGAGGAACACCAAGGTACAGAGAATTGGGAGAGACAGATAGCACTAGAGTAGGAAATGGAAAGGTGTTAGGTGGGGTTAGAGTAAGAGGGAATGTAATAAAATTTAAGTTAGGGTTACTGTGTATGTATGTGAATCTGCACAATGTGGTAAATAAAGTTGGTGAGTTGCAAGTGCTGATAGCTATGTAGGAATATGATGTTGTTACAATAATGGAGACCCAGCTCAAAGAAGGGCAACACTGGGTGTTAAACATTCTTGGGTACAATGTGTTCAGGAAACCCAGGAGGAAGGGTAGCAATATTGATTAAGGAGAACACTGCAGTGATTAAGGAAAAGATTGCAGTGCTGGAGAGAGTGGTCAAGCACAGAACCTATTTGGTTAAATCTAAGAAGCAACAGAGGTGTAGCTTGGTGTAGCCTATAGGCTACCAACTAGTGGAAAAGATGTAGAGGAACAAATTTACAAGGAAATTACACAGAGTACAAAAAATATATGGTACAATGAATAACTTTAATTAACTTTAGTTAAAGTGTAAAGTGCAAAGAGAGGAAAAAAAAGAGATGATAGAGTGAGTTCAGGAAAATTAACTACATCGGTATGTTTCTAGCTCAACTAGGAAAGAGGAATTGCTGGACCTGGCTCTTGGTGATCAGCTGGGACAAGTGGATCAATTGCCACTACAGGGACATTGATCATTGCATCAAAAGAGTTAGGAGGGCTATGGAAAAGGACAAAGAACAATCCAGAGTTGGAATAATTAATAGAGAGAGGGCTAACTTCAATAGGGTGAGAACAAATCTGGCCCAGAAAATGATGAGTCAAAAATTGGCAAAATTCCAAGTAAATAATGATCTGCCTTTAAAAAGATGGTACAGTAAACAAATCCAGTGCTCTTGGGTGATGCAAGAGATAGAATGCAAGATAAAGCAGAAAAAGGGTGCATGTGACAGATGTCAGATGGATAATACAATTGAGGATTGTGCTCAACGTATAGATCACTGCATACAAGTTGACCCGGCATAAGACAGTCCCATTTTTCTGGTCGCAAAAATGAATGTTTTTGCATTTACCAGCCATATAAATCAATCCCCCTTTTCAACTACGGCATGCTATACTTGCATTAGCAGTCAGCCTCAATTTCTTGTCCCACAAATGCACATTTTACTTACCTTGTAACTGGGCACAAGGGAACAGGCAATTTGGACTGTGTTACATAGAAAACACATGAAAATTTAAGACACACCCACACAGGGCTGACTTTGCTTGGTGAACGACAAAGAGAAAATTAGTCTTCCAACAAAAGTATGAAGCTGGTTTCAAGCCAAAATTTGTAACATTTGCCAGCTCATCAAATAACTGCACTGCAGTGAGGAAATTTGGTGTTAATGAAAAAGTGGTGGTGGGATGGAACAGGAAGGAACCTGCCCTGAAGAGGCTGCCCAAGACCAAATGATGCCACGAGAACAGGGACCAGCCACTACCCTGATCTTGAGAAGCACATATCAGAATGGGTCTTAAAAATCGTCAGAATATTTCATCATCACCAGACATGAAATGTGTATATACACACACTTAAGTGGGCCAAATCAAACGCTGAATCCAGCAAAGATTTCAGAGCAGAGCAACAACTGGTTGGTGTGACCACTTTACTGGAACGAAAACGTCTAAGACCAGAAAATGTCAGAACACCAAGATTGCTCAGAGACTACCAAAAGATCTTGAAGCCAAAATTACCCAGTTTCTAGCACTTCATTATCAGACAGCGGCAAAAACACAAGTGCCCATTATGTATCATTGGCATGGATGAAATGTCCATGAGTTTTGATATGCCCAGCAGCCAACGTGTGGAATGGAAAGGTTCAAAAACAGTTCTGGGGAAATTCACAGGGCATGAGAAGACAACATTCACAGTGATGCTAACCTACATGGCCAATGGAACAAGATCAAAGCTGATGGTAACTTTCAATTGTAAAACTATGCCAAAAATCAAACTCCATGCAGGAGTTTTAGTGCTCGTCTGTTACAACAGTTGGATTGATGGGGGATGGAGTGAAATTATGGATTGATAATGTGTGGAATAGGTGCCCCAATGACCTACGTAAAGAATGCAGCTTATTAGTGGAACATGTTCAGATCTGATATAACTGATGAGATCAAGAAGTGCCTGTTAAAAAATAACACCCATGTTGCAGTTATGCTAGGAGTCTGACAACCATAATTCGGCCTTTATGTGTCTCAACAAGCCATTCAAAGGATTATATTCAGTCCGAGTGGTGGAACAGGTGGAAGGCTGATTGAGAAAAAAATAAGACTGGAAATATGCACACTCCCCCACTTGACGTTTTGTGTGGTTTTGTCATCGATTGTTGGATGTTTAGTGTGCACACTGTCACCAAATCATACAAAAATATGGAATATCCAATTCAATGGGTGGAGAGGAAGATGAATTTCTGTGGAGGGATGATTCTGAAACCAATGGCACCATATCCGGGATCCTTACAATCATGCCATAGCTGAAGTGACTCAGAATGAATTTGATTAACTCCGAGCAACAGGCTCCAAAGAAGATGAATTTGATGATTCTAAAATGCTCTCATTGGCACTAAAGGCACCTTTGTACAATTAATTTATTCAGTAAAGTATGCCACATTAATTTATATGAATTAATGTTGTTATGTTTTGTTCACATTTGAAAATGGCAACTCCACACACCAGCAGCTCAATTTAATACTTAGCATAAAAGCCAACCCTCACTTTTGGGATGAATTTTGGAGGCTTCAAATGTCAATTTATACACTGACATCTACAGCAGGGAGGTGAAAAAACAAATAAGAGAAGCAAAGAGTAAGTAGAAGAGGAGGTTGCCAGCTAAAATAAAAGGGAATTAAAAGGTTTTCTATAGGCATATACATAGTAAAAAGGTAGTAAAAAGCACTGGGGCCAATTAAGGACCTAAAATGGGATTTACGCATGAAGGCAGAGGCATGGCTAAAGTGCTAAATGATTACTTTGCATTTGTCTTTACCAAGGAAGATGCTGCCCAAGACATGTTGAAACAGGAAGTAGTCGAGACACTTGATGGGTTACAAATTGATAGAGGTATCAGATAGGCTGGCGAGTCACCAGGACTGAATGAGCTGCATGCAACGATACGACGGAAGTAAGGGTGGAAATGGCTGAGACACTGCCCATAATCTTCCAATCTTCCTTAGATACAGAGGTGGTACCAGAGGATTGGAGAACTGCAAATGTTACATCCTTGTTCAAAAAAGGGTGCAAGAATAAGCCCAGCAACTACAGGCCAGTTGTAATTTCAGTGGTGGGAAAGCTATTAGAAAAAATAATTCAGGACAGAATTAAGAATCAATCGGGCAAATGCAGGTTAATTACAGAAAGCCAGCATGGATTTGTTAAGGGCAAATTGTGATTAGCTAGCTTGCTGGAATTTATGATGCAGTAATGAAGAGGATGGACAAGGGTAGTGTAGTTTATGTGGTGTGCCTGGACTTCCAAAGGCATTTGATAAAGTGCCACACAAAAGACTTGTGAGCAAAATTAGAACTCATGGAATAAAAGGAACATGGCAACATGGATACAAAATTGGCTGAATGACTGAAAACAGTAGTAAATGGTTGGTTTTTGGACTGGAGGGTTTATAGCGGAGTTCCCCAGGTGTCAGCGTTAGGACCCTTGCTCTTCCTAATATATATTTATAGCCTAGAACTTAGTGTACAGGGCACAATTTCAAAATGTGCAGATGGCACAAAACTTGCAAATGTTGTGAACTGCCAGGAGGATGTTAAACTTCAAAAAGACAAAGAGGGTGGAGGAATGGGCAGGCAAGGTGCAGATAAAATTTAATGCAGAAAAGTCTGATGTGATTCAATTCCATAGGAAGAACAGGGAGAGGCAATTTAAAATAATGGGTACAATTCTAACAGGGGTGCAGGA
Source organism: Carcharodon carcharias (assembly GCF_017639515.1). Lineage (NCBI taxonomy): Eukaryota > Metazoa > Chordata > Chondrichthyes > Lamniformes > Lamnidae > Carcharodon > Carcharodon carcharias. The sequence continues at coordinate 77,361,520 of NC_054477.1, read as the reverse complement.
ACAGAGGGAGCTTGGGATATACGTACACAAATCATTGAAGGTTGAGAGCACAGCTAATAAATCGTGGGATCCTGTGCTTTATAAATAGGTGCCTAGAGTACAAAAGCAAGGAAATTATGATTAAAAAAAGACTGTGCTGGAAATAAATAGCAGGTTAGGCAGAATCTGAAGTGCAAATCAGTTAACATTTCAAGTCTGTGACTTTTCATCAGGTGGGAACAAGAAATGTTCGACAGACTACAAAAAGGCAGGCATAGCTAGGATTCTTGAAGGTACCCATTTGCATTAGCAATTCAGAGAAGATTCACCCAACACATTCCTGGGATGAAGGGCTTATCCTATGAAAGGTTGAGCATGATGGTCCAATACTCATGGAGTTCAGAAGGATGAGAGATGATCCTACTGAAACATACACGATCCTGGGGGAATTTGATAGGGCTGATACTGGGAAGATGTTTCCACTTGTTGGGGAGATGAGAACTGGGGGGCACAGTTCTCCCTTTTAAAACAGAGATGAGGTGAATTTTTTTTCTCAGAGGGTCATTAATCTGTGGAATTCTCTTCCCCAGAAAGCAGTGGAGGTTGGGGTCATTGAATTTATTCAAGGCTGTGTTAGGTAGATTTTTGATAGCCAAGGGAGTCAAGGGTTTATGGGGGCAATTCAGAAAAGTCTAATTAAGACCACATCAGATCAGCCATGAGCTTAACAAATGGCACAGCAGGCTTGAAGGGCTGAAAGGACTTAGGGGCAGGAGTAAGCCAATGTTCTTATGTTCCATAGAAACACCTTTTACCTAGGAGAAATTGTTCAATGAGAGAACAAGTTCAGCCAAGTGGAGAGTGATGGTGGTTGTTGGAAACTGGTTGAACCTCCTTTCAAGGAAGGATTTTTAAAAATAACTTCATTCATGGGATATGGGTGTCGCTGCATTTATTGCCCATCCCTAATTGCCTTTGAGAAGGTGGTAGTGAGCTGCTTTCTTGAACTACTGCAGTCCATATGGCATAGCTGTTGGGGAGGGGGGTGGAGTTCCAGGATTTTGACCCAGTGATAGTGAAGGATTAGTGATGTACATTTCCAAGTCAGGATGGTGAGTGGCTTGGAGGGGAACCCGCAGATCGTGGTGTTCCCATATGTCTGCTGCCCTTGCCCTTCTAGATGGTAGCGATCATGGTGCTTTGGAAGGTGCTGTCTAAGAAGCCTTGGTGAATTCCTGAAGTGCATCTTGTAGATGGTACACACTGTTGCCACTGTGCATTGGTGGTAGAGAAAGTGAATGTTTGTGAATGGGTGCCAATCAAATGGACTGCTTTGTTCTAGATGTTGTGAAGCTTCAAGTGTTGCTGGAGCTGCACTCATCCAGGCAATTTGGATTGTATTCCATCGCTCTCCTGACTTGTGCCTTGTAGATGGTGGACAGGCTTTGGGGTGTCAAGAGGTGAGTTACTTACCACAGGATTCCTAGTCTCTGACCAGTTCTTGTAGCCACACAGTATTTATATGGCTAGTCCAATTCAGTTTCTGGTCAATGACAATCCCCAAGGTGTCGATGGTGGGCGATTCGACAATGGTAATGCCATTGAATGTCATGGGGCAATGGTTAGATTCTCTCGTTTTGGAGATGGTCATTGCTTGGCATTTGTTTAGCACAAATATTACTTGCCACTTGCCAGTCCAAGTCCGGATATTGTCCAGGTCTCGCTGCATTTGGACATGGACTGCCTCAGTTTTTGGGTTGCCGCATATGGTGCTGAACATGGTTCACTGATGATTGTACTATCAGTAAACTGACCTTATGATGGAAGAAAGGTCATTGATGAAGGAGCTGAAGATGGTTGGGCCTAGGACACTACCCTGAGGAACTCCTGCAAATGATGCCCTGGAACTGAGATGATTGACCTCCAACAACCACAACCATCTTCCTTCGTACTAGATATGACTCCACCAACAGAGAGGTAGTCACTCTCACCTCATCCCTGGAGTTCATCTCTTTTGTCCATGTTGGAATCAAGACTGTAATGAGCTCAAGAACTGAGTGACCCTAGCAGAACCTAAACTGAGATTCAGTGAGCAGGTTATTGCTCAGTGTCATGTGATAGAACTGTCGACGACACCTTCCATCACTGCTGATGATTAAGTAGACTGTTAGGGCAGTGGCTGGCCAGGTTTGATTTGTCCTGCTTTTTGTGTACAGGGCATACCTGGGCAATTTTATATATTGTCGGATAAATGCCACTGTTGTAGCTGTATTGGAACAGCTTGGCTAGAGGCTCGGCAAGTTCTGGAGCACAAGTTTTCAGTGCTATTGTCAGATTGTCAGGGGCCATAGCGTTTGCAATGTCCACTGCCTTCAGCCATTTCTTGATATTACGTGGAGTGCATCGCATTGGCTGAAGATTGGCAGATGCGATGCTGGGACTTCCGGAAGAGGCAGAAATGGATCATGCACTCAGCACTTCTGGCTGAAGATTGTTGCAAATGCATCAGCCTTATCATTTGCACTGATGTGCTGGGCTCCCCCATCATTGAGGATAGGGATATTTGTGGAGTCTCTTCCTCCAGTGAGTTGTTTAATTGTCCATCAACATTCACAACTGGATGTGACAGGACTACAGAGATTATACCTGATCCATTGGTTGTGGAATAGCTTAGCTCTGTCTATCACATGCTGCTAGGCATGCAAGTAGTCCTGTTTGTAGCTTCACCAGGTTGGCACCTCATTTTTAGGTATGCTTGGTGTTGCTCCTAGCATGCCCTCCTGCACATACAACCAGATCCATGACTTGGCGTTAATGGTAGAGTGGGGATATGCCAGGCCGTGAGATTAGAGATTGTGATTGAGTACAATTCTGCTGCTGCTGATGGCCCACAGCACCTCATGGTTGCCCAGTCTTGAGTTGCTAGATCTATTCCAAATCTATTCCATTTGCACGGTAGCAGTGCCACACAACATGATGAAAGGTTATCCTCAATGTGAAGATGGGACTTTGCCTCCACACCGACTGTGCTGTGGTTACTCCTACTAATACTTTCATGACAGGTGCATCTATGACAGGCAGGTTGGTGAAGATGAGGTGAAATAGGTTTTTCCCCTCACCAGCTGCAGCAAACCCATTATAGCAGCTATGTCCTTTAGGTCTCAGCCAGCTCGGTCTGTAGTGGCGCTATCAAGCCGCTCCTGGTGATGGACATTGAAGTCCCCCACCCAGAATACATTCTGCACCCTTGCCACCCTTGACACTTCCTCCAAGTGGCGTTCAACAGTGGAAAGCCCTCAGTCCATCCTGGTAAGGGATGGAGGTGCAAAGAGATTGGACATCCATGGTAAAGAGAAGACGGTTAGGGGCAAGAAATTGGAAGTTATGATAAACTTGTATAAAGCACTGGTTCAGCCTCAACTGGAGCATTAGATCCAGTTCTGCACAGCACACTTTAGGAAAGATATGAAGGCATGAGAGAGGGTGCAGAAAAGATTCACAAGAACGGTTCCAGGGATGAGGAACTGCAGGTATGTGGCGAGATTGAAAAAAAAACTGGGATCATCCTCCTTGGAAGAGGGAAGATCGAGAGGTGATTTGATAGATGAGAATCAGAGGGCATTGATTCAAGCTGATTAGCAAAAAAATCAACAGCGACATGAGGATGCACTTTAATGTGATTAGGATCTAAAACTCATAGCCCAAAAGAGTTGGATCATTATCTGAAGAGGAAAAATTGCAGGGTTAGAGGAAAAAGGCAGGGAAGTGGTAAACTGTTCCTGCAGAGAGCCAGTACAGACATGATGAGCCAAATGGCTTCCTTCTGTGCTATAACCATTTATCACCAAAATCACACCTTGATTGCTCCCCCGGCACCTTCACATTCTTCAAACTCCTCCCCTTGGCCCACTGCTCTCCCTTTTCTTTTAAAATCTTAATTCTTATAGTCATCCAAGCCCCACCCAAAGATATCCTCCTGCCTCTTCTCCTTTATCCAATACGCTGAATGACATCTCATCTTCAGTGTTTTCAATTTCCATCTCAACTCACCTTGCCCTCTCTCCTGATTTCATCACCCTCCTTTAACCTCTCCCGCCTGGAAATTCACACCATCCTAGTCTTAAACCTAAATTATTTTCTCTCATTGCCCCTCATGTCCTCCCCGAGACCCACCTCCTGCTCTCTTAACCCCATTCCCAATAAACTGCTGACTATTTAACTTTCCTTTCTGCCTTCGATACTTGCTGACGTTATAAATAATTCTCTCTCTCTTTTAAAACCATCACCATAAATCCATTTCTCAAAACCCCACCCCAAATCTCCGTCCTTACAAACTATTTCCAATCTTCCCATCCTCTTGGAAATTTGTGCACATGTTGGCACCTCTCTAGTCTTTGTTCATCTTCCTTGCAACAATGTTTGAATCTCTCCAAACAGGATTCTACCCCTGCCACAACAGTGACGTAGCCCTACCAAAGTCACAAATGATTTGTAACTGATCATGATGTACAATCTTCCCTCCTACTCTGACCAGTTATCTCAGACCATTCTGCTGCAATGCCTCTTTTGTCCAGCTTTGTTCCACCCTATCCAATCATAGCCAAAGTAATGACTTCTCTTCTCACCCATTCTTTATGGAATGCTCCAAAATTGTTTTTGCCCATTCACTTCCTCACCAACATGCTACCACTTGGCATCACCAAAGGTTCTACAAATACAATCATGACACATAACTAAGCCTACATTTCAAAATACTGGTCAGTATCCAGTCTTGGATGCACTAGTTGCTCCAGTTTAATATCAGAAAGACCAAAATCATAGTCTTCAGTCCCCACCACAAACTCTAGATCCTCACCACTTGTTCCTTCCCCCTCTGTGGTCACTGTTTCAGGATAAAGCAGCCAATCATTTGCAAGCTTGAAGTTCCATCATCCATTTCCAGCCTTGCCTAAGTCCAACTGAGTCCAAAAGTACACAAAGAGACTTGCAGCTGTATTCAATCCAGACAAAAAGAAGCTCAAGTCCCAAAGCTAGCTGTAACTAAAACTCACTAACCACCACTGCCGGCACACTTCGTAGTGTTTTTCTGAACCATTTGGTAGATGTTGCCTAGCTGTAGTAGAAAAGGATCCAGAAAATGATCTGCCTCACTGAAAACATATATCCCTTTGATTAACAGTAATTCTGCAACTGGATAGATTTGAAGTGTAGTTCATGCCCCAGATCATTTCACCTTCCAAGCTGAAGGTGTTGAAAGGCAATGAGTGGCTACTGAGGAACCTATTGAAGGACAGGAAGTTTAAAAAACCCATATCGCCTAAGATTCAAATTTCTCATACAAATCCCATAATATATGAAAGTTATATAGCAAAACAATATAAATGGTCATCAATAGAAATAACATTCACAGTTAGAGATTACTAGTACTTTAGATGCTTCAGATACCTACTCAGAAGCCATGAAAAGGGCCTGGATGACACTGTTCATGTAGCAGGTATTGCCTAGGTTGGCCAGTCCTACCCTTCCTGTATCTGATTTGGTAGCAATTCTTGGACATAAAGATGCTAATGCATTCTTCTGTGATGTCCAGGCATTTTGACTGAGCAGATGTTTTATTTTCTCCTCATTTGGAATCGGAAAATCCTAAAACATAAGCATAAATTTTATCTGATAAAACTAAAACCAAGGGTGCATAAGATTTTATCATAATTTTATCCAAGTCATTTTTTTGTACAGAATAGTATTTTACCTTCAGTGCAAGTACATATTTTCTACACCTATCTGGTAATTGGGCAAAGCAAATCTCATTGAAACCAGTACTATAAATAACGCTAGCTTACTCCAGAGACAGGGTCAAGCCTCCTTGTTTGAATTCACAAAAGGGGACTGATTTTTTTTTTTTAAGGACAGTTTATTGTTTAGCTGAAATTTTGTCCAGTAATACCAGATGAGATAGGAGTAAAATTAGATGAATGCTGAACATTTTTTACTTGCAATATTCAATACTGGAATTGAGGAGAAAAAGAAGAGGGCGTGTATCTGAAAAGGTAAGAATGAAAAACAGGTAGAAAGCACATAAAAGAACAGAAAGACAACACATGCAGAAGAAAGTGACAGAGTCAAAACCACTGTAATAGCACAGTATTGCACACATACTGAACTGCCCTGTACTTAGCCAGGAGGGTTTTTTTTCAGCTGGCCGAACTGCCTTTATTTCTAAATAATTAATTGATATGCCTGACGGAGTACTGTACTGTTGACTTACCCTGAACCCAGTTCTTCTGCACACAGATACCCCATCCTGTGAGGGACATGGCTCTCGACTCCACCAACTGTTGGTAGGACTATTTGGGAAGATGGTGGCGGTTACGCTGTACTGTACTGTTTTCTGTGACCATTATGGAAGATCTAGCTCCAAGGCCCAATCAATATTTACTTCTTGAAAAAGGTGCCACCAACGTAACAGCAGAACACCACAGCGTTCAGTGCTGGAGCTTCAACTATTTACAACCTATAATGATGACTTGGATGGTGGATTAAGTGCAACGTAGCCAAATTTGCTGACAATACAAAAGGTAGGAAAGCAGGTTTTGAGGGAGGATACCAAGAGTCTGCAAAAAGACCTGGAAAGGTTAAGTGAGTGGGCTAAAATTTGATAGAGTATAACGTGGGACAATATGGTATTGTCCACTTTGCTGGGAAGAATAGAAAAACAGAACATTACTTAAATGGAAAAGAACTACACACTGCTGCTGTACAGAGGAATCTGAGTGCCCACAAATTGCAAAAAGTTAGCGTACAGACACAAGTAATTAGGAAGGCAAATGGAATGGTGGCCTTTATTGCAAGGGGAATGGAATAAAGTAGGGAAGTCTTGCTACAACTCTAGAGGGCATTGGTGAGACTGTACCTAAAGTGTTGTGTACAGTTTTGTTCTCCTTAGTTAAGATGGGATATATGTTTGTTGGAAGCAGCTCGGAGAAGGTTCACTAGGTTGATTCTTGAGATGAAGAGGTTGTCTTATGAGGAAAGACTGAACAGGTGGGCCTGTACACACTGGAGTTTAGAAGAATGAGAGGTAAGCTTATTGAAACATAGAAGATTCTGAGGGGTCCTGACAGAGTAGATACTGAGATGATGTCTCCCCTTGTGGGGAAATCTAGATCTAGCAGGCAGAGTTTAAAGATGGGTCGCCCATTTAATTTCTTCTCTGAGTGATATTAAGCCTTAGGAATTCTCTACCCCTGGGTCGGTGATTTTTTTTTTTCATTCATGAGGGTAAAAAAGGATGTGCTAGACAAATTTTTAATAGACAGTCAAGGGTTATTGGGGGGGCGGGGGTTTCAGGCAGGAGAGTGAAGTTAAAGCCACAATCAGATCAGCTATGATCCTACTGAGTGGCAGAGCAGGCTTGAGGGGCCAAGTGGCCTACACCTGCTCCTACTTCATATGATCTTATGAAATTAACCAATGTGTTAAAAGTCTGATGGAAGTCTGAACTATTTACTGTTTCTTGCTCTTCAGAAATGCTGCCTGACCCGATTTCCAGCATTGTGCTTTTTTTAAAAAAGTATTGTACTGGGCAATATTTTTTTTTTCCACAGGATGTGGGCATCACTGACTAGGCCAGTATTTATTGCCCATCCCTAACTGCCCTTGAGAAGAGTAGTAGTGAGCCACCATGAATTACTGCAGTCCATGTGCTGTAGGTACACCCAAAGTGCTGTTAGGGAGTTCCAGAATTTTGACTCAATGACAGTGAGGATTGGAGATATAGTTCCAAGTCAGGATGTTGGGTGGCTTTGAGGGGAACTTGAAGGTGGTCATGTTCCCATGCATCTGCTACCCTTGTCCTTCTAGGTGGCAGAAGCCACCGGTTTGAGAAGTGCTGTCAAAGGTGAGTTGCTACAGTGCATCTTGTAGATGGTACATACTACAGCCACTGTGCATCGGTGGTGGGAGGGAGTGAATGTTTAAGGTGGTCGATGGCGTATCAATCAAATAGACTGCTTTGTGGTAGATGGTGTCAAGCTTCAAGTGCTGTTGAAGCTGCACTCAGCCAGGCAAATGGATAGTATTACAGTATAGTATATAGACAGTATAGATTGTGAACAGGCTTTGGGGAGGCAGGAGCTGAGTTACTCTTCACAGCCCAGCCTCTGACCTGTTCTTGCTGCCGCAGTATTTATATGACTGGTCCAGTCAGTTTCTGGTCAACATTAACCTCTAAGATGTTGTTAGTGGGGGATTCAACATTGGTAATGCCTTTGAATATCACAGGAAGATGGTTAGATTTTCTCTTGTTGGAGCTTCTGCCATCAGGCCTTGATCTTCTGCAGAGATCAGCTAGTTTTCCCTCTTCCTAAGAAGAGGAAATTGGATTTCCAAGAACTGTAAACTAATACCTCCTACTGGGTTAGACAACAAATGGAACTTCCCATAATTAATTAACTAATCCCAGTCCTTGGACTCTCTAGTATTGTGATGGTAGACCTTAGACAGAGGAATCTGATGGGCTATTCATCAAGATACAGCTAGAAAGTATGGTATGTGCACAAGCATAATACTGGTTACTGTAAAGAAAACTTAAAGCCTTAAATAAATACACAACTAAAATATTTCATTGTACTAAATATTTTATTTAAATAGTACTTCTGATGAAAGGTCACAGATCAAAAACATTAAATCAGTTTCACTCTCCACAGATGCTGCCAGACCCGCGGAGCATTTCCAAGATTTTCTAATATTTGTTTGATTTCCAGCACCTGTAGTATTTTGCTTTGTGTTGCAGTATATTTACTTAATGTGCTTAAAGTACCCACTTTACAATGCTATTCAACATTTACCTTTAGTACCTCTATGACAGGTTCGTATAGGTCAGGAAAGCCTGAAAATCGGAAGATCATGCAGTGCACCAATTCAGACAACTGTTGAAGACAGCTTGTGCCAGAGTTAGATTCCTCTTTAGACAGTGACACGACTAATTTGGGAATATCAGAGACAAGCTGTGGAGCAATAGGATATGAATAACTGTAAGAAAGACTAAGCCATAAATAAATAAATACACTACAATAATCATTAAGTATTTTCATAACTTAATTTAGCACTCCATTTGGTTCTACAACTCATTTCAGCAAGAACTATAACATCTACAAAATGCTTATACTCATGATACAACTCAGCTCCAACTAAGAGCTTTCATAATTCCAGCTGATAAATAAATTGCACGAATAAATAAAAATGAAATGATGTGGCCAAATTTTATGAAAGCACTCTTCTGCATTTTAACAGAAAATTATAAGCACACTTCCCAAAATTTTCCATCCATTAAAATTAACAGTTGCAGATTTATGGCAAGTGTACTTAACGATTTCTAAATATGCAAAGTAAGGTGAATGGGTAGTTGTGGGGCCACATCTAGAATCTGCTAATATCAGCTTCCAGACAGGCAAGACTCAGCTTGCAATCATATAATTAACCCATATGTGTTAGCTTGACAAGCAGTGCTTGCAGAGAGTATTTGAAATACACAGCACTGATGAGCCCAGACCGAATACACAAAATGTTCGAGAGTATCTATGATACCACTTTGTCAGCTTAGGACTTGAAGGCAGGGGAGGACATAAGGCAGGACTCAAGCAAGGTCTTTTTACTCACAAACAGAGCCTATATAAACAGCACAGTACAGAAAACTGACTATAGTTTACATAAAAAGAGCCTCCACAAATTCAGCAAATAGAACTCATGACCAAAACTCCAGCTACATCTTCTGATAAAAACAGGGTAATTTTTCCAGTAAAATGCAGTAATTGGAGACAAGTTAACCAATTCTAGTTGATTATTTCTTCAGCAAAGTGTAGGAGCAGAAACTGGTTATATACAAATCACTTGCATAAAAATCAAACCTAGTTACTTACAACAGTGCAATCTTGCAGAGTGATAGATGGGGAACTACCCAATCAGTTCAGGAATAGTGGTATCACTGTATATTGCTAAAATGTTCCTGCTTTCCCAGGGTAAGCCCTACATTTATGTTCTCTTCTAGTTAAAGCAAGGCAGTTGAAACTGATCTTCTTGGTGAGTTAGCAAATGTGGTGTCCATTAAGGGCCAACCTATAGCTGCTCACGGAGGAACAATCCAAGCCACACTCACCACCCAGTTATACATTTTCTTAAAATTTGCAAACATGTTGAACAACTCCAATAAGTCAAATTTTGCGGTGGAAAAAAAGGGGGAAGGGAATGTTGATAATTCTGAACATCACTTGAGCGTTGTTGGAGCTGCACTCCATAGCTGCATGCCACTGTGGTTCAGGGGTGGAAGTGGTGCTGTCAAAGGAGCCTTGATGAGTTTCTGCAGCACATCTTATAGAAGGTACACACTGCTGTCACTATGCTTCAGGGTGGGAGTGAATAAATGTTTTCAAGTGGGCTACTTTGTCCTGGATAGTGTTGAGCTTCTTGAGTTTTGTTGGAGCTGCACTCATCCAGGCATGTGGGGAATATTCCATCGCACTCCTGACTTGTGCCTTGTCAGTGGCCAGGCTTTGGCGAGTTACTCATTGCAGACTTCCCAGTCTTTAGCCTGTTTTGGCAGCCACAGTATTTACATGGCTCGTCCAGTTCAGTTTCTGGTTAATGGTAATCCCCCAGGATGTTGATGGGGGAATTCAGCAATGGTAATGCCACTGAACAGAGGACATGGGAGCAGGAGTATCCATTTCAGCCCTTCAAGCCTTCTCTGCCATTTAATAAGATATGGTTGAAGTGGTTGTGGTCTCAACTCCAGTTTGCCATCTGCCTGCCGTGACCCTTGACTCCCTTGGCTATCAAACATCTGTCTAACTGCCTTGAATACATTCAAAGACCCATCCTCCACTGCTTTCTGGGGAAGAGAATTCCACATACTAACCACACAAAAAAATTCTTCATATCATCGTTTTAAGCAGTAGACTATTCTTATTCTTAAACTGTGTCCTCTGACTCTTGTCTCCCCGAAAAGTGGAAACTCCCTCCCTGTACCCATCCTATCAAGTCCCCTCAGAATCTATATATTTCAATAAGATCACTTCACATTCTTCTAAACTCCAATTGGATGTAAGCCTAATCTGTTCAACCTTTCTTCGTAAGATAAGCCCCTCATCCCAGTGATGAGTCGAGTAAACCTTCTAATTGCTTCTAATGCAATTATATATTTTTTTCAATTAAGGAGACCAAAACTGTACAGTGTCTCAGATGCGGTCTCATCAATGCCCTGATCAACTGCAGTTAACTTCCGTACCTTTATATTCCATTCCGCTTGCAATAAATGCTATACCCCTAGGTTCTAACTTTGAGATTCACATACCAGCATACCCAGATCTGATGTGCCACCAAGTTCTGCGATCTCAGTTCTTCATCCAAATCATAGATGTAGATTGTAAATAAAGTGGAGATGGTTAGATTTTCTCTTTTTGGGGAAGGTCATTGTCTGGCACTTGCCTGCTGAATGTTATTTGCCACTTATTAACCCAAGCCTGAATGTTGTCCAGGTCTTGTCATAGAGACATAGAGGTTTACAGCACAGAAAAAGGCCCTTCGGCCCATCGAGTCTGCGCCGGTCAAACAAGTACCTAATTATTCTAATCCCATTTTCCAGCACTAGGATCATAGCCTCGTATGCCATGGCATCGCACGTGCATATCCAAATGTTGCTTAAATGTTATGAGGGTTTCTGCCGCTACTACCCTTTCAAGCAGGGTGAAAAAATTCTTCCTCACATCCCTCTAAACCTCCTACCCCTTACCTTAAATCAATGCCCACTCATTATTGATCCCTCCACCAAGGGGAAAAGTTCCTTCCTGTCTACCCTATCTATGCCTCTCAATTTTATACACCCCAATCATGTCCCCTCTCAATCTCCTCTGCTCCAGGGAAAATAACCCCAGTCTATCCAATCTCTCCTCACAACTAAAACTCTCCAGCCCAGGCAACACCCTGGTAAATCTCCTCTGCACTCTCTCTAGTGCAATCACATCCTTCCTATACTGCGGATTCCAGAACTGCATGCAATACTCTAGCTGTGGCCTAACCGGCATTTTATACAGTTCCAGCATAACTTCCTTGCTCTAATATTCTATGCCTCGGCTAATAAAGGCAAGTACCCCATATGCCTTAACCACCTCATCTACCTGTCCCACTATCTTAAGGGCCGGTGGACATGCACACCAAGGTCCCTCTGATCATCGGTACTTCCCAGAGTCCTACCATTCATCATGTATTCCTATGCCTTGTTTGTCCTGCCCAAGTGCACCACTTCACATTTATCCAGAATACATTCCATTTGCCACTAATCTAAGGCTAACCTCCTCAATATTTACTACCCCACCAATTTTCTTATCATCCGCAAACTTACTGATCAATCCTCTTACATTCAAGTCTAAATTGTTTATGTATGCCACAAACAGCAAGGGACCCAACACCAATCCTTACGGAACCCCACTGGACACAGACATCCAGTCACAAAAACACCCCTCAACCATCACCCTCTACTTCCTGCCACTCAGCCAATTCTGGGTCCAATTTGCCAAATTGCCTTGGATCCCTTGGGCTCTTACCTTCATTATCTGGCTCCCATGCAGGACCTTATCAAAAGCCTTGCTGAAGTCCAAGTAGACTACATCAAATGCATTGCCCTCATCAACACACGTGGTCACTTCTTCAAAAAATTCAATCAAATTGGTCAGACATGACCTCCTCTTAACAAAACCACACTGACTGTCCTTAATTAATCCCTGCCTCTCCAAGTGTAGATTTAATTCTGACCCTCAGAATTGCTTTCAATACTTTCCCCACCACTGAGGTTAGACTGACTGGCCTGTAGTTCCCTGGTTTATCCCTTCCTCCCTTTTTGAATAACAGTACCACATTGGCTGTCCCCCAGTCCTCTGGCACCTCTCCTGTGGCCAGAGAGGTATTGAAAATTATTGCCAGCGCCCCTGCTATCTCCTCCCTTGCATCACTCAACAGCCTGGGATACATTTCATCCAGGCATGGAGATTCATCTACTTTTAAGCCTGCCAGACCACTTAGAACCTCCTCCCATTCTATGCTAATTTCTTTAATTATATCACAGTCCTTCTGCCTGATTTCCATACCCATATTGCCCCTCTCACTTGTGAACACTCACACAAAGTATTCATTTAGAACCCTACCTACGTCTTCCAGCTCCACACACAAATTACCACTATGGTCCTTAATGGGCCCTACTCTTTCTCTAGTTATCCTCTTACTCTTAGTGTGCTTGCAAAATAACTTTGCATTTTCCTTTATTTCACCTGCCAACGTTTTATCATGCCCACTTTTTGCTCTCCTAATTTCCTTTTTAAGTTCCCCCCTACACATTCTATACTCCTCCAGGACTTCTGCAGTTTTGAGCCCTCAGCATCTGCCAAAAGCCTCCCTTTTTCTCTTTATCCAATCCTGTACATCCCTCGACATCCAGGGTTCCCTGGATTTGGTTCCACCCTTTTGTCTTTACTTGACTATGTTGGCCCTGTACTCTTCCTATTTCCTTCTCAAATGAGTCCCACTGGTCTGATGCAGATTTACCTAAAAGTAGCTGCTCCCAGTCCACTCTGGCCAAATCATATCTGATCTTATTAAAAATCGGCCTTCCCCCAGTTCAGAACTCTGATTTCTAGCCCATCCTTGTCCTTTTCCATAACAACTTTGAATCTAACGGAGTTATGATCACTATCTGCAAAATGTTCCCCACTGATACCTCTACCACTTGCCCGGCTTCATTCCCTAAAATTAAGTCCAGGACCGCCCCCTCTCTTGTAGGGCCTTCTATGTACTGGCTTAAAAAGCTCTCCCGAATGCATTTTAAGAATTCCGCTCCCTCTAAACTTATCACACTATGACTAACCCAGTTAATGTTGGGGAAGTTGAAATCCCCCACTATTACTACACTATTATTTTTACACTTTCCTGAAATTTGCCTACATATCTGCTCTTTTATTTCTCTCTGACAATTTGGGGGCCTATAGTACACTCCTAGTAAAGTGATTGCTCCTTTTTTGTTTTTCAGTTCTACCCATATGGCTTCATTTGAGGAGCCTTCTAAGATGTCATCCCTCCTTACTGCTGTAATTGATTCCTTGATCAATACTGTGATACCCCCTCCTCTGTCTCGCCTGAAGCCCCTATATCCTGGAATATTGAGCTGCCAATCCTGCCCCTCTCTCAACCATATCTCTGTGACAGCAATGACATCATACTTCCATGTGTTACTTTGTGCCCTCAACTCATCTTATTCGTCAGACTCCTTGCATTAAAATAAGTGCCATCCAACCTTGCCAAAGTCCCTTGTGCCTTAACTGGCCTATAATTTCTATGACTTCCAGATTCACTTGCTCTCTCTTCTAATTTTCACTGTGCATTTCGCCCTGCTGAACCTCCTCTCAGCATCCCACCCCCCGCCAAGTTAGTTTAACCCTCCCTAACAGCACTAGCAAACCTCCCCACAAGGATGTTGTCTCATTCTGGTTCAGATGCAACCTGTCCACCTTGTACAGGTCCCACTTATCCAGAAACAGTCCCAATGTCCGAGAAATCTAAAGCCCTCCCTCCTGCACCATCTCTCCAGCTATGTATTCATCTGGACTAACCTCCTATTTCTATACTCACTAGCACGTGGCACCGGAAGTAATCCAGAGATTACTACCTTTGAGGTCCTGTTTTTTAATCTGTTCCCTAGCTCCCTAAATTCTGCTTGCAGGACCTCATCTCTCTTTCTACCTATGTTGTTGGTACCAATATGTACCACGATCTCTGTCTGTTTGCCCTCCCCCTTTAGAATGCTCTGCAGCCATGCAGTGACATCCCTGACCCTGGCACCAGGGAGGCTACATACCATCCTGGAGCCTTGCTGCATATAGACATGGATTGCTTCAGTATCTGAGGAGTTGCGAATGGTGCAATCAGCAAACAGCCCCACATCTGGCTTTACAATGGAGGGAAACTAATTGATGAAGCTGGCTGGGCCTAAGACACTGCCCTGAGGAACTCCTACATGTCCTGGGATTGAGATGATTGACATCCAACCACCACAACCACCTTCCTTTGTACAAGGCATGACTCCAACCAGCAAGTTTTCCCCCTGAATCCCATCGACTTCAGTTTTCCTAGAGCTGCCTTGTTGTCAAGGGCAGTCACTCTCACCTCACTTTGTTAAATAAATACTCATCCCCGAATCACTTGGAAATTATTGTTGAAGGACCAACAACTCTTGGTTGTAGCAGTAACCACATAAACTCACTTTCACCATTCAACTCGAGCCCTAGGAAATGTTCATGTGTTATAGAAAATAATTTGCTCATCCAGGTTCTGATTCTATGATGTGACTCCTTTCCCTCTATCTCCTTTTGCATGGCATAACTCTATTCAGCATTTCACTACATAGGAAACCATAACTGGAAATTCACATCCTATCACTCTGTAGCAGCAAAACATGAAGTTTTAGTAAAATTAGGGGCCTGGAGTTTCCACCAGGTTACGCTGCATATTTTCATCGCAACTCACCCAAAAATCAGCCAAACAGTACAAAAGATCATGGAATTTAAATATGAATTACTTCTAGCACAGATCTAGTTTGTGGTCTTTTGCACTAGCTTAAAAAATATCACTCTAGGAGCAGACCCTACCCAGCAAACTGGCCATGCCCACAGATTAATTTGATCAACACTGGGAGTTTTCAACTATTTGTGTCTGCTTGTGAGAAGGTTCTAAAAATTAAACTTATTGACAAAAGGACATTTTCAAAGCCACATTAAAAAAAATGTTGTAAATATTTTTGAGTCACTAAGAAAATGACTTTTGTACACCAATATAACGAGCAAATGGATCTTCAGTTCTGTTATTTTTTTTAAAAACCACATGGGGTGGATTAGACACTAATTAAAATGCTTATAAATTTTGTGATAAACCCATTTTTAGCTGTCGCAACCAAACTATACCAAGTTGCCACTCAAATATTTTGAGCACGTTTTAAAAAGCATTTTTTTTAAAAAAGTACACTCTAATATATTACCCAATTGCTCTTGTTCATGGCAGATTTTAAGTTTCATGATATGCAAATTTTCTTGAGCAAAAATCTAAGAGTAAACACACATCCTCAATCTATCTAACACATATGCACAGTGGCAGCAGTGTGCACCATCTACAAGATGCACTGCAGCAACTTGTCAAGTCCCCTTCAATAGCACCTTCCAAACCCACGACCTCTACCACCCAGAAGGACAAGGGCAGCAGATGCATGGGAACACCACCACCACCACCACATGCAAGTTCCCCTCCAAGCCACACACCACCCTCACTTGGCACTATTTTGCCGTTCCTTCACTATTGCTGGTCAAACTCCTGGAACTCCCTATCAGCACCATCTGTGTGCCTACACCACATGGACTGCAGTGGTTCAAGGAAGCAGCTCACCACCACTTTCTCAAGGGCGATTAGGGATAGGCAACAAAAACTGTCCCAGCCAGCAACACCCACATCCCATGAAAGGATAAAAAAAAAATCTCTTACTGCCCCTAAAGTGGAAATTCTAGCCTGGGGTTATGCTTATTTTAAAGATCTCTCTTTCAGACTTATTTTGGTCACTGTTAAGCAATTTAACACTTCCATTGAACTTACTGAAGACTATTCTATGTCACTGTCATAGCAAAATAAAAATTTACCCAGTGAAAATATAATTCACCCTTGCACTGAACTGCTCAGAACAGTCCTTGCAACATACTTAAGAACTTGTTTCTATCTACTGTCCCGCTTCTTCATAATTTTTCAGCTCTCTGAAGCTGAATGGAGAGGTAGGTGAAACTAAATCTGCACCTTCAGATCAAAACTATTCCAAAGTTTAGGCCTACAACACCTGGTGATCGAACAAAACTGCTTTAAGTATTCTACTCGGGCCCTCTTTCAAATGGTGTCCAGAAATAATTTTGAATTGCTATAAAACTATACTTTTGTTCCTGCAAATAATCCAGTTTTAGTGCCAAGTTTATAGCTGTCAAAGTGGTTTTGTTAATTTTTATACAATGTTAAAATCACAATCATGCTGAACCAAAGGTTCAAGTATACGGTACAAAACTACTTTCACGCTGCACACTCCCCCCTCCCCAGACAAGACTAATACTTACCACATGGAAAGCTTCTGGTGAATGTTGAAAACTAAGCAACATGTATTTCAATACATCAAGGGCTCCTGCTCTTACAATTGGATAAAATAACCTTGAGAACACCTGAAAGATATGAAGTTAATGACTGGTTCAAAGAAGGGCAAAAGAACTTGCTTATATAAAGGCACAGGAGGTCCCAAAGTGCTTCACAACCAGGGAAGTATTTTTGAAGTGTTGTGCCTATTGCAATATAGGGAAATGTGGGAGCCAACTTGCACACAAACATTCTGTAGTATATTTATCAATTATTTTTTTCCAGAAAATGTAAATGTTGTGTATTATCATTCTGGAATTTATTTCATTACAGTCTTTGGAATTTATTGTTTCAGTGAAACACATGGCAAACATTACAGCGAACAAAAAGGCGCACCAACATAATTTCATCCTTGAATTGATAAGCAACCCAGTTACTGTTAAAGACAGTCATGTGTTATGGATTTGTACCCAACAGGATCTGGACCTAGACTCATTTAATTTTGAAGCCAGTCATTTGATCCTGGTTCTACATAAAGGATTATTCCACTGTTCCATCTAATATTTCCAAATATATATTCTATACAAAATATACTACTTCTTAGGCAGTCCCAGGGAATTAAGGATGACTTGCTTCCACTCCAATTCACTTAGCTCTTGAAATGGCTGATAAGTCCAATGCACAATCTGCAGACAGACATTTGGGGCAGATGGCGCATGAAGGGTTGGATAGATAGATTGTTTCGAGGTTTGCGCTCTCCCACCAATGCCAAGACTTTGCCTCTGCACGTTGCTAAAGTCTCTCGATGTGTTTGGTGCCTTCCTAATGAGCCTTCTCCATTCTGGTTGGTCACAAGACTATGAAGTCAGTGGGCATGTTTGATCTCTTCAGGGATGCTTTGAGGGCATCCCTAATGTGTTTCCACTGTCCTCCTGGGAGACTCCTGCCATGATAGAGTTCAGAGTAGAGCAGTTGCTTGGGGGTCTGGTGTCAGGCATGCCAGCAACATATACTGCACAGCAGAGCTGGTTTGAGTGATTAGCACCTCAACACTGGGCAAGTTAGCTTGGGAGAGAATGCTGCTATTAGACGTCCTTTCTTGTCAACTATGTTGGAGGATCTGGTGAAGACACCATTGATGGTAATTCTTCAGTGCTTTGAGATGCCTGCTGTATACTCACCTAAGTAATCAAAGCATATGGATGTAGGGTGCACTGATGTCCAGTAAACCATGACCTTGGTCTCCAGTTTGAGATCCTGGTCCTCAAATACATTTTTCTTCAGTCAGCCGAAGACTGAGCTGGCACACAATAATGAATTTCATCACTTATGTCTGCCTTCATCGAAATGAGACTCCCAAGATACATTAAATGGCCCATGTTTTCCAGGATCAACAGGGGGAGGTATTTTGCTGTGGAAGCTGGTTGAAAGAGCACTTTAGTTTTCTGGGTGTTTAGTGAAAGGCCCATTTTGCAAGGATCTTCCTCAACCGCCTCTTCTCAGTGGCTAAGGAACTCCTTCTAGAGTTGCAATGTGGTTTTCACCCATTGAAAGGCACCACAGAGAATTTTTATTCACTGCATGGAAAATTTAAGAAAAGTACAAGGAACAGCACCAACCACTGTACGTTTTTTCGATCTCACTAAAGCCTTCAATGACTGCTAAATTTGCTGATGACACAAAGACAAGCAGGAAAGTAAGTTGAGGAGGACATAAGAAGACTACAAAAGGGATATAAATACATAGTTTAAGTGAATGGGAAAAGATCTGGCAAATGGAGTATAACATGGGAAAATGTGAAATTGTCCATTTTAGCAGGAAGAATAAAAAAGCATATTATCTAAACGGTGAGAGATTGCAGAGCTCCGAGATGCAGAGATATCCAGGTGTCCTAGTGCGTGAATTGCAAAAGGTTACTATGCAGGTACAGTAAGTAATTAGGAAAGCTAATAGAATGTTAAGGTTTATTGCAAGGCGAATTGAATACAAAAGTAGGGAGGTTATGCTCGAGTTATACAGGGCATAGGCAAGACTACATTTGGGGTACTTTGTACAGTATTGGTCTCCTTATTTAAGGAAAGATGTAAAACTGTTGGAAGCAGTTTAGAGAAGCTTTACTAGACTAATACCTGGAACAGCAAGGTGGTGGTGGTTGGGTGGGGGGGGTCTTATGAGGAAAGGTTGGAAAGGCTAAGTTTGTATCCACTGGAGTTTAGAAGAGGAAGAGGCGACTTTATTGAAACAAAGATCCTGAGAGGTCTTGACAGGTTGGATGTGGAAAGGATGTTTCCTTTTGTAGGAGAATCCAGAATTGGGGTCTCTGTTTAAAAATAATGGGATGCCCATTTAAGGCAGAGATGAATAGAAATTCTCTCTCAGCAGGTAGAGAGTCTTTGGAACACTTCCTCAAAAGGCAGTGGAAGCAGAGTCTTTGAATATTTTTAAGGCAGAGCTAGATAGATTCTTGATAAGCAAGGGGTGACAGGCTATCTGGGATAGGCGGGAATGTGGAGTTGAGGTTACAATTAGATCAGTCATGATCTTATTGAATGGTGGAGCAGGCTTGTGGGGCCAAGTGGCCTACTCCTGCTTCTAATTTGTATGCTTAACTCTGTCAACCGCAAAGACTTAAGAGTATCCTCCTCAAATTTGGCTGTCCTCAGAAATTTGTATCCATCCTCCACCTACTCCACAGTGACAAGCATGCCATGATCCTCACCAACAGAACAAACTGTATCTCAGTGAAAACTAGTCAAACAAAACTGTCATAGCATCAACCCTTCTTCTCAATTTTCCTCAAAGCAATATTACATCCCATCTCCAGCAAATTACTCACAAGCATGGAGATAATCCACAGAACAGATGAGAAAATGTTCAACCTTCACTGCCTTCAATCCAAAACCAATCCAACCTCACTCAGAGCTTCAGTATACAGATGACGTTTATGTGTGCATTCACTCAGAAACTGAGATCCAGGTCACTGTCAACTCATTTTGCGAAGCACAAGAGAAAATATACTGCAAAGATGCATAGTTGAAAATTAATATTTTGGAACTCAAAAACCACAAATTCAAATATTTAAAACACCTCACTAGAAATAAAGTGGGTAGACTGAAACATTTCCATGAGTGTTCAAGTTGTGTGCTGGCAAACATATTTTGTTCTGCTCATCAGCATGTCTAAATAATTCACATCAGAAAAACTTTAACCACAACCAGAGAAAAGCTCTTTTAGCCTGCTCTAATATGCCTTTACTGTAATATTAGAAAAAGATCAACTACAGCAGCACTGTAATTCCTTCCCCACATGAATTCCTACAGCAGCCTTCCTAGCAACCTCTAAGCAAAATTGGCAATTAGGTACTGAATCATGAGCTGTGAGTGTACTCAATAGTAGTACAGTCAGGCTACTCAAAACCATTTCATGAAAAAACCTTACATCCTGCATTATCAAAAGAGTCTTATTCCATTTGTCTGCACAAAATTTTAGTCAAGATCCTGGGAAGAGAAAAAAATAGCAAACAGCAAATATTTTGAAATATTCCAAGATGCAAGGAGGCAGTTATTAACTAGGCAGACTACTAATCAACTTTCAAGTAAGTGGGATTAACTACTCAGCTTGAATGTTTCATAACTTATTTCTCAGCTTTTCTGTCACATTTGATCCTTTGTGGTCTGTTGCAACTGGTGCCTCCTAGTTCCATTCAATGTTCAAAAGTCTGGCAAATGCTGCATTGCAAATGCTGCATTGCAATCTACATGTCATGCACATTGCTGTTTGTCAAATAAAAAGTGCAACTTCAAAACACTGAAGCTGTAACAAACACAAACGATCTACAATACTGTATCAACATTTCTTCATATTATGGCATTTTAAACTCCATCTAAAATTGATTATTCTGAATAACCTGTTTTACTTCCTTTTAGTCGTTTACCTCAAATAATTTCAGAATTATTCCATTGAGGTGAAACTGACCTGTTCAATTTTTGAAAGTGTGACTTCGATCAAAATGCTGAACTTTTTCACAGCAGCCAAGCCTTTCAGTAAGCCAATAATCCACTTGTCTATGTTTCTGGCTAATGGCCATGAAAGCCAATCAACCATACTGCAATTTAAAAAAGTGAGGAATTGCTATCAGGTTAAAAATGACAAACATCTGAAAACAGGATTGTCTTTCAAAAAATCCATCTCTATAATCTAAAGTAGCATTACATAGAAAGATATTTTTAAACATCCTTTTCACTTATGCCTAGGAAATAGTGCACACTAAAAGCAAAAAAGGTGAAATAAACCCATTTATAAATAATTTAATGTATACTTGGAAAGTCTAACATTGTGAAAAAAGTGCAATTAGATGTCTACAGTAAGCGTCATGATGGAGCAACAGTCCATAGTAACCCAAGGATAGACAGGAGTTAATGTTGAATGGTCTATTTTAAAGTAAAATAAAGTTGTGACCTTTCGGAATAACACTGCCGCAATTAATATCAAGGCTAATACTACAAATTGAGAATAGCAGAAAATGAAGTAATCAGGAATTAAAGATGTTTAGGGGACAGTAAGCTTTAATTTTAAAAACGTCAACATTTCATGGGGAAGGGAAAATTGAGAGGGATAAAGAATTCTACTTTTGAGGTCCTTGTAAAGAATGCAGCTACAATTATGGGACAGTGCAATAAGTCTTTAATTTAACAGAGATGTAGGAAGGGTGAAGGCCAGAAAGAACAAGAGGGGAAAACACAGATACAGTGGCCATTGTACCAATAAAAGAGGTAACACTGATAAAGAGAGGGGTAATCGTGTTGGCAAGAAAAAATTGAGGGGGGACGATGCTCTATCACCGGTAGAGAGTGGAGTTGAGAACAAACTAAATAGCTGCAATTATAGCTTTGGTGGGAAGTTTATATAATGATAACCTCTGAACTATATCATTTCAGACCTTGTCAAAGACTCTAGAGCAAACAAGCACAAATGAAAATGTTTATCAGCATAATTCTAAAGCTGTCTATCACAGGAAACGTTACCAGTGAATTGCCATGCTGAGATGAATTAGGCCAGAACATTTAACATTCAATAACTTTAATAAGAGTTATTTACAAAGCATCAATGGAATCGGGTGTTAAGCATGAATGGTAAGAGATCATTTTTTGGAATAGAGTGAAAACCGGAAAATTTATTGCATGAAGGACACTCAAATTGAAGGTTTGATTCTTTCAATGGAGTGATTCAGGATTTAGCATGAACATGTTTAAGGCATTGCTACTGTGGGAGAAAAAAAGTAGGATTTGTCAATAGGGCAAGATGAAATAAAGGTGATGAGGTTCAATGGGGCATGAACCCATCTGGTTACCGATATCATTTAGAGATGGAAATCTTCCACCTTACCAGTTCTGGCCTACATGCATCCCCAGCTTAAGCACTACCTCTGAAATGGCTTAACAAGCCACTCAGTTGTAGCAAACATCTACGGAAAAGACAATAATAAAACTAGACAGAGGACCTGCCATAGACTTAGCACCAGAAACAACTACAGCATACTCTGCCCAGTGAACTCTGCAAAGTCATCCTTAAGGTACTAAAATTGGGAGCTGTCCAACCGACTAATCAAGTAACACCAACCAAATCATACCTTATGCTTGGTGAACACCTTCAACTCCATTACCATTCTGCGTCATTTAGTATCCCATCCCTCCTTCAATACCTTACCGAAACAGGGCGTTCGTTATACACAAGCATAAGTGGGCTGTTTAACCGCATTACAGCAGACCTTGGACCTATCATAAAGGAAGATGGTATGGTTGTTGGAGGCCAATCATCCCAGCCCCAGGACATTGCTGTAGGAGTTCCTCAGGGTAGGGTCCTAGGTCCAACCATCTTCAGCTGCTTCAACGAGCTTCCATCCATCATAAGAGAAGTGGGCATGTTCAGTGCCATTCACAACCCCTCAAATACTAAAGCAGCCTGGGTCCACATGCAGCAAGGCCTAGACAACATTCAGGCTTGGACTTATAAATGGCAAGTAACATTCATGCCACACAAATGCCAGGCAACTACCATCTCCAACAAATTGCTTCTGTCTACCATCTACAAGGCACAAGTCAGCAGTGTGATGGAACACACTACATTTGCCAGGATGAGTGCAGCTCCAACAACACTCAAGAAGCTCGACACCATTCAGGACAAAGCAGTCCTCTTGATCAGCACCCCATCCACCATCTAAAACATGAACTGCCTCCACAACCAGCACAGGTTGGCAGCAGTGTGTGCCACATACAAGATGCACTACAGTGACTCACCAAGCCTCTTTCAATAGCACCTTCCAAACTGGTGACATCTACCATCTAAAAGACGAGGGCAGCGGATGCGGAATTATATCGGCATTCTTTCAATGTCAATGGGTCAAAAACCTGTAACTTCCTAACAGCACTGTGGATGTTCCTGCACCAGATAGATTGCAGTGATTCAAGAAGGTGGCTCATCACCATCTTCTAAAGAGCAATTAGGGTTGGTCAACAAATATTGGCCTTGTCAGTGATGCTCGCACCCAATGGAAGGATAATAAAGTATGTTAAAAATTTCATAGAGCTGTTGAGCTGAACGGTCTGTTTCTGAGCTGCAAAACACTATGTAATTGGTATTTATTGAAAGATTTGTGCCAAAAGAAAATAAGGAAAGATGTGAGTTCAGGACTGGGGCACAAGGGAACTTTAAAGGAAGTTTGGCCTGGTGAGCAAGTGGAAGAGAGGGACATGGCAGAGGAAACTAATCAGATGGTCTCTACGTTAACAACAGAGAAGCCCATAAGCTCCTCACACTTGTGCTGGAGGCAAAATGGAGGAGACAATGGAGAGAACTTTAAGTGGACAGTTTGCAATAGAGGAAAGAGTCAGGGATTATCTTTGCATTCCAGGATGTTGCATTATCAGTTTGTTATTAATCATAGCAGATTGTATATAGATGTTATTTTAATAATGTCAACAAATCTCTGTACCCAATTTAGCTTTAGATGCCTTGGGTAAGTATGAATTAAGTGGTACCTCACTCAGTATTGTAGTGCGATCGGTGACAACATTTGACCTGAAAGCAACAACAGTAAGGAAAATTTGGAATTACTTTAAATTATTTTGGGGATCTGTAATTGTTTCTAAAAATGATTGGAAAGGACTTTGAATGGTTTGCATCTATTGTAAATGACTCACCTGTAATTTTTTTGGATAATAAAAAATACTAGTCCAAGTGACCTAGTGACCCTTGACCTACAGCAGTACAAACAGGAAGCAAGTTACGATCCAGAAGCTATATGGCTAGACACATGGGGGAGTTGAAAGGTGAAGATGACTAGCACATAGATAGAGACACAAACAGAGAAACACAGGATTTTTTTGAGAAGCCAGCAAAGCTCTCTACAAAAACGGTCAGTTTTCTGTTTGACAGTAAAAAGAAAAATAAGATTACAGAAACTCTTGGGGAAGGTAATGTATAGCAAGCTAAAAAGGACTGAATTGTAAAAGCAATGCTGATAGCTCAGACAAGTGAAACAGCTCAGAGCTTATATCAGAGGATCAGATAGTAAACCAGGTATTGTTCATTGGTTGGTTGAAAAGGAACTATGGAAAGGTACGCCATCAGGACTGACGTGAACCAAGTGAGAGGGGGTTCGTAAGCATGAGTCTTGTTGGAGTTAACTGTATCCAGGGACCTCAGATGGAATATGGCTGCCAGTAAACACAGCTTGAGGGCCAAATCAATTGAGTGGGAAAATAAGATATCTTATATACTGGAGGCAGAGTTAGAGAACTTTGGAACTGCACGTGGTGTCACGTGTGCGGGGAGTGATACAGGTCCTTGTGGATGCGCAAGACATATCTTTGTTGTTATTGACCAATAGTGAAATTGTCTTTGAGTGAAGTATCATTTATCTGTTAATTCATGTTTAATTAACCCTAATCAAAACCAACATAACAGTTACAAAGTGAAATTTTGTTGGTAATTTCTTCATTTGGGAGGTTATTCAGTAAATTTGGTCATTTTGACTTACTATTTCTCTGTGAGGATCAAATAAATCTTACTGTTTATAGAGTTTCTTCAGTCATTAATTCAGCTCTTGGATTGGGTTACATGGAGCACTTTTAATCAGGTTAATTTAAGCATCATCCATGAAGGCTTAAATACCAACAATAAATATATATCAAATTATATGGAGGAGGAAAGGAAAAAGATTTATTCTATAAGTACAGATTGATTATTGGAAATTTGATGCAGTTCTTCCTAAATATCATGTGTTCAGCATTAATGTTTCCTACAAATGGAAGTGAAATAGACTGAGTGAGGAGGTACACAAATTGGTTGACATAGGACTTAAAGTTCAGAACCAGAGAACAGACAATCCAATGAACCTGGTAGAAATAAACTTTGCTCAGAATAATATTTAAATAGAATGAAAGAATGAACAGTATTTCTTCAAAGATCAGAGATTAGAATCTTTAAAAAAAGCCAAAAATGTCAGCTCATTTTTTTAGGAAAGTAACAACTGTACAATTGGGAAAGAAGGGTAGTACAGGAAGATTCACAAAGATTTTTAAAATTCAAATAAAAACTCCAGCCCTACATTTCCAAATATTGAATAACTAAATACTGGAGCTGACGTCCATTCTGTTAGCACTTTTTTTTTTAATTCATTCATGGGATGTGAGCTTTGCTGGCAGGGCCTGCATTAATTGCACATCCCTAGCTGCCCTTGAGAAGGTGGTGGTGAGCTGCATTCTTGAGGCGCTGCAGTCCACATGGTGTTGGTACACCCACAGTGCTGTTAGGAAGGGAGTTCCAGGATTTTGACTCAGCGACAGTGAAGGAACGGCAATACATTTCCAAGTCAGGATGGTGAGTGACTTGGAGGGGACTTCCAAGTTGGTGGTACTCCATCTATTTGCTGCCCTTGTCTTTTTAGATGGCAATGGTTGAGAGTTTGGAAGGTGCTGTCAAAGGAGCCTTGGTGAATTCCTGCAGTGCATCTTGTAGATGGTACACACTGCTATTAGTGCACATTGGTGGTGGAGGGAGTGAATGTTTGTGGATGTGGGCTTCTTTGTCTGGGACAATGTCAAGCTTCTGAGTATTGTGGGAGCGCGCTCATCCAGGCAAGTGGAGAATATTCCACCACACTCTTGACTTGTGCCTTGTAGATGGCGGACAGGCTTTGGGGAGTCAGGAAGTGAGTTACTCATCGCACGAGTAGAACAACAACAGTTTCCAGTTCCCTGGCCCCAACCACTTCCTCTTCACCATGGATGTCCAATCCCTCTACACCTCCATCCCCCACCAGGATGATCTGAGGGCCCTTAGCTTCTTCCTCGAACAGAGGCCCGAACAATCCCCATCCACCACTACTCTCCTCCATCTGGCTGAACTTGTTCTCACGCTGAACAATTTCTCCTTCAACTCCTCTCACTTCCTCCAAATAAAAGGTGTGGCTATGGGTACCCGCATGGGCCCCAGCTATGCCTGTCTCTTTATGGGGTATGGGGAACATTCCTTGTTCCAGTCCTACTCCAGCCCCCTTCCACAACTTTCTCCGGTACATCGATGATTACTTCGGTGCTGCTTCATGCTCTCGTCGGGACTTGGAAAAATTTATTAATTTTGCTTCCAATCTCCACCCCTCCATCATTTTCACGTGGTCCATCTCTGACACTTCCCTTCCCTTCCTTGACCTCTCTGTCTCAATCTCTGGTGATAGACTGTCCACCAATATCCATTACAAACCTACCGACTCCCACAGCTACCTCGACTACAGCTCCTCACACCCTGCTTCCTGTAAGGACTCCATCCCATTCTCTCAGTTCCTTCGCCTCCGTCGCATCTGTTCCGATGATGCTACCTTTAAAAACAGTTCCTCTGACATGTCCTCCTTCTACCTTAAACGAGGTTTTCCACCCACGGTCGTTGACAGGGCCCTCAACCATGTCCGGCCCATCTCCCGCGCATCCGCCCTCACGCCTTCTCCTCCCTCCCAGAAACATGATAGGGTCCCCCTTGTCCTCAATTATCACCCCACCAGCCTCCGCATTCAAAGGATCATCCTCCGCCATTTCCACCAACTCCAGCATGATGCCACCACCAAACACATCTTCCCTTCACCCCCCCCCAATCGGCATTCCGTAGGGATCGCTCCCTCCGGGACACCCTGGTCCACTCCTCCATCACCCCCTACTCCTCAACCCCCTCCTATGGCACCACCCCATGCCCACGCAAAAGATGCAACACCTGCCCCTTCACTTCCTCTCTCCTCATCGTCCAAGGGCCCAAACACTCCTTTCAAGTGAAGCAGCATTTCACTTGCATTTCCCCCAACTTAGTCTACTGCATTCATTGCTCCCAATGTGGTCTCCTCTACATTGGAGAGACCAAACGTAAACTGGGCAACCGCTTTGCAGAACACCTGCGGTCTGTCCGCAAGAATGACCCAAACCTCCCTGTCGCCTGCCATTTTAACACTCCACCCTGCTCTCTTGCCCACATGTCTGTCCTTGGCTTGCTGCATTGTTCCAGTGAAGCCCAACGCAAACTGGAGGAACAACACCTCATCTTCCGATTAGGCATTTTACAGCCTTCCGGACTGAATATTGAATTCAACAACTTTAGGTCTTGAGCTCCCTCCCCCATCCCCACCCCCTTTCTGTTTCCCCCTTCCTTTTTTTTCCGATAAATTATATAGATTTTTTTTTCCCACCTATTTCCATTATTTTTAAATATTTTAAAATCTTGTATGCTCTCCCCACCCCCACTAGAGCTATACCTTGAGTGCCCTACCATCCAATCTTAATTAGCACATTTGTTTAGATAACATCACCAACTTTAACACCTATGTGTTCTTTTGTTCTATTGTTGTTGACATCTTTTGATGATCTGCCTCTATCACTGCTTGTTTGTCCCTACAACCACACCAACCCCCTCCACTTCACACACACCACACCACTTCACCCACACCACTTCACCCACACACACACACACCCCCCCCCCCCTTAAATTTCAACTCTTTCTTGGACTTGAACTCAAGTTCTGTCGAAGGGTCATGAGGACTCGAAACGTCAACTCTTTTCTTCTCCACCGATGCTGCCAGACCTGCTGAGTTTTTCCAGGTAATTCTGTTTTTGTCTTAGCCTCTGACCTGTTCTTGGAGCCACAGTATTTATGTGGATAGTCCAATTCAGTTTCTGATCAAGAGTAACCCCCAGATGTTGATGGTGGGGGATTCAGTGATGGTAATGCCATTGAATATCAGGGGGTGATGATTAGGTTCTCTCTTGTTGGAGATGATCATTCCACGACACTTGTATGGGGCAAATGTTACTTGCCACTTGTCAGCCCAAGCTTGGATAATGTCCAGGTCTTGCTGCATTTAGACATGGATTGCCTCAGTATTTCAGCACGAATGGTGCTGAACATTGTGCATTCATCAGAAACATTCTCACTTCTGACTTTATGATGGAAGGAAGGAAGGTCATTGATGAAGCAGCTGAAGACATTCGGCAAAGGATACTACCCCTAAGGAACTCCTGCAGTGATGTCCTGGAGCTGAGATGTCTGACCTCCAATAACCACACCATCTTCTTTTGTGCTAGGTATGACTCCAACCAGCAGAGAGTTTTCTCCCCAATTCCCATTGACTTCAGTTTTGCTAGGGGTCCATGATGCCACACTTGGTCAAATGCTGCCTTCATGCCAAGGGCAGTCACTTTCATCTCACCTCAGGAGTTCATCGCCTTTGTCTAAGTTTGAAGCAATGAGGTCAGGAGTGGAGTGATCCTGGCAGAACCCAAAATTGGCATCAACGAGCAGATTATTGCTAAGTGCCGCTTGGTAGCACTGTTGATGACCCCTTCCATTATTTTATTGATGATCGAGAGTAGACTGATGGGGCAGTATTGGCTGGGTTGGATTTGTCATGCTTTGTGTACAGGACATACCTGGACAATTTTCCACATAACCAGGTAGATGCCAGTGTTGCAGCTGTACCAGAACAGCTTGGCCACAGGCGCGGCATGTTCTGGAGCACAGGTCTTCAGTACTATTGCCGGAATATTGTCAGGGCCCATAGCCTTTGCAGTACACAGTGCCTTCAACCGTTTCGCGATATTACGTGAAGTGAATCAAATTTGCTGAAGACTGGCATCTGTGATGCTGGGGACTTCCAGAGGAGGACGAGATGGATCATCCACTCGGCACTTCTGGCTGAAGTTTGTAGCAAATGCTTCAGCCTTATCGTTTGCACTGATGTGCTGGGCTCCCCCATCATTGTGGATGGGGATATTTGTGGAACCTCCTCCTCCAGTGAGTTGTTTAATTGTCCACCACCATTCACGACTGGATGTGGCAGGACTGCAAATTAAATCTGATCCATTGGTTTCGGGATTTCTTAGCTCTGTCTATTACTTGCTGCTTATGCTGTTTGGTATGCAAGTAGCCCTGTGTTGTAGCTTCACTAGGTTGACATCTCATTTTTAGGTATGCCTGGTGCTGCTCCTGGCATGCCCTTCTGCACTCTTCATTGACCCAGGGTTGATCCCCTGGCTTGATGGCAATGGTAGAGTTGGGGATATGCCGGGCCATGAGGTTACAGATTGTGTTTGAGTACAATTCTGCTGCTGCTGATGGTCCACAACACCTCAATGCCAAGTCTGGAGTTGCTAGATCTGTTCGAAATCTATCCCATTTAGCACAGTGGTAGTGCCACACAACACGATGGTGGGTATCCTCAAACTGAAGGCAGGACTTCGTTTCCACAATGACTGTGCGGTGGTCACTCCTACCGATATTGTCATGGACAGATGCATCTGCAGCAGGCAGGTTGGTGAGGTTGAGGTCAAGTATGTTTTTCCCTCTTGTTGGTTCCCTCACCACCTGTCACAGACCCAGTCTAGTAGCTATGTAATTTAGGACTTGGACAGCTCGGTCAGCAGTGGTGCTACCAAGCCATTCCTTGTAATGGACATTGAAGCCAACAGTACATTCTGTGTCCTTGCCACCCTCAGTGCTTCCTCCAAGTGGTGTTCAACTTGGAGGAGAACTGATTCATTAGCTGAGGGAGGGTGGTATGTGTTAATATGGCAATCATCTTGTTAAAACCAATTGCTAATTAAACAGGTGATGGGCATTACTTATCCCATCTAAATAGAATAAAAAGGTACAGCTGGAATACTTTGGGTGGAAGCTACCAGGAAGTTAGTAGCACTGAGGAGTTGTCTTGGAAATAAACCAGCTTTAACCAAGAGACCAGCCTGGATTAATTCTTCCACCACAACCTCTTATTGTGATTAACAGTATGTAGTAATCAGCATGTTTGACCTGATGCCATGAGGCTTTATGAGGTCTGGAGTTGATGTTGAGGACTCCCAGGGCAACTCTCTCCCGACTGTATACAGCTCTGCCGCCACCTCTGCTGAGTTGGTCCTGCTAGTGGTGGTTACTGCTATGATAGGATTCCTTGAGAATGACAAGATCTGTTGCTCTCCCGATTTTGGTACTAGCCCCAGATGTTACTAAGGAGGATTATGATGGGTCGACAGGAGCTGGGATTGCCATCGTTGTTTCCGGTGCCTCGGTCAATGCAGAGTGGTCCATCCAGTTTCATTCCTTTTTTTGTGACTTTGGAATGGTTTGATACAACTGAGTGGCTTGCTAGGCCATCTCGGAGGGCATTTAAGAGTCAACCATATTGCTGTGATCTGGTGTCACATGGTAAGGATGACAGATTTCCTTCCCTAAAAGATATTAGTGAACCAGATGGGTTTTTACAACAACAGAGAATGGTTTCATGGTCATCATTAGACTTAATTCCAGATTTTTTTCTTGAATTCAAATTCCACCATCTGCCATGATGGGATTAGAACCTGGGTCTCGGGATTACTAGTCTTGTGACAATACCGCTACACCAATTATAGCTGTACAATTGCTGCTTTTCATAAAGTAAAACACTTTTAATCATTTAGCCTCTCATTGCTAGTTCCCAGCTGAAAGGACGGACCAGCAATTTGATCCCAATAATGAATAAACCAAGAGATTCACAAGTTGCCCCAATAACTCATTTCATCACCTACACTCCCCACCTCCTTTCTCCCCCAGATTCCTCATTTCCACATTTCTTATTCTACTTCATTCTTCAATTTCTATTCAACATCCTGGCCACGGGACAAGTACTATTCTTCCAGGCCTCACTGGGATAGCTCATTTCCAAGTATGTGGCAATGTGTCTGTTGTGTGTAAATAGTAAAGAAAAAGATTGCTCTTTGTTCAGTATTTCTTCTTGTGGGGTGGTGGGAGCTATGAACTTATGGGAGCAATTCTGTATCCTGCCAGTCGAGGTTCAACATTTGATCCTGCAGCATAATTGTCTTGCTCTTCATTGTTTTAAAATTCATCTGAACTATCCAAAAAAACCTTACTTGGTCAAAGCAGTCATCAGCTCTTTATCTGTAATGGAATCATCATTGGTCAAGTTTCGAATAACCCCATCCATGAGTTCCAAGGGAACATACTGGACAACAGTGGCCAATGCATTTGATGGCCCCTCAGATCCTTCTGTAAAAGATTCACAAATAAAAGTTCTTTCAAAAAGTGGTTCTAATAAAGCTCTATCCATGACTCCAATTAAGGAGCGTTTAATGAAAACTCTGTTTACTTTAAGGGTCTGCAATTGTCATTCATTATAAAGCATGTATTTCGCTAAAGCACAGTTCAGGAGACTCCTCTGAATTGCTTCAAGACATGACACCATAAAACATTCAAATCTTCAAATCTGTGTTGCGCATCCACATTTAGTCTGGTTTACACCTTAGTCCATGCTGTGAAAGTCAAAACTACAGGCACTCATACAATTCTCAGGACAAAATTATTACAGATGAAACTGAGCAAGTGGTTACCAATGAAATATAATTTTTGCCCCCATCATACTGAAGGGCGTAGGAGGAAAGCAAAATAAATGTTCAGTTGTAAGTTTGGGTTATATGGTTAAGCACACATTATTTATATAAATATAAAATAGGACATACATACATTTCTCTACGCACACCTAGAAAGGGAGATTTTATACACACACACACACACACACACACACACACATTAACACTGTGTACGTCCAATTGTTCATAAAATGGCCCCACTCTTTCAAAGCACTTTAAATCTCAGCTATCCCATATCATACCAATGCAGCAGCTCTAATTTTCTTATAATAATTTTCTCCCCAATTAACTAAGTGCAGGATCTACTTACCTAAATGACATTAACTTGAGCTAGATTTGTTTTCTAGCTACTTACATGTCTGGATGATATTAGAACAAATGTTTTGCAATGCTAGGTTATTGCAATAGAATAAAATTCTTTATATACAGACTTACAAAACCTAACAAATTACTAGCTGGTATTAGCTTCAGAATATTTATCATCAGTCTCAAGAAGGGTAAAGTGCAGCACTTCCACAAGTTGTCCATTATCCTAACACCTGCAATAAGTTCTATTTTCACCCACCTGAATTTTTAGGAGGTACATTTGGTACAGTAATGAAATCCATGCAATCTGTCCTACTAATTAGGCATATTTTGCACTCCACAACTCCAGACTAATTTGAAGAATTATTTGGGGGTCTTAGCAGTAATATGAAATAAAGTTACCGAAGTATCTATAATGTTCCCATGATTATGGTATTCCCCTAAACATTTCTCTAAACAATACTTAAATTTTTTAAAACATTTTTAAAATCCCAGTCAAATCTATAACAGAGATGCAAAATTAGTTATACCACAATCAGCAATACAAGATTGATTAATCTTTCAATGTACTGTTCCAGGAGAATTTTAACAGGCAGTGGAAACATCCTAAGTTAGGAGTCACGCTGCTGACAGTCAAAATTCCTTTCAAGGATCATGATGAGCCAGAACTAATCAACCTGATGTCAAAAAGATGCAAGGATTTTTGAACTCAACTACAATGGCTGAAGGAATGATCAGATATCATCTGGTTTGTTTTCACTGTTGCAAGTCCAATGGAACAACAAATGCCCTTTCCATTGTCTATTACTATTATGAATCAACAACCATGTCTATTGAAAAGCTAAACAGTCACAGTTTGTTTTACTTCTACTAATTACATGGCCTATTGTTGTTCATTTGTAGTTCAGGATCTCAGATCATCAGATTGACTTCCTTATCATAAACAGCTCCTGATGTTGAAAGCTCCTGCTGCAGTCTAAACACTAGGCAGGAACTTGAATTTAAAAAATTACTAATATTGCTAATTTATTTAAGCAATTCATTGTATTACTTGAATATATTACCTACTTCATGTATACTGAAATATTCAAGGGCCTCATAAATAAACAGGATTATTATTTAACTGTTAACTTACAAAACTAGACTGAAGTGCAAATAACTGTTCTTTCCTCACCAAAACCTCATTCTCAAGTAATATAAGCCACAAAATATTTTTGTTCTACCTTCCATAGTAGATTTTCATAACATCTGCTGACACTTGCATTACTGGATAGTTTGTGCTTTACCGACAAGTTGCAAGTTTTGAGATTTTTTTTGTCAAGTCTCCACAACCTCATTTATGTACCGCCAAATATAAAGTCTGACGTGAACTGGTGCAATTGGGCAGCATTTTAGAATGTAATTTCTTAAATTCAGTTGAAAACACTCCTTGATGTATTTAACAGGGGCAATATGATGCAGTTTGATTACCTACAGTTTAAAATGGGTTTTTCACAAAAAAGCATTTGCCCCATTCATCACCTGACTGTAACTAGATTTGAAATAACAGGAAATGACCAGGAAATTATTCAGAACCATTTGTTTGTTACACTGGTATATGGTAGTCAGTTTTAGCAAATTAAAATACTATATTCAAAAACGTTTAAATACATGCCCATTAGTATCTCAGCACCCAAAAGGACGAGTTAAATTTTAGGATTCTCCTTGAAGGCCCACAAATAGGCAAAATTAGCAGAAATGACCACTGATGATTAATTTGATCTGGGGCATGGTTAGTTTGTGGTCAGGTCCAGCTTCTAGCACGAAAGGTTGCTCAAAACGTCATTTGCACTGAACATAATTTACATTTGAAATTCCATAGTATTTTGCATTGACTTGGTCAATTTTGGACAAATTGCACTAAAAAACACAACCTAGCAGAAACTTCAAGCCAATCCCCCTCTTTAATCTCTTATCCCCTTAAACGTAGTTAATTATGTAAGGTGTGAGTCTCCAATGACCAGCAGCTTCAACAGGTGCATGGCCTTTGCTGGCTGACGGACTCCTGCTGCAATGCCCAAACTGAACATCAAATCACCTCCAAAATTTCGTCTAGCCAACAACAAACTTTAGTCACTCTCTGTAACATAGCAAACCTCATCTTAAATAACATAATTAAGTCAATTTAGGCCTTAATTTAAATAAAACATTGTGTATATAGTTTAAGTAAATGGAGTATCAAAAATATTTGAACCAATCACAAATTTTTCAAAATATGGATATTCAATATTTCAGAAATGTAGAGCAGCATTTGACATTGGACAACAAATTTAAATGGATATTGAGTCCTGATCATATATTGCAATATATATTTCAAACAGAGGCCAATTTCTTATGATGAAAAACACACCAGAGATAACTATCTAGCTCAACCATCTTTGCAGCATGTAGGAAAGCAATGGTCATACCATACTGTCTAGTCCAACATTGTCTACATCATCTGAACAAAGCAGGGGTATCAACGTACCAAAACAATGGGGAAAAAAAAGGTTAACAAGAAACCATCTCTACCATATAAATAGGCAAATTCTTTTCAGCTGCTACTTATGTAAAGCATTACATTTTTCAAAAAATACAAATTTGTCACTATGTCCATCCTTGATCAACTTGATCACATGACCAAGTCCTCATCAACAAACTTTGACTTCCAAAAAAGCAAGCACAAATTAGCCTTGGCATTTTGCCAAAATAAAGCTAGTTATTTCTGGTGAGCCATTCAACTCCAGGAATTTTACATCTGAGTGTGAACGTGGAGGGGATGGCAATAAAGGGGAAATAAGAGAATGTCAAGGTTTTTGGCTTGCTGCACTGGCAAGTTTGAATGAGTGGTCACTTCTACTGACCTCAAAAATGTTGTTCAGGGTTAACTAACTTCTACAATATAAAAGCAAAATATTGCAGATGCTGGAAATCTGAAATAAAAACAAAAAATGCTGAAAAATTTTGCAGGTCTGGCAGCATCTGTGGAGAGACAAACAGAGTTAACTTTTCAAGACCGTATGACTCTTCTTCAGAGCTAACTAACTTCTATGTTTATTGGCAGATTCCTGCTGCAGTTTCAGTGGACACTGGCCAGAAATTGAGGGGGGGTGGGAATTGATGCTTGAAGGCACA
The DNA here is from genome assembly GCF_017639515.1 of Carcharodon carcharias. NCBI lineage: Eukaryota > Metazoa > Chordata > Chondrichthyes > Lamniformes > Lamnidae > Carcharodon > Carcharodon carcharias. The sequence goes on along the minus strand of NC_054477.1, from coordinate 77,325,932 downwards.
GTGTACTTGTAAGCATAAGAGTTACAACATCCAAACAAAACCAATCACGAAAGTCACCAGACAAGCAAGTAAAGATTATCTGAATTGCATGGAGGACGAGTTGGAGGCTTTACTAGAAAAAAAAGTCAGAAAAAAAAGAGGCAGATTTTGTTTGGAGAAAATGGCAAGCGGACAAAACTCTCAATACATATAACCCTAACCATCCAACATCCAACCATCATGGAGCACATTGGTGAGAGGCAGGAGGGCCTGTTGTAGGAGGTCAATTACTGCATTACCAATTAACTATGCTCACCATCAGAAAGTTCCATTAGCTAAGAAGACCTAATCTGAATTATGAGAGAAATTAGCAAGTAAGTTCTTATAATCCTTGTGCCCATGCAATTCTTGAATTGAAGTTTAGTTTTAATGCCACATAGACATATAGTTAAAATATTTAATGGAGGAGCTTTCCTTTCATTATGGGGCCCTTCAAAGTGATTCTGTATCACATTATTTTTCACATTTTTGGCAGTTGGACTACATTAATCACCTTTTCCGGCAAGTCTTCTTAATATTGCTAATAGCTATACCCCTTGTCACTGCAAAATAAAGGTGCACTCAGCACACCACAACTAATGTGGACAGCCTGAAGAGAAGTACTGAAAAACTCCTTCTAACCACTTTAGCTTTGTAAAGCATCATTTCAGAGTCCCTAATGTTCTCAATTATGACTTTATTTGAAGAATAGGTTTTGCTACTACAACAGAAGAGAGATTCCCTGGTTCTCTTCTGACCTGCCAGGTGTGCAGTCAGGACCCTTAAAGATGCGGTTGTGAATATCTAGTTCATAATTCATGTTTTAGAATATAACTTTTTGTTTTAGGGATTAAAAGTTTTAACTGTAGAAGAATGAGGGCATCTGATTGAAAAACTGATTAGCAACCCTGAAGTAAATGCAATTCAAGCTAGGTTGGAGTTAATTGCATTTAAAAGTTATCTTACGTTTACCTTCAAGGTCAGAGTTAGAAGTGTAAATACTGAATAATGGATGACCAATTTCTGGACCTCTCAGTAGAGCCAGGGTGTCTAGTGTCATCTCCATAGAAGCTAAAATCTAGCAATAATGGGAATGAGGGCAGTAAAATTCCATTAAAGGCAGAAATTATTTATATGGATTACAAAATCAAAAAAAGGTAAATAATTTGTTTCTGCATTTCTGTTTGAGACCATCCCAAAGCATGCCACATGGTCATAGCGATGGGCTGTGGTGGTAGAAGGTTGTTTTGCTTAATTTAGCTCAGTATTTGCTCAGAAAGCAGGCAGTTGCAGTTTTGCTTTGGTGTAGACTGCATCTCACTGGATTAAGAGCACCAAGAGATGATTGTTAGTCAGGCCTGCACTAATTTTACCATTCACAGGGCAGAATGCAGGTGGGGCTCAAGCTAAATTTGGATTTTGTGGCAGAGAAAGAAACTGGAAGATTTACCTAGTTTGCAGCTAGAGGAAGAAATCTACAGTGGTTCTCACAGAACTCTGTGGCAGAAAGCAGTCAGCAGAGTTAGCTTGGAAGTGGTGAGAAGGCAGTTAAGTATCTGCCAGCGATCAGAACAAGCAGCAGAGGCATCCACAGTCATGAGGTATTAAATAAAAGTTGAGAGGGTTGTTTAGCCAAAAGGCTAATGGAAGAATCCCCTTGAAATATTACCTCGGAGAATAGATGGAATACCAAGGAGAATTAAAGTGAATTCCAGAGGGCTGTGGCATACCTTGTGGGCTGGTCTCCAAAGATGATTGTTGTAATAAATAATGTGTAATGTATAATGTATCTGGGTGAGAGTAAAAAGTAGAACTGAGTTGATAACACTATAGTTTATAACTACTTATGCTAAGTTAATAACGATTGCTTTGCTTAATTATTTATATATACAATAAAGTTTGTTTCTGTATAAAAACATGAAACTTTGTGGTGTAGCTCTGTCAGTGTTCAGATTTTTCTTTAAAGGTTAACGGTCTCCAACTGGATTATAACACTGTTAGCACATTCAACTGCTTTTAAAAGCAGTTTAAGGAGTCATGGAAGCTGCCATAGTAACAGGTATTGAGATGCATAATTTAGTGCTGGTGGTCATACAAACATACAAATTAGGAGGAGTGCTGCTTTGGGTTGCATTAGAGCACTTTAGTTGGAGTTTGGTGAGAGAGTTACTTTTCAGGGTTAATTTCTATCTAAAGCCTAATATTTTAGTTTAGCAACTAAAAGTTTCTCTTTGGATTAAGGTGGTGAATTTTAGTTCAGCTTTAAAACAGAGGTTATAAAGGCTCTGCTTGCAGCTGCAGCTAGTAAATTGCTTAAGACAGTTAACTAGTTTTTCAGAAGCTAGATTCAGACAGCATAAAAGCAAGCCATCTACAGTGTTGTTTTTGTCTGCATTGAGTGCTGCTTTGGGCTGCATTATAGTGCTTCAGTTGGAGTTTGAGGGCTTCTTTCCTCAGAAAGAAGAGCAGTGACCTTGGTAAGTAGGACCTAGTAAGTCTTTCTTCTATCCTTAATATACTCTAAACCAGAGGAAGTAAAAGTAAAGGGAGTAATTTAAGGGTAAGACATGGCAGGGCAGCTCGGCTAAGTGGAATGATCCCCTTTGCGATGTGGAAAGTCAGTGACACTTCCAGGGTCCAGGGCAGCCGCGTGTGCAGGAAGGTATCTCCAGCTGCAGCTATTCAAAATCTGTGTTTTGGAGCTAAAGCTGCGCCTGGAGTCACTGTGGAGCATCCGGAAGGATGAGATATTCATGGATAGCACGTACAGTGAGGTGGTCACACTGCAGGTAAAGAGTGCACAGGCAGAAAGAGAATGGATACCTGCCAGACAGAGTAAAAGCACTAGGCAGGTAATGCAGGAGTCCCCTGGGTCCATCTCCCCCTCTTGGATACTGCTGGGGGAGGTGGTTTCTCAGGGGAATGCAGCAAGAGCCAAGTCCATGGCACCACAAGTGGCTCAAGTGCATGAGGTGGGGGGGGGGGGGGCGCGCGAGAGAGAGGGCGCGAGAGCAATAGTGATCGGGGATTCTATTGTAAGGGAAACAGATGGACGTTTCTGCAGCCACAGGCTTGATACCAGGATGAAATATTGTCTCCCTGGTGCCAGGGTCAAGGTGAGTGGCTGCAGGACATCCTGAAGGGGGAGGGTGAACAGCCAGTGGTTGTGGTCCATATCGGTACAAATGACATAGGTAAAAAGAGGGATGAGGTCCTGAAAACAGAATATAGGGAGCTAGGAAATAAATTAAGAGGACCTCAAAAGGCAGTAATCTCAGGATTACCCCCAGTGCCACATGCTAGCGAGATCAGGAATAGGGGAATAGATCAGATGAATGCACGGCTGAAGAGATGGTGTACAAGGAACAGATTTAGATTCCTGAGGCATTGGGACCAATTCTAGGGAAGATAGGATCATTACAAGCTGGACGGGTTGCACCCCAGCAGGACTGGGACCAATATGCTCGCAGGGACATTCGCTGGTACTGTGGGGGAGGGTTTAAACTAGAATGGCAGGGGGTGGGAACCTGAGCGGGGAGACATGAGAGGGAAACAAAGGTAGAAATGAAAGGCAGAAAAGTAGAAAGCAAAAGCAGAAGGAGGAAACAAGGGTAAATGGGGCCATAGTACAAAAAAAAGGTGCAAAAATGTTAAAAAGACAAGTCTAAAGGCACTGTATCTGAATGCATGGAGCATTTGCAATAAAGGTAGACAAATTAACATCGCAAATCGACGTAAACAGGTATGATATGATTGTCATTATGGAGATATGGCTGCAGCGTGACCAAGGATGGGATCTGAATATCCAAGAGTACTCAATATTTAGGACAGACAGGCAAAAAGGAAAAAGGAGCTGGCATGGCATTGTTAGTCAAGGATGAAATCAGTGCGATAGTGAGAGAGAATATTGGCTCTGAAAATCTAGTTGTTGAATCAGTCTGGGTGGAGTTAAGAAGCAACAAGGGGCAGAAAACATTAATGGAAGTTGTCTATAGTCCTCCAAACAGTAGTGATAAGGTAGGAGATGAAATTAAGCAGGAAATTAGAGATGCATGTAACAAGAGTACTACAGTAATCATGGGAGACTTTAATCTACATACAGACTGAGCAAACCAAATTAGCAATAATACTGTGGCAGATGAATTCCTGGAGTGTGTATGAGCTGTTTTTTTTTTAGACCAGTATGTACAGGAACCAACTAGGGAACAGATTATTGTAGATTTGGTGCAATTAGAAGGGTTTAATTAATAATCTTGTGCGGGGTCCTTTAGAGAACAGTGACCATAACATGACAGAATTCTTTATTAGGATGGAAAGTGAGGTAGTCTGATCTGAAACTGGGGTCCTAAATCTTAACAAAGGATAATACGAATGTATGAGGCATCAATTGGTTAAGATAGATTGGGGAACTTCATTAAAAGGCATGACGGTGGATAGGCAATGACTAATATTTAAGGAATGAATGTATTCATTGCAACAGTTACACATTCCTTTCTGGTGCAAAAAACACAACAGGAAATGCAGCCCAAATATGGCTAACAAAAGAAATTAAGGGTAGTAATAGATCCAATGAGGAGTCATCTAAATTGCTAGAAAACGATGCAAGCCAGAGGATTAGGAGCAGATTAGAATTCAGCAAAGGCAGACCAAGACATTGATTAAGAGGGGAACAATAGAGTATGAGACTAAACTTGCAAGGAACATAAAAGCAGACTGTAAAATCTTCTAAGTATGTAAAAAGAAAAAGGTTAGTGAAGGCAAATGTCTCCAGTCTGAAACTAGAAAATTTAAAATAGAGAACAAGGAAGTAGCAGAGCAATTAAACAACTACTTTAGCTCTGTCTTCACAGAGGAAGACACAAATAACTTCCCAGAAATATTAGAGAATCAAGGGTCTAGTGAGGAGGAGGAATGGAAGGAGGTATTACTAAAAAAAGTGCTGGAGAAAGTAATAGGACTGAAAGCCGATAAGTCCCCAGGGCCTGATAATCTACATTCCAGGGTACTAAGGGAGGCAGCTATGGAAATAGTGGATACATTGGTGGTTGTCTTCCAAAGTTCTGTAGATTCTGGAACAGCCCCAGCAGATTGGAGAATGTAACCCCACTACTTAAAAAAGGGAGGGAAAGAACAGGGAATTACAGACCAGTTAGTCTAACATCAGCAGTAGGGAAAATGCTAGAGTCTATTATAAAAGGATGTGATAACAGGACACTTAGGAAATATCAATGGGATTAGACAAAGTCAACATGGATTAATGGAAGGAAGTTTTTTTGAGGACTTAACTAGCAGAATAGATAAGGGAGAACCAGTGAATGTGGTGCATTTGCATTTTCAGAAAGCTTTTGATAAGTGGTTAATGTGTAAAATTAAAGCATATGGGATTGAGGGTAATATATTGACATGGATTGAGAATTGGTTAGCAGACAGAAAACAGACTGGTAGGAATAAATGGGTCTTTTTCAGAGTGGCAGGCAGTGACTAGTGGGTACCACAGGGATCAGTGCTTGGGCCCCAGCTATTCACAATATATATCAATGATTTGGATGAGGGAACCAAATGTAATATTTTCAAGTTTGCTGACAACACGAAACATGGCAGGAATGTGAGCGATGAGGAGGATGTTAAGAGGTTTCGAGGCAATTTGGATAGGTTGAGCGAGTGGGCAAATACATGGCAGATGCAGTATAATGTAGATAAGTGTGAAGTTTCCGCTTCAGTAGGAAAAACAGAATGGCAGAGTACTATTTAAATGGTGATAGATTGGGAAATGTTGGTGACACCAATCACTGAAAGCAAACATGCAAGTGCAGCAAGCTGTTAAGGCAGCAAATGGTATGCTGGCCTTCATTGTGAGAAGACTTGAGTACAGGAGCAAGAAAGACTTCCTGCAACTGTACAGGGTCTTGGTGAGACCACACCTGGAGTAGTGTGTGCAGTTTCAGTCTCCTTACCAAAGGAAGGATATACTTGCCTTAGAGGGAGTGTAGCAAAGGTTTACCAGACTGATTCCTGCTGGCAGGATTGTCACATGAGGAGAGATTGGGCCAACTAGGCCTGTATTCACTGGAATTTAGAAGAATGAGGAGATCTCATTGAAATATAAAATTCTGACAAGGATGGACAGATGGATGCAGGGATGGTGTTTCCTCTGGCTGCAGGTCTAGGATAAGGGGCACAGTCTCAGGATATGCGATAGATCATTTAGGACTGAGATGAGGAGAAATTTCTTCACTCCGAGTGGTGAAACTTTGGAATTTGCTACCACAGAACGCTGTGGAGGCCAAATGATCAAATATATTTAAGAAGGAAATAGATAGATTTCTAGACTCTAAAGGCATCAAGAGGCATGCATAGAGAGCGGGCGTTGAGAGGGGGGAATCAGGCACAATCGTTTTGAATGGTGGAGCAGGTTCGAAAGGCTGAATGTTCTACTTCTGCTCCTATTTTCTATGTTTCTGTACCATTCAGCCCCTCAAGCCTGCTCCGCCATTCAATAAGACCATAACTGGTCTGATTATAACCTCAACTCCACATTCCCACCTAACCCCAATAACCTTCCATCGGGACAAAAGAGGAGACTTGCATGTGAAGGCAAGAGAAGTAGTGGAGGCATTAAATGAGTACTTTGCATCTGTCTTTACAAAGGAAGAGGATGCTAGCTAGGCCGAGGTGAGAGAGGGAGTAACTGGTACACTCAAGGAATTTACAATTAGGAAGGAGGTGTTATCAGAAAGGCTATCTTTACTTAAAATTGATAAGTTACCAGAACCAGATGAGATGTATCCAAGGGAGATGAAAGTGGAAATTTCAGAGGCATTGGTGATAATCTTCCAGTATTACTTAGACAGAGGGGTGGTGCCAGAGGATTGGAGAATTGCAAGTGTTACATCCTTGTCAAAAAAGGGGTGCAAGGATAATGATGGCAACTACAGATCAGTCAGTTTGACTTCAGTGGTAGGGAAACTTCTGGAAACTATATTTCGGGACAAAATCAATAGTCACTTAGATAGGTGCAGGATAATTATGGAAAGCTAGCATGGATTAATTAAGGGAAAATCATGTTTAACTAATTTGCTGGAGTTTTTTGAGGCAGAGAAAGTTGATAAGGGCAATGCTATTGATGTCGTGCATATAGATTTTCAAAAGGCATTTAGTACAGTGCCACAGAATAGACTTGAGTGCAAAATTCCAGCTCATGGAATAAAAAGGGAAAGTAGGCACTTGGGTAAGAAATTGGCTGAGTGACAGGAAACAGAGTTGTGAAAAAATGGTTGATTTTCAGTTAGGAGGAAGGTTTGTAGTGGAATTCTCCAGGGGTCAGTGTTGGGACCCTTGCTCTTCTTGATATATATTAATGACCTAGATTGTGGTGTGCAGGGCATGATTTCAAAATTTGCGGATGATATGGTCAGACCAAAGGTGTCCTGCAAAGCAGTCACCCAGTCTGCGTTTGTTCTCTCCTATGTAGAGGAGGCCGCATTGGGAGCAGCGACTGCAGTAGACCAAATTGAAGGAGGTGCAAGTGAAGTGCTGCTTCGCCTGAAGAGATCAAACGCAGACTGGGTGACCGCTTTGCAGAATGCTTCGGCCTGTCCACAAGCATGACCAAGGCCTTCCTGTTGCTTGACACTGAACACACCATCCTACTCTCATGCCCACATGGCCATCCTTGGCATGCTGCAATGTTCCAATGAAGCCCAACACAAACTGGAGGAACAGCACCGCATCTTCTGATTAGGCACTTTACAGCGTTCCGGACTTAACATCGAGTTCAACAAGTTCAAACGGTGAACTCTCTCCTCTATCTTCACCCCTTTTTCCAAAATTCATTTTTATTTTTCTTTTATTGTGTTTTATCTTCTTTTTATCCCCAATTTTCAATCCTTTTTCCCCACCACTACCCTCTCCCCACCACACACCCACAAGGGCCATCTATTATTTATTTATGTTGTTCTTTTCAGAGTGCTTATCCTTATTCTGCTATTATCATATTCTGCTTTCTTACTCTGCAACTTCCAGCACCCTTTTTTAGCCCTTACCACTACCATTAACATTGCCTTTGTCCTTTTGTTCATGACATCTTTGTCAACCTCTCCTTTGCTCCCACCTACCGTTGGCCTTCTTTCTAGGTTCACCTGCTCCACCCCCTTTAAACAGTATTCATTTCATCACATTTCTATTCCTTAGCCCCAAAGGAGGGACATACGGACTTGAAACGTCAACTCTGCTTCACTCTCCACAGATGCGGATTAAACTGTGTAACATTCCCAGGGTAACTATTCAGTTAAGTCCCATGTATCTGGCCAAGTCTCTGCTCAGGGTCAGAGGCATCAAAGAGGGTTTCAGGCAGCAAACTCAGTCTATCGCAAATCAAAACTTTCTTAGCATTTTTCAGGGTATGTCTGTGCATCAGGTCTTGTGTCCTAACACACATCTTCCAACTTACATCATCTCATACTTTTTAAACTTACATTATTCATGTTTTTGCTAAAGTTGTGAATAATAATCAAGGCATGGACAGCCATGGAGCTTGGATTTCCGGCCCCCAACAGGGCACCAGCCGGCAAGAATGTCACACTTTACATGCTACATGATTGATATTTGGCATCAACATGTCATCATCACCCCTCTAGTGCCACAAGGCCCTGTGGATAAATTCAAAATGCAGTATTCATGCCCAATATGTCATTCTGAGTCAAACTGAACAATCCAGGCAAAGACCATAACGGAGTAAATGAGGTTGTGTGGAGTTAGCAAAATTCTTACCGCCCCATACTAACTGACTTGAAGTGGCCATTGTGAACATTTCAACTGGATGCTGTGGAATATACACTATTCAAACAAAAGGTAAGGCTTTCAGCGTCCAAGCAAAAGTTCTTCGTCCAAGCAAAAAAACAACTATTTACTGAAGTGTCACAGACAAAACGTTCTTGCAATGAAAAGGAGTGATGGTAATGTTGAAAACTGAAAAATTATCCACCCACTGCATCAAGTACAGCCAGATTTGATTAGGTGCGTTATTGTCCATGATAAATGGAGTTGTGTAATCTAATCTAGATTTATAACTTTTTATCATTTATGAAGTTATCAACAACTCGCGTTTATATAGCACCTTTAATGTACATCCTAAAGCACTTAACAGGAGCATAAATCAGACAAAATTAACATGAGTCAAAGAAAACATGAGGACAAATGACTACCAACTTGATCAAGAGATAGGTTTTAAAGAGAGTTTGAGTCTTAAAAGAGAATAAGAGAGGGGTTTTGTAAGGAAATTTCAGAATTTAAGGCCCAGATGGCTGAAAGCACAGCAAGTGGGGATTAAACAAAAGATGCAGGAAGACAAAATCTTGCAGGGCTGTAGGATGGTAGAGAGATAGGGGGAATCATAGCCACAGAGGGATTTGAACAGGAGGATGATCATTAAATTGAGATATTGGTGGACCAGAAGCCAATGTAGGTCAGTAAACACAGGGATGATGAGTGAATGGAACATGGCGCAAGTTAGGATATAGACTGCAGAATTTGGGATGAGCTTATGTTGTGGAGGTTGTTAAATGCAGGTCAGCAGGACAGCACCATCACTGTGTCAAAATCCTAGAACCCCTCTGAACAGCACTTGAGTATCTATACCATATTGACTATAGTGGCTCAAGAAGGCAGCTCAGCAGCAACTTCTCAACAGAAGTTAGGGATGGGCAATAAATGCTAACCTTGCCAGCAATGCTCCATCCCATGAAAAAAAATTATAACTGCTCAATTCTGGAAGCAACAAAGGTGTTTACGAAGGGCCCTGTAGCAAATAAGCCGAGACAAAGATGGGCGATATTAGAGAGGGGGGAGGAGGTACTCAGAGCATGAGGTCAGAAGCTCAGATCAGGATAAAGCAATTTTGTTCAGCACAAGTCAGTGCAAGGTAGGGGGATGGAATTGGTGGTTAGGTAACAGCTGTGGCAAGGGTCATAGCTAATTACTACATCTTCAAAATAGTGGACAGCTGAGAATAAATCCTTGGAGGACTTAAGGTGATGGTACAAGACAGAAGTGATTGCAGGAGATTCTTTGGCTACAACAGGAACCACAAGGATAGTCCCACACAGCTGGACAAAGGAAAAGCATTGGAGAAAGTAGATGTGGTCAACCACGTCAAAGGCAACAGTTAAAGATCTTTTTCATATTAAGGAAAGCATACTTGGCTTTTCTATCACAAAATTAAACGTCCTATAATCGAGTCCAACAACATACTTACTTGCAACCATTCAATTTTATTTTTCTCATCAACACTCAAGCAAAATGGTCCATTTAATAGACACTACACGCAGTTTGTATTGTGAACTCACCAATTAGAACTCCTGAAAAATGTTTCAATTAATTTCACATTTTTTCTAAATATAAAAGTGGAGCCCAAATTTATGACCAGTTCTCTCTCCCAATATCGTGTCTTTCATGTCTGTTCTCCTTAGCAGTGCAGAGATATGCATGGCAGAGGCATAGGCAATGCACTAATAGACATGGTAAAAATATACAGGAACAAATGTACTGTAAAAGAGCAAAGTGGCAACAAGAGGCCCTATATAGTGATTGCCCATTTCAATGGAGCTGTTTCAGTGCAAAAACACCAAAAGTTGGGTAGTGATCCTACTTGCTAGAACAAAGAGTGACTCAAAGGTTCAGTGGCACAATGAAATATCTTGCAATAGTCTTGAAGAGCTTCTCTCCTATAGAGGAGCTCACTACCACCTTTTCAAGGGTAATTAGGGGTGGGCAATAAATGCTAGCCCAGCCAGCAATGGTCCACATCCCATAAATGAATAAAACAAAATTGATCCAATCCCGGGTCCCAGTAATCAATAACGATGATTTATTATACGTGATCCAGGCACTCCTACTTTAAAACCACTCTAAAATTGTTTGCATATCTTAGCACATTAACACCAAAGTTCTTACACAAAACACAAAAACTGTTGTAAACCCAAAGAACAATTTCCAAGCTCTTATGTGTCTCCCTATGCTGGATTTGCAGAAGCACTGGCCAACACCCTGAAAGTAGGTTTGCTCACCAGGATGCTGGAAGGGAGGCATAAAATAAACATTCAGTAACCATTCAAGATTAAAAAACACACTTTTCCTTACCTGATGAAATAATAGTGAACAGCTCCCGCAAGGATGGAATAATGGCTGCAGTTCGAGTCCGCCAAATCCTCTGTAACAAACCGCTTACTTTATTTACTTGGTCCAGGAATTCCACTATTTCATCTTCCTCTTCTGATCCAAATTGGAACTGCCCTATGCTTCTAACAAGTTGCTGGCAGAATACCACTTGAAACTTTCCACTGGGAATACACCGAGGAAATTCAACAAGAAGTTTACTAATGCTGGCACAAAGTTTTGATCCCGGTTTCTCGCACACTATTCGGAGAAGCTCAATTTGAAGGACATGAAATACTTCATCGGCAGAAGGATTGTCTTGAATGTACTTCAATCCTAGATGGATATACTCTAAAATACCAACACTCCTTATGCTCAGTGTTCCATAACCATCTTGCACCAGTTTCAAGATAAACTTTGCATTAAAAAAACTCTCAAACTCTGCAGTGTGATTCTGGGCAAAGGCCTCTAGAACCTCTTTGCCCACATCTTTTTTGAAATTTGTATCACCCAACAGAATAAGCTTTGTAGACAACTCAAACATAGCCAAACACTGCTGACTGTCGAGAGGTTTCTTCGCTGCCTCTAAAATATGTCTCACAAGGCTATGCTTTACCGAAGTTGGATGTTGGGACAACATCACGGCTTCTAATATCTTGTCCATGTCTCCAGAACCTTAAAAAAAAAGTTTGCATTAATTCTAATTTTACTCTTCACTATAACCGCACAAATGTTTTTTTTTAAAAATCGCACATGCCATTAATTATATAGGATATCCACACACATTGAATATTGGCAATGAGGTCTTCAAATCTGCAAACAATGATAACAGCGGTGTGCAACGGTACTGTGTAGGATGTCACATATTTAATGCAGGCGCTATATTGCCTTAACCAATCTAGGTCAGAAGGGTAAGATTATGAGGCACTACAACTGAACTCAGCATTTCTGTTTTGTGGAGCAAAGTGCAAATTGGCCACTATTCCTGCTGGATTGCTATTCAGTAAGCCGTCAGCTACATATATACATACCTATCAGGTAAGACAGGGTCCAACTCAACTAAATGATGGGCTGGCTGGGGGGGGGGCACAGACTGCTCCCCTTCCAGAAACACTCAGCAGGGGCCTGTAAAATACGGCCCTATGTTTCTGCCAGCCACATCTCAAGATGTCACATCTGCAAAATATTGGGACATCGGGAACCATGCAAAGTTCAAGTAACTACTAACAGAAAGTAAATTAAATTTCATTCCAACTACTTCAAGTTATGCATTCTCATTCAAGGTGATATCTGGATATCAGATGGAAACTACTCAATAAACAAAAACCCCTGTACAGTTGGTTCTTGAATGCTTAGGACTAAACACCATTTGAGTTGAGTGCAGTATAAGCTAAAGTATCACTTTCAGAAAGGAAAAAAATCTTGAACTCCATTTTGACCATGTTTCATCAGTAAGTATGAATTCTCTTTTCCCCCTTCCTTATACCTAGAGGTAAACAAATTTATACATTAAGTTTAAAGAGGAGAGTGATGTTTTGAAAAGGATTCAAAGGATAATGAGGATGTGTGACTCAAAATTAAGAGAGAGGAAAATAACCTGTAAAATGCTAAGAGGCATCACTGAGGCAACAGCAAGCAAGCTATTTTACTTGAAATGTGAGCATAGACCTTAAAGTTTAAAAAGTCTGAAGGGAGACTACAGTCCATCAAAAAGAAATCTTTCCAATATAGTTGTGGATACATGGAACAAGCTGCAGAAAAATAAAAGTATTGGGGACAAGTATCCTGTTAGAAAAGGGACAGGCAGACTCCTCAATTAACCACGTGTAGAAAAGAAACTGAAATATTATGTAGCCTGCAGACCAAACTGCAGCACTGAAGCCTCTCTGGCAGCTCTTGGCAAGATTCAAATTAGTTCTTCTTTCCTTGTTCTATTCTCACTCACAAGCCATCTTTTATCCTGCCATCCCAAGATTCTCAATTTTGACAAATTTTATTAAATCTGATGTATGAAGAGGGAAGCAAAAGCATGCTAAGAGAAACAGCCAGACAAAAACAAACTTTTATTTGTATAGTGCTTTACATGATGTCCAGACATCCCAAAGCGTTACCAGACAATGAAGTACTTGAATTCTGATGAAAGGTCATTAACTTGAAACTTTGTAACTGGTTTTCTCACTACATCAACCCCCTAACCTGTTAAGTATTTCAAGCATTTTCTGGGTTTTTTTTTTCAGATTTCCAGCACACACAATATTTTACTTTTGAATTGGGTTCACTGTTATCACGTAGGGAAATGCAGCAGCCAATTTCCAGTCAGCAAGGGACTTCAAACTACAATGAAATAAAAGACCAGGTCAACTATTTTTGGTGGTGCTAGTCAAAAAATAAAGGCTAGCAAGGCCTTCGGGAGAAACTCTTCTTTTGAAAAGCACCACAGGATCTTTTACATCCCCCTAAGGGCTCAGCAGGGGTTATCAGTCTAACATCTCATCCAAAAGGTGGCACCACTGAAAATGCAGCATTCTTTCAGTACTCATTGTTTCACTAAAATAGAATGCCGTCAGTAGGAGCTTCATGTGTGAAAACTGACTGCTGCATTTTCATACATTACAACACTTCAAAAGTATTTATTCAGAAGTGAAGCACTTCAGGGCATCCAAAGCATTGAATAAATTAAGTTCTTTATCTGATAAATAAAGTCAAAATTGCATGTGCAAGAAAGAGCAATGTGCATTGGGTTGCTGAAATAGGTCCATAATCACCAGCAATTTAAACTCAGCAGTGGGGGTTTTCACATGAGCTTTGAACACACAAGCTCTACTTGACCACTACTTGTCTCCCTCATGATCTATTGGATGGGCAGATTTTTCTTTTAATTCTTTCAAGGGATGTGGACATCACTGGCTTGGCCAGTATTTTGATTGCCCATCCCTAATTGTCCTCGAGAAGGTGGTGGTGAGCCACATTCTTGCACTACTGCAGTCAATGTGGTGCAAGTACGCTCAGAGTGCTGTTAGGAAGGGAACTCCAGGATTTTGACCCAGTGCCAGTGAAGGAATGGTGATAGAGCTCCAAGTCCACGTCCAAATCCAACAAGACCTGGGCAACATCCAGGCTTGACAATTAACACTCGTGTCAGGCAATGACCATCTCCAACAAGAGAGAATCTAACCATCACCCCCTGACATTCAATGGCATTACCATCGCTGAACCCCCACTATCAACATCCTGGGGGTTACCATTGACCAGAAACTGAACAGACTAGCCATATAAATACTGTGGCTATAAGAGCAGATCAGGGGCTAGGAATCCTGCAGTGAGTTAACTCACCTCCTGATCACCCAAAGCCTGTCCACCATCTACAAGGCACAAGTCAGGAGTGTGATAGAATACCCTCCCCTTGCCTGGATGAGTGCAACTCCAACAAAACTGAAGAAGCTTGACACCATCCAGGACAAAGCAGCCCATTTGATTGGCACCCCATCCACAAACATTCACTCCCTTCACCACCAACGCACAGTGGCAGCCGTGTGTACCATCTACAACATGCACTGCAGAAACTCACCAAAGTTCCTTAGACAGCACCTTTCAAACCCACAACCAGTACCATCTCGAAGGATAGGGGCAGCAGATACATGGGAACATCACCACCTGCAAGTTCTCCTCCAAGCCACACACCACCCTGACTTGTAAATATATCACCGTTCCATCATTGTCGCTGGATCAAAATCCTGGAACTCACTCCCTAACAGCACTGTGGGTGTATCTACACCACATGCACAGCAGTGGTTCAGGAAGGCAGCTCACCACCACCTTCTGAAGGGCAATTAGGGATGGGCAATAAATTTCTGGCCTAGCCAGCGAAGCCCACGTCCCTTGAACAAATAAAAAAGTCATTATGGTGTAGCTTGAAGGGAAACATGCAGGTGGTGATGTTTCCGTGCACCTGCTGCCCTTGTCCTTCTATATGGTAGAGATCACAGGTTTAGAAGGTGCTGTCAAAAGGAGTCTTGGTAAGTTGCTCAATGCATCTTGCAGATGTTATACACCACTGCCACTGTGTGTCAGAGATGGAAGGAGTGTTCAAGGTGTTAGTTTTTTTTAAATTCTTTCAATAGATGTAGGTGCCCATAGCAAGGCCAGCATTTATTGCCATTCCTAATTGCCCTCCAACTGAATGGCTTGTGTCACGAAATTGTAAGTTTCATAATATTAATTATGGTTTATGGTAACGTAGGTTTATGGCTGTGAGTGTAGATGGCTCTGTCTGTGGGATTTAATTAAATTATAGTCAGATAGGCTGCAAGCTTGAAATTATCAAAAGAAGTTAAACGGGGTAAAAGGTATTTGAAATGCTAATGAGTAAACGTGGATGAGATCTTAGCTTGTAGGGTGTGAAGAAAATTTGCAGTTTTAGATAAGTGAAGAAGTTGTTTTGAGTTTCAAAGGGGTGGTTAGATATTTACAGCTAACAAGGTAAATAGGGCAAGGTTATTATTTTTATTTTTCCTAAAAGGTACTGACCATACTAGCATTATGAAATTTTTTATATTATGGAAAAAGTCCAAAGATATAGAACAAAGGAACTTACAAATTAAAGAGAGAAACATATATAAAAGAGGAATGAAAGGCTATGTTGAGGGGCCACATAAGAACTAAAAGGAGTGTGTAAAACAGCCTTGTGGAAGCCTCCAGCCATGTTTGCAGAAGTTTACTGTGTCCAGTAACTAAAGCTGGAGAAAAACCTTTGGAATTCCACTGTCAAGTGGGTGGGTGCTGTGTTAAGTTTGCTGGCTTGCTATTTAAATTTAAAATTTATCTTGGACTGTTGCCTTAAGGGAGGGGGGGGGGGCGGGGTGAGGGTAGTTGGGAGTCAGTCTAATTAGGAATTTGGAGATTTATTATAATATTAAAGTAACTATAATCTTATGTACATGCTTGAAATATTTTATTTTGTTAAATGTTTTAATTTAGTTTTTAAAATCTCTAAAGGTATTATTGGACTTATTATTTCTGAATTTAGTGCCCAAATCTTCTTGTAATAAATACAAATTGTAAAATCGTTGTAATAGCGTGGCCAAGTTTCCCTTGTACATTTGGTCCACCTGGCACACATCACCTACCACATCATAATTGCCCTCTTAAATGGCCTGGCAAGTGTTAAGAGTCAACCACATTGAACAACAACAAAGGACAACAAAGAAAAGTACAGCACAGGAAGAGGCTTCGGCCCTCCAAGCCTGCACCGATCATATTGCCCGCCAACTAAAACATTTTGCACTTCCGGGGTCCGCATCCCTCTATTCCCATCCTATTCATGTATTTGTCAAGCTGCCTCTTAAACACCACTATCGTACCCGTTTCCGCCACCTCCTCCAGCAGCGAATTCCAGACACTCACTGCCCTCTGCGTAAAAACTTGCCCCGCACATCTCCTCTATAGTTTTCTCCAGGTGTGGAGTCACATGGAGCCCAGATCAGGTAAGGACAGCAGATTTTCTTTCTTACAGGACAAGATAAAATCCACATGGCTTTTTATGATAATTGGCAATAGTTTCAAGGCCACTGTTACTGAAATCAACTTTCAATTCAGATTTATTTTATTAATTGAACTTATTAATTAATTGAATTTAAATTCCATCAGCTGGCATGGTAGGATTTGAACCCATGGTCCCAGAGCATAAGTCTGGGCCTCTGCATTACTAGCACAGTGACATTACCAAGACACTGCCATCTCTCCAGGATGGATGAAGATGCTAATCAAGTAGGGTGCTTTGTCCTAGATGCTGTCAAGCTTCTTGAGTGTTGTTGGAGCTACAGTCATCCAGGCAAGTGGAGAATATTCCATCATACTCCTGACTTCTGCTTTGTAGATGGTGGAAAAGCTCTGGGGAGGCAGGAGTTGAATTACTCACTGCAAAATTCCTGGTCTCTGACCTGCTCTTGTAGCCACAGTATTTATATGGCTAGGCCAGTTCAGTGTCGGGTCATTGGTAACCCCAGGATATTGATGGTGGAGAATTCAGCAATAGAAATGCCATTGTATTTCAAGGGAAAATGATTAGGTTTTCTCTTGTTGGAGATGGTCATTGCCTGGCACTTGTGTGGTGCAAATGTTACTTGCCACTTATTAGCCCATGTTTCAGATCTTGCTGGATATGGACATGGACTGCTGCAGTATCTTAGGAGTTGGGAATGGTGTTGATCATTGTGCAAACATCAGCAAAGATCCCCACTTCAGATTTTATGATAAGGGAAAGGTCACTGATGAAGCAGCTGAAGATGGTTAGGCTTAGGACAGTACCCTGAGGAACTCCTGCAGTGATGTCCTGGGACTGAAATGTTTGACCTCTAACAACCACAGTCATCTTCCTTTGTGCTAGGTATGACTCCAACCAGTGGAGTTTTCCCCAGTTCCAATTTTTGCTTCGATTCCTTGATGCCACACTCGATCATATACTGCACTCTCAGCTCACTTCACCTCTTGAGTAGAGTTATTTTGTCCATGTTTGGATGAAGGGGGTAATGAGATTAAGAGATAAGTGGCCCTGGCAGGACCCAAACTTAGCATCAGTGAGCAGATAATCGCTAAATAAGTGCCGCTTGATAGCACTGTTGACAACACCTTCCATCACTGATGATCAAGAGTAAAAAGATGGCCAATAATTGGCCCGGTTGGATTTGTCCTGCTTTTGTGGACAGGGCATACCTAGGCAATTTTCCACATTGCTAGGTAGATGCCAGTGTTGTGGCTATAATGGAACAGCTTGGCTAGGGGCACGGCTAGGTCTGGAGAACAAATCTTCAGGACCGTTGCCAGAATGTTGTCAGGCCCCATGGCTTTTGCACAACTCTCAGCCATTTCTTAATATCATGTGCAGTGAATTGAATTGGCTGAAGCCTGCACCTGTGATGCTGGGGACCTCAGGAAACTGATGTCATAATCATAGAGGTCTACAGCAATGAAAAAGGCCCTTCGGCCCATCGAGTCTGCGCTGGTCAAACAAGTACCTAACTATTCTAATCCCATTTTCCAGCACTAGGCCCACAACCTTGTATGCCATGGCATCGCAAGTGCACATCCAAATACTACTTAAATGTTATGAGGGTTTTTGCCTCTATCACCCTTTCAGGCAGTGAATCCCAGATTCCCACCACCCTCTGGGTGAAAGAATTCTCCCTCACATCCCCTCTAAACCTCCTAAATCTATGCCCCCTGGTTATTGATCCCGCCACCAAGGGGAAATTTTCCTTCCTGTCTACCCTATCTATGCCCCTCATAATTTTATACACATCCATCATGTCCCCCCTCAATCTCCTCTGCTGCAGGGAAAATAACCCCAGTCTATCCAATCTCTCCTCATAACTAAAACTTTCCAGCCCAGGCAACATCCTGGTAAATCTCCTCTGCACTCTCTCTAGTGCAATCAAGTTCTTCCTATAATGTGGATTCCAGAACTGCATGCAATACTCTAGCTGTGGCCTAACCAGCATTTTATACAGTTCCAGCATAACCTCCCTGCTCTTGCCTTTATTAGACGAGGCATAGAATGTAAGTATCCCATGTGCCTTCTTATGCCTGGATCATCCACTCTGCATTTCTGGCTGTAGGCAGTTGCAAATGTTTTGCCTTGTCTTTTGCACTGATGCGCTGGGCTCCCCCATCATTGGGGATGGGGCTATTTGTGGAGCCTCCTCCTCCAGTGAGTTGTTTAATTGTCCATCACCATTCAAGACTAGACATGGCAGGACTGTATAGTTTAGATCTGATCCATTGGTGTGGGATCGCAGCTCTATCACATGTTGCTTAAGCTGTTTGACATGCAAATAGCCATGTTGTAGCTTCACACCTCATTTTTAGGAATGCCTAGTGCCATTCCTGGCATACCCTGAACCAGGGTTGATCCCCTGGTTTGATGGTAGTGGTAGAATGAGGGATGTGTCAGGCCATGAGGTTACAGATTGTGGTTGAATACAATTCTGCTGTTGCTGATGGCCCATAGTGCCTTATGGATGCCCAGTCTTCAGTTGCTAGATCTGTTTGAAATCTATCCTACTTAACATGGAAGTAGTGCCACATAACATGAAGATGTGAAGATGAACTTGGTCTCCAAAAGGACTGTGACTCCTACCAACACTATCGTGGACAGATGCATCAGTGACAGGTAGGTTGATGAGGATGAGATCAAGTAGGTTTTCCCATCATCTGCCACAGTTATGTCCTTTAGGAATCAGCCAGCTCAGTCAGCAATGTTGTGACCGAGCCACTCTTGGTGAAGGGCATTGAAGACCCCACCCTGAGCGCATTTTGTGCGCATGCCACCCTCAGCGTTTCCTCCAAGTGATGTTCAACATGGAGGAGTACTGACTCATCAGCTGAGTGGGAGCACTAGGTAATAATCAGGAGGTTTCCTTGCCCACATTTGACCTGATGCTGTGAGACTCCATGGGGTCCGGAGTCAATGTTGAGGATTCCCAGAGCAAATCCCTCCCAACTGTATACCACTGTGGTGCCATCGCTGGTGGGTCTGTCCTGCTGGTGGGACAGGACATGTCCAGATATGGTGATATCTGGGACATTATCTGTAAGGTATGATTAAGTGAGTATGGCTATGTCAGGCTGTTGCTTGACTAGTCTGTGGTAAAGCTCTCCCAACTTTGGCACGAGACCTCAGATGTTAGTAAGGACGACCTTGCAGGGTTGACAGGGCTGGATTTGCTGTTGACATTTTCGATGCCTAGGTCAATGCTAGATGGTCAGTCAGTGTACAATACATCATTACACACTGGCAGTAATGTGTGCCATTTACAAGATGCACTACGGCAACTTGTCAATCCTCATTCAACAGGACCTTCCAAAGCCACAACCTCTGCTACCTAGAAGGAAAGGGGCAGCAGATGCGTGGCAACACCACCCTGCAAGTTCCCCTCCAAGCCACACACCATCCTAACTTGGAACTGATCGCTGTTCTGCTGCTGGATCAAAATCCTGGAACTCCTTTCTTAACAACACTGGGGTGTACCAACACCACATGGATTACAGCAGTTCAAGAAGGCAGTCACCATCATTTTCTCAAAGGCGATTAGAGAGAGGCAAAAAATTCTGGCCTAGCAAGCAACACTCACATCCCGTAAAAGAATTAAAAATGAGGATATTGGAATTGCCGTTTGCTGATGAATGTGCTCTCATATTACACCGTGAGCATGACGTTCAAAAGATCATGGATTATTTTTTAAAAAGCGGTTGATGACTGTTGGCTAACTTAAGGATGACAGAGATAATCCACCAACCATCACCAAATTCAGACTATGCCCCACCTAGTATAACTATCGATGACACAACTCTGAAGGCCGTTGATAACTTCACTTATCTTGGAAACAGTCTTCAGAAATGTCTGTATTGACAGCAAGGTGGCAAATAGAATTGCTAGAGCAAGCTCAGCATTTTCCCATTTATGCAAGAGACTTGAGGAAATCACAAAATTTGCTTAGCAAGCTGTGATCATATCTACCCTCTTACATGCCAGTGAGACATGGGCTACCTACTCCACACATATTAAGTAGTTGGGCAGGTTCCACAACATGCATTCAGAACATCAAGGGTATCAAATAGGAGCACTAAGTGCCCAACACTGAGGTGTTCTGATCAAAAAGAGCAGAAATGTCTGTAATTGAAGAACTCCAACTGCGCCCAGCTCAGATAGAGTGGATATGTAGTACTTATGACTGATGATAAAATCCCTAAGGCGATCTTGTATTCAAGGTTCAAGGTGAACTTCAGGAAATGTGGCATGTTCACAATAGACTGGCAGAAAAATGCACAAGGAAGAACTATCTTTGGAGCAGTCCCAAGTAGTGGTGTTGTTTCCGTTGAACAGCAAAAAATACAGGCTGCAAAAGAGAAAAGGAAAGCTGGAAAAACCAGGCAGTCACAACAGAAAAAGAATTCATCCATGCCCACGCTATGGAAAGTCATGCTGATCTGTAATCAGGTTCCACAGCCACGTTGTAGTCATCTGTTGTGCATTGCGTGTGCAAGAAATGGCCATCTTCAATAAGGAAGGGAAACTAAATGACAAAAATAAAAAACATATCAACTGTCCCGATGCCCATGAGATGTTGTCCAAGCACTCTGCTCTGAACCAGTGGTAAATTGAAATCCATTGGTACAAACAGAAAAGAGAGAAAAAAAAACAGAAGTAATTTGTAAGAAAAGGCATGGTCAAATCAGAAAATTTCAGTAGCTTATGAATAAAATAAAATGACCATTTTCAATAAATAATACAACTGAGATTAAATTTTAACACTTCAATGGCCAAAGTTATTCATTATTACATGTTATTATGGTGTAAAGTAGCATGATTTCAAACACCATTTTAAGGTCAACCATTTTCAGAAAATCAAACAGCTGATACATTGCATTCTTGCAACTGAAGCCAACTTCAATTCATGATTGAAATCAACGGCCTAGGTTGTCATTGACTGACCCTAGAAATAACATATGGTTTATTTTGTCTATATAAAATTAACACCACCAGGGAATGATTTAACAGGGCACTTATTTGTGGTGTGCCGTTGAAAGAAAAGGTCAGGGAAATAAAAGGTCTAGTTTTGAAACAAACAAAGGTTGTTAATTGTGTGTGTCTCTGTCTGTCTGTGTGTGTACACACGCACTCAAGAGAGAATCCTTGGAATGAAATCAGTCATAATAATTGGTCAGACATCAAAACAGAAGGGAAAATGGGGTTTTACTTTGTGAAACTTTACACAGAAAAGACTGTTGTTGACACCCAACGACATCTAGGGGTGTTTGGAGAAACCTGGAAAGGATTCTGACTGGACATTGAAACAAGTTATCCAAGCCAAGAAAGTATTAAGGAGGAAAAATGCAAAACGCAAGAAGCCTAGTCAGATGTAGACAAATGTTTATGCTTACACTTAAACACCAAAGAATAGGAGCATAGAGGTTCGAACAGCTATTCTTCCTTAGTACAGTAATATACAAGGATAAAATTACATAGAAGATAAATAGATGACAAAAAACAAACACTCAGCTCCAAATGGATCCACCTTTCAGGTGACCCATAAGTGCATAGGGGTGACCAAAAAAAAACTCCAACACCAAAAGATGAGTCTGAATAAAATCTAGAAATAGTGTGAAAGCTAGTAATCATCAGCACCATGCTAAACACAACCGTTTCCCCCCCATTCCCCCATGGTTGTCAAGGATGCACCTGTCAAGGAGGCCTGGAATGTTTTTCCACACTGGCAAGTACACATGGACAAAATCATTATCCCAAGCTGGTAACAAGTCAGTCAGTCACAGCATATATGCAGCCCAGCTGATGTGATAGTATGTAATAGTCTAACTGCGTCAGTTAATAATACTGGAGTATAATTTCTGGATTGCTCTTAAAAAGCTAGCACAGGTACAATAGTCAGAATGGCTCCTTGTGTTATGAACTTCTATGGTTCTATTCCTCAATGCTTATTTTTATGGTGGTGGTAACTCTATTGCTGTGATTGTATTAACAAAGTGAAGTTTTAAAATGTTCTTAGTTCATCTATGCATGTCCAATGTCATTTTGGATGACTCGAGCAACAGCATGTTTGCCAATTTACTTGTGCAGCATACCCACAATGATTGGTTGGTTTGTATAACTGTTCGAATGCTTTGAACTAGTTAACACAAAAGCACAAATCTTTAGATATTTAAAACGCTTGACCTAGATATAAATTATCAATCCTACCTCCAGGTGTAGACTTGAAGGAAAAGGGTTGAAGATTCACCTGACACTCTGAACTATCTGTCTTACACTTCAATCACCCCATCATTCCCCAAGCAGCAAACAATCAATTCTACATATGCTGCAAATGGGAAATCCCAAGTTGAGACCAGGCACATCTGCAAATATATAAATGTTAAAAAAAAATCAAATTGCAAGTCAACATTGGTCAACATCTTACACTTATTGGGTCCAGTTCAACAGCATTACGACAAAGGGAGCGCCTCTGTTCATTTAACCAGCAATAGATCAAGAACAGCAACTTGCATTATATATCCATTTGGCACACTGAGTGTCACAAAGTGCTTCAAAGAGCAAAATGACAAAGCTTCAGAGAACAAAAACATGTTCAGGGAGAAACTGTGGCGGTTCCTGCATAGATGGGTTTTGAAGAGTTTCTGCCGATGGGGAAAGATGTATCAATGCAAAAGACATAGGAAGTGTGTTCCAGTGAATAGAGCTGAGGCTGTAATGGGAAAAAGATGCACAGGGGAGCAAGGTATTGGCCCAAATCTTTCATTCAGGATCAGAATCCTTATTTCTGACCTTGATCAGACAAAAAGAAATTCATACATTCCTTCAATTTTTCAAGGCAGTCTTCCAATGGAGAACCTTACACAACTCAGTCTATGCAAGCCTCAGAGGGAGCAGCAGAATTCATGCAGATACCAGACACCCGTTTTACAACATTAGCTACCGTATTCTGGCAAGTCGTTAAACGCCCCAAACGTGGAAAGCTACAGACAGAAGGTAAGTAGGTAAGAGAGTAAGGTAAGTAATGGGGGAGGATGGTGACTTCTGAATTCGGTTGGGGGGGTGGGGGGTGGAGTTAGGGGTTCAAGGCTGAAGTCAGGTGGTGGGTTAGTCAGGTGGGGTCAGGGGGAAGTCAGAGGGCAGCCAGGTGGCAGGGGCCAGTCAGGGATGGAGTTGGAGTCGGGGGCAGGGGGGGAAGTCAGGTATGGGGTAGTCAGATGAGGTTGTGTGGGAGTCAGATGGGGCGAGGGAGGGGAGTGGTGGGGGTGATCAGAGTGTGTGTTTCGGTTCTGTAGTTATCCAGATGTTAAGACCAGATTTTAATTGGTGTGACATTTCCTGGGTAACTATTCTGGTAATTAAGTTAGAACTGTCCAAGGTCCCTGACACTAACTCAGAGTTGGAGACTATTTCAGAGGATCCTGGGGAGCTAGGGAATTGCCCATCAAAGTTCAAACTTCCTGGAGGATTTCTGCTAAGTCACTACACTGTGGGCTCCACACCTTTGGAGGGGGATGGGGATGGTACATCTGATCTCCAAAGATCTGGAGACTGAAAGATCTGGGCCATTCTTTTTAAATAAATGTGATGAGATTAGTGGAAATCAGCAAGTACAAGAATGGTGGGTGAGGGAGTCTTAGTAATAGCAATCCTAAGCATAGAAGCTTTTACAATGAACACAGACCTTGGCCATGTCATGAATGAGACATTACCTGAGGGACAAGAAGCTGATGGCAATTCAACAATATAACTCAACATGAAACAGTGCTTGCCTGTTTGACATGCTCGAAGAATGAACACAACTAATGTCACAATTCTAAACATAATAACCTGTAAAATTATGGCATTAACTAGCTGTGCTCATTGTTTTCTGAAATATGCTACTTCAAGATCAAAAACATGCAGACTGTGCAAGAAAAAGCTAGAGACTAGTTCATAAGCAGTGCAAGATTTCAGAAAGGGATATCAATTGGAAAGTTATAAGTACGTTTAATGAGCTGTGACCCACAATGACAGAATTTGAAAGCATTCATGCATTTAAAAATGTATTAAAGTTATCTTGATCTTAGACCTCTATAAAAGGTTAACAAAGTAGGATTTTAAAATGATAGTTGGTTTAATTGCAGGTTTCAGTACCATTCAGTATTGAGGGGAGAATTGAATACAAAAGTAGCAGGTTATGCTTCAGCTGTACAGGACACTAGTGAGACCACATTTGGAGTATTGTATACAATATTGGTCACCTTATTTAAGGAAGGATGTAAATGTGTTGGAAGCAGTTCAGCGGTTTACCAGGCTAATACCTGGAATGGGTGGGTTGCCTTATGAGGAAATGTTGAACAGGCTGAGCTTGTATCCACTGGAGTTTAGAAGAGAATGAGGTGACTTGATTGAAACATGTAAAATCCTGAGGGGTCTTGACAGGGTGGATGTGTAGAGGATGTTTCCTCTTGTGGAAGAATCTAGTACTAGGGGTCACTGTTTAAAAATAAGGGGCTGCCTATTTAAAACAGAGATGAGGCAAAAAGATTTTCACTCAGAGGGTCATGAGTCTTCAGAACTCTCTTCCTGAAAATTGGTGGAAGCAGAGTCTTTGAATATTTTTAAGGTAGAGGTGGATAGATTCTTGATAAGCAAGGGGTTGACAGGTTATCGGCTGTAGGAGGAGGCTTGAGGGGCTGAATGGTCTACTCCTGCTCCTTGTTCATATATTTATCATTTGCTTAATTTTAAGTTAATTTGAAGACAAAGAAACTACTCTTTGAAGTTGAAGGGCTAGATATGACTTATATTTGTAAGAAATTCTAATAAAATATAAAGTGACATATTACATTATCCAGCAAGTGTCATACGTTTAACACATTTGGGGAGCTGCAATAACTGTGCAGAACTAACTAAAGGTAACGCCACAATTAAAGATATGAAAAGAAATGTAAAATTGGCGGGGGGGGGGGGGGGGGGGGAGGAGAGAGAGGAGTAATCTTTCAGTGGAGATTTGGGAGGTTGCTCCAAGAAGCTTGATGCTACCTAAGAAGTAAAATATGTCAACAGTTAAAATAAACAGGCACGGTACTAATTTACGAAACTCAGTCTAAAATCTGCCGGACATTCTCCAGGTGTAGCCCTCAGCTGCTTGGCGATCTCACTGAACTTCAATGAGGCCATCTTCACATCGCAAGGAGGCTCTCAACGCAGTATGGCACCGCCCCTGGCAGCGATGTTCCTACTCCTCACTCCTGGGCAGATGGTACTAGTCTAAAGCGCTGAGGATCCTCATAGCTGCCGACCTATTAACTTGGGAACAGAGCTAATATTAGTTAACCCTGTTAATGTTAGTTAATACAGACCTCGATTTAACCTTCAAACATGCGTTCAACAGATAGGGAGTGTCGGAACAACTGGAAAATCAGAAACCTTTAAATACGTCAGTGCGTGAAGCCAGGTCCCGCGGTCAGCAGCTATCAGGGGTTCCTCGTCAGCCGGGCACTGAGGTCACTATACCCGCAATAGGAGCTGATATTGTCCGCAGTGGCCGCTGAACTGCTGCGACATCTCCATCTCCGGCTCAGACCCAACAGCACAAGTAGCAGCGCGAGCGCCGAGCCACATCCAGAACGTTCCGCTCAGCGGCAGCCAATCAAAAAGAGAAAACTAATAAACAGGGCCCGCCTACAAATATCCCGTCAGCCAATCGAAAGCTCAAGGCAGAAGCCGAGGAGACCGTATCAATAACCAATCAGCGAGGAGGCAACCAAAACCCGCATTGTCCACACCCGCTGCGTATAACTAAGACTAGGAGGACCACTTGTTTGACAGATTGTACTTATTTGTTCAGTTTCATTCGTTCATGCTAGAGTTGATATTACACATAAGCCTCATCCTACTCTGTCCCCAGTGCCCTTATTCGCTTCTCAACACAAGCACTGATCAAACAGCCCCTTAAATGTGTCAATGTGGCAGCGATTTCCACATTTTCGCCACTCTGTGCAAAACAATTTTTTTTTGTGATTTTTTTTCTTATAGCTGCTAGCCTGTTAGCCCGTAAGGGACCTGAAGCCAGTGAGTGGAGCATTTGCCTAGGCCACCCATAACGCGTGATGTTGGTTAAAGCTCAATAAATAGCCTCTAACTCATGTTAAAACGCACTTACAAGCTACTGAATCTCAACACATTTGCTGCTGAAATCTTCACCTGTGCTTTCCTTACCACTAGGCATCAATATTCCATACACTACTTGTTGGACTGCAGATCTTGGCTGAACCTTGACTTGATCTTCCCAGTCTGGCAGCTGCAAGAGAAATGCTGTGAACAAAGGAGACCACTTCAACGATCTCACCAAAATATTCAACCATGTGAACAGAGGCAGCTTATTTAAGCTGCTGGAGAAAATTGGCTGCTAGCTGAAGCTATTCAATGTGATCTCCTCTTTCCATGATAACATGATGTGTAAAGTCAGCAATGATGGGGCAATATTGGAACCTTTTGAAATGCGCACTGGGATCAAACAGGGTTGTGTTCTGGCACCAGCACTGGCATATTCTTCTCTTTGCTGCGGTCATATGCCTTCAGGTCATCTACAGAAGTTATCTATTTACATGCCAGAACTAACATAAAGCTGTTCAGCCTTGCTCCATGAGATCCAAGACAAAGGTGTGCCAAGTCCTCATCAGAGAGTTGCCCTATATTGGCAATGCCACACTAACATTCCATACCAAGGAACACTGGCAAATGGACAGACTTTCTTAAGCCAATAAAGAATTTGGTTTGACCATCAGAATCAGGAACGCAAATGTCATGGTCCATGATGTTGCCATATCGTCATTGACAATGTGACGCTTGAGCTTGTTGTTGGCTTCACATATCTAAGCTTCACAATCACCAGTAATCTCATTTGATGCTGAATCGATACATGCATCACAAAAGCTGCAGCTGTCCAAGTGGCAAGTAACATTTGCGCCACACAAGTGCCAGGCAATGACCATCTCCAACAAGAGAGAATCTAACCATTGCCATTTCATATTCGATGATATTATTACCACTGAATCCCCCACTAACAACGTCCTGGGAATTACCATTGACCAGAAACTGAACTGGACTAGCCATATAAATACTGTAGCTACAAGAGCAGGTCAGATGCTAGGAATCCTGTGGTGAGTGATCCACCTTCTGACCCCCAAAGCCTGTCCACCATCTACAAGGCATAAGTCAGGAGTGTGATGGAATACTCTCCACTTGCCTGGATGAGTGCAGCACTAACAGCACTCAAGAAGCTTGACACCATCCAGGACAAAGCAACCCATTTAATTGGCAACCAACCCACAAACATTCACTCCCTCCACCACCAACACACAGTGACAGCAGTGTGTACCATCCACAAGATGCACTGCAGGATCTCACCAAGACTCATCAGACAGCACCTTCCAAACCCATGACCGCTACCATCTAGAAGGACAAGGGCAGCAGATACATGGGAACACCACCACCTGCAAGTTCCCCTCCAAGCCACACACCATCCTGACTTGGAAATATATCACCATTCCTTCAGTGTCGTTGGGTCAAAATCCTGGAAATCCCTCCCTAACAGAACTGTAGGTGCACCAACACCACATGGACGGCAGCGGTTCAGAAAGGTAGCTTACTACCACCTTCTCAAGGGCAATTAAGGATGAGCAATAAATGCTGGCCTAGCCAATGATGCCCACATCCCATGAACGAATATAAAAAACAGAGTAAGAGAGTGTGAACTGAGAATACCAATCAGTGAGTCTATCAAGCCTGCATCCTCAGTGCACTCCTCTAGAGTGGTGAGACCTGGACAACATATGCTAGGCAGGAGAAAAGGCTGTCCCAGACATATCCTCAGCATCTCATGGCAGGACGAGGTCACCAACTCAGAGATCATGGGTGTTAAAGAATCCAAGCCAGTTGGTGAAGTCAAAAGCAAGACACAAGGTGTCTTTTACTGAGAGTGTTTATTGACTTTGTTCAGTCTCATAGTTCTCCCCTCACACCCAGCGTCCCACTTCGCCCCTATTTATAGACTCTTTTTGAAAACAAAATCAATAAATTAAACTAGAAATCAATGATGGGTGACAGCCCCTTGTGAGGCCTCCCCTATTTATAAAAATTTTTTTTTTGTGGTTTTGGGGGATGCAGCCGGGCAGATCACTGCGCTGCGGCATCCCACAAAGTAGGCGGATCACCTTCAGGGCGACCTTTACCCGCTCAAAAATTCCTCTCGCATGAGGCGGCGAGGACCCGGGCATCACCCCGGACCGTTATTTTCCTTACTCATTAGTTTAAGGCATCTCCCCTATTTATATGTACTCAAAGTACTTAATTAAACAATGCCCTTCACCTGTGTATCCTAACAATATAATAACATAGCATTAACACTGGAACAAGTTAATTCCATCAGCACACACACATTGCTAAAGGAAGTATGCACTAGTTTGGTGACGTTCATTGTATTGATGATGTTTGTATACCCAAAGACGTTTTGTATAATGAATTGGCCACTGGGTCATGGTCTCCTGGATGTCCATACCTCCACCACAAGAATACCTGCAAGCAAGATATGAAGATGGTGGGTAGTGACATAGACAAGAGGGAGACAGTTGCTGACAACCATGACTTTTGGAGGCTGACTGTTAGCATCTAATAGGTTCTGTTTAATGAATGTTAAGTAGCCAGTACTTGATGGTACTTGATTGTCCATCAGACAGTGGCCAGCATGTAATGTGCTAGAGGGTCTGTAGGAAAAGGAGATGGTGGATCCTGTCGGATGGTTCCCCGAGCAGACTGTCAAAGTCATTTTGCAGAATGCCTCATCGCCAGAACTTTCCAACAAGCACCAAGATGTAGCTTGGCTGGTGGTGAGAAAGGCCCTCCCCATCAGATCCTTCCAACACTCCAGGAGTCTCACCCCCTCTGCACATCGCCCTCGAAGTGGCTGTGGTGGGGACGAGACCATTGTTCACCTCCTTGTGAATTGTACCTTTGCAAATAAGGTCTGGAGAGAGATGTAGTGCTTTCTGTTAGGTTCATCCCGAGCAGCGCAGTGACACAGGACTCAGTGCTCTACGGGCTGTTCCCAGGGACACATACCGAGACTAAACATCAACTGCAGCTGGAGGATCATCAACTCGGTGAAAGGCGCTCTTTGGTCTGCTCGAAACTTGTTGGTCTTCCAGTGTAAAGAGTTTCCCTTTACCAAGTGTTGCAGACTGGCACATTCCAAGGTCCAGGACTACGTGCTGAGGGACGCACTAAAGCTTGGGGCAGCCGCCGCAAAGGCACAATGGGGAAAGGTCGCTGTCTAAGACCTTTCTGCCATAGTGCACTGAGGGGCTGGGAAAGGTATAGACCCCCTCAGGCTGTACAGGCTCACAATGAATGTATGTATTGAATACAAATTATATTATAATTATATTGAAGAACCTCAGAGTGCAACATGATGTATGTTGATAACGCCAATACCATTGCACTATCTGACTGTCTGTAATGACCATATTGAAATGAGTGTAATATTCATTGATTGTATTGAAGCACCTTGTGATCCATGTGTAAAAGTTGAATCTGTTTGCTCTTTTTGTGATGGCGATTTAGAAATGTTTTGTAATTTTCTTCCAGATATTTTATGAATAAAGTATATTTTTCAAAAAAAACCCAAAAAAAACAGTACTTAATAGTAATAAGTGATGGGTGTTGATTTGCTAATGATGCTCAATTGTCCATAAGAAAGGTTTGGCCAACACAGGCTCTCTGGTGTGTTAGAGGGGAGAATTCAGCTCTGTAGTAAGCAATAAAACTCTCTATGCAAGCATCCTAGTCTCTGTGTATCCTTCACATCCAGGGTTAGGTGGTAGCCAACATTGGTAGCAGAAGATGGTGGCTAAAAGTGAAAATTGGAGGCTGAGCTTTACTTCCAGCAGAAGGTTAGAATTGCAGTTAACTTTTCAGGGAGAAGCTTGTAATTGGCCACTCTCTGAAGAAAGATGACTGAAACCAGGTATTAGTGGCAGGATTTGATTTCCTACCATTGTTTTGTGAAACAGAACTGTATGATCAATGGAAAAATGGCCGGAAATAAATGCTTTCCCAAAAAAAATTTTTTTAAGGCTTCAGACTCTTGTTCCATAAGTGCTTCTCTCTCTTTAAATCTAACTCTGGTTAAAATCAAGAGCCTATCCATGTTTGATACCCTAGCAGAGTCCAATAATCTAAAGGCAAGTACTGATTTAGGAATTTCCTTGTGAAATCGTTGCAATCTTGCATATAGTCAAGACACAGACATGGGTTACATCTCTTTCGAAAAGAAAGCAAGGGATAGCTCTGGCACTCTCACTTCCTACCAGGAGCAAGATCCGCTGCAAAGTGTTCTCAGAACTGGACACTCAGGGCCTGAACAATGCTGGAGGCTTGAACAACCTCTTAAATGTCATGGATAAAATTTATATGAAGGATGACTTATTGAATGCCTATGAAGCTTGGTCGGGCTTTGACAAATTTAGAAAAATGGATGATTCCTCTAGAGAATAAAACATCATTGAGTTTAATCGATTATATGCAAATTTGCTTAGCTAATCTACTGGAGTTTTTTGAGGATGCAACTAGTAGAATAGATAAGGGAGAACCAGTGGATGTGATGTATTTGGATTTCAAGAAGGCTTTTGATAAGGTCCCACATAAGAGGCTAGTGGGCAAAATTAAAGCACATGGGGTTGGGGGTAATATACTGACATGAATTGAGAATTGGTTGACAGACAGGAAACAGAGAGTGGAAATAAATGGGTCTTTTACCAGGTGGCAGGGGGTGACTAATGGTGTACTGCAGGGATCAGTGCTTGGGCCCCAGCTATTCACGATATATATAAATGACTTGGATGAGGGAACCAAATGCAATATTTCCAAGTTTGCTGATGACACAAAACTGGGCGGGGTTGTGAGTTGAGGATGCAAGGAGGCTTCAGGGCAATTTAGACAAGTTGTGTGTGGGCAAAAACATGGCAAATGCAGGATAACGTGGATAAATGTGAAGTTATACGCTTCGGTGTGAAAAACAGAAAGGCAGAATATTATTTAAATGGTGATATATTGGGAAATGTGGATGTACAAAAGGATCTAGGTGTCCTTGTATACCAGTCAATGAAAGTAAATAGGCAAGTGCAGCAAGCAATTAGGAAGGCAGATGGTATGTTGGCCTTCATTGCAAGAGGATTTGAGTTCAGAAGTAGGGATGTCTTACTACAGTTATACAGGGCCTTGGTGAGACCACACCTGGAGTATTGCATGCAGTTTTGGTCTCCCAGCTAAGAAAGAATACACTTTCCATGGAGGAAGTGCAGCAAAGGTTCACTAGGCTGATACCAGGGATGGCAGGACTATATTTGAGGAGAGATTGGTTCGACTGGGCCTGTATTCACTAGAGTTTAGAAGTATGAGAGGGGATCTGATTGAAACATATAAAATTCTAACAGGGCTAGACAGACTGGATGCAGGAAGGATGTTTCCCCTGGTTCGGGGGGTCTAAAACCAGGGGGCACAGTCTCAGGATATGGGACAAGCCATTTAGGACTGAGATGGGTAAAGATTTCTTCACTGAAGGTGACCAACCTGTGGAATTCTCTACCACAGAAGGCTGTCAAGGCCAGGTCACTGAGTATATTCAAGAAAGAAATTGATAAATTTTTGGATATTAGGGATATCAAGGGGTATGGAGAGAGAAAGAGAATATGGTGTTGAGATAGAGGATCAGCCATGATCATATTGAATGGAGGAGCAGGCTCGAAGGGCAAAATGGCCTATTCTTGCTCCCAGTTTCTATGTTTCTATTGCAGCGATTTCACATGGAAACTCTTAAATCAGTATTTGCCTTTAAATTATTGTACTGTGCTAGGATATCAAACATGAATAGGCTCTTGATTTTAACTGGAGTTAGATTTAAGGAGAGAGAAGCACTTATGGATCAAGTGTCTGAAGCCTTAAAAATGTTTTTTGGGAAAGCATTCATTTCCATCCACTTTTGTGGCGCAAAGGGGCTTTTTGGCAGTGATACTAAAGATGGAGGAAACAATGTTAACAACATTTTGGGACCGTTCAAATGTAGAGTCCAAACATCTGTACAACAAAAGATTTACAAACAATGGGTACGACCTTTTAAGGAGCTATAACAACAGCAGATATTGGGCAATAATGGAAGGAAGATAAACCCCAGAAATAACTAAGGGGTGGTCAACAAGTGCTTCAGATGTGGTTCTAAGTATCATTGTGTTGAATTGCCTGGAAAGGAAAGGAAGAGTTTTTGAGACAACACATGATATCGAAGGTACGGAAGGTGATGAAGATGATACTGACCAATCAGAAGGAATTGTGTTAGTTACCAAAAGCTTTAGTCTAGTAATGCGTATCGTAGTTACAGGCTCATTTAATCGCTCAATTCTAGAAAGTGGGTTTACGTCTCCAGTGTGTGGAGTAGGACTGTCTAAACTGTTACATGGATTCTTTGAGTAAGGGAGGCTGGACTAAAGTCAAAGAATATGACAGTTTCAGAGATGGTGACACATTGAAATCATTAAAAAGAATAGTAATTCCGTGTAAAACAGCAGAGGTAAATCATTTTATCAGTACTGATGTTGTATCGAGTGAAATACCTTTACTGTTAAGTAAGCCTTCAATGAAAAAGGCCCAAATGAAGTTAGACATGGAACAGGATAAAGCCATTGTCTTTGGAACATCTGTAGATTTGCAATTCTAATAGTCGGGATATTATTGTATTCTTTTAAGGCCCATCATCTCTTCATAGAATGCTAAAGAGCTATTAGTGGCAGCTGGGCATAAGGATTCAAGGGTGAAGAAGTAAATTATTCCTAAACTACATCGACAATCTGCACATCCCTCTGGCCATAGCTGGAAGATTCCGTTAAAGGATGCAGGAGTACTGGATGAGGAATACACTAGACTTGTTGAGGATATTAGTGAAAAATGTGATATTTGTAAAAAGTACAGGAGAACATCATCACGACGAGTAGTAAGACTTCCAAAACTGTAGCCATGGACCTCAAAGTATAGGACAAAGAAACAAATATTTTCCTTCTCCATTTTGTAGGCGTAGCAATTAGACTTAGTTTGTCAACAGCAATTTATAGAAAAGAGAAAAAAGTAATTATTGATAAAATAATGGAAAGAGGGTTAGGGATGGGGATGGGAGCACAAGCTAAATTCTGAACAGATGATGGAGGGGAATTTGCCATTGAGGAATTTGGGCATATGTGCGAAAATTTGAATATTGTAGCAATGCATACTGCAGCAGAAAGCCTGTTTAGTTATGAGTTCTACAACAGAAATCACATCATGATTGACAAAATACTCCGAATAATTTTGGCAGGCCAACCAAACTGTAAATTGTCAACTGATTTAGCGTGGGCGGCTCATGTAAAAAACTCATTTCAAATGGCTGGGAGCTGCAACCCTTATCAATTAGTTTATGGCAGGGATCCGAAGATACCTTTAATAATGTAGGACCATAACCCAGCTTTGGAGGGTAATACCATTAGTTAAATTTTTGCCGAACATTTGAATGCTATGCATGCAGGGAGGAAAACATTTATTAAGGTGGCGACTTCAGATAAAATCTAGAGAACTTTGAGTTATCGAATCAAGCCATCAGAAATACATTTTTGGCATGGGGAGGTGACATATTATAAAACAGAAGGGCAGAAAGAATTGAGAGGCCCAGGAAAAGATATAGGCATTGATGGCAAAACAATAATCTTGCAACATTGGTAACCAAGTTGTTAGAGTACATTCCATGTGACTTACTGGCACTGGTTACAAATTGACAGACGTGAACAAATGATGGAATCTGAAAGTGCACCAAGCATCTCGGGCACATATATGCCAGACCTGTATGAACTACAGATTGTGGTAGATAACGGGCTGACTGAAAGTAGGCAAAGTGATAGTGAAGATCAGGATAGAGCAATTTATCACAAAGATCAACTGCAAAATATTGGAAATAGGGTGGCATATACGCCAGAAGGGGCTAGTGACTGGAGAGAAGCCACCATAGTAGGAAGGACAGGAAAAGCCACAGAGAAATACAAAAACTGGCTGAATGCATAGGACAAGGGGCAGAATATCAGATCTATGGATTGGCAGAAGGAAGTGAAAATGTGGAAAGTCAGGAAACGCAGTCTAAGTTCAGGCAATGGTCCTACTGGTGATCACAGTCCAAGAAAAAGATCAAGAACTTGTGAAAAGATGTCATATTACAGGAAGGACAGATCAAGTAGTAGCAGTCCAGAAAGGGACAGGAGCTCTAATAGGGGATGTACTTTAACTAGAGCAAGGACCACAGGAAAGGTGAGGAATGACAAAAGAAGTAGGAACCCTTATGACAGGGAAGCTCTAGTGGCTACTAACAAGTTAGCTGGTAAATTAGTAAAGAAAGAAAAACAAAAAGAACTTCACAACTGGATAGAGTTTGGCGTTTACACGAAGGTGTCAGACAAAGGACAACCAGCCTAGTCCCAAATATGGATAAATGTACAGAGAAAGTACTTCCTGATGGGACAAATAAAGCTAAAGCTGGACTGGTGGTTTGAAGATTCGAAGAACAACTGGGCGACCAGTAGGTTAGAGCAGGTTCCCCAACAGCAGGAAAAGCAAGTTTGAGGATTTTCCTTGCACGTCTAGCAACATACTCATGGAATGTAACTCCATTGACATCAAAGCAGCATTTTTGCAAGTGGAGCAATTTCAAAGAGAAGTATTTTTAAAGCCTCCAAAAGAAGCTGGAGCTATAGAGGGGAAATTATAGAGGTTAAATAATTGTGCTTATGGGCTAAACAATGCATCCAGCATTTGGTATTTTTCAGTTAGGTCTGTCCTATTGAAAGCTGGTTGTGTTCACTAAAAGTAGATCCAGCAATGTATTATGCATATTATGAAGGAAAATTAGTGGGAATGTTCTTATTGCATATAGATGATTTCCTGTGGGGAGCATCTGCGGCATTTGAGAATTTAATAACCGATGAAATTGTGTAGGAATTCAAAATTGGAAGCCTGGTTTCTGGAGCTTTTAAGTATGTAGGGTTAGATATTAGGCAGAATAAGTTGGGAGTAACTTTGACTCAATTGACTAACCTAGAGAATATTAATAACATCTTGATAAATTGGGCTAGGTCCTCGCAAAAGGAAGACTCTGCAACTAAGGAAGAAGCAGACCAGTTAAGAAGCTTAACTGGGCAACTAAACTGGTTATGCATGCAAACTAGACCAGAATTGAGCACCATGCTGAAATATTCTACTGTTGGGGGTGTGCGAAAAGCAAATAAGACATTGAAGAAATTAAATTCAGAGGAATGTGCAATCAGATTTCCAAACCTTGGTGACCCAGAAGGGATAAAATTAGTTATTTCTACTGACACCTCACATGCTAACCTTCCCAATGGTTATTTGAGTACATCAGGATTCATTATATTTTTATGGGGAAGAAACAATAAATGTTGCCCATTAGCGGAGACTCTTGTGGTGGTAGAGGCAACCGATATGGCTATGTATCAAATATTTTAAAGGAACTCCTCTATAAGGGGCAACTGGGGAATAATGTGCCCATAGAACGCTACATAGATAATTGTTCGCTTTTGGACAATATCCATTCAACAAAGAGAGTTGAAGAAAAAAGGTTGGGGATTGATCTTGTGAGTATAAAAGGGATGTTAGAAAGGAAGGAAATGTCAAAAATGAAATTGGTTGACGCAAGTCACCAGCTATTTGATTGTTTCAAAAAAAGAACTGTTTGTCCAAAGAAATTGTTGAATATCCTCAAAGAGGGATGCCTTGTATTATAATGGATTGTAACGACATGGAAATGTTCATGTTATAATCTTAATTGTTTTCTTCTGTTTTTTTAAGAAAAAGGGGAATTTGGATTATGTCGAAGAATGATTGTATAATAAGATAACATAATATATTTTTATATGCATATCAATTTAATTTAAAGAAAACAGGGGAATCTGTTAGAATCTAATAGGTTCTGTTTAATGAATGTTAAATACCCAGTACTTGATGGTAATAAAGTGAACAGGTGCTGGGTGTTGGTTTGCTAATTATACTCAATTGTAAATAAGGAAGAGTCAGCGGCATTTGGTTAAATTGTTTGAGGTGCAACCTGCCATTTTTGTGAATATTTTATTATTTGTACCTGTGTACCTGAAGGATATTAAATATGTTTTTGTATGAAACAAAAACACAGGCCCTCTGGTGTGTTAGAGGAGGAGAAGTCAACGTTGTTGTGAGCAATAAAACTCTCTACTTAATCATCTTAGTCTCTGTGTATCCTTCATATCCAGGCTTGGGAGTTAGCCAACACTGACTCATTGGAAGAGGTGAGTGGATAACAAAAAACTTAGCTGACCGAGAAGAGGACCCAGAGAAAACAGAAGCCAGAAAATTGTACACCTTGTCAGCCCACAGTCTTCCTGTGCTACAAATGTGGCAGAGACTGCCATGCTGGAGTGGAGCTCCTGAGACACACCAGCTGATGGTTAACATAGAGTTGACCATCATGACACCATTGTTTTATGAGACCAAAGGCTGTCACTTCTCATTGGTTGGACTACCATCTTCTACCTACGAACCACACACACCCTCCCACCCACTCCATACCACCCCTCCCACCACCCCCCTTTATTAATAGCTTTTATAAGGTTTTGGGTTCTGAGGCCACTGATATAAGATAGGCAGTTGCTTATTTGTAAGCAATTTTAAGGTAGTTTATTAAGAAGCAGCAGTTTAGATATGATGCATTAGCTAAATAGACAGAAACTATGCTGTGAGCTGTTCACTGATCCCAGAAGATGAACAGGTGATTGGCATTGAGTGTCTTGATTTCAGTAGCTTGTGATGGCAGCATGCTGCCCTAGCTGAAGTGTTTGGGAAGCTTTTCCCCCATCTTTTTTGCACTTTCCTGGTTCCTCTTCCATCTGAAGAAGAGGGCTGTTGCCTGATGAGGACTGCCATCTGATGAATATTGGCCCTTGTCTCCAAGAATTCATTAATATACTTTATTTCTAGGGGCTGGTAGTTTATATTTTGTCAATCACTTGTATGAACCTTTCTAACCAATGAATGCAGGACAAGTACCCATATGTCAGGATGGTCACCTTCATCCTGTCCATCACTTAGCTCGAGGTCACTTCCTAGTTTACCTCATGCTGAGGGTCATTTACTAGCCCTTACAGGACACATGTATAGATAAAAGTGTACATGAGATGCCAGAAGACTCTCTGCTATCAGTTCTGGAAGGTGTTGCCTCAGTCCCTGGCTACTAAGAATGTTTTTTTCTGAAGAGAGACAGAAACGGAAAACATACAATCTTCTAAGGGTTTTCATTGCTAATTCTCTAATATTCTTTGTCATTTCTTGCAGTTCAACCCCTCTCCCACCCCCATGAAGGAAATATCCTTATTGACTTCTCAAAACTAATTTATAGTTAATCTAATTATTTTTAAAGTACAAGTTTGTTTTCGTATATTTCTTGATTACATATTGTAGATAAAATATTAAAGCTACTAGAATTATCTGATGATGATCAATCTTGCACTCCCCATCTACAGATCACCTCAATCAACCATATGTATTATTATTTTGCCGGAATGCTGTTAATTTCTAGGCTATTAGCATATAAGTACATACAGTTGGAACAATAGATCGTACATGGACTTAAAAGATTCTCCAGCACTCCTTTTCACCTATATCCATCTTGTGGATAGTTCTTATCAAGTATTATTTCTTCTTACCCTTCAATTGTCTGATCCCAAAATTCCTTTTACTTTAAATTGAATTTTACTCCCTCTGTCCATTACCATCTTATTTGTCTTAGTCAGTTTTTCTATAAGGTGTGACCAGGGGCAGACTTACAATGAAAGACACCGTGCCACAGCACGGCCCCCCCCAAACGAGGTGGGGGGGGGGGGCAAAATGAATAAGTTTCAAAGAGTAAGGAACGGGGGTCTGGTTAAGGCAAGCTTGTCCAACCCACTGCCTGCATCTGGCCCCTGAAGCTCCTCTGAGGCCCCCTGATCTAGTTCTCAAAATGTCGGTCAAACAGATGTTGGAGTCGAAGATTGTTCTTGGGACCTCTCCTCCAATCGCAGGCTGCTCCTCTCCTGTGTTTGCACTGATGAGTTTACTGGTGATTGGGGAAGCAGGTAACAACAGTGGCGAGTTTGCTGGAGAAAGAGGTTTTCTTTCAGGGAGGGAGGAGAGAAGCTGTCTGCCCCAGGAGGAGATGCTGTTTGTAAAGCCTGAGAGCAAGACTTTACAGAACCTGGGGTTGGAGGTTGGAGGTGGGGAAGAGGTTGGCTGGCTTGAGAGAGATTGAGTGGAAGTGTGAGTGTCTGTCTTACCCCTAGTCTTGGGTTTCTCACTCACTCTCTCAACAACACACCAACACATACTCACACCCATGCACACTGGGTGAGTGTGATTGAGTGTGCATCCTGAGGCTGGGAGTGAATCAGACATGCACTGACCCTCTCACACTCTGGTGTTTTTATTTATTACTCTTTCTTAACTTAACACTTTATTGCTTTGATATTGCTTTATGTTTGCTCAGCAACTGTTTCTTTTCTTAATATCACAACTTTTTTTGAAATTCAGTTCAATATTGTGCCAAACCTTATACTTCCAAAATTTGCTCATCGGACCCTTGAGTGTTGGGGGGGTGGGGGGAATGGAAATGTGGACCCCCCAGATAAAAAGGCTGGACTAGCCTGGATTAAGCTGTTGAGGTGGTACTGGGGCTAGAGATGCTATTGCGTGGGGAGTAACAGTGACCCATAATGGCAAGAAAAATGCCACTGAGTTGGTGGGCTTGTGAAATGATTCAATCTGGTTACAAATTGTCCAGGGCTGAATGATTAGCAAATACAGGGATGTAACACTCATTGTCACCTAAGATTTGGACAAATCATAGCATTTTTCAACAGCCCCCTAATCACAAGGTAGGCTGCCAGTGATAACACACTGTGCCATATAGATATAAGCTATATATAAAAAACACTACAGAAGTAAATGTCTCAAAATTTTCCCTAGTTCTTCAAATATAATGAGCATTAAATGTACAAGATATTTTGCAGGAGTTTATATATATATCTATATATATATAAAAACATTACTCCAACTAAAGTTCCTTGCGTCTGCAGGAATATATATAGATGCACATAAAACACACTTTAAATGCTGTAATCTATAAAGAAGCAGTTTCTCTTTTTAAACTGGCGGGTGCAGCTTTGGGAATATCGTACATAATATTTAGATTGCAATTTTTTTTACATTGAGTATTATTTGTAAATGACTGTGTTAAGCATGGTGAATTTTATAACTGACATGTTATTAGTAGCGACATAGTTCATATCAGCTTCCACATCATCCTTTCCACAAACCGAAAGTAATTTTGTTTATTCAATGTTTGGAACTCTTTCACG
The DNA here is from genome assembly GCF_017639515.1 of Carcharodon carcharias. Taxonomy (NCBI): domain Eukaryota; kingdom Metazoa; phylum Chordata; class Chondrichthyes; order Lamniformes; family Lamnidae; genus Carcharodon; species Carcharodon carcharias. The sequence continues at coordinate 77,285,729 of NC_054477.1, read as the reverse complement.
TTCTAAATGTCAATTCCAATGTCCATTTCAATAGATTGAAACTGGATTCACAAGAACACTTCAGGTGAAACTGTCCTGAAGTCCCTTCCTTCTGCAAACCTTTTGGTCAGTTCTGATTGAGCCCTGCAAGTTCCTCAGAATTAGTTGTCACCTGCCGTCAGTTTGCACCAGCGCCAAGGTTACCCAAAAATGAATTTTGCTTTAAAATCCTTGTGCCCTGCGTATTCCCTATCGGACTTGTTTATTGTCAGACACTTTAATTCGCTGCTTTTGACATTCATTGTTGTTGTGAGGTAGTCTCACTTGGTGGTTGAATTAAAACTAAAAATAACACTTACAAATCATGTTGGGGGTCTGATGGTAGGAATGGCAGTATAGATGAGTAGGAGCTGTATATATTTAATCACTTTCCACAGCAACAACCACTAACAAGTGTTCCAACAAATTACTTTTCAGTTATACTTAGCAATATTTCAGGAATTCTATTCATTTTATTTGTTGTTCTGTATTTGTGAAACAAAGTATGTGAAAGAAGCAAAAGGACAGGTTCAAACTAAATCCAAATGAATTGTCCTTAACATAAATGGTATCAATTTATTTTACCTTACAACACCTATAATTATATATTCAGATAGAACTATTAATCTGTGTGCAGAATGAAAGGGGATTAAGTAAAGGAGAAGCAAATAAAGGGAATAAAGACTATTGTTCTGTCAATCAATGTCTAACCCTATGAAGTGCTCTAGCACATTGCTGCAAGTGTTATCTTACCACTGGGTGGCCAGACTGTATTTTCCAAAAAAGTACTCCATGGTGCCACCAGCCCTCTTTTTCCACCCAGCATTCTGGTTCTGCAGAGTTTTTGGAAGATGTTGTTAGGGAGCAACTACTCTCAGTGAGTCCAAGCAAATGGTCAGTTTTTGATGGAAATCAGCTCATAGAGAACATTATATTGCTCGCATTGAAAATGTTCAAGATGGTTAATGCAATATTACTCACCCAGGTTGATTGAAAACAGACAGAAAGTGCATTGGGGATCCGAGCTGCAATACTGGAACAGGATTTCAGCACAGACATGCTGAGAGTGTCCTACTGTGTTGGTCAGACTATTTCATGATCATTGTACACAGGCATGTTTTTACAAGTGAAGAAGCACTGATTAATTTGTGTATTTTCTTGATTTTGGCCTTTGGGTCCCAGGAGGGGCCGGGGTTGGGGGGTGTGGGCAGTTGTCCTAAAAATGAAGCTGAGCACTGGTCCCACTAATTGTAAATCTACCATTGTATGTGTCCATGTCTTGATCACTTAAAAAAATTTCTTACTCTTCAGGCCATATTAGCCATTTAATGTCAGGCTGTTTGTCAGGTAGCTGAGCATGTCTGGGACCTGTTTTTCAGTGCAGCTTCACCATGCACTCCTGCATGTTAGTTACTTCACATGTAATGAATCACATGTGCACATTCACACCAGTGTCCCAATGTCTCCTTTAATCCTCTGCTGTTTATTTATTTATTTATTTTACTGTCTTCAAAAGGATGCACCATTTGATGGTTCTCAAAGGAAATAGGAACTTTGCTGTCATCATTTAATTTATTTTCTTCCCAGTGAAGTCATGCATATTGCACCACACATGTTCCATCTGATAAACCTTCCTGATTTTCAGGTAATCTTCTTAAGATCAAAGGGGGCCAATGTCTCAGGTGGTGGCCAGACTATCAAGTTCAGTTATCTTAAAAAGTTCATATGCAAGGACACAAATATCTCCAAGAGAAAGCTGTCAACTTATTGGCCTCATCTGCACTTTCCTTTCATTAGAAGGTATATAAATACCAAATTAATATATTCCATTGAACTACATCCAAGGTGATTTACTTCAAACAAATGCAATTGTTACCATCCTAACTCTTTCGTGAGTCCTGGAGAAACTTTACAGTCCAATAAATTGTTTTCATTATATCTATGAAACAGAAGTTAAATATTCTTGCTTGATTCCAGGTTTTAATGTATTTTGCTTGTTTTTGTTTTTGTTTGTTCTTTCTTTCTCTTAAACAACATTTTATTTTCTCAAAAGTAACTCACTAGATTGTACCTGACATTTTGGTTTGGCATTTCAAAATTATTCAAAATTCAAATAGCAGTGCTGTTGGGCTGACAGGTTTTGTTAGTGATCAATTTATTTATTCCAAAACTATCCTATTTTGAAACACAGACTACCTAGACTGTTTTTCCTTAGGGTTTTTTTTGGGAGTTAGAAGTTTATCCCCTTAAACTTAAAATATATTTCCCTTTGAATGCTTGAAATAGCAATTCATATCAATATTTTAACAATTCCAATTTCAGAAATAATTATGCCCAGACTTGGTGATTTTAATGCGGTTTTTACATCAGAGACAGTAGAGTTTGCAATCAGTTTATTGGTGACTTCCTTATCTCCAGTATTCAAACACTTTGTCTTGGAAGACAACAGATGGTTACAAATGACCTGAATGGTTAAAGCCAAGTCTCTGAAAGGCAAAACCTTTAGTCCAAATTTGATGCCTGTAGGTAAGTTCTTGAATTTGCAAGTCTCTTGGGTCCCTTGGGGTGGTATCTCATATTACTCATGTTGCACTGGAAACTGGTTTAAAAAAAAACACACAACAAAATCCATTGTGGCTCAGGTCAGAAGCCCATTGTTTAATATGTCCAATCACATCTGTAAATTTAGAAACTTGAAATCTAAATATACATTTAGTAATAAAAAAGTTGTGGTGAATTAAATAAAATCAACCATCAGCAGAAAGGGTTAACTCCTCTGCTTGTTTGGGAGGGGATGGAGAAAATTTGGCATGTAATTGCTTCACTTTGTGTAATATTTTTTCCAAAAATCTTCCCCGATCAAAAAGAATTGAATTCCATTTTAAACTTACTTTATTAAATTTTTTGTTATCTTCAACTTTGCTTGAATTTTAGATTAAATTCCAATTGTTTCAAAACTTTTTAGTATTTTGTAAGATGTTTCTCCACCAAGATTTTTTTTCATACAACCAGGATTTTAAGACCAAAAGAGTCAAATAAGGACACAAGTTTCTTCAAAAGACAATACTACATTAATACAGACTAACTGTGGAATTTACGTTTCAAGTCGATGACCCTGCATCAGTATTGTTTCCGCAGCTCAGGGCCAGGCACAATCTCCAATGTTGGGACAAGGGAAGTCAAGAATGCGCATGTGGGCAATGTTGGAAGAACACAGAATAATTAGAGGATTGTAGCAGGGAGACAATTACAGAAATACAGAGAGGCAAAGTGTTGGAATGATATTAACATGAGGATGAAATTTTTAAAAATTGATATGTTGGTGGACCAGTAGCCTATATAGGCCAATGAGCACTGCTGATTGATCAATAGGACTGATCAATTGGTGCGCATTAAGATATGGGCAGTAGAGTTTTAGATGAGCTAAAATTTGAGGAAGGTGTCAGATGGAAAACCGGCCTGGAGAGCAGTGAATTCTTGAGGTAACAAAAGCATGGAATGAGTGTTTCAGCAGCATATAAGCTGAGGTAGGCATGGAGATGGGAATCTTTCTTGGGTGAAAGTAGGCAGTCTTTGTGATGGAGGGTTCAAAACTCAGCACAGAGTCAAGTTAAATACTGAGATTGTGAACAGTATGGTTCCACATGAGACAGTTGCCAGAAAGGGGAATGAAATTGGTGGCAAGGAAATGGAGTTTGTGATGAAGACTAAAGATGATGGCTTTGGTATTCCCAATGTTTAATTGGGGGAAATTGTGGCTCATCCAAGCCTGAATGTTGGTCAAGCGGTCTGACAATTCAAAAGCAGTGGAAAAGTTGAGAGAGATAGAGGTGAAATAGATCTGGATGTTGTCAGTATGTATATATAGTGCAATGACCCAGATCTTCTGGTCAGTGGTGGAGTGGGTGCGCCCATTGCTAATTGAAATTTAAACTGGCTACTTACCATTTTACATTGAAGTCTTAGAAACTTCCATTCCCAGCTCCAGTCTGAATCATCCTACCTTGCCGCCACCCCCCCAACCCCCTGATAATGCTGATTCTTCAGACATCAATTGGCCAGAGCCCTGGGATTCTGGGAGTGGGGGCTGGAGGGGATGTGCAGTATTCAGGGGGTGGTAGGGAGGAGGTGGGTGGGGTGGCTGCTGCCCAGAAGGGGGCTGGGTGAACATTGTTTTTTTTTGTTGTCTGTGACATCTTTTGATGATCTGCTTCTATCACTGCTTGTTTGTCCCTACAACCACACCACCCCCCTCCACTTCTCTCCCCCCACCCAACCTCCCACCCCCACCTTAAACCAGCTTATATTTCACTCCTTCCTGGGATTCACCTAGTTCTGTCGAAGGGTCATGAGGACTCGAAACGTCAACTCTTTTCTTCTCCGCCGATGCTGCCAGACCTGCTGAGTTTTTCCAGGTAATTCTGTTTTTGTTATTTTTTTTATATTCATTTGTGGGATGTGGCTGTTGCTGGCTGGGCCAGCATTTATTGCCCTTCCCTAATTGTTGTTGAGAACTGAGTGGCTCAGTGGGCCATTTCAGGGAGCATTAAAAGTCAACCACATTGCTGTGGATCTGAAGTCACATGTAGGCCAGACCAGATAAGGACAGCAGATTTCCTTCCCTATAGGGTATTAGTGAACCAGATGGGTTTTATAACAATCAACAATTGTTTCATGGTCATCAGGCTTTTAATTCCAGTTTTTTTTTATTGAATTCAAATTTCACCATCTGCTATGGTGGGATTCAAACCCTTGTCCCCTGAGAATTACCCTGGGTCTCTGGAGTACCACTCCAGTGACATTACCACTATGCCACCACCTCCTCATTGTTGACAGCTGGGTAAACAATATTGTCAGGAAGGGGGTAACATTGTCAGGCAGGGGAGTGAACATTGCTGTCAACAGAGTGAACATTGTCAGGAGGGCTGAACATTGTCTGAAGGTGGGGTGAACATTGTCAGGGTGCCATTGAGCTGGAGGCTTTGAAACTCCAAATGATTTGCTTCAAGCTGTGCTCCCCCACAGGCTTTATACCTGGTAGGAACAGCTCTAAGTAAATCTCTGTAAAAGCATTGTGAGTTCAGGACAAATAGCACAAGTCTTTGTGGAAACGGTCAGTGATCCCACTGTCATATTGAACTGTTCAGCAGTCTGAGCTGCATAAAACTGGCAATTGGAACTTTAAACTTCTCACATAAGTACAGGGCATGTGCACGTGTTGCGACTCCCTTGGTTCCAAGCGCATCAGCGACTTACAATGAGTCATTTACCTCTCCCCATATTGGGAAATTCAGACCACTGTCTTCAGGTGATGCTAATGTTACGGGGGCAATAAGAGAGGCAAAGTCAGCTGTGACTATGTTGGTGACACTCCCATCTCACAGTGGGAAGCTTGTGGATTCAAGTCCCACTCCAGGATTTGAGCTCAAAAATCAAAAAGTTGACGCTCCAATGCAGCACTGAGGGACTGCTGCACTGTCAGAGGTGTTGTCCTTCAGATGAGATGTTAAATTGAGGCCCTGTCTCTGGCAAATAATTGCACTGTTAGAAGTTGAAACAGGCAAGGTTCCACTCAGCTGAATAATGAGGAGGGGTGTTGGAGAAGAATAAGCATTTGCCCCATTGTTACTGACACCAGGGATATCTATGATTTTGATTTAAGGCTGTTTCAGTGCTATGGCAGCACCTGATTGGGGTGGGTCAAACATGAAGTTTTGAGTATATTTCCTGTGACAAATCAGATGTCATTAATCATTAAATCATTAATTGTCATGTATAAGTTATTCAAAAACATTGAACATGAATGTTGGCTTGTAACATGAAAATATTGTTTACAACTACAGAACATCCTGCAGAAGTACTTTGAGGTTGTTACTTGAAATATGGATGCACCAAGCTATTGCAGCAACTTATTTGGTATTAATTATCCACGTAAAATCGCACAGAGAATTTTTAGTGTGTTGTTACAAAGAAGGCGATAAAGTCCAGTTATTCATGGAAGCTAATAAACGTAAGTATTATTAGTGGATGCAATTTTACAATGTCAATTATCATGATAACATAACCATGACTTCTTTTGGTGCTATTTGGTATTTGATGGGCTATGTTGCACTGTCCAGTCCTACTGTACAAGCCTCCGCAATTTTAATTCAACCTACATCAAAAACCGACCAGATTAAACTATAACGCTGGTCACAACAACCCGTTCTGGAATAAGAATACCGCGCATGAGTATTGCGGTGCATTGTAGGAATTGTAGTTTATTTGTGGGCGATGATCGCAGAAACAACGGGCAAAAAAACTACAAGGTCCAGAAGCTTCTGCGCTACCAGCTTCCACCACGGGTTTGTCACGAAGTTGGGTTGATACAAGGTGAGTGCACTGTGCACAATATAGCCTTTGGTCCAACAGCGTTTGTCTGCATTTCAGATGCGTCTCATCTTTAGACCGAACAGCGTTTTTCTAATGGGAGGAAGTTGGGGGGAGGGGAGCAGGAATTCAAGGATGCATTATAAAAAATGCAATTTCCCGTTGCGGGGCCACATTCTGGACCAAGTGCATTTCTTTGGGATAGGTTTTTTTTTAAAAATGTTAGTTTTCATTTCTTTTCTGTACTAAAGGAAAAAATGTTTCTGCTCTGGCAGGTTTTTAGCACACCATGGGGTTATGGCTGTTGTGGACAATGTTAAAGTTTGTATTTATTTACCTAGGTTGGGAAGCAGAAACCACATAGTAAACTTTGGAAATTTGATTTATGTTTGGCGTCAACATATTGGAGCCAGTTTTTTTTACGGGAATCATTGGTTGAAGAGTTTGATAGGCTTATGAAATTCAAATAGGTTATGTACACTTATAAATCAGACTGCCCCTGGCTGTCATTATTTGTGAGAAAAAGTTGTAAAATGAAGTGGAGACTGTCCTAATACTTTCATTCCTAATGTCCTTTCACACACATGGTAATTGTTGTCATAAATACATGTAACTGAATTCTTGTTTTCACTGGCAAGACCAGCATTGCTAATTGCTATTAAAAAGGTGGTGAGCAGCCTTCTTGTACTGCTGCGGTCTGTGCTGTGTAAGTACACCCACAGTGCTATGAAGGTAGGGAGTGCCAGGATTTTGACTCCATTAGAGGACATCAATTTTTCGAATTTGGGATGGTTTGTGACTTGAAGGGGAACTTGCAGGTAATAGTATTTCCATGTGTATGCTGTCCTTATCGTTATAGGCGATTGAGGTAGTGGGTTTTGGAGATGCTGTTAAAGCTTTGGCAAGATGCTGGAGTGACTTTTGTAGATGGTACACTATGCAGCCATTTCAGTGGTGTGCCAGTGACAGGAGAGAGACTTCAAGGTTCACAACCCTATCTCTGATGCCACTTGTCCATTGCCATAGGGTTTTTTGATGTCCCTAGCAGAGGATTGCATGCCATCTTTTAGTGTGAGGTAATCTGTGTTTAGTTGACAACCACACAATCTTGATGGGTTGGCAATCTTCACCCAGTGCCATGAAAGCTATGATGACTGGAAAGTGTCAAATCCCATTGCAGCCTTCATCCACCTTTACAGCTGTTGTTGTGCACATCTGCCTTTTCTGCCATTGGGAACTTGAAAATGTGTGTTTCAATTGAGGTTCACCCCTCAAGATCTGTCCAGATCAGCAGGTGCAGCTCTTGCAAGTTTTAGCTGGGACAGTCTTGATGGAAAGACTAGTTGTGCACAGAGCCACAACTAGTCTGTCTCGTTGGGTTGAGGACCAGTATCAGGGGAAAGGTACTACATGGCAAAGTCTTTGAGTCTAGTGTGTCAATAGTGCAGGGAGTGAATGTTTAATATGATAAGTAGGCTGCCAATCAAGAGGGCCACTTTGTTTTGGTTGGTATGGAGCTACTTGAGTGTGGTTGAAATGACAGTCATTCAGGTAATTGGAGAACATTCCATCACACTCCTGATTTGTACTTTGTAAATGGTGGACAGACTTTCCTCTAACTTGCTGTTTTACACACAGTTTTAATGTGGCAAGTCCAATTAAGTCTGTGATTCAACAATGACCAGAAAATGTTGTTGGTGGGGAGTTTTTTTTTATTCGTTCTAGATGGTAATGCCTTTGAATGTCAAGGGGAGATAATTAGACTCTCTTTTGTTACGGATGGTCATTGCCAGACACTTATTGTGGCATGAATGTTACTTGCTGTTGAAGCTTGAATGTTGTCCAGATCTTTTTGCATGTGGGCACAAATTGCTTCAGTAGTTGCGGAATTGCGAATGGAACTGAATACTGTACAAATCAGTGAACATCCTCACTTCTAACCGTATGATGGATAGGTTATTGATTAAGTAACTGATTTGGTTGGGCCCAGGACATTGGCACAAGGAACTTATGCTGTGATGTTCTGGGGTTGAGATGATTTGGCCCCCCGAAAACAACACCCATCTTCTTTTGTGCTAGGTATGACTCCAGTCAGTCAATAGTTTTCCCCCTGATTTCCATTGTCTTTAATATTACTAAGGCTCCTGTATACCACACTTGGTCAAATGCTACCTTGGTGTCAAGGGTGGGCAGTCACACTCCCCTTACCTTTGGAATGCATCTCTTTTGTCCACTTTCGGATCAAGGTTGTAATGAAGTCTGGAGCTGAGTGCTCTCGGCGGAACCCAAACTCGGCATCTACAGGTTATTGATGAGTGAGTGCTGCTTGATAGTACGGTCAATGGCATCTACCATTACTTTGATAATTGAGAGTAGACTGATAGGGCAATAATTGGCTGGCTTGGATTTGATTTGTCCTGTTTTTTGTGGACAGGAGAAATGTTAATTTTCCACATTGTCGGATAGATGCCAGGTGCCAGTCGGGTAGATGTTCCAGCTGTGCTGGAACAGCTTGGCTATGGGTACAGCTAGGTATAGAGCACAAGCCTTAAGCACTACAGCTAGGAATTTGTCAGGGCTCAATGCCTTTGCTGTACCTAATTATTCAGCTGCTTCGCTATTGCTTGACATGAAATAAATTGGCTGAAGACTGGTATCTGTGATGGTGAGGACCTCTGAAGGAGACACGGATGGACACTTGGCACTCCTGGCTGAAGATGGTTGTTAATGCTTAAGTCGACTCCACCATCATTGATGATCATGTTGTATCTGAAGCCACCACCTCCTGTCAGTTGTTTATCAGCCACCATTTATGTAGTCGGACTGCAGAGCTTTGATCTGATCTGTTGGTTGTGGGATTGTTTAATGCTGTGTAGCATGTTTGTAATCCTGTGTTGTAGCTTCACCAGGTTGGCATCTCATTTTTAGTTACACCTAAACTCTGTTGAACCAGGGTTGATCCCCTGGTCTGATGGTAATGGTAAATTGAGAGATATGTTGGACCATGAGGTTACAGATGGTGGTTAAATACAATGTTGCTGATGGCTTGATTGCCCTGTGGAAGCTCAGTTTTGAGCTTCAAATCTGTTCTGAATATACCTATTTTGTATGTTGGTAGTGCCGCATGACACAAATGTAGGGCATCCTCATTGTTAAGATGTGGGAAGTCAGGGACACTTCCAGTGACCAGGGTGACCACGTGTGCAGAAAGTCTCCAGCTGCAGTTACTCGAAATCTGCATTTCAGAGCTGGAGCTATGGCTGGAGTCGCTGTGGAGCATCCGCAAGGATGAGATCTTCAAGGATAGCATATCCAGCAAGGTGGTTCCACTGCAGGTAAAGAGTACACAGGCAGAAAGGGAATGGGTGACTGCCAGAAGAGTAAAGGCACTAGGCAAGTAGTGCAGGAGTCCCCTGGGTCCATCTCCCTCTATAAAAGATTTTCCATTTTGGATACTGCTGGGGGTGATGGTTTCTCAAGGGAATGCCGCAAGAGCCAAGTCTGTGGCACCACGAGTGGCTCAGCTGTATGGTGTGAGAGAGCAATAGTGATGGGGCATTCTATCGTAAGGGGAACAGATAGACATATCTGTGGCTGCAGATGAGACAGCAGGATGGGATTTTGCCTCCCTGGTGCCAGATTCAAGGATGTAACTGAGCGGTTGCATGACATTCTGAAGGGGTAGGGTGGTCCATATTGGTACCAACGACAAAGATAAAAAGAGGGATGGGGTCCTGAAAGCAGAATATAAGGAGCTAGGCAATAAATTAGAAAGGAGGACCTCAAAGATACCAGTCTCGGGATTACTCCCCGTGCCATGTGCTAGCGAGATCAAGTAAAGGAGAATAGACTAGATGAAGGCGTAGCTGGAGAGATGGTGTACCAGGGAGGGATTTAGACTCCTGAAGCATTGGAACCAATTCTGGGGAAGATGGGACCTGTACAAGCTGGACGAGTTGCACCCCAGCAGGGCTGGGACCAATGCCCTCGCAGGGGTATTCACTAGTACTGTGAGGGAGAGTTTAAACTAGAGTGGCAGGGGAATGGGAACCTGAGTGGGGAGACACGAGAGGGAAACAAAGATAGAAATGAAAGACAGAAAAGTAGAAAGCAAAAGTGGAAGGCAGAGGAAACAAAGGCTGGCAGCAAATAGGGCCATATAACAAAAAGATTTGTAAAAACGTTAAGACAAATCTAAAGGTGTTGTATTTGAATGCAGAGAGCATTTGCAATAAGATATACAAATTAACAGCGCAAATTGATGTAAATGGGTATGAAATGATTGTGATTACGGAGGCATGGCTGGGAACTGAATATCCAAAGGTACTCAATATTTAGGAAGGACAGACAAAAAGGAAAGGAGGTGGGGTGGCATTGTTAGTTAAGGATGAAATCAGTGCAATAGTGAGAGGGGATATTGGCTCAGAAAATCTAGATGTAGAATCAGGCCGGGTGGAGCTAAGAAGCAGCAAGGGGCGGAAAACATTAGCGGGAGTTGTCTATGGTCTCAACAGTAGTGGCAAGGTAGGAGACGACATTAAACAGGAAATTAGCGACAAATGTATCAAGGGTGCTACAGTAATAATGGATGGCTTGAATATACGTAGATTGGGGAACTTCATTAAAAGGCATGATGGTGGATAGGCAATGGCTAATATTTAAGGAACAAATGTATGCAATGCAACAGTTACATTCCTTTCTGGCACAAAAACACAACAGAAAAGTGGCACAACCATGGCAAACAAAAGAAATTAAGGATAGTGTTAGATCCAAGAGGAGTCACATAAAGTTGCTAGAAAAAGTAGCAAGCCTGAGGATTGGGAGCAGTTTAGAATTCAGCAAAAGAAGACCAAGAGATTGATTAAGAGGGGAAAAATAGAGTATGAGAATAAACTTGCAAGGAATATAAAAGCAGACTGTACAATCTTCTATAAGTATGTAAAAAGAAAAAGATTAGTGAAGACAAATATAGGTCCTTACAGTCTGAAACTGGAGAATTTATAATAGAGAACAAGGAAATGGCAGAGCAAATAAATAACTAATTTAGTTTTATCTTCACAGGGGAAGACGCAAATAACTTCCCAGAAATACTAGGGAACCAAGGGACTAGCAAGAAGGAGGAATGGAAGGAAATTAGTATTACGAAAAAAATAGTGCTGGAGAAATTAATGGGACTGAAAGCTGATAAATCCCCAGGGCCTGATAATCTACATCCCTGGGTACTAAAGGTGGCTTTGGAAATAGTAGATGCATTGGTTGTCATCTTCCAAAATTCTGTAGATTCTGGAACAGCCATGGCAGATTGGAGGGTGGCAAATGTAACCCCACTAATTGAAAAAGGAGGGAGAGAAAAACAGAATTACAGACCGGTTAGCCTAACATCAGTAGTAGAGAAAATGCTAGCATCTATTATAAAGGATGTGATAACAGGACACTTCAAAAATATCAACAGGATTTGACAAAGTATGGATTTATGAAAGGAAAATCATGTTTGAGAAACCTACTGGGGTTTTTTGAAGATGTAACAAGCAGAATAGATAAGGGAGAACCAGTGGATGTCGTGTATTTAGATTTTCAGAAAGCTTTTGATAAAGTCCCACATAAGAGGTTAATGTGTAAAATTAAAGCACGTCAGATTGGGGGTAATATATTGGCATGAATTGAGAATTGGTTAGCAGACGGGAAACAGTAGGAATAAACAGGTCCTTTTGGAGTGGCAGGCATTGACTAGTGGGGTACCGCAGGGATCAGTGCTTGTCCCCAGCTATTCACAATGTATATTAATGATTTGGATGAGGGAACCAAATGTAATATTTGCTGACGACACGAAACGTGGTGGGAATGTGAGTGGCGAGAAGAATGTTAAGAGGCTTCAAGGCGATTTAGACAAGTTGAGTGGACAAATACATGGCAGATGCAGTATAACGTTGACAAGTGTGAAATTATCCATTTCCATGGGAAAAACAATGGTGATAGATTGAGAAATGTTGATGTACAAAGAGATCTGGCTATCCTTGCACATCAATCACTGAAAGCAAGCATGCAGGTGCAGCAAACAGTTAAGGAGGCAAATGGTATGTTGACCTTCATTGCGAGAGAACCTGAGTACAGGAGCAAGGATGTTTAACTGCAGCTTTACAGGGCCTTGGTGAGACCACACCTGGAGAATTGTGTGTAGTTTTGGTCTCCTTGCCCAAGGATGTACTTGCCATAAAGGAAGTACAGTGGAGGTTCACCAGACTGATTCCTGGGATGGCAGGATTGTCGTATGAGGAGAGATTGGGTTGACTAGGCCTGTATTCACTGGAGTTTAGCAGAATGAGAGGGAATCTCATTGAAATGTATAAAACTCTGACATGGATGGACAGACTGGATGCAGGGATGATGTTTCCTCTGGCTGGGGAGTCTAGAACAAGGGATCACAATCTCAAGATATGGGGTACGCCATTTAGGACTGAGATGAGGAGAAACTTCTTCACTTGGAGGATGGTGAACCTGTGGAATTCTATACCACAGAGGGCTGTGGAGGCCAAGTCATAGAAACATAGAAAATAGGAGCAGGAGTAGGCCATTCGACCCTTTGAGCCTGCTTCGTTATTCATTATGATCATGGCTGATCATCCAACTCAATAGCCTGCTTCTGCTTTCTCCCCATATCCTTTGATCCCTTTCGCCCCAAGAGCTACATCTAACAACTTCTTGAAACCATACAATGTTTTAGCCTCAACTACTTTCTGTGGTAGTGAATTCCACAGGCTCAGCACTCTCTGGGTGAAGAAATTTCTCCTCATCTCAGTCCTAAATGGTCTACCCCGTATCCTCAGACTATGACCTCTGATTCTGGACTCCCCCACCATCGGGAGCATCCTTTCTGCATCTATCTGTCTAGTCCTGTTACAATTTTATAGGTTTCTATGAGATCCTCCCTCATTCTTCTAAACTCCAGCAAATATAATCCTAACCGACTCAATCTCTCCTCAAGTGTCAGCCCCGCCATCCCAGGAATCAGTCTGGTAAACCTTCGCTGCACTTGTCTTGCTATAGCAAGAACATCCTTCCTCAGATAAGGAGACCAAAACTGCACACAATATTCCAAGTGTGGTCTCACCAAGGCCCTGTACAATTGCAGCAAGACATCCCTGCTCCTGTACTCGAATCCTCTCGTGATGAAGGCCAACATACCATTTGCTGTCTTTACCACCAATTGCACCTGCATGCTTACCTTCAACGGCTGGTGTACGAGGACATTCCCCTCTCTCAATTTATACCCATTCAGATAATGACCTGCCTTCCTGTTTTTTGCTACCAAAGTGGATAACCCCACATTTATACATGTATACTGTATCTGCCATGCATTTGCCCACTCACTCAGCTTGTCCAAATTACCCTGAAGCATCCCTGCATTCTCCTCACAGCTCCCCCTCGCACCCAGCTTTGTGTCATCTGCAAATTTGGAGATATTACATTTAGTTCCCTCACCTAAATCATTGATATATATTGTTCCCTGCAAGCACCTGCAAGTTCCCTGCGGTACCCCACTTGTCACTGCCTGCCATTCGGAAAAAGACTTGTTTATTCCTACTCTTTGTTTCCTGTCTGCCAACTAGTTTACTATCCATCTCAGTACACTAGCCCCAATCCCATGTGTTTTTATTTTACATGCTAATGTCTTATGTGGGACTTTCTCGAAAGCCTTCTGAAAGTCCAAATAAACCACATCCACTGGCTCCCCCTCATCAACTCTACTAGTTTCATCCTTGAAAAATTCCAGTAGATTTGTCAAGCATGTCGAGTCACTATATATATTTAAGAAGGAAATAGGTTTATAGACTCTAAAGGCGCCAAGGGTATGGGGAGAGTATGGGAGCATGGCATTGATACAGAGGATCAGGCATGATCATATTGAATGGTGGAGCAGGCTTGAATGGCCAAATGACCTCCTATTTTCTATGTTTCTATGAGACTTTGTCTCCACAAGGGCTGTGTGGTGCTTGCTCTTGCCAAAACTGTCAGGGACAGATGTAACTGTGACAGGTAGATTAGTGAGAAAGAGGTCAAGTAGGTCATTGTTTGTTGGCGTTCTCACCACCTGCTGTCGGTAGCAGTTGCATTGGAACATGACCACCTGCAAGTTCTCCTCCAAGTCGTGCAACATCCTGACTTGGAAATATATCACCACTCCTTTACTGTAGCCGGGTCAAAAACCTGGAACTCCTGCCCTAACAGCATTGTGGGTGCACCTATACCACATGGACTGCAGCGGTCCAAGAAAGCAGCTCATCACCACCTTCTGAAGGGCAATTAGGGATGACCAATTAAAATGCTGGCCTAGCCAGCGGTGTCCACATCCTGTGAAAGAATAAAACTGTGTCCTTCAGGGCTTTCATTCATGGTGCAACCAGCCACTCTTGATGAGGGGCACTGAACTTTGATTGTGACAACAGATGTTAACACATGTCTCGGCTATGTGCTGACAATAATTGTTTTCGTCTCCTCAGCAAATGCTGTTTTACATGCATGTAATTTGTAGTATATGGGAGAAGTCTGTGGTTGAATGAGGATTTGTGCCATGTAAGTTGTATTGAATCACTGCAGTTCCACCAGCTGCTCATTTCAACCTGAAGAGAAACTTGAGTATGAGGATATATTTTATGAATTCAATTTAGAATTTTCTTTTAAAGGCTTCAAGTTTAAATTGAATCTCATGGGATATGGTGGCTTTGTGATTTATGTTTAGTGTTATCTTTCTGATGGATTGATTTAACCTGATTTTAAACACTTTTATAATCTATGTTCTAGTGAAATAAAAGACTCAATTTAACATCCTGAATGAATCTGGACTGTACTCTTGAAATCCTCAGTATTCTTTAGTATGGAGCCTAATACAATATGCTGTACTCTAACTGAAGTCTTATTAAGGACTTATATAAATTTAGTTACCCCCTACGTTGGGTCTACAAGAATGACTGTGAGCTTCCTGTCAGTCATTTTAATTCTCCACTTGCTCCCAGTCTGACCTCTCTGTCCATGGCCTGCTGTGCTGGTGTTGCAGTGAACTCTACACAAACTTGAGGAACAGCATCTCATCTTCAGTCTCGGCGTTTTACAGCCTTCTGGATAATATTGAATTCAACAACTAGATCATAACCTCTGCTTCCCATCTTGTTCTGTGTTGTTTTTTGGTAGGGTGTGGGGGCTATTTTGCTGGCTTATTTCTTTCTTTATCCCTTCAGGCAACCTCTCTTTCTTTACAATACTCATTACCACTCTCTGTGGCTTTTGCATCATGAAATCTCTTGTTAGTTAAACCCTCCTACCTTCCACTAAATACAGACCTCTTTTCCTCCCCTGCCCCACCCCCTTCTTGCATTTCTATCTCTCTTCAGTTCTGCATACAACCTGAAGTGTTAACTGTTTCTCTTCACAGATGCTGCCTGACCTGTTGAGTATTTTCAGCATTTCTTTTTTTTATTTTAGCTTTCCAGCATCTGTGGTATTTTGTTTTGGTGCATAAAACTCATTTTTTCCCTTCAGCTTTTATATTCTATATCTCTCTTGCTGAAATAAAACTGCGAATACATCTTAGCTTTACTTACAGGCATAGCAACCAAAGGTATTGTCTTTAATGTTCTGTGAACCTGTACCTGCCAGTCTCTTGACTGTTCCACAACCTACTGAACCTACTTCCATTATAGTTATACCTACTGCCATCTTTTCACCAAAATATATCACCTCACAATTGAATTTTCTCTGCTACCTTTTATCTACCCTCTCCCCCCTGCCTATTTTACCAATATCCCTTTGCAGTTTCTTTTGGTCTCCATAGAATTTATAATAATATGCAGTTTTTGTCTTCTCTCAGCATTTTCCGATTAACCAGTGGGTTGATTTGGTAATTGGAGCCAGGCGCACATTGGGGATTGAATTTTCCCCCCATCGGGGGGAGGGGCGGGAGGTTGATGGGCGGGCTTCCGATTGGTGCCCCCAATTAGAAGTGCAGCGCCATCTAACATGGGCGGGCCAATTAAGGCCCACCCAGCGTGACATCGGCACAGAAGCACTACGCACTCCCTGTGCGGGCGGGGGGAATCCCAAAATCGAGAGTGCGCACTCGTCTCCCTGAGGCTAAGTGCTGCCTCAGGGAGATCGGCTATAGATGTCAAAAAGATAAAAATAGAAAAGTAAATTTTCCTTACATGTCCCCTCATCACATGAGTTGGGGCATGTCCATAATTTTTACAAAATCTTTATTAAAATTTTTTAAAGCCTACATGAAACCTCATCCCGCCCCTGGATGAGGTTTCATGTTTTTTCTAGTTCCCGCCGGGCCTCCTGGCCTGCCCACCAACCTTAAGGTTGGACGGGCAGGTCCTTTTAATTGCTTAATTGACCCTGTCAATGGCCTCAATTGGCCATTGACAGGTCGGCGGGTGCACAGCTGATTTTGCTGCGCTCCTGTCTTCCTGAAAATTTAAATCGGGCACACTGACATCGGGGGTTCCTCTAGACATCACCGCGCATCATTTTACACGTCAGTGACCGGGCTCCACCCCTGCTCGCCAACTTGTAAAATTCTGCCCTGGGTGTGTGGAGGAGGTGTGTGTGACACGTGCAGCTGCCAGTAGTTGGTGGTAGTGAGATAGGGGAGTTGATTGAGGGGGTAACAAACAGTGGAAGGTGAGGGAAGCCAAACAACAAAGATCCCTGGCTGAAGGAATTGGGGATACTGTGGAAGTGGTGCAGTGGCAGAAAGCACAGGTGTGGGAGGGAGGTTGTGTGGTGGTTGTGTACAAATGGCATGGGAGGTGGTTCAGGGCAGGGAGATCAACATAAGAGGCCTGTGGAGATGGGGAGTGGCACGCGAGAGTTAGGGGATGATATGGGATGGGGATAGCATAAATAGAAGGGGTGGAGTGAAGGATGGGATTGCTACGAGGGATGAAAGCAATGGGATAGGGATGCCGTGGGGAGAATAGAATGGCATGGGATGAGGATTTGAAAAGTTAGTGTTCTAATGAAGATATTTCATGGGATCTTTTGCGGGTCTCTGCTAGTTGATGCATGTTTTGGTCTCATTTGCAAATGTTGACACCATTCCTCCCTTTAGGCCTACATTGCAATCATTGACATATACGGTGAATAAAATTGAAATTAAAACAACCCTGTGGGACACTAATGTCCACTTCTAACCATTCTGGAAAACTACCCTTAACCCCTATTGTTTTGAGTTATTTCTTCTAAACAATTTTGAATATGGTTTGTTATCCTCCCTAATTGCATACCCCTTAATATTTTCCAGTGCCTTGTCAAAGGCTTTCCTAAAGTCCACATGCACTACATTCACTACATTCACTCCATCGATCTAAAAGCTGAACACGATGATCCTTCCAAAAATCTATGCTGGTTACTTCCCATGACTTTAACTTTATTTAGAAAGGTGGCAACATTATTCTTAAAGACTCTAAAGATGGTAAACTACTTAGTTTACCATTACTCAGATTATCTCTAGTTCTTATTGTCCATCATCCAGCACACACCACACTCAATAGCACTCAGAAATATAATTTCTAAAGATTCTGCACTTTGATAGCTGATATGATAGTCATATTTTTAATTTACAAAAATGGGGGTAATCTATGGACTTTCCTTCATCCCTCCCCTTCCAGATGTCTTCCTTTAGTTGGATTGTTCTTTAAAGTAGGAAATACGAGTGGATTGAATTGCATGCTCAATTTTTATTGAATATTCATTCATCCATTCTGAACAAGATTTCCAAAAACCCAACAGAAGGTTTTTTTTTTAGTGGGTGGCATTTTCAAGTTGTTGCCAAATTTTATAGGGAGTGGGAACAAATATACTATGATGTAAATTTGTGTTGGATTTAAAGGAAAAGATTTAATTTTGACATTGTGTTACTGGACATCGTGTCAGACATTAAATAGCAGTTCCAGACAAGCAGCCAGGAATCCAAAAATATTAACTCCCATTGTGTATATAGATACAAGTTGACTGAGCTTGTGGCCATTCTCAGGATTTCGCACAATAGTCTAAAAGGGAATTTTACTAAACTGGTGATATAAAAAAGGGAAAATTGTTTCTTTTTGAAAATACATAATGTGACTATTAGATTGATAGGAGTGGTGGGCGTTGATGTTTTCTTCTGTGCTCCTATATGCCCTACACTATGCTTCCACTCTTAAACAACTGTGTCTTGTGTTGCTATTATTGGCAACACAACTTAAAAACCAAGATAAAAGCTAAATACAGCAGATGTTGGAAATCTGAAACAAAAACAGAAAATGCTGGAAAAACTCAGCAGGTCTAGCAGCACCTGTGGAGAGAGAAACAGTTAACATTTCGCGTCCATATGACCTTTCTTCAGAGCTAAAGAGAAGTAGAAATGTGATGAAATTAATACTGTTTAAGGGGGGTGGAGCAGGTAAAGCTGGATAGGCCAGTGATAGGTGGGAGCAAAGGAGAGATTGACAAAGATGTCATGAACAAAGGGAGTGTTAATGGTAGTGGTAAGGGCTAAAAAGGTGCTGATAGTGGCATAAAGGTAAGAAAGCAAAGAGTGATAACACCAGAACAAAGGGAGCAGAGTGCTTACAGGTAATTTGTTATCAAGGTCCCACAGTCAACAACTAAGTTCAATTAATAATAAAAAACTGTAGATGCAGGAAATCCAAAGCAAAAACAGAAACAGAAATACCTGGAAAAACTCAGCAGGTCTGGCAGCATCAGCGGAGGAGAGCACAGTTGACGTTTTAAGTCCTCATGACCCTTCAACAGAACTAAGTAAAAATAGGAAAAGGGTGAAATATAAGCTGGTTTAAGGGGGTGGGGGGGGTGGGTTGTTGGGACAATAAGTCCGATTAATTTGATTTTTCTTTTGTATTGGCTGAAGGGGTCGAGGGTTGGTGATTGTCACCTTGTGCACTTCAAAGTAGTCCTGGCCAAACAGTTCCATAATCCAATTTAGACAAATGCAAGTTATCAGGGTTGTTCATCATTTATTTATAGATATTACATGCTGCTTATACACTGCATAAAACTTGTATTTCCAATCAGCTGTGCAGCAACAAACATTGTAGAGCAAAAACAATTTAAAATTAATGTTTTCAAAACATATCCCATAGAGTAAGCACATTATTTCCATACGCGAAACAGAATAAATATTTGTAATTTCTGTCTACAAGACAATTTTTCAGCTGAGATGAGCCCATTGGGATTTGTGAGAGGATAGAGGGATTTGTAGAGCTGTGAGTACTTTGGTGATTTCCATTTCAGTTGGAGTATTTGGTTTGTGTTTTGTACATAAAATCAGAAGAGATCTTCATTTCTTGCTATATTTCAAAACAATTGTTACAGTGCCTCTCAAACAAAGCCAGTGCCATCTCCTTCCTGGTCTGATGGAGAAAGCAATGGAATCAGAAAACTGTTATTATATGCTTGTCCAGGAAAGGGGGAGGCTAAGAATAAGAAGTTACAACCTGCTCACGTCAAAATAGTTGTGTAGAGGGCTAGCATGAGTACTTTTGTTTAGTACACTGTTTTCATAAAATCTTCTTTTTGTCTTCCTTTTCTTATAAAACAGATCATATCAGTATGTCTGACCCAATAACATTAAATGTAGGAGGAAAGCTATACACCAGTTCTCTAGCAACTTTAACACGTTATCCAGACTCGATGCTGGGTGTAATGTTCAGTGGGAAAATGCCCTCAACTAGCGATCAGCATGGTAATTTCTTCATTGATAGAGATGGCAAGATATTTCGATATATTCTAAATTTTCTGCGGACGTCAAACCTGGACCTCCCAGATGATTTTCAAGAAGTGGGGCTCTTGAAGAGAGAAGCTGATTTTTACCAGATCCAGCCTTTGATAGAGGCTTTGCAGGAGAGAGAATCTGAAAATGCCAAAGCAGAGAGAAATGCAATGCTCAACATTACTCTTGATCAGAGACTGCAGACTGTTTACTTCACAGTTAAACCAGCCCCACAAATGTACAATCTAACCTCATGTAGCACAGAGGTTTTTGATGCAAATATATTTTGCACGTCAGCTGAATTCCTGAAGCACTTGAGCTCCAAGTTTTGTTACTTTGTCAATGGTAAACTTTTACCAATTGGTTATGAGAAAAAGGATCCACACCATTTGACACTACAGTGGGTTGGACATGTGGCAGTGTTGCCTGAAGATGAATATACAAGGCAGAATTTAAAAAGACTATGGATTGTACCTACAAATGAGCAAGTTAACAATTTTCAGTTGTTTGTAGAGGAAGTGTTAAAAACAGCAATGAGTGATGGATTCCATGTGGATTCATTACAGCCAGATTCCTCTGACTTCATGAATTATAAGGTACTACGTTTAGTCCGGTACAAATAGAAGATTTATCGCTTAAAGTATGAATTATCAAATGTTTATTACTGTGTAACAGTAAAAGCCTTAAGCTTTTTTCCCTAAACCGTATGGCACTTTAGGTTCAGGATTGCTGCATTTACCTACTGTCTTTATTGCTTTGAACAATGAAAGTTTAACAATATAATATGTGTGATAGTAGTTTAATCATAATATTGGCAAATTCTGGCACTGGTTAAAACAATTTATTTTTGCCCTGACTTTACAATTGCTGTACAATGTAGATACTGTTTTGCACTGGATTTTTAATGTTCACCATTTTGAGAAGAAATGTATAGTTTTGAAAAACTGCTTCTAATGACACCTAGGTTTAATGTTTCATTTCAGGAAAATTATTAGTACAATGTTGCACATTATAAGTTGTGTACTGTACAAAAGTTAACATAAACCAAACCTTCAATAGGATTTACTTAATAATGGAATAATTGTTTTGTCAAGTCTTCTTAGTAATGAAACAAACAAGGGAATCTAAAACATATTCTTTAATTTAATCAAATTTAATGTTGGGAGTTAAACAATCTTACTGGGGTTGCAGTTCATTTATAGCACCAGGTCTAAATTTACAAAATGTTTTTATATGGAAGGGCCTCAGTGGATTAAAGCTACAAATTTTTCATTGGAGCTCTAGGGGGAGGTGATGGCATGGTGGTGTTGTCAAAGGATTTATGATCCAGAAACCCAGGTTCAACTCCTGCCATGACAGATGGTGGAATTTGGATTCAGTAGAAATTTTGGAATTATATTCCAATAAAAATATGGAATTGAAAAGTTGAATGATGACCCTGAAACCATTGTCAATTGTTGTAAAAGCCCATTTGGTTCACTAATGTCTTTTAGGGAAGGAAATCTGCCTTACCTGGTCTTACATGTGACACCAGACCCACAGCAATGTGGTTGACTCTTAGTTGCCCTTGTTCAGAGGGCACTTAAGTGTGGGCAATAAATGTGGTGGCCACACCCCATGAATGAAAAAAAAAACTAAATCTCTGTAATTGGGTGTTGTGCTATTTAATTCTTTATTTCAATTTTAACCTAATGACTTAATTTTAAAACAAGTGTCACCAAATTTTGCAGATGGAGTAATTTTCATGATTTGTGGTGAGTTAAATAATGTGCTTCTAAATAACATCTGTGACTGTGGTTGGGGGTGAAGGAAACAGGACAACTTACCAGGATCTTCATTAAGTGAACAGTGGCTCTCGAAATTGCATTTGTCTCAAATAATTTACAAATATAAAACATTAAGGAAAAGGTATATGTTAAGGACTTTTCAGATCACTTGATTTTTCTCATTGAAATAATTTGTATAGGAAGGATGCTCTGTACAGAATCGAATGGAAGTGAGCAGTTTAGAAGGAAATAAATAACATTTTTAGAGTAGAGAATCAAATAAGGTAATACTGATGAACATAAATGCTTTTATTAGCAATGTATATATACTCCTTATATTAGCTTAGGAAAATATAACGCTTCAGGCATAACAGGAACAGCTGTGAAAAGATGGACAAACTATGGGACTAAGAAGATGCAGAAAGTTTTACTGCAATTAAAATCAATCAAATGAGTTAGTGCTATTTGCTGGAATAAGATTTCAAAGCAAAGGGTTTCAAAACAAAAGGACCAGAGTCAACCAAAGTGGGAGGGGAAATACTAACAATTCCAAGAATGATAGTCAGCAACTGTTTCTTTATAGTTGAGTCATTATCAATTAACAGTGGTACTGAGCCTTAATTGACAATTGGTGTGATACTACCATTGCTGGAGATTTGCTAGCTGCTGTGAGATTGGTAAAAAATTGAACCATATGAACTGGACATATGGAGTAGTATTGACTGAGGGTAGCATTTTTGAATGAAATCAAGAAGGACTAGGAGAACCATATATAAATCATGCAGGCTGTAATCTATGACCTTGGCCACAACAATCGTGCTGCATACAGGATGGAAGATAGACTGTAGGGATTCAAATGGGGAGATTTTGAGATTGATGGGAATGGACTAAGATGATGGCATCTTTAGCAAACCACAGAGAAGAAAGATAGGTTAGGGAGGGGCAATATTTGAAGGGGGTCAAGCTGAAGTTTGGTTTTTAAGAGGGATATGACAGCAGTTTTGAAAGGAAGAGGAATGATTCAGCAATGGGAGGCACTGACAAAATTGGCAATTAACATGGAATGTAAAGTTGGTTGAGTGAGAAGGAAATCAATGGAGCCAGAGATGGGTGAGATCGAAGAGTTTGGAAAAATTGTGGGAGAGGGAGTGGTGGGGAGAAACTTTGATTTTCTGTGACATGAAAAAGGAGTGTTGGAAAGGAGAGCAATAGGTGGAGGACCAGAAAGGAATTTTGAATTTTTTCATGGGATTTGGGCTTTGTTGGCTTGGCCAGCATTTTTATTCCTTGTTCCTTGAGATAGTGGGGGTGAACTGCCTTCTTGAACCACTGCAGTCCATGTGGTGTAGGGAGGGAAGTGAATGAGAGTGAATTAATGAGAAAATTTGGGGAGCATTTTTCAGCAGTGGAGGGTGAGATAAATGGGCTTTTTGAGAAGATAAGGACATGAACAGCAGGTAGACAAAGAAGTGATGAAAGATAGCAAAGGTGATGAGGTCATTTTTCCTGTTGTGCTATGAATAAGGCACACCTCTGGCTGTGTTCCTAGTTCTCTTTTTCCATTATTAGCTGCAGCTTTGTTTTCTCCTGCAAGGAAAGAGCTTGTTTGACCATTGCTGCTGGACAGAATACATAGCAGCATCCATACCTGGCTTTGGTAACATGACCAAAGCATCTCTTGTCATGGCACTAGCCCACCTGATTCCGATTCCTGGTGAGTTGGTCCCAGTTGCTGCAATGTTTTTCTATTCCAGTGGAAGAAATATTGGCTTGGGCAATTCCAAAACATTGATACGTTTGGATCCAACTTAATCACACACGATCACTGGAATTTTTTGGTGACATCTTCACATTTGACATTATATTAAAAAAATTATACCAGTTTTATTTCTCAGCAGCTGAGACTAGTCTTATATAGACAATTGACTAACGAAAGCACCCTTGTGTGGGCTATTTGAAGCAGCAATCTAACATGACCACCTCAAGTCTAGAACATATAGTGTGACCTACTCTCAAATTTTATAAGGCATGAGCTTGTCCATAAATGCATTTGTGCCATTTGAGTGGAGTGTTCTGTCATGGTAAGAATGATTCAGGACCTTGGTACTGCATTAGTTACTTAGACTTAGCGGCAGTAGTCTTTTTTGTTGCGTCCTTTGAAATGAACTTCTATGCAGTGACTCCGCTTCCCTGAGAAGTTTCCATTAATAAACTCTATTAGTTGTGGGGTGAACAAAATTTAGATTTGCTGCTTTGGGGATCATACACGCAAGCACTTTTCAGTTGCTGCTGATCAAAGGGTTATTATGTGCCCAGAAATTACTACCTTGAGATTAACCTTCTGATGAAGTTTTGATATTAATAACTGCAGGATGGGGAGTTCACACAGGTTGGATTCGGGTACATGAAGCTTACAAATTGGAGGCCTCCCGAGATGCCTGCCCAGGTTGATGTAGATTTTAATATTGCATTTGCCAATTTGACATGCACTTGTGCATTCTACATGAAAACGGTTTGAGATTATGTATTTTTAAAATATTCATTTCATCTATCATCCTAAGATTTACATACACACCATCCATATAGAGAAGGCAGTAAAGAAGGCAACCAAGATTGTTTTGGTTAAATAGCTTAAATTACAAAAGAATTTTAATTCATTGGCCACTTGGAAAATCATGAAAATAGGACATTTTTAAACAGATTTTTTAATTCATGTCCATATTGCTTTATGCCCCACTTCTTCTATGATGAAGATGTTTTTGTAGATGAAGAACCTTTTACCTCTTAAGTTTCAATCTAACTTCTGGAAAACAGAATCCACAGTGAAAACACGTTTTCTTTTCTATGCTACCTTTCTCGAGGAATTTATGAAGTAAAGCACTATACACTAATATGTAATGTTTACTCACTATTAGAAATTGAGACATTGGCCTAGATTTTATGGTAAGTGGCGAAGTGAAGGTGTGCACCACTGACCTCGGAAAGCTGCCCACAAAGATCTAGAGACATCTGAGGTATGGTTTTCCTCTTTCCTAATGGCATAGGAGAGGTGGTGGCATAGTGGTATTGTCACTGAACATATAATCTGCTTTGGGGACCTGGGTTCGAATTTCACCACAGCAGATGGTGACATTTGAATTCACCACCAATTTGAAATTTGAATTGAATTCCATAAAAATCTGGAATTAAAGTAATAACCATGAAACTGCTGTCGATTGTTGTAAAAATTCATCTGGTTCACTTATGTCCTTTAGGAAAGGAAATCTGCCATCCTTACCTGGTCTAGCCCACTTGTGCCTCCACAGTTGGCTCTGAAATGGCCTAGCAAGCCACTCAGTTCTTGAGGGTAATTAGGGAGTAGCAATAAATGCTGGCCTAGCCAGCTACGCCCCCATCCCATGAATGAATTTTTAAAAAAGTTTAAATCTGGCAAGTGAAATTTTATCATGGTGGAGAAATTTGACATACCACAAATATAAAATTAGCTTTTCAGGGCTAAAGGCATTCACCAGTAATTATGAATGCAGTGTTGTGTTAAAAATCCAGTTACTGCCCATAGCAACTGATTTCCATTAGTTTCAATCAGTGGAGGATAGAGTGGGGGACTGGGAGAGGTGCCTAAACAGCACATCTGGAGAAACGAACAATCACTTTAACAACTAACTAAATAACAATTTCAGACCATGAACTCCCTCCTCTATCTTCCTCCTTTTTTAAAATCCCTTTTAATTTTTTTCATTTTATTGCTTATCCCCTTTTCCCCAATCACCACCCCGTCTCCCCACCCCCAAAGGGCCATCTGTTACTTGTTCCATGTTGTTCTTTCACACAGTGCTGACCCTTGTTCTGCTACTCACATTCTGTTTTCTTAGCTTTATGCCACTATCAGCACCTTCTTTAGCCTGAACCACTACCATTAACATTCCCTGGATTGCAGATGTTGTTATCCATTTCAATCATGACTGTAAATACTGGTAACTTCCTTGTGCAAAATTTGGGCCATTGAGTTATTGTGGAAAGAGGTAAAGTGAAACTTGTGAATTAGCAATTTTGGGTGGAGAAGAGGGGCCAATCAAGAATCTTTTGAAGACCTGACATTTTCTTAAAATTGAATTTTATATGGTCATTATCATCTTTGCTAAATTACTGTATACAGAAATATGAACCAAATATATATGTATTTAATTTTCTTTTTCATTCATGAGATGTGTGAATTGCTGGCAAGATCAGCATTTATTGTCCATCCTTAATTACTCCCAAGAAAGTGATGTGAAGTCTCTTTGAACCACTGCAGTCCATGGCCTTTTTTAACTACTGCTCTCCTTGTGATGTAGACACTCCCACACTGTTGCTAAATAAAGAATTTTCAGATTTTGAGCTGGCGATGATGAATGGAGAATGATGTATTTCCAAGTCAGGATGATGTGTGACCTGGAAGCAAAATTGCAGATGGTGGTGTTCCCATGCACCTGCTGCTCTTGTCCTTCTATGGGTTGGATTTGCAGGTTTGGAAGATGCTGTTGAAGAAGCTTTGGCAAGTTACTACATTGCATCTATTGATGGTACATATTGCAGCCATGGTTTCCCAGTGGTACAGACAATGTTTAGGGGTGAATGGGGTGCCAATGTGCTTTGTCCTGGATGGGGTTGAGCTTCTTGAGTGTTGATGAAATGGCAGTCGTTGAGGCAAACGAAGAGTATTCCATCACTCCTGACTTGTGCCTTGTAGTTAGTGGAAAGGCTATGGGGAGTCAGGAGGTGAGTTTTTTACACTGTTTTTGTGAGTGGTTTGGTTAAATTTCTGATCATTTAGTTGCTTGGTGGTACAGAACTTGGGTATTGCAGGAAAAAAGGCACGCTGTCAAAGCTTTTAATCTTGCACTCATCAGGACAGGCAGAAAAATGCAAAATTTCAAATGATCACAATTTATACTGTATGAGAGAAGGGTGCTAATTGGTTGGCAAAGTTGACTCTTATCAAGGCGTTACCATGGATGTGGGCAAAGACTGTTTAATTATCTGAAGAGTTGAGAATGGAATTGTCAATGAACATCCCCATTTCTGACCACCTGATGGAGGGGAGGCCATTGAAGGAAAATAGTTGAGTCTGAGGAACTCCCGCAGTGACCTTCTTTTGTACTGGGTATGACTCAAAATGTTGCAGAGTTTGCTCCTGATATTTTTGTTATGATTTGTGTAAAGTTGAGACTAGAATATACATTTAAAATGGAATTTAGTCTGTTGGGAGGACAGCGGTATTCTGTTTTCAAGGCCATTGTAATCCACCCTCTCCCTCATTAAAACTAGTGTTTTTAAAATATTAGTTCCTACATATTGATGAATATATAAGTTCTTCAGTTTACAGCAGCCATACACAGGAATTGGCATGGAGCTACATGGTCAGTGAGTGAACTGCCAGCTTTTATCAAAGTCATACTATATAATAAACATTCAAAATCTTATAAAATTGTAGATACATTCAGCATTCCAAGTTAAACACAAATAGCTTGGGTTTTTTTGGTTAAAAAAACCCAAGTTTAGTGTTGGGTATTCAAATAATATTAACTTCAATATTACAAAAAAATTAAAGATCTATGATGTATCAGTTTCATATATTGCATAACAAGGTAATAAAGTACCCAGTATAGCAAGATCTGTGAATTATGAATTCTTTGTATGCTTGATATGGAAAACGTCCACTGTAGTTTCATGGCATTGTCTCAAGTCGAAGTCACAGTAACCAATAGAAAATCGGCCCTGGAAATATAAGATGAAAATGATCTGAGGCATCATGCACACCATTTTACTTAAAGGAAAAAAACTTACTTCACCTTTTAGCAACTAAAATTCAAAGAAAACTTCTGTTATCTGTGGTGTTCATGCCTTAATCATTTTGTTGAATTTCTGACGAGAATAACTGTCAGTTCACAAAAAAATTAAAACTGCCTCCATATTTTGTGTAACTTAATGTGTAATGTATTTTAACCTGAACTACTACATATATTCCTAACTTGTTTATTGTATGAATACTTATTGCTGTTTTTATTTTTGTACATATTTCTCTGTTGCTATTTCCTGCTTCTTGTTGCCACCGTCCCACCCTGGGTTTTATCTTTTATTCAGTCCCTGTTTCAATGTCCATTGGAAATGTCATGTTTTAGGATGTTTGACTAATTTTTCCACAGAAGATTCAGAAATAGTTTTTAGTTTTTAAAAAAATTATCTAAAATTTCTGACACGAATGCTAATAGTGATTGTTTACAGTCTAGGTAAACAATCGGCAATTTTGTAGCTCCTCTCTGTAATTGGAAAACATCTGAACACAATGTGTCTTTGATCCCTATCTGTCTGTCTGTGAACACAGGTCTTGGAAACAGAAATGGTGGAAGATTGAAGGAATCATGTTTAAGTATTTCAATCCATTGATGGTGGGGAATAGTGTTAAATGCTTTATATTATTACGTGAAGCTATTTTGTATTGTTCAAATAAAGTGAGTTCTGTTTTTGCAACCTACTGTGAAATAAAGCAATGTATCGATGCATATTAAGGCTCGTCTCACTATGTGTTTGCTCAGTCCATATAAATAGAAGCACACAGATGAAAAACACAAGTTCACATCAGAGATGAATAGTATAGTTGTACTATTTAAGGTAGTGAGAGTCAACTGTAAAAGCAAAATGTCTCTCAGGCCACTTATAGCAGTGATTGACACTACTGCAAACAAGAAGTCAGCTATGGCATATCCAAATTGCATAACTAGTGGATACTGAAAGGCAGTTCAAGTAGACAAAATTTTAAGTGAACAAAATAATCAAACATGAACAAAAGGCAGAAATTGTATTGTTGAAATTGAGGACTCAGAGAATGCAGGAAACGGGAGGAATGTGAATTTGAAGCAATTGAAAAGGAAAATCAGCTTACATAAGGCCAATGAAAGGTAAAAAGAATTTTGATACTCGAACTGAGAAACAACAGCTAGCCTGGTAAATGGGATCTGGTATCCACCATTTTACTAAATTTTAAACAGTAGGACGATGGTTTAAACCAGCTTTTGAATTGTTACCACAAATGGTACAAAAATGAATGGGTCAGCTGCATCACAAGGTTGCTAAGTGAAAAGCAAAGGTGGTGGTTTCTTGAATTGATCCTGCAAATAGTATGGATTAATATATTGAGGTGCATGCTATTCTCAGGGCTCAGAAGCAAGCTGGGACAAAGGCATGTTTCAAGATGTTGACTTTTTTTTCCAAAGAGGAGTTGGAGAATTACTTTTACTTGTGGGGTTTCTAAGTTTAAAAAGGACAACTAGATGATAGGTAAGTATTATGATCTAGTAAGGAAGATGAGAGTTTTCAAAAGGAATACATTTTTTTGACTGTCCTGCCTGTGGAGAGTCTTACCTATCAGGCATCCAATTTAGAAATTCCAGCATTTAGGCATTTAAATTAATATTGGAAAATCATGTGCAGTGCATGAGTCAAGAAATTAGTCCTATGTCTTTTCTGATTTTTCTTAGTCAATGCCTCATATCCCTTTGTGATCTAACTTACACTTTTACCTGATTTGCCTACATTGTCTTGTTCAAAGCTTTGGATCTTGATGTTTGCTAGGAAGTGGAGCTTTCCAGTCATACTTGGAATGTGAAACTGCATGAATTAGAAATGAGCACTTCAGTATGCAGGGCAGGCACAACTAAATTCCTAGAGTTTGATTTTCTGCTGCAAGGACTTGGGCCTCATTCACAACTTCATTTCAGAACAACTTGCTCTGTCCTATGTGGTGTCTGCTAGAAATTTTGAACTTTAGATTCAACATTTCATTTTAATACTTTGCTGTTTTAGGCCGCATCTACCTGTGAGCTACCTTGGTACTCTAAGCAAATGATCCAGCACCTATTATTATCTACTTTAATTTATACATCACCCCCATTGCTACTGTGACCCACACCTACATGCTTAGCTTCTCCAGCACTCTCCTTGTCTCACCCTGTGCAAACTCCAACTCATCCAGAACTATACTGTATTCTTCAAAGTACTAAGACCTGCTCTCATATTAGCCAGGATTTTGCTTTGAGAATAATGGTAAGGCTAACAACACTTTCCGTTATGGAGCAAACTGAACAGTAATTTCTGGCGTACGTGTGCAATTAAACATGGAAATTTGAAAGTTATGATCTGAGTTACTAATAGACTTGGCATTGAAATCAATATAAAGGTGTGAAAGCAAAATACTGCAGATGCTGGAAATCTGAAATAAAAACAGAAAATGCACAAAATATTCAGCAGGTCTGGCAATAACTGCGGAGAGAGAAACGTTTTGGGTCAAGGACCTTTTATCAAGCTGATGAAAGGTCCTTGACCTGAAAAGTTGACTCTGTTCCTCTCCACAGATAATGCCAGACCTCCTGCGTATTTCCAGCATTTTCTGTTTATGTTAGTAAAGGAGTGAATTGGGAGAACTTACTGGTTACCCACTAAATGTGGCACATAATGTTGAGGCTGGTACATTCAGGTGTAAGTGAGTATGTGTCTCAGTAAAGCTTCAATTTGGGTTGAAAAGCAATGCTGTTATTTTCCCTGATCTGCAGATGGTGCCATGCTGGATCAGACACCTGATTGCAGTAAGTCTTCACACACAAAAGCCCACAAAAACTGTTGGTAGCTGTCAGCATAGTGAACAACCAGCACTGTTACTTGGTCACTGACTGCACAACCTGGACCATGCTGTTTGCGATGATCCCTGCTGGTTCATTCTACCCAATGCATTGATTTCAAATTCCTGAGGCTTGGTAATCTCTCCACAGCCTTACACCCCTTTCATTGGCAACATCTTCCAACAACATAGTCCAGCTTTCTACTCCTTCACCTGCCAATGTCACCATTGGTGATGGAAACTTCAGCCATTTGCCTAGTACTTTGCAATACTGTTCTTCAATGTCCTTGGCTTGCTAAATCTCTTTATATTTTCAAAAGTCTCCACAAATCCTACATATTTGACTATTGTTTCAGTCACTTCCACTAAATTTCCACCCTTATCCCTCTTGTGAAGGATGTTGGGACATTTCTGTTATGGATGCTGCACAAATGCAACAACAACTTGCATTATAAAATAACCTTTGGCATTTTATCAGCCAATCTCTCTGATCTGAAAAATTTACATGTGGAGAAGAATCTCACTCCTTCAGAATTAAACTAGTTCAGGCTTTGAAGGAGGCTTACCAAACAAAATTTGACACAGGACTAAATAAGGAGATATGTTGGAGTTGTATTGAATCATATTGGAGTTGTATAGAACCTTGGTGAGGCCACAGCTGGAGTACTGTGTGCAGTTCTGGTCGCCACATTATAGGAAGGATGTGATTGCACTGGAGTGGGTACAGAGGAGATTCACCAGGATGTTGCCTGGGATGAAACATTTAAGTTATGAAGAGAGGTAGGATAGAATTGGGTTGTTTTCGTTGGAGCAGAGAAGACTGAGGGGTGACCTGATTGAGGTGTACAAGATTATGAGGGGCATGGACAGAGTGGATAGGGTGCAGCTGTTCCCCTTAGTTGAAGGGTCAGTCATGAGGGGGCATAAGTTCAAGGTGAGGGGCAGGAGGTTTAGGGGAGATGTGAGGAAAAGCTTTTTTACCCAGAGGGTGCTGACGATTTGGAATGCACTGCCTGGGAGGGTGGTGGAGGCGGGTTGCCTCATATCCTTTAAAAAGTACCTGGATGAGCACTTGGCATGTCATAGCATTCAAGGCTATGGGCCAAGTGCAGGTAAATGGGATTAGGTAGGTAGGTCAGGTGTTTCTCACATGTCGGTGGGCCGAAGGGCCTCTTCTGCAGTGCGATTCTGTGATATTAAGTTAAATGATCAAAGATTTAGGTTTTAAGGGGTCTCTTAAAGGAAGATAGAGGGGTGCAGACATTTAAGGAGGAAATTTCAGTGTTTAGGGTCTTGATAGCTGAAAGCAAAGCTAACCAATGGTGGAATGATTTAAAATCCAGAATGCTCAAGAGGTCAAAATTGTCAAGGCACAGAGAGCTAGGTGCTGGAGGAAATTATAGATAGGGGCGGGCAAGGTCTTGGTGATTTGAAAACAAGGGTAAGGTTTTTAATATTAAAGGGTTGTTTAATTGGGAGACATAGTAGTGATAGATGACCTGGACAATGCGAACTCGGATACAGCAGCAGAGTTTTGGATGACTAATTTCATAAAGCATAAAACATGGGAGACAGCCAATGGCCTGAGATAGGAATGTAATCAAGTGATCTTACAGAGATAAAAATAGGCAGCTTTAGTGATAGAGTGAATATGTGGTAGAATCTCATCTCAGCCTTATATATGACCCCAAGATTGTGAACTGTCTGATAGTTGCCAGGGAGGTATGTGTAGTTGTGGTATGCCCAAAGACAATGGGTTCAGACTTTCTAATATCTAGATCGAGGACATTTCTGCTCATCCAGTACTGGATGTTGAACAATCAATCTGAAGGTTTTGAGACAATGGAAGAGAGGTGGAGGTGAGGTAGAGCTTGCCGTCATCAGTGTATACATGGAAACTGATGCTGTGTTTTTAAATGACATTGCCACAAGGAAGCATGTATGTGATAAAAAGAGTGTCAAGAATGGATTTTTGAGGAGTACCAGAGATAATAGTGCAAGATTAGGAAAGGAAGCCATTTCAGATGTGTTTTTTTTTTTTGCTGTGACTGGATAGATAATAGAACCAGGCAAATGCAGTCCTACCCAGCTAGGTGATGGTGAAGAGGCAGTGGAACAGAAATTCATGGTCAACTAGGTCAAAGGCTGCGGAAACGTTGAAAGATCAAAGTTTACCTTTGTTACAATCTCACAGGATGTAATTTGTGAATTTGATAGGAGCCGTTGCAGTACTATGGCAAGGTCAGAAACCTGATTGGAGGGATTTGAACATGAAGTTCAGAGAATGCAAGTTGTTCCATTCCAAATCCAGGGTAAATACAAGAATCTCTAAAGGGTTCATAATATGGTCTTCATGATTTTGTATGAAAGTGGTTAGAAGAATTCATTTAGCCCAACAATGTGCAGCAGCTGAATTATTTGTGTCTACCAGAATCAATACAATAACCCAATGTGCTTCTGATATGTCATTAATTCACATACACAACCAAGCTGAATAACATGTCAGTTTTACAATATATCACAATTATACATGAATTTATACATTGTATTAATAAAATAAAAACAAAAATTATTCATTTGGATTTATTTTTAGCAGTGGCCTTAAAAATCAAACCTCCCTATAACTGAAACAAACCTGTGTTTTCTTAAAGTAATCTAGTCCTCTTCCAATCTTGATCATCCACCCATTGTTGAATCTGTCACAGACAAAACATTTTACTCAGACTCTAGAAAAAATGTTGCTTTCCTAAATGTTCTCAAACACTACCAAATGTAATGCAATCATAATACAATACATAGGACTTTACATTTGAAAACAAATAGACCTAAAAACATATTAGCAAACTTAAAATCCCCATTCTATTAGGGTCAATTTATATAACTTCTATTAGGGAACAATGATTAAATGCTCTGGAGTTACAAAAATAATCTATCTTGGTACAGACTAGTAACTTTTTTTTTAAAAAGGTAGATGAAATTTGAAATCCCAGTTATTTACTAAAAAACAAAGCCACAAGATTCCACAGTTTAAAACATAAGAAAATTTTACTATACAAGAGTCAACAAAGCTAACACTAAATACTATCTAATACTATACTAAACACTATGCTCTAACAGGTAAATTATGGTTGAATATAAACTATACATTGCACATTAAATGGCAGATACAACTAAGATTTTATGAATTGGCTCAACAGTCCACTTTCAGGTTTTAGTGATCACACTCAGTCACAATGTCCTTCAAACTCTGTCTTCCTCATGAGGAATTTCAGCTCGTCTCTGTCTAGGACCTATTCTGATCCTCAGATGACAGCAGCGCACAACCAACCCGAGTTACACCAGTATAGTCTTCATCACAACTGGCACATATCTGCAGAACTTGCTCAGCTCGGTCTAGATGAGGTAGACCTACCATTATTACCTTCTGTAACGGAAACAGCTGCAGCAACTTGTTCTTAGCTTCTGGATCTGTATTCTGCCTTCTTCAGTCTTGCCTGTTCTGCACCACTGGACTCAACAATTTCTACTGCCCAGCTTGGACTGTTCCGTGTCCTTTTATTTCTTTCAATACAAATTAAATTTAAAAACACAGATTCCCTCAATTTCATAAAGGCATATTTAATTTTTGCTATAGTCTATTGCTCATTTCACTTTAAAGACTTGAAGAAGAAGGAGTTAATTATACCTACTACACTCTAATGAAACGACGCAGTACCTAAAAATGCTCAAACTAGCTAAAGCCAACAAGGTATTGGTTTATATTAATAAAGCAGTTCAGCTAATCCAAAGGATACCATTTTGACAGTACAGGCTGCTGGACAAACTGCTCATAGTGTTCTGCATCCAGTTTTGATTGGTTATGATGTGGAATGCATTGCCCAGTCATTGGGCAATAACATTTTTAGGTCTTTTGTCAATCACCTTAAATCTGTGTCCTTCAGTATCAACCCTTCACTGGAAACAGTTTCTCTTTGTTTAAGCTATTTGAAAGTGGTCATGATTTGAATTAAATCTCCTTTTAGCCTTCTCTGCTCCAAGGGGAACAATCCCAACATCTTCAGTCTATCAATGTAAACGTAATCCCTGGAACCATTCTAGTAAATCTTTTCTATACCTTCTTCAAATCCTTCTTAAAAGTTCATTAGCTCCTATTTTTAAAATGTAAGTACCTTAATCTCCAAGTTCCTCTGCTTCTCAACTTCTTAAGTTTTATTTCATACATATGTCCTCCTTATTTTTCCCCCCAAGGGATTACATTTGAAAGTTTGAGGACAGCCTGCCTCCTTGCACCCACTAAGTAACACTTGTAAACAACTGATGTGGTGCCCAGAATTGCACACAGTACGCAGCTGGGGACAAGCTTTTATTTTATATACAGGGGTGAGAGTGGTCAAAGACAAGAAAGCCTGAATTTCTTTTGTGATAAGGAATCAAGTAATTATAGCAATTTTTATGATCTGCAGTGAATGCAAATGCTTCCAGGCCACTTCAAATAGTGGAATTATTAGACTTCAAGTGGGTAGAAACATTAGTTTTCCCTTTATTTACCTTCTATTACCATTAAGACTATGGACCAATGCATTTCTATCAAATCATCAGAGTGACCTCAGCATTTCAGCATTCAATGCAGTTAGTGCATGTAGTACAGGATGAAATCCATACTAACAAAAGATCTTGACCTTGCGGGATTATGTACATGTGAAGCGAAGCAAATTACTCCAGCAATGCTTTACAAACTATGTTCCGATGTGAATCCATTTTAACTCACCATCACCTTGTCAAGGGCAATTAAGGATGGGCAAAAAATGCTGGCTGGCCTTTCCAGCATTGCTGACATTCCATAAAAGAACATTAAAAAAAACTCTTGAAAATTAATACGACCCTATGCACCAGATAAAACAAAACAGCAATAAAACAATATGAATATCTGTATTTTTAAAGTATCTTGTAAATATATTGTTTATTTAGTCATGTAGATTTTTGCCTAGCTCTCCACATTTCCTGATGACAGAAGACTCAGTGAAGTCCCCTCTCCCCCAACACACACATTGTAATCAGCCCCTCTCTTCACACACACCCCCACCCCCACCTTCTTCCCTGGCCTGCCAAACCCTTGCCAAGACTCAGGCTCCACTGCTCCTGCCCATCGAGTTTCAGGCTCTACTGCCACCCCCACATGCCTCAGCACCTCCCTTCTCCCCGGATTGCCAACAGCCCTACTAAGTGGCCAGAGCAGAGCATACCCTTCTGGGTGCATGAGTGGCAGCTCCCTCGAACTTGCCCCTGACTTCGTTATTGGCAGGGATTTTCCTGACTTTGAGATCCCGGTCTTGGTGGCTTTTCAGGCAGTGGCAGGGTTGAGGTGTGGCAAAGGTCAGGAAGAAAAAATGAAAATGACAGAATTCTGTTATCCAAGAATCAGAATTCTGCCAAATGGTGGAAATCTCTGATACGCATCTACAAGTTTTTAGCCAATACCCTATCCCTCTATTTATTAAGTCTAGTATCAATATGCTTTAACAATTTGTTAACCGGCCCTGTCACCCTTAAAGATATGTGCGCAATAACCCCCAAGAATCCCTCTTCTTGCACTCCCTTTTAAATTGTAATACTTAATTTTCTGGCCCTGCCCATCAGTGGGATCTTCCAGTCCCGCTGAAGTCAATGGACTTTTGGCTGACTTGCTCCATGTGCCACAGCTGGAAAATCCCAGCCATTGTCTTTTGCTCCCACCACTTATTTTGTTCCAAGCCACTGGCTCCGTTCCTCTCCCTGGCAGTTATCCAAGGCTGAACCAGGCTGCTTGCCATATTTAATCCCGAGATGAGCTTCCAACCGCATTTCCACACTCTCACTAAGACTGCTTATTTCAGTCTCCAAAGCACTGCCTAGCTCTGCTCCTGTCACTATGCCTTGGGACGTTTTACTGTGTTAAAGGTACTACATAAATGCTTGTTGATGAAGAAATTTGTTTTGTGTTAGACAAAGCTAGTGTAATTTTAATAGCAATTTTGGAGGCACATATGCAGGCTCACCATCTCAACTGGAAAATGGAGTATGTTGTGGACAGTAGAACCAAACTTGAACAAAAGCTGAACCATGCTTTAGGTGACATTAATAATACCTGAACTAAAAGAAATACAATGATGCTACAAAGAAACTACCTGATTTCTCGGTCATGTATTGAAGAAGAGTGGGTCACTTTTAGGGTTACCCCATAACTTTGCAATGACTGCTTTATCTCTTCAAGGCCACTGCTCTGCTGTGAATTACCGCCACTCTACAATGCATGAAACAGGAGATTAATGCATACTATATATGTTGTGTACAATAATAGTATACCAGTAATATAATATTTGCATAAACATTCCCGATTATAAGCTTTCAATAAAGCAGGATTATTTATAGAATCATTGAGTATGACATCTAACTAATCATTTTCTGAAGCTATTTTCTCACCTTTCCCCAATTATGTCCTTTTGTAACATTCTCGCTCCGCAACGAAGCAGGTGAGTATTTTGTTAAAGGCTTTCTATTAATGTCCCTATGAAATCTGCTGCTAGATAATGTATAAGAATTGCCAGGACTCTCCTGATTCACTATTAGATATGCAAATTAAATGCAAATTCATTGAATAATGGGATCGTGTTTGCAAATTTCCTAGTGACCTATTAAAGGGAAAACTGGGGAAGGGAAGTGGCAAGGATTCTGGCCCCTGGGTTCATATCAACTACAGCCATCTTCAGGTCAGCAGCGGAGGAGGAGCGCCGATCAGTGTGATTTAACTGCCCACGTCCTTTTTACGCCACAGCCTTAGGAACTTCTAGTCTTGACTCCAGCAGTGATTCATCATTGAGCTGAGTCAGGACACCTAGTGGTGAAGCATAACTACAGTGGAGCCGCTACCCCTTTTTTGTCATAAATTGGAGACATGCCCCTTAAGGTCTGTCTTCAGTTCATTGACTTGCAGAATTTTTAAATGGACCTGTCACCCACAAAATTGCACAGCCTCCCCTCTGACAATGCTCCCTCCCCACCCCAAATGTATAGTTGCTAAATTTGAATGATGACACAAAAATAGTTAGGAGAGTAAGTTGTGAAGAGGACTTAAGAAGTTTATGGCTGAATTAGATAGATTCTTGACTGACAAGGAAGTCAAAGGTTATAGCGGGTAGACAAGAAAGTAGAGGCCACAATCAGATCAGCCATGATCTTATAAAACGTCAGAGCAAGATGAGGGGAAATAAGGCCCATTCCTGCTCCTAATTCATATATCTATACTGTATGTATGATAATGCTCACCTTCCCTCCCTCCCTGACAATACTCACTCCCGACTCACCCTCCTCCTGGCTCCCCTCCCCTTGAACAATTCTAAATTTCCCCTCCCCCTTACAATGCTGTCTGTTCAGCCGATGTCAGAAGAGAAGCCATTGATTCTGCAAGGTGAGTCGTGAAAGAGGGTTCGGGGGTGGGGAGGCTGTTGTTGGGTACTGTTGTTGGGGGTGGAGGGAGGTGAACAGTGTCATCGGAAGATGGGTGATTCTCTATCAGGTTTGCCGTGGTGATGGAATGCTTTGACACTTGAACTGACTTACTTAAGAGCTTTTCTGGGCAGGTGTAAAGCCTGCTCAGGAGTGCAGCTCTAAGTAAATCGGTGCTTAAAAAAAGCATGGTAGGTATAGGGCAAACAGCCCAAGTCTGCATGGTTATGGCCATCTAATTTCACTGTCGTAAGGAATCATGCAGCAGTCCAGGCAGGGTAAAACTGACAACATGAAGATTAAACTCACGAGTGAGTGCCGTGCATGTGCGCGATATCAGCATACATCAGCAACTTAAGTGCAGTCATTTGCCACTTCCCATATTGGAAGATTCAGGCCAAAATTTGCTTTTGGGTTCTCTACTAGGAGCTGTGTAGTTCCCACAACTAAAGGAATAAAAATCCACTGATAACTTGTCACTGGTGAAATGTTTCCTCCTTCCCTAGGATATTTTTCTTTGTTCACCACCTCCTCACATTGATACAGCTAAGATTGTAAACAGTGGTGTGTTGGAAGTAAAAATATCTCAAACGTTTAAATTAACATTTGTTCTCTTTGCAATGAATTTGAGCGAATACAAATACACAAGTTATTAATTATAATAACCAGCTACACAAACAGCATTGGCAACATTCATGTCAGACACAATACCCTCTAGTTGCAGTTTGTATACTGAATTTATTTCTGGCATACAATGAAGACCTTTTAACAGTTACACTATAATCCACAGTAAGTTACGTACATTATCAAGAGAAGTCAGTAGATGGATAGTTTTCACTTTGCAAGGTCCTTTTAGAAGCATCTCACAAAATCTCAAGAAGTTGTATAGCTATAAAACAAATGTCACAAAAGAACTTTAGTTTTTGAAAATTGTGGTGTTAAATTTGCCTTTTTATTAAATTAAAAGCAGTATGCTTCAATGTTTTAGTTTTCCTGAACAGATTAATGTTTTGAAAAGATTTGAAAATTTTTTAGACTGTGACTGGTATTCCCCGATTCAATAATACTCCTTTCATTTATCAGTGGTTCAGATTACACTGAGACAGTCACATCCTCCGTCTGGTAAATTGGGTAAACTGCAGGCTGTGATACAAAACAGCACTTTCTTTAAACTACCTGCACTGAAACTAGTAACATTGTACTGAAACTAGTAACATTTGGCAGATTGTTACCAACAGACTGACAGTATCAGTAATCTTGCCAACAAACTGAAGTTATGTCTAAAGTACATATTGAAGTACTCCATTTCAAAGGGGACAGTAAGATGCTTCTCACCTGATGAACATGCCTGATATATGGGTCTTCCACCCATACTTCAGTAACAAACTGGTCCAAATATGGTTTGAACAGTTTTTCATAACTAAACCCAGTTGCATCTTCTGGAATTTTGATCTGTTCATGATGTTTCCCTTCTGAAATACAGACAATTTGCAAAAGGTTGTTCACAAAATCCTAGTTTTTAAATAATTTAGTTACATATCAAGCACCATAATTGATGCATGCCAAGCCATAGTTCCAATGAGGTATTCTGCATATATATATTACAACC
The DNA here is from genome assembly GCF_017639515.1 of Carcharodon carcharias. Lineage (NCBI taxonomy): Eukaryota > Metazoa > Chordata > Chondrichthyes > Lamniformes > Lamnidae > Carcharodon > Carcharodon carcharias. Next base: position 77,246,064 of record NC_054477.1, on the reverse strand, counting down.
AAGTCCATTAAAATTTTACTTCACAAAATTAATTTGAAGCAGATACTAAACATGTGGGAACACAGGAATTTCAAATTAACTGGTACATTTTAACCGTGGAATTTATTTACCAAATCTGTTTAGCATTTATTTCACACACAAAATAAAAATGTACTTTCCAAGTGTCAGATTTGAAACCTCTGATTGCAATACTTCATAGCAGTTTCATTTTTAATGTGAATATTTAATGTTTCTTATTGGGAAAAAATGTGGACACTATTATAGCCATCTCTTTTTAGTACTATTAACTGAACTATGATTTACAGAAATCATTGGTTTGTTATCACGAAAAAATCCCAAGTGTTAAAAGTTAACAAAGTTTCGAACATTCCTTCAGGCAATTTATTTTATAAAGGGCATTTTGCAACACTAAATGCAGAGATCTGGATTAATAATTCATAGAATCTTAGTTCAGATCCCACTATAACAGTTTCAGAATTTGAATTCAGTTTAAAAAGAAATCTGGAAATTGAAGGTACACATCAGGAATGTGATGGAATACTCTCCACTTGTCTAGAGTGCAGCTCTAACAACAATCAAGAGGTTTGACACTAGGACAAAGCAGCCCGCTTGATTGGCACCCATCATTCACTCCCTCCACCAGTAGTACACAGTGGCAGCAGTGTATATAGCAACTCACCAAGCCTCCTTTGACAGCATCTTCCAAACCTGCAATCTCTACCACTGAGAATGTCAAGGGCAGCTGATGCATGAGAACACCATCCTCTGCAAGTTTCTTTCCAAGCCACAAACCATCCTGATTTGGAACCATATCACTGTTTCTTCAATGTCACTGAGTCAAAATCCTGGAACTCCCTTCTTAACAGAACCATGGGTGTACCTATACCACTGGACCGCAGAGATTCAAGAAGGTAGCTCACCAACATCTTCTGAAGGGCAATTAGGGATGGACAACAAATGCTGGCCTTGCCAGCAATGCTCACAACCCATGAAATATTTAAAAAAAGACTCAAAGGCAAATATGATGTTGTCATGATGCTTTTATAAAGAAACAATTGATTAATTAATGTTCTGTAGGAAAGGAAACCTGTCTTTGGTACCTCGTATGGCCTTTAAATTGTATCAGTTCCATGTCAAACTCATAACCTCTTCAAAGTGGCCCAGCTTAATTTTATCAAACAGCTCCAAATATTTTTCCCTTTTATGTCTATATTATATTGTTCCTTATCATCTCCTTTGGTAGGAAGAATGAGGAAGTCACACACCTCTTGAAAAGTAAATGGCTAACTAGGGTAAAGGAACAGAGGGATCTGGGTGCACATAGGCAACAATCACCAAATATAGTGATTCAGGTTAATAAGGCAATTAAAAAAAAAACAAACATTGCACTGGGATTCACATCTAGAGGCATAGAATTGAAAAGCACAGAAGTTTTGTTAAACTTGGACAGACAGTTAGACTATACCATGAACTGTTTTGATCACCATATTGTAAAAAGGATATAGAGACAATGGAGAAAGTACAAGACTTCCTAGAATAATACCAGAACTGAGGGGTTACATCCATCAGGAAAGATTGAACAGATTAGGGTTTGTTTTCCTTAGTAAAGGGAAAACTGAGGGGTGACATGATAAAGGTCTTCAAGATTGTGAAAAAATTTGATCGCGTAGATGTAGAGAAGGTGTGGACAAGACCAACTAGGGACCATAAATATAAAATAAAATATAAAAGATATAAATCCAAAGAGAATTCAAGATAATCTTCTTGAGCTAGAGTGTGGTTAGAATATGAATCTCACTACCCAAGTTGAGGCAAAAAGCATAAATTTAAGGGAACTAGATAAGGATCTGAGGGAGACAAAAATAAAAGATGTTTGGATGTTTATGGGTTGAGATGTAGAATGGTGAGATGAGATTTGTGTGAAGTATAAGCACTGGCATGGACCAGTGGGCTGAACAGCTTGTTTCAATTTTGTCTAAGAAATTATGAAGTATTTACAATCTGCTCCTGTTCTGTCTCAAAACAGTTGTACACTGTACAGGATAAACCCAAGGTGGCATCATGGAGTATTTTTCCTTCCTATGGAAAGTAACTTACTTATGCTCAACTACAATGAACATCATACAGTATCTTGGAATTATCGGGACAAACCATCCAAGCATTGTGCAACACTGCAAATGTGAACATCAATGCACTACATCACCCAGGTGTTCTATTTCCACCACCCCCCCACTGTTTCCCTAATTCCAGCGCCCCCCCCCCAAAAAGAAAGAGGGGGTAATTCCTGTAGGCATATTAGTTCCATGGAGTTGGCAGCTGTCTAGTATCACAAGGAAGCATGTATTTTTTGTATGTGAGTAGTGATTGTTAGCAAGGTATTTGACCGTGGAAGAACTCTACAACTGGGGCCAAACTTATTCTTGACATCAAAACATGTGTTTGTTTCCAGCAAAAGTAACTGGCTAGTGACCAGAAAGGAAGAAATTGGCTGACATATTTTTTTCCCCTTTCACTAGCCAGGGGACAATGAATCCAATGGTATTTAGTCCTTTCTCCGGACAAGGTCAGCTAATTCAGCAAGACCAGGAATCTGATTAAGGAATTTCCCTGGTCTGCATGGCTTTTCCTTTTAAAAAAATGTATTATACCAAACAATTGATTGCCTATTCTATCTTATGGAGCATTTGAAATCCGTACAATTGATTCAAACATAAAATGTCATCTTGAAATTATTATATTTGATATACAATAAAATATCCCAAACACAGGAGAGGTAAAAATCTTTACTGCATTTACAACATGCCTTCCTTTGGGTTATTCAGCTTTGTTACCTTCTTTCAGCTTATCCAGGTGTTTTTTAATTTGTTCTGCCCGATCCATGTAGTTTGTAATCTTCTGTCGGTAGTGGACTTTTTTTGTGTCATCTTTTGTAGCTATCAAAACAAATAAGCCTTCATTTAACCTATCAGTCAGTTGTTTTATATATGGTACAGAACCTTTTGCATACAGCAATCTTTTTCCCTGCTCTTTCTTGAAGTCATTACCTCATGCTAGGATATGGTGCATGGGTTTTGTGGCCCTCTGGTATCTCACCCAAATGGCCATTCTACGTTAATAGTTGGAAGGCTGTTTGGCAATGTGGAGAACGCATCATAACTGAGGCCACTATTGTCCTTAATGATGGAATTTCCAACATGGGATCATTATTATAATTTTTTTTTGGAAAAAATATACTTTATTCAAAATATCTTAAAGATCATTACAAAACATTTCAAAATGGTCATCACAAAAAGTGCAATCATATTCCAGTTTTCCACATAGATCATAAGGTGCTTCAATACAATCAATGAACATTACAGACATTTCAACATGGTCATTACAGACAGTTCAATGGCATTCAAGTTATCGACATATGTCATGTTGCATTCTGAGGTTCTTCAGTACAACTGAGATACATGTGGTATTCGCTGCATACATTCAATGTGAGTCACACAGCCCGAGGGGTCTAAGTAATTCCCAGACCCTTGGTGCACTATGGCAGAAAATCTTTCCCCATTGCACCTTTGCCCCAAACTTTAGTGCACCCCTCAGCATGTGGTCCTGAACCTTGGAATGTGCCAGTCTGCAACACTTCATCAGGGACAACTCTTTGCACTGGAAGACCAACAAGTTTTGGGCAGACCAAAGAGCGTCTTTCCCCAAGTTGATGATCCTCCAGCTGTAGCTGATGTTTGTCTCGGTGTGTGTCCCTGGGAACAGCCCATAGAGCACAGAGTCCTGTGTCACAGAGCTGCTTGGGATGAATCTCAACAAAACCACTGCATCTCTCTCCAGACCTTCCAGGCAAAGGCACTTTCCACAAGGTGGTGAACAATGGTCTCTTCCCCACCACAGCCACCTTGAGGGCAACATACGGAGGGGGTGAGACTCCTGGTATGCAGGAAGGGTCTGACGGGAAGGGACTTTCTCACCACCAGCCAAGCTACATCTTGGTGTTTGCTGGAAAGTTCTGGCAATGAGGCATTCTGCCAAATGACTGACAGTCTGCTCGGGGAACCATCCCACAGGATCCACCATCTCCTTTTCCCCCAGGGCCTGGCTTGATAGATCTTAACTTTTCTTTTTTGTTTAGAATTGTGGAGAATGGCTACTGAAACTAGTCAGAGTCTGCTGATAAGCTTTTAACTAAAGAATAAAACATTTATTAAAAAAAAAATGAACTATGTTACACTACTTCACAGATTCATGAGGATAACACAAGTTACAAAAGCTTTCTTATGCTCTCACGTTCACAGAAAATACACAGTTCATGTAAACCAATAGGCACCCTGTGGTCAAACACACCACACTCTGAAACCAAGCGATGGAAGCCACTCAAAGCAGATGCAATGGATTTCTAATCAACTCCCCCCAGACATTTGTCACACTGTAAGCCAACCAGTCTCACTGAGATCTGTCTTTCACACGAGGGTTTCCAATCTCCACTCTTGAAGAACTCGCCTTGGAATTTTCTCCCAAGCTACACTTTCACTTGGATGTCTTCAACAAGGATCCACCTCCAGGGTTTCAACCTCTCTTTCTGATGTTCCTCTCTCCTGGGTCGCCACATGCAATCAAGAATCGCCTTCCACGTACTGTCAGATACTCAGCCATGCCAACAGAACACCACTGCTTCACAGGCCCATAGTAAGGAGTCACCAAGGTTTGGCTGTCTCCTTGGATCGCCTGGCTTCTCGCAAGCCCAATTTACCTTGATTCTGCTCCCCGCAGCTTTCTCTCTTTAATTCAGAGCCTTTTCCTCTGCTCGTTGTTTTTAATTCCACTGATCAGGACTGGTTCAGATTCCAGTTATTTTTCCTTGACTTAACTGTTTTCCTGGGACCATCTACTGCCCAACTCCCTAATTTTTGGGATTTTCTTTGGGACCTGCTCCCTGCAGCTCCCTTCCTACTTGCTCTAGCAGTTTCTGTGGAATTCTCCTACCAACTGAAAATAAACTGCTTTTCTGTTTTTCCCTGTCTCTGTGGACCCCATGTTGCTAGGCAACAGCACAGTTTTCCCTACTTTATTTTAACTTCCCTAAACCACAAACTAACAACACCACCCCCCCCACCCGAAATACAGCTCTCCATTTCAAGGGTCGCAAAGCCTCATTAAAATGCAGGTACACAAACAAACCCACAGACCTGCAGGCAACATTCTAAAGTGACCAAAACCCATGTTTTCCTTTTCTTAATACACACATGCAACATATAAATTAAACTTAAAGCTATCGTTTATTCCTAACATCCACTAATACAGATATAACTTACTTAAAACTAACACTAGTTCCTAACAAGCATGACGCACAATATTTTATAAAAGCAAATAGAGGATTAGACATTTTCATAACTATGTTAAAACCAGCATAAAAAGTATCTGTGTTTATAATAAAGTATTAAACAAATAATGCTCTCATTTTCCGAGGTCAAAGTTTTGACCAAGTAACTTATAACAGTTGTCAGACATGGAAACTTTTTCATGTAGTTCATCCAGAGATTCAGTGATGCACAATTCCTACAGCCATGCAAAATATACAAGATGCAGTCTGACAAATTAACTGCCAATGGATCACAAATCACAGTGTGCTTTCAACACATACATGCATAATTTTCTGCTGAAGCCACTGACTTCTGCTGAAATATTCTTCTGCAGATACCATCAGCACTTTGATACAGTCCAGACTGTGAGCGATGGCAGGAAATTCAGCCACAGAGGACATCAGAGCTGAATTCTCACCAACACCACATACCCACATTCCAGCAGGCCTCATTAGTGAGTAATCAGAAGTAGAATGTTAGGCTAATCTGTTTCCTTCCATAGTCCAGGGAAGCTGGGATAACTGTATTACTGATTCTTTACATCAGTTTTATTTCCATTTTATGTCCTCTCTGATGCATCACTTAATGACTGAGTAGCACAAAACTCACAGGTGAGCTTAACATGTTATTTATTTATGGTATTGGGAAAAAACTGTTAATTATTAAATGTTCTAGAGACCCCAACTTCAAAGTATGGTTGATAGATCTATTTTCTATGCTAATTCAGAGGGAATGTTAAAGGCTTTGTTACCTTTCAACACTTGCAAAAGAAGAGCGATTCCTTCTTGATAACAAACAAGTGAATCCTGTAAACGTGAGTCATTGTCTAACTCTATAGCCCTCTTCAGCACAGTCACAGCTGAATTCTCCATTCCTGTCAGCATACTCTGAGACATGGCAGCAGAATCTATAAATAATAGTCAACAGAACTTTATATAACATACTTAATGTAGAAAAATGTTTTAATGCACTTTATAGGTGAAAAATTAAAACAAGCAGACATCAAACCCTGGCTGGACAGTTAGAATGAAAGACAGAATGTTTGATGACCTGGATAGGAACAAGAAACCTATCATTATGAAGGTTTTTGAAGCTGATAACTGAAGTAGAGATGTGAAGATGTTTAGGGAGGAGTTCCAAAATCTATGCCTAAGGTAGCCAAAAACTCTACCACTAATGGTAGGAAGAGGATATATACAAACAGCAATGTCAGTTAGCGATGAGGCAGAAGGTTGCTGAAGCAATGTTGAATAGGCCGTGGAAGAATTTGAAAATGCTAATAAGGATTTTAAATTCAATGCACTGGGGAGTGGGAGGCAGTGCACGTCAGCAAAGATGAGGATGGTGGGCAGTGGATGGGCCTTGTGAGACAGGTGTCATGAAACTATAATATTTTTCATAATATCATTGTAGTCTTATGGGTGTCAGTGTGGATGGTGCTGTGGGACTGATTTAATTGAATTAGAATCAGATAGACCAAAGGTTGAAATTATCAAAAGAGTTAAGTGTAAAGCAGACTTTTGAAATGGAGATGGCCAAGCGAGGATGAGGGTTCCACAGATAAGGTGAGAATAAAATTTGCATTTTTGATAAGCGAAGGGGTTTTTTGAATTTCAAAGGGATGGTAGGATACTTACAACTAATAACATGAATAAGGCAAGGTTATTATGTGTATTTTGCCCAAAAGGAAAGAGGCCATATTGACAACATGAAAGAATTTTATATTATAGGAAAAGCAAATTTCCAAAGACATGTACAACAATGGGATTTTACACATTAAAGAGAGAGAAACATATATAAAGAATGATGGAAGGTTATGTGGGGGCTGGCCGTGTAATATCTTGAAAGGTATACCGTGTAAAGCAGCAATGGGGAAAAGCCTTTAGCCACTTTTGCAGACATCTGCTGTGTCCAGTAACTAAAGTTATGTTAAAAAGCCTTTGGAATTCCACTGTCGAGTGAGTAACCTTGCTAGATTGCCTATTTAAATTTAAAGATCTGTTTTGGACTGTTGTCTTAAAGGGGGTATGTAGTTGGGAGTCAGGTTAATTAGGAACTCTTGGAGTTGTTATAATATCATGTAACTGTAATCTTTTGTATGTGTTTGAATTCTTTTCTTTTATTAATAAATGTTTTAATTTAATTTTTAAAATCTCTAATGTTGTTAGTGGACTCACTACTTATGAATTCAGTGCACAAATCTTCTTGTAATAAATACAAATTGCAAAACTATTGTGATAGCGTGGCCAATTTTCCCTTGTGAATTTGGTCCACTTGGCATATATCACCTGCCACATCGTAACACAGGACACAGATACCTGAGCTTTAGATAAGTTGGATTCTGTAAGGATGGTAGATGGAAAGCTGGAAAAACAAAGATATTGTAGAAATCCACGGATAACAAAAGTGTGGTGGGATTGAGATAGGTGTGGAAGTGCACAATAGTGAAGTGGAAATAAGCAAGCTTGGTCCCTTCCCACCAACATAGATGACACTTCAAGTGCCCTTCATCTATCTAAAACTTTGCAGTTTCATGACCCTAACTGACTCCTCTTCACAACAGATGTCCAATCTCTCTACATCTCCAATCCTACCAGGATGCTCTGAGAACTCTCCGTTTCTTCTTTGAACCAAGGCCCAACATATCTCCATCCACTACCACCTTCTCCACCTAGCTGAAATAATTCTCACAATGAACAACTTCTCCTCACTCACTTTCCCCAAATGAAAGGTGTTGCTGAAAGTACCCTTATGGGTCCTAGCTATGCCCGCTTTACTGTGGGATATATGTGGGACATGCTTTGTTCCATTTATACGCAGATCCCCTTCTTCACCTCTTTTTCCGGTACGTTGATGATTGTATTGGTGCTATTGGTAGGAAGAGGATTTACACAAAAGGGAACATCAGTTGCCGATGAGGCAGAAGGTTGCTAAGGCAGGGTGGGTTAGGCCTTGGAAGCATTTGAAGGTGCAAACAGGGATTTTAAATTCAATGCACTGGGGACAGATATATCCAATATAGTTTGTTTTGCTCTATCTTGAACAGTTAATGATGGAATGTTTAATCAACTTTGCTTTCAGTTTCCACCCTTCCCTTATATGGTGCATCTCTGACTCTTTTCTTTCCTTCCTCGACTTCTCTATCTCCATTTCTGGGTATAGAACATCAATAAATATTCAAACACTTCTTCTAGGTGAAACAGCAATTTATGTGTACTTATTTCAATTTAGTATACTGTAATCACTGCTCATAATGTGGTCTGCTCTACACTGGACAGACTAAATGCAAATCGGGTGAACCCTTTGTGAAACAATCTGTTCAGTCCGCAGGTGTGACCTTGAGCTTCTGCTTGCCTGTCATTTTAATTCTCCATCTTATCCCCACTCTTACCTCTCTGTCCTTGTTTTCCTGCAGTTTGTTCCAATGAAACTCAAGGAACATATTTTGATTAGGCACTTTACAGCCTTCTTGACTCAACACTGGTCTCAATAATTTCAGACCATAACCTCTGCCTCTACGTTGGTTCCTTTCTCTTTGCTGCTTTTGGTTTTACTCTTGTTTTTTTGATTTTGGACAACAGCTGTTTATGATTTTGCCATTTACACCACCTCTAGACACTGCTTTTGTCCCATTATCACTCCTTCCACTTTGGACCACCATCACTTTTGTTACTTAATCTCTCCTGTCTTCCACTCTAACACAGGCCTTCCCTTTTGTTCTTTATCCCCCCTTCCTTTAATTTGCTTAAAACCTATTACATCTCTAGCTTTTCCCTCCTTCTGATGAAAGGTCCTTGAACTGACCTGGAATGTTAACCACAGATGCTGCCTGGCCTGCTGAGCATTTCCAGCACTTTCTGCTTTATATTGGAGCAAAGGTAAATCCTTGGTGTCTTCAAAGGTAATGGTACTGAAGTGGAAAGGGAAACCATTGCTAGACATGCTTTGGCTCAGTGAGAGAAGGGTAGAAATTGAAAGCAAAGTTGATGAAATTACCAGTGCAGGAAGAGAGCAAGAATCTATACTGCCTGCCCATCCCCAGTGCATTGAATTTTGTTCAAATCTTTAAATTCTTCCACAGCCTAATCCGCCCCTCCTCAGCAACTTTCTGCCTCATCGGCAACTAATGTTGCCTTTTGTGTAAATGCTCTTCCTACCATTAGCACCAATACAATCATCATTGTACCAGAAAAAGAGGTGGGCAGATTAGGTAAGGGTGGAACCAAGCTAGGGTAGTCTCACTGGAGAATGGAGGAGAATGGTATGGTTGACCATGTCAAAGGCTGCAAGGCGGTCGAGAAGGATAAAGGGTGACAGTGCACCATGGTCACAGTCAGAGGATAGTTTTTGTTACTTTGATTCAAGTATTTCGGTGCAGTGATAGAGGCAAAATTCTGATTGGATGAATTTAAACAAGAGGTTGGAGGAAAGATGGACACAGATTTGGGAAGTGACAACACTTCGAAAGATTGTGGAAATGAAAGGAAGAGCGGAAGTGGGGTAGTAGTTTACAAGGACAAAGAGGCTGTGTGTGTTTTCCAAGGGGTGGTGGTTATGATGGTAACTTTGAAAGGGTGGGATCACTTACAGTGTTGGCCAGCATGGGTCCAGGAGAGCAGAGTTTTGTGGAAATTGGAAATAGGAAGTGCATCTCATCAATGATAGGAGCCCAGAGAGAAAAGGATTGTATTTGTTTCATTGTTCAAAAGATTCCTAGATGAAATATTGTAGCATTATTAAGATCTATGAGCAACTTAATACTTTCCTGGTTTGTGTCTCTCAGGACAAACAGCTCTAACCTTTTATAAAGACATAAAAAAATAGGAGCCAGAGTAGACCATGTGGCTCCTCGAGCCTGCTCCATCATTCAATAACCATGGATGATCTTCAGTCTCAACCCTACTTTATTGCCTGCTCCCCTTAAGCCTTGATTCTGAGAAATCAGAAATGTACCTATTCCAGGTATATTCCAGAATATATTCAATGATGGAACATCCACTACCCTCTAGGATAGAGAATTCCAATGATTCACAACCCTTTGAGTGAAGATGTTTCTCCTCACCCCTGTCCTAAATAATCGACCCCTTAATTGGAGATTGTGCCCCTGTATCTGAGGTTCCCAGACAGGGGAAACAATGTCTCAGTGTCTACCCTGTGATGTCCTTTCAGGATCTTGTATGTTTCAATCAGATCGCCTATCATTCTTCTAAATGCCAGAGAATATAGACCCAATTTACTCAGCCTCTTGTCATAGGACAATCCTCTCATCCCAGGAACCAATCTAGTGAACCTTCACTGTACCATCTCCAAGGCAAGTATATCTTTCTTTAAATATGAAGACCAAAACTGTACACAGTCCCCAGGTAAAGCCCTTTAGAATTGTAGCAAGACTTTCTTATTCTTAAACTCCAATCTTGCAATAAAGGCCAACGTACTATTTACCTTCTTAATTGCTTGCTGTATATGCATGCTAACTTTCAACATTCCTTGAATGAGTACACACAGCCTCTCTGAACATCAACATTTTGAACTTCCACAGCTTTTAAAATATGTCCTGCTTTTCTGTTGTTATTACCAAAGTGAATAACCTCACACTTCCCCACATTATACTCCATCTACCATCCTCCATGTTGCCCACTCACTTAACCTGTCTCTAACTCATTGTAGCCCCTTTGTGCCCTCCTTACATTCCCACCTATTTCTGCATAATCAGCAAACTTAGATACATTACTATCAGTCTCTTTGTGTATGCCATGCCATTAATATAGATTGTAAATAGCTGAGGCCCCAGCAGTGATCCTTCCAGAACTCTGCTAGTTAAAGCCAGTAAACTTGAAAGTACCCTGTTGTCTCTGATCACTATTTGTTAACTAATCCTCCATCTATACTAATATATTACCACCAACTCCATGAGCCCATATCTTGCATATTAACCTTTTGTGTGGCACCTTTTCAAATGCCTTTTGGAAACTCAAATATACTACTTCTCCTACTACTACTTCTACACTACTACTCCTTACATCCTCAAATAACTAAGTTGTCAATCTAGTGACTAGTTATCAATAGTTATTCTGTCTCCCTAAGCTCTGTAATCTTGCTTAACTGTGTTGTCTCGCTCAATTCCGTGTTCAGTTAGTTGGTCTGTAATTCCTCTACTTATTCCCCAGTGTGTCTGTTCTAGATATTCTCCAGCTATTCTGTTTCTCTCCCAAGATTTTCCCTCACTAATCTCTCTAAAGAAATATAAATGCTCACTTTTTAAATACCTTTCACATCTTTAGGATGTCCCAAAATGTTTCACAACCAATGGATTAGATTTGAATTGTAGGCAAACATGGTTGCCAAATTGGACACAGTTAAAATTCCACCCTGCAGCTTAAGTGTGTGCAGAGAGAGAAAATAGGTGACTATCAGGCAGTCAAGAAGGACCAAGAAGTAACACAGGGAAGTAACACAGAAATCCCCTGACAGCATATTACTCTCCAGCTCACATTCAGTTCTGAATACTGGCGTGGGTGATGGTTCCTCTGGAGAGAGCAGTCAGATCCAGGTCCAATGTACCACAGGTGGCCAAGCTGTACAGAGGGACAGGAATAAGATTGGGAAAGCAACAGTTATAGGGGATTCCATAGTTAGGGGAACAGAGAGGAGTTTCTGCAGCCATAGATATGAATCCAGAATGATATACTGCTTCCCTCCTCCCTGGTGTCAGGTTCAAGAATGTCACTGAGTGGCAGCAGAGCACCGTAAAGGGGGAAGTGGTGAGGGAGTGCAGGGGAAGATGAATTGCCAATGGTTGTGGTCTGTATCAGTGCCAACAATAAGATAAAAAGAGAGATGAGGGCTGCAGGCAGATTTTAGGGAGCTAGGAAGGAGACTATTCAAGCAGGACCTCAAAGACAGTAATTTCCATATTACTCCCAGTGCCACACACTAATGAGAATGGATATAGGAGGATGGAGCAGATGAATACATGGCTGGAAAGATGGTGCAAGAGGGAGAGCTTTAGATTAGGTAAATTAAGTTGGTGAGCTGCAAGCAAAGCTAAGGAGATGGAAATATGATGTGGCAATAATGGAGACCTGCCACATAAAGGGCACAACTTAATCCTAATTACTACTGGATACAAGGCGATCAGGGAAAATAACAAAAGAAAGGAGGGGTGCAATATTGATTAAGAAGAATACTGTATTACAGTGATGGAGATTGGGGATGTTCTAGAGGATCAAGGACAGAATCTATTAGGTTGGTGTTAAGAATCAATAGATGTATCAATACACTAGAGTGCATTCTATAGGCCACCATCTAGTGGGAAAGATACAGAGCAAATTTGCAGGGAAACTACAGAGAGGTGCAAGAACTATAGAAGGGTGATCATGGGGAGCTTGAATTATCCCAATGTAAACTGGAATAGTAATAATGTAAAGGGCAGAAAGGGGGAAAGAGCTTTTGAATATATTTTATTTTAATTCATTCATGGGATGAGTGAGTCACTGGCAAGGCCAGCATCTATCGTCCACCCCAAGTCTCCTTGAGAAGATGGTGATGAGCCACTGCCTTGAACATCTTTAATCTGTATGGTATAGGTACACCCACAGTGCTGTTGGGGAAGGAATTTCAGGTTTTTGATCCATCGACAGTAAAGGAATGCTGATATAGTTCCAAGTCAGGATGCTGCATGGCTTGAAATGGTTACAGGAAAGTTTTCTTGATCAGCATGTTTCCAGCCCAAAGAGGAAGAATGCATTGCTGGATCTGGTTATGTGGAATGAGGTGGTTTAAGTGGATTAAGTGTCAATAGGGGAACACTTAGGGAACTGTGATTGTAATACTGAAAAGATTGGGTTAGCTTACGAGAAAGGTCAAGAGCAATCTAGGGTAAGAATACTTAATTGGAGGAGGGACAAATTCAGTAGGATGAGAATTGACCTTGCCCAAATAAATTTGAATCGAAGTATGGCAGGCAAAACTGCAACAGAATGATGAGCTGCCTGTAAGGAAGAGATGTTTTGGTTATTGTTGAGGTATATTCCTACAAGGAACGAGGTTGATAAAACAAGTGAATATTGAAAATTCAGAAGGGAAGTGAAAAAGGAAATAATGAGAGGCAAAGAGAGAGGATGGGAAGAGACTGGCAGTTAACATAAAAGGGAATCCAAAGTCCTCAGGCAAGTGTACACGAATCACTGAAGATGGCAGGGCAGGAAGAGAAAATAGTTAAAAAGGCATATGGGATCCTGGGCTTTATAAAGAGAGGCATAGAGTACAAAAGCAAGGAAGTTATGATGACCCTTTATAACACTCCCATTGAGGCCAAACTGGTGTATTATGTACAATTCTGAGCACTGTATCAGGAACAATATGACGGCTTTTGAAAGGGTACAGAAAGATTTACCAGAATGGTTCAAGGTGGTAAGGGACTTCAGTGATGTGGATAGACTGGAGAGGTTGGGGCTGTTCTCTTTAGAGAAGAGAAGATTGAAAGGAGATTTGATAGTGGTGTTCAAAATCAGGGGTCTATGCAGAATAAATAAGGAAGAACTGTTCCCATTGGCAAGAACCAGAAAGCATTGATATAAAGGTGTACGGCAAAAGAACCAACGGCAACACAAAGAATTTTTGTTTTTACTTAGCGAATGGTTAGGATCTGGAATGCACTGCCCGAGGGCATGGTGGAAACATATTAATTGTGGCCTTCAAAAGGGAATCTGCTAAGCAGCTAAAGATAAAAAAAAAATTGCAGGGCTACTGGGAAAAGTCAGTGGAGTGAGACTAGCTGAGTTGCTCTTACAGAGAACCAGCATGGACACAACAGGGCCGCTTTTCTGCGGTGACCATTCTATGATTCTTTGACCAAGTTTATGGTCATCGACCCTAATATCTCATATGGCTCCTTGTCAAATTTAGCTTTAATAATGCTATTTGTTGCTTTCTTACATTAAAAATGTGTGCTGCTTTCTTACATTAAAGATTATATATAAATACAAGTTGTCATAATTTGTTTTGTGATTTCCCTCTCTCCAGTTAATCTCTAATCCCTCTATTCACTTATTGTGTGGAATCTCCACTATTTGTTTCTATTTCTCTTTCCTGTTATTGTCTATAATTTTTTATTTCACCCTCCCTCATTCCAGTTATTCTGTCAGAAAATTTTATCTCTTTTATTTAAAGTCAGTTATTTACTTGTGCCTCTGCATCGCTTCACTCTTATTTGTGCTGTTTATTTCTCTATCTCGGTACTCACGGAAGACCCGGAACACTAACTTTTCTCTTTCTCGGTACGAGCCCAGAGAGCGGTGTTCTTATTCCCAACCACTTGAAGCAGCACCTTCCATAATTTGGAATACATCCACAGGCTGCTCCTTTGTATTGGTCCCTTGAACGATCATAATAGATTTACATTTAAATGTTGCATTACCTGCAAAGGGTTGGGGATAAAAATAAGTAACATTAAGGTTTTACAATATGAATAAAAACAGAAATGCCGGAGACCACTCAACTGGAGGCATACATGCAAACAAAAAAATGACGCTCCTGACGGGCCATCCGGGGGCTGGCCCTGTGATCGGGAGAGGAGTCTTGCTGGGAAGTGGGATCTGCGCTCGGGGGCGGGGCCAGCGTTCAGGACTGAGACTCCGCTTGTGGGCGGGGCCGACGCTCGGGGACGGGGTGAGCACTCGGGGCGGAGACTCCGCGCAAGGGTTGATTAAGTTTCTTGCGACGTGAGGTTGAGGTTTGTTTTTGATTGACGTGTGGTGGGTGGAGCTTTGCCGGAGATTCCGTGATTTTGGGCCTCGTGCGGTCGTACGAAACAGGGTTTTTGCTGTTGGCATCTTTCGGGTTTGAGGTGATGGTCACCTTGTGCAGGAACGTTAATCGACTAACGGTACGTTGGGTTTACATTGTAATTGAGGACGCTATCTGTGTTCCGATTCGAGGCCTCCTTCCTGCAGTCTAAGATGTGTCATGCGATGTACTCCTGATGCTGTTGTAGCTTTGTGTTTTTTTTATTGGAGATGGGAGCGGAACTAGCTGCTTGTTTAATAAATAAGCCTTAGGCTGCATAGGCCTTGCAGGTTTATGTGCTTGTTATAGCTAAGAGGGAAACAGATTAGAAGATCCCTGGTTGCCTTGTCTGTGCTCCACCAGCTAATAGTTTCACTATGATAAAAACAAAAAACTGCGGATGCTGGAAATCCAAAACAAAAACAGAATTACCTGGAAAAACTCAGGTCTGGCAGCATCGGCGGAGAAGAAGAGTTGACGTTTCGAGTCCTCATGACCCTTCCACAGAACTGAGCGAATACAAGGAGAGGGGTGAAATATAAGCTGGTTTAAGGGGGAAGCGGGGGGGGAGAGATGTTGTACAACCACACCCCTCCCTTAAACCAGATTATATTTCACCCCTCTCCTTGTATTCGCTCAGTTCTGTGGAAGGAGGACTCGAAACGTCAACTCTTCTTCTCCGCCGATGCTGCCAGATCTGCTGAGTTTTTCCAGGTAATTCTGTTTTTGTCATAGTTTCACTATCTCTGGTTCGGAGATGAGGAAATGTCAGAAAGAGCTGCTGCTTAATTTTCATTGATTCTTAGTGGAAAGGAAATCTTGAGAATGTGATAGTTTTCAGACAGCTCTTGTACATAGTCACTCTTGAGGCTCACACTTGAGATATGTTGAATGTTTTTCAGTCCATTGCGGAGTTTTACTTGGAGCTGGTGTACTTGATCATCACCTTTGTCCCTTCTGACACGGTGTGCTTGGCCAGTTCCCTGGGCAGCAGCAGGCGCACGACGGTCCGGATCTCTCGGAAGCTAATGGTGCTGCACTTGTTGTAATGGGCCAGGCGGAAAGCCTCATCTGCAATGCACTCGAAAATATCGTTCACGAACGAGTTCATAATGCTTATTGCCTTGTTAGAGATGCCGGTGTCGGAGTGAACCTGCTTCATCACTATGTAGATGGAATAAACTCTCTTTCCTTGACTTTCGCCACTTCTTCTCGCTCTTTGCTGACGGTTTCTTTAAGGCTTTTTTGGCTCCTTTCTTGGGAGCTGGCTTCTTCTCATCAACCATTTTCAATTTCAGGTAGTTGCACCTCAATTAGAATTATTTACACACCTTCAAAATGCTGAACTGCAGCTGGTGTTGAGTGTAAGGCCTTCTGTACTTACTTAAAAGCTCACAGATCCTACACTTCTGACAAAAAATCAAAACCAGATACTATCAAACAAAACACATGCTGGAAGCCAAACTAAAAAAGATGAAGACCAATGGTGAGAGAACAAGGTTGCAGAGTTTCAGGAAGCTGCCAATAAGCATGACCCGAAGGCTTTCCATGAAGTTCTCAGATCTGTCTCTGGTCCCAAAGCCTATGCAGTAACACCCGTCCTCTCAGCAGTTAGCTCCTAATGAACAGGCATTAGATTCTCTCTCTCTCGTTGGAGAGCACTTTAACAGTCTCAGAAACCAAGAATCCACAGCATGTAATAACGCCGTTGAATCACTTCCACAACATTGTATTTTGGATGAGCTTGTACTCAATCCATCTCAAGCTGAAGTCACCAAGGCCATAAAGCTCTCTGTGAGTAAACTCTTGCTTTTCAGATCCAGCTGCAAATATTACATACAAAGTCACTGTTGGAGGGTTGGGTGAAGGTACTAGTTTTGTGGCATGCTGGCTTGTTCTCTAGGGACCCAGTTCTGTTTTCCTCAAATGTTGGGATTGTTTGATGACAGAGACATCGGCTTTTTTGGGGGTTGGGAGGGTGGCATAGTGGTAATGTCACTGGATTATTAATCTAACCTCCCATGTAGAACCTTGTTCTCCCACCATTGGTCTTCAACTCTTTTAGTTTGGCATCCAGTGTGTGTTTTGTTTGATGGTATCTGGCTTTTCTTGCTGGTGATTTTTTTGTCAGAAACATAGGATCTATGAGCTTTTAAGTAAGTACTGAAGGCCTTACACTCAACACCAGCTGCAGTTCATTTTGAAGGTGTGTAAATAATTCTAATTGAGATGCAACTACTTCTGGTCCTCTGAGATTGAAAACTGGTTGATGAGAAGAAACCAGCTCCCAAGAAAGGAGCCAAAAAAGCCTTAAAGAAACCGTCAGCAAAGGGCGGGAAGAAGTGGTGAAGGTCAAGGAAAGAGAGTTACTCCATCTACATCTACAGAGTGATGAAGCAGTTTCACCTCGACACCGGCATCTCCTCCAAGGCCGTGGGCATTATGAACTCATGGAATAAACACTCCTTCAATTTTTTCTATGGAATGTTCCATTGACTGGAAAGCTAATGTTGAATTCAACCTTTTGCCTCCTGTAATGTAAATCAGTTACTTCTAAGACTTTTAATTCATTTTTGCAGAACTTAGTGGAACAGTTTTTGATTCCATTATCATGGCCTGGATTCATACGAATGAAATTCACTAAGGCTCGTATTCCAGAAAAGGTGAGAGCATCTGTAATTAGATTTATTCACAATCCATTAAATATTGAAGTATTGCTTAACCTAGTAATAAAGCCATCAATACACCTATTACTGCATGAATGCTTAAGTATTCATCTCATGTTTCCTTTTCATCTAACAGACCTGTGTTGTATTCTAGTGTATTTTGTTTATACTTTCTTGTACAAGTCAACCGTCAGCATCACCTGGTGTCATCAGCAAATTTCTTAGAAGTACATGGGTGTTGAAGAGGAGGGATGGAATAAAAGGCTACATGAAAACAGTGACTACATTTCAAAAGTGCTTCATTGGCTGTAAAGCAATTAGGGACCTTCTGTGGTCTTAAAAAGCACCATAAAAATGTAAATCTTTCATTAAAGTTGAATTGAGAAAAGGAGTATATGGAGAAAGAGTGCTTGTGGTAGTAGGAAAAATGTGATAGGGGTTGGTGCAAAGTGTTATTTGGTGAAGATGGGGAAATGGGCCAAGAGAGGAGAATAGAGAGGGAGAGAGGTTGGAGAAACAGTGGGGGAAAATGGATTCCCTAATAAACCTGTAATTACCATCTGGCAGCTGTTATCAGCAGAAACAGATGGCTAGACATCTGTTCATCCAGATGGCCTTATCAATGCTTGGCTGAGCTTCAAGACTCTCTAATGGATGTGCTCAGCGCGGGCCTGTTTACAGAGGCTGAAGTGGAGTGTTAGCTTTGATATCTTTGAGGTTATAATAATTTATTCTTTGATATATTTTTCTCAATGTCTGCATGTGTATTTGGATAAGATTAAGAGGTATGAAGTGAAGTAAAGCTTCTTTTATTGAAACTATGAATGACAGTGTCTGATATTTATATAAGGTTGTAAGAGTGACACTTTTTAAAGCAGATTTCTGAATGTGTTTTTTTTTCATGAACATTTCAAGATTTTCCATTGTTGTTACATAGCTCGTTGGTTCTATACATAACGCACACTGGGTGAGGGTCGGGGGGGCAAACGGGGTATGGGTAAGAGCTTTTAACATGCCTCTCAAAAGGTCCCTAAATCCAGACTATGGTTCACTGCTCTGCTGAAAGACTGTGAACCAAGAGTCCTTGAGAAGCTGCCTGGACTCTACAAAATAGTGGAGGGGGGCTGGGTAGTAGTACATGAGGTACCAACCCCTGCAATGTAATCAGCAAGGTCAGGAGTGAAGGCTACAGGCTTGCTACCTGACTACTGCCTGTGTTGGAAATGGAAATAAGAATCTCGGAATCTGGTCCTGCCCCACCATTTTTAAAGGCTTTCAGAGCCGGACCAACCCTGCGAAGATCCGGCCCATAGAGTAGAAAAGTAAGGAAGTTATGTCTAGATAGGCAGCCTTCTGTCTCGTGTGACAATGGTTTGCGCCTTGGTGGTCAACTCTGTGTTTAAAAATTGCCCAGTGAGCCTCAAGAGCCCTACTCTGGCATGGCAGTCTTTGCTGCATTTGCTGCAGATGAAGGTAGTAGGTTGAGAAGTTGCATGATTCGCTGTTTTCATTGGTCCTCTTTGCAGCCAGATGAGCTTTCTGTTTCTCCTCGCCTCTTGTAATGTTCTACCGAACAGTCAGCCTCCAGAGATCTCAGTCTAGCATAGATTGTCCAGTTCTCACCACTGTAGGGAAGTGCACTGAGGACACAGACTTGGTTACTAACAGTTTGGCGTTCTCAGTCAGGTTGCTGTTGTTCAACACACTTACTCAGCTTGTTGGATGTAACGTCTGCAGCTTTTGTGATGCACCTGTTGATTTCAGCATCGAGTGATGTAATGCTAATGATTGACAGCTTCACATATCTAGGTTCCACAATCTTCACCATTACATTATTAGTACTAACTGATGGTGGTATGGCAAAGTCCTGGACTATGACATTCATCTTCCTGATGCTAATGGTTAAACCAAACCTTTACAGGCATGAAAGAGTCTCTCCATTGGCTCCAGAAGGTGTTCATTGATATGGAATGTCTTAGCATAGAGCAACCCTCTGATGAGGACTTGGGTCGCTTTCATCTTGAATTTCAGGCAGCCAAGGCTGAACAGCTTTCTGTCAGTTCTCGTATCTAAGTAGACAACCTCTGTAAATGAACTGAAGGCAAATGACAGCAGCAAAGGGAAGAAAATGCCAGAATGTAATGCTGTTTGACCCACAGTTCTCAAAGGGTTCCGATGTTGCCCTATCGTAGCTGACCTTGTCCCTCATGTTGTCATGGAAGGAGGAGATCATACAGAGCAGCTTTGGCAGGCAGCTAATTTTCTTCAGCTTAAATAGACCAACTTGCTTGTATGCTAAACATTTATAAAACATTGGTTAGACTTGAGCCTGGAGTATTGTGTAAAATTCTGAGAACCAGAATTTAGGAAGCACATCCAGCATTACAGAGGGTGCAAAAGACATTTACTAGATTGTTTAGGTGCCAGTTGGTAGAACTCTTGCCTCTGAGTTAGAAGGTTGTGGGTTCAAGTCATACTGCAGAGCACAGAAATCTAGGCTGACACTCCAATGTATTACCAAGGGATTGCCGCATGGTTAGCGGTGTCAGATATTAAGTCAAGGCCCCGTCTACCCTCTAAAGTGGATGTAAAAGATACCGTGGTGCTATTTTGAAAAAGAGGAAGAGTTATCTCCATGTCCTAGCCAATAGTTATCCCTCAATCAGCATCACAAAGACAACTTAACTGGTCTTTATCACGTTGCTCTTTGTGGGAGTGTGTGCTGCAGATTAGCTGCTGCATTTCCTACATTATAACAATGACTATACTTCAAACTTACTTCATAGGATGTCCCAAATTGTTTTACAGGTAAACATTGTGAAAGGTGCTTTATAAATGGAAGTCTTTTACTAAAATGGTACCAGAGATGAAGGACTTCAGTTATGCAGAGAGACTGGAATTGCTCTATTAGAGCAGAGAAACTTAAGAAGAGATTTGATACAAGTGCAGTTTCAATCAATGGGTGGGAATCAGAAAGCATTCCAATTAAATCTGGAGTCAGGCAGGGTTGCCCTCTCTCCCCTATCTTGTTTGTGTGTTGCATTGAACCCTTTGCTGAGTTCATCAGGAAGGATCTGGGCATAAGAGGAGTGACGATCCCAGGCAATGGAGGCACTCTGGTCAAAACCTTCCTTGCCATCTTCTGCTCAGATCCGCTGTCGGTGTGCAGGCTGATCAACATCTGTGACCAGTTCGAACTGGCCTCGGGAGCCAAGGTAAATCGTAGCAAGAGCAAGGCCATGTTCTTTGGGAACTGGGCTGACCAGTTGTTTGTCCCCTTCACCGTCAGGTCAGATGGCCTGAAGGTGCTGTGGATATGGTTCAGAGGGACCGGGGCATGCGTTAGAAACTGGAAGGAGTGAGTGGCAATGGTGGAAAGGAAACTGGGCATGTAGGAGCAACGCTTCCTCTTCATTGCGGGTAAGAAGCTGGTCATCAGGTGTGAGGCAGTCTCGGTGTTGCTATATGTGGCGCAGGTCTGGCCCATTCCTCACTCCTGCACAATGGGGATTACCCAAGCCATCTTTCGCTTTATCTGGAGGTGGAAAATGGATCATGTTCGCAGGGACGTGGTGTACAAGCCTCTAGATAAAGGGGGAAAAATGTGCCCAGCATTGCCCTCATCCTGATGGCCACCTTTGTGAGCAGCTGCATCAAGCTGTGCATATACCCTTGGCACTCAAACACTAAGTGTCACTACGTGCTGAGGTTCTACCTGTCCCTGGTATTGTGAAAGATGGGTCTGGCCGTGCTGCCGCGGAACACTCCAAGTAGTTGGGCTGTTCTGTACCACCTGTCCCTCGTGGAAAAATTTATGCAGAGAAACACCTTTGACCACAAGTCCATCAGGCAGTGGTCAGCATATAATGTGCTAGAGGCCCTGTAGGAAAAGGAGATGGTGGATCCTGTCGGATGGTTTCCCGAGCAGACTGTCATAAAGTCATTTGGCAGAATGCCTCATTGCCAGAACTTTCCAACAAGCACCAAGATGTAGCTTGGCTGGTGGTGAGAAAGGTCCTCCCTGTCAGATCCTTCCTACACGCCAGGAGTCTCACCCCCTCTGCACGTTGCCCTCGAGGTGGTTGTGGTGGGGAAGAGACCGTTATTCACCTGCTTGTGGAATGTGCCTTTGCAAAGAAGGTCTGGAGAGAGATGCCGTGGTTTTTGTCGAGG
Organism: Carcharodon carcharias; assembly: GCF_017639515.1. NCBI lineage: Eukaryota > Metazoa > Chordata > Chondrichthyes > Lamniformes > Lamnidae > Carcharodon > Carcharodon carcharias. The sequence continues at coordinate 77,224,079 of NC_054477.1, read as the reverse complement.
TTCATCCCGAGCAGTGCAGTGACACAGGACTCAAAGCTTTATGGGCTGTTCCCAGGGACACACATCGAAACAAAAACTGCAGCTGGAGGGTCGTCAGCTTGGTGAAAGACACTCTTTGGCCTGCCCGAAATTTGTTGGTCTTCCAGTGCAAAGAGTTGCCCCTGACCGAGTGTTGCAGACTGGCACATTCCAAGGTCCAGGACTACGGGCTGAGGGAAGCACCAAAGCTTGGGGCAGCCGCCGCAAAGGCGCAATGGGGAAAGATCTTTCTGCCATCGTGCACCAAGGGGCTGGGAATTGTTTAGACTCCTCGGGCTGTATGACTCACAGTGAATGTATGCATTGAGTACTAAATGTATCAATTATTTTGAAGCACCTCAGAGTGCAACATGATGTATGTTGATAACTGCACCGACTGTCTGTAATGACCATATTGAAATGACTGTAACATTGATTGTATTGAAGCACCTCATGATCCACGTGTAAAAGTTGAATCTGATTGCACTTTTTGTGATGGCCATTTAGAAATGTTTTATAATGTTCTTTCAGATATTTTATGAATAAAGTATATTTTTCCAAAGAAAAGATTTGATACAAAATCATAATTGTTGTTGATTAAAGTAAATGAGGAGGAACTGTTTCCATTGGCAGAAAGATTGGTGACCAGAGAATACGGATTTAAGGTGATTGGCAAAAAACCCAGAGGCAACATGAAGAGACATTTTTTACACAGTGACTTGTGATCTGGAATGCATTGGCTGAAAGAGTAGTAAAAACAGATTCAGTTGTAACTTTCAAATTGGAATTGGATAAAAGTTTGAAGGAAAAAATCTACACAGTTTTGAAGAAAGCACAAGGGAGTGATGCTCGTTCTATCAAAGACAGGGCACAGGTGTGATAGATGGAATAGCCCCCTCTGTGCTTTATCATCATTAGATTTGAACTGCCCACACTTTGACTGAGGAGCTGAAATTCAGTATCTCAAATTTAGGACTTAAATCGAAGCCCCATGTTGGGAGTGCTACATAGCTAATTTGATAGTTTATCGGCATAAATTATTTTGATGGTTTATCTGCATAAATTATTTTGATGATTTATCTGCATAAATTATTTTTTTGTGTAATCAGTTTCTTATTAATTGTAGATGTTTGAAGTTGAACCATCTGATCATGCAAAATATAAAGGTGATCCAGACCAGCCACACCAACTGCACATCGTTACCAGAATAAAATGTACAAAACGGCGTCCATATTGGGAAAAGAAAATTGTCCATGACCTTGGGTTAGACAAGGTGAATTATCCTTTGTGTGTAGTCTATATGAAACCTCTTGTATTTGCCAGTAATACTGTAGTTAGTGGTCCATCCCCACTGTACAATTATTTATTTTTAGTGTTACTAGATCAATTTTGGAACTTGATTTTATTTTGGTGCCTCAGGGGTTCCAACTCTGTTCTGTCACATTGGATTCTCCTCTGTTTGCCATTCAGTTGCTGTGTCTAACCAATCTATCTCTTTGCCCAAACTGACCTGCTGCTTTCTTGGCCATTCAACCCTGCAACAGTTTGCTTTCCACTTAACGTTCGTCAAGCTTCTGGCCTTAAAATCCATCTTCTGCTTCCTCATATTGGCACAGTGGCAAGCACTTGTTAATTTTTAAATTCCTTTTGTTATTTAAATATGTTTACTTTTTACTTTTGTGTATGATTAGTGTGAGGATAGAAATGCAATATCTTTTGGTTAGTTTCCATTGCTGGTTTTGTAAGATGTTAAGCCAGGCCAGCTTGTCACAGGATACTTAAGAATGAGGAAAGCTGTTGACCCATCTGTCCAGATGGACCTTGCTTTCCCTCCCAAATTGCCAAATTTAATTGCTTTTTTTAAGTGATTGGAAGCTTTTCTCCTCTACCTCTATGCCCAGAAGTCCATTTCAAGTGCTGAGCATTCACTATGCGAAGAATGTCAGATTTAATGTTACTAGCTTGAACCTGTGTTCCTTTGTCCTGTTCCCAATGTATAGTAATATTCAAGATCAGCTTTTTACATATCATTTATCTTGTGTAGTTCTGTAAAAGATATCTCATGCCTTCTTACAGGCTGAGAAGTCCAAGTTTCTCTAATCTTTCCTCATTTGGGGATGGTGGTATAGCGGTTATATTACTTGATCCACGGGCCCATGTGGCTAATGCTCTGGGGACTCATCCCACCACAGCAACTGATGGAATTTAAATGCAATTAATTAATTATTTTCAAAAATCTGGAATTAAAAACTAGTCTTAGTTTCCGGATTGTTGTTTAAAAACTCATCTGCTTCACTAATGCTCTTAGGGAAGGAAATCTGTCATCCTTACCCAGTCTAGCCAATGTGCAACTCCAGTCCAACAGCAATCTTGACTCTTAACTGTCCTCTGAAATGGCCTAGCAAGCCACTCAGTTGTACCAAACCGCTATAGAAAAGTTGAAAAGGAATAAAATCTGACGGAAGACCTGGCATCGACCTAAGCACTGGAAATGACAACTGCACATCCTGCCCAGTCAACGCTGCAAAGTCCTCCTTATTAACATTTGGCGGCTTGTGTCAGAATTGGGAGAGCAGTACCACAGCAACAGCCTTGACCATCATACTCATGGAATCATACCTCTCAGCCAATGTCCAAGACTTCTCCATTACCATCCCTGGGTATGTCCTGTCCCACCAGAAGGACAGACCCATCAGAGGTAGTGGTACAGTAGTATACAATTGTGAGGGACTTGCCCTCAACATTGACTCGGGACCCCTTGAAGTCTCGTGGCATCAGGTCAAACATGGGCAAAGAAACCTCCTGCTGATTACCACCTACTGCCCTCTGTCAGCTATTGAATGGGTATTCCTCCATGTTGAACAATATTTGGAAGAAGCACTGAGAGGAGCAAGGTCATAGGGAGACTTGTGGAGACAAATTCTTGTCTTCACACTAAGGATATTGTTCTCATGTTGTGTGGTACTACCAGTGGGCTAAATCGGATAGATTCAGAACAGAACTAGCAGCTTGTGGCATCAACAGATGAAGGACCACATTCAATCACAATCGGTAACCTTATGGCATGGCATATACCTCACTTTATCACTACAGTCATGCCAGGCCATCGGCCCTGGTTCAATGAAGAGTGACATGACAGGAGTAGCACCAGGCAAACCTCAAGATGAGGTGTCAACCTGGTGAAGACTACAACACAGGGCTACATGCATGGTAAGCAGCGGAAGCAGCATGCGATAGACAGAGAAAACCGATCCCACAGTCCATGGATCCAATCAAAGCTCTGCAGTCCTGCCACATCTCATAGCGAATAATAGTGAACAATTAAACAACTAACCGGACATGAGAACAACTAACCGGACGTGTCTCTTGTTGGAGATAGACATTACCTGACCCTCCTCAGCATGTTTATATTTGCCACTTATCAACCCAAAGTAGAATGTTGTCTAATTCTTGCTGCATATCGACATGGACTGCTTCAGCGTCTGAGGAGTCACAAATGGTGTGAACATTTTGCAATTATCAGCAAACATCCCCACTTCTGACCTTATGACAGAAAGAAGGTCACTGATGAAGCAGCTGAAGATGGGTGGGGTTAGACACTGTCTAACCATCTCTCCTTGATGTTCAATGACTTGATGTTATAATCCTGGACCAGACCCCCAAGTTTCTGGTACGATCCAGTTAGGGACCAATAATGTTTTGTTTAAAGTAGATGAAATTTGATACTCAAGCACTTTCAAAATGAATAAAGCCACAAGATTCTGTGGGTTTTGAATAAATAAACTTTACTATACAAAGTCAGAAAGATGAACAATTTACAATGTCTATCTTATACTCTAACATTCAGGGTTAATATGAGGTACATGTGAATTAACAAGCAAACTGTGGTTGAACACACCACACTGCATAGTAAATGGCAGATGCAACCAAGACAGGTTTCACAGATTTCTCAACAACCCACCCACTGAGTCAATCTCGTTAAAACTCTTGCCTCTCTCATGAGAGATTCCAGTCTTCACCTTTGAAGATTCAGCCTTGGAATTCTCTCATCAAGTTGCTTCAACTCAGATGGCCCCAATGATGGCCTACCTCATAAGGTAGGTTTCAGTCTCATCTCCCAAGAATCTGTTCCCTTGGATTCTCGAGTCTGCACTCCAGTACAACTCCTGAACACAACATCAACTCTGCTGAGCAGAGCACTACTGCCCCCAAAGGGTTACCTTTGCCCCAGCGGCCTGCAGCACGGAGTTAGTAACCTTCTGCTGCCTTTTTAGATCTTTGGGGCTTCTGCGTCCTTCCCACTTAAAATCTGCCAAATGCAACCCTTTTTCTGCTTGAAGCCTCAATTCTCTGCTCCTCTCTCCCTCATCTTAACTGAGATTTCCATCTGCTTGAAGCCTCATTCTCTGCTCCTCTCTCTCTTTCATCTTAACTGAGACCTCTCCCTGCAGCACCCCCACCCCCTTCCTGTCCCTTGTCTGGGACTCCTCTTCTGGGACCTCTAGCTGTCCCCTGCCTGGGACTCCTCTTGACTATGGCACTCTGCTTCCGGGTCACATGATCCGGTTCTCACGGTGTTTCTTTTCCTTTTTTTTCTTCATGCAGCCTTCCAGGGATTGTACTCCTCAGCCCCAGTGCGCGTGTGCGCACACACACACCCCCCCTGCCCCCCCACCCCCTGCCGAGAGGAGAAAGCAAAGTCAGATATCATAACACTTAGCATCTCTGAATCCCCCACTATCAACATCTTAGGGATTACCATTAACCAGAAACTTAACAGGACCAACAATTCTGGGAATTCTGTGGCAAGTAACTCACCTCCTGACACCCCAAAGCCTGTCCACCATCTACAAGGCACAAGTCAGGACTGTGATAGAATACTCTCCACTTGTCTCAGTGAGTACAGCTTCAACAACACTCAAGAAACTCGAACTCATCCAGGACAAAGCCTGTGCAATTGATTGGCACTCCATCCATCACCTTAAACATTCACTTCGTCCGTCACCGATGCACAGTCGTAGCAGTGTATACAATGTACAAGACGCACTGCTGCAACTCTCCGAGCCTCCTTCAACAGCACCTTTCAAACCCACAACCTCTACCACCTAGAACAAGAGCAGCAGACACATGGGAATATCATCTCCAAGTTCCCCTCCAAGCCATATACCATTCTGACTTGGAACTATTTGGATGTGAGGACCAAATGTAATATTTCCAAGTTTGCTGATGATACAAAACTCAGTGGGAATGTGAATTTTGAGGAGATTTAGAGAGGCTGAATGGGCAAGAGCATGGCAGATGGATCATAACGTGAAAAAATATGAAGTTATGCACTTTGGCAGGAGAAACAGAAATTGAGTATTTTTTAAATGGGGAGAGATTGGGATGTGTTGATGTCCAAAGGGACTTGTGTGTCCTTGTTCATGAGTCACTGAAAGCTCGTATGTAGGTACAGCAAGCAATTAGGAAGGCAAATGGTATGTTGGCCTTTATTGCAAGAGAATTTGAGTACAGGAGTAAAGATGTCTTGCTGCAAATGTATAGAGCCTTGGTGAGACTGCACCTGGAGTATTATTTACAGTTTTGGTCTCCTTACCTAAGGAAGGTTATACTTGCCATAGAGGGAGTGCAACAAAGGTTCACCAGACTGATTCCTAGGAGGCAGGATTGTACTATGAGGAGAGATTGAGGAGAGTGGCCTGTATTCTCTGGAATGGGGGGAGGTGGTGGCGTAGTGGTATTGTCATTGGACTGGTAATCCAGAGACCCAGGATAATGCTCTGGGGACCTGAATTCGAATCTCACCATGGTAGATAGTGAAATCTGGAATTAAAAGTCTAATGATGACCATGAAACCATTGCTGATTGTTGTAAAATCCCATCTGATTCACTAATGTCCTTTACGGAGAGAAATCTGCTGTACTTACCTGATCTAGCCTACATGTCTACAATAATGTGGTTGACTCTTAAAAATGCCCCCTGAACAAGGGCAACTGCAGATGAGCAATAAATGCTGGTCTAGCCAGCGAAGCTCACATCCCATGAAGAAATAATTTTTAAAAAGAGTTTAGATGGATGGGAGGTGATCTCAATGAAATGTACAAAATTCTTACAGGGCTCAACAAGGTAGATGCAGGAAGGATGTTTTCCCTGACTGGGGGTGGGCTCTAGAACCAAGTTACACAGTCTCAGAATAACAGTAGGCCATTTAGAACTGAAACGAGGAGGAATTTCTTCACTCAGGGTGGTAAATCTTTGGAATTCTCTACCTCATGGCTGTGGAGGCTTAGTCAACACACAGATTGATAGATTTCTAGATAGTAATGACATTAGGGATATGGGGAAAGTACAGGAAAATGTCATTGAGGTAGAAGATCAGCCATGGTCTAATTAAACGTTGGAGCAGACTCAAGGGGTTGAACGACGTATTTCTGCTCCTATATCCTGTGTTCCTATATCATAGTTCCTTCACTGTCACTGGACCAAAATCTGGAACTCCTTTCCTAACAGCACTGTGTATACCAAACTACATGGACTGCAACACTTCAAGAAGACAACTCACCACGACCTTCTTAAGAGCAATTAGGGATGGGCAACAAATGCTGGCCTTGCTGGTGTTCATGTCTCACGAAAGAATTCAATAACAACCTTGGTTAGACAACTTGTTGGAAAGATTATCAGCTCAGAACTACCAGATAATTGCTTTTCCTTGTGAAATCATGGCCCTAGCAAGAATTTTTTTTTTTGTTCCTGGCACTGTATATCAGAGTAGAGAATGGTAAAAAGACATTCACTCATAGTGAATTCAGAGTTCTTGGATGTTACTATTGCTATCTCCAATATCTATCAAAAGCAATACATCCCTTTGTGACAGTGAGATTGTCTATTCTACTTGAGCAGCTTATTTCTGGTCACATTTAACGTTAGCAATCAGCTAATTCAACCAGTGAATATTTTCCATTGCAAAGTTTCTGGATAATTAAGAAAATAAAATAGCTTACTAGTCAGTTGTTGAGTGCATGCTTACCTAAAATGGAATAATAATACATACTTTAATTTATTTCTAAATTGTAACAGGCTTTATATTTGCAAAACCTTTGAGTAGGCCTTTGCTGCTAGGATTAGAAGGTTAATATATTTTTTAAAAACTGGAAGAGGAAACTAGCAATTTGAAAATGTCTCAGTATTTTCATGGCATTGGCTGATGTTGTGGCAGATAAGGGGTTTTCTGTTTGAGCCATTCAACACAAAATCTATTGAAGAGATAGAAGCAAGGTGTTTAGGACACTGGTATGTTAATTTAATTTCTGATGCATACCATTTAGAAATTAAATTTGTAGATGCAATTCAACTGAACCATCATGTTTTAATGTATTATAAATTTCAAACATATCCTCCTTATTTTACCAGTCAAATCAACCACGGATCCATAAGAATGTTCCATCAGTTAACAATAAACTAAAAGTAATCAAGCATCTTGTAAGGTTGGTGATTACAATTACAGTAAACTTCAACTTGTCTTAATTTTTAAACTTGGAACTCTAATTTAGTGATTAATATTTTAAATATCTTTGCAGAGTGCAACCCCTGAAATTGCCACAGGGACTTCCAACAGAACAGGAATTAGCTGACACTTACCTGAAGAGCACAGGGGAATTAATTATACGGCGCCACCTGCAACCATTGGAGTAAAAATCCACTGAGTTTCAAGCTGCTTCTTGTGTCTCACATGTATGCAAAATAAATATTTAATTTTATAAAGTCAAGTTTCAAGTTTATCTTTAAAATATATAGAAGAAATACTGCCTAGATCTTTCATTCTGCATTGCCCCTGAAAACTCCCTTCCTAACTGTACTGTGGCTATACCAAACTACATGGACTGCAACACTTGAAGAAGGCAACTAACTACTACCTTCTCCAGGGCAGTTAGGGATGGGCAACAAATGTTGGCCTTGCTAGCAGCATTCATATCTCATGAAAGAACTAAAAAAGCCTTGGTTAGATAACTTGATGGTAAGTTTATAAGTGCAGAACTACCAGATAATTGCTTTTCCTTGTGAAATCATAACCCTCGCAAGAGTTTTATTTTTTTATTTGTTCCTGGAGTTGTTATACAAAAGCAAAAGTGTATTACAACATTTTGATTAACTGCTGTACAATGAAATGTATTCTATTTCAATATTTTATAGGAACTGGATGTTACGCTTACTTCAGTGCTTTCCAACAAGATGAAATTAGTTTAATTTTAATAGTTCATGTGTTATTACAGGAACAGGAAATAACAGTTGTGTTTCAAATTCCTTGCACATTTTTAGAAAGAGAGCAGTTTTCTAATTCTAGTTGCATTGCTTTCTTTTCACTAGGCCTGTAAGTTGTCTCATCCTTTCTCTACCATCCAGATTCAGAAAATGCTGAAAACACTCAACAGGGCTGGCAGCATCTGTGGAGAAATGTAGGATTGATATTTCAGGTCGATAACCTTTCATCAGGACTAGATGATGTTACAGATGAACAGCTTTTAAATAGATACAGGGCCAAGGAAAAGTGGGGAGGAAAAAGGAGAGGTTTGTGATTGGGTGGCAGATGAGATGATTAAATGACAAATAATAATGGTGCAAGGCAAAAGGTAGGGAGAGATATTAGAGTAACAAACAGTATGTCCAGACTCCCACTGACTTCTGTTCTTAGCCTTTTACAATTTAAGATTAAAATAAGCTCTGAATAGGATCTTCTCTTTGTGTTAGACAGTTGACAGCCTTGTGACCTAAACATTGGTTAAGGTGTGAAGTTTAGTCATTGCTCCCATAGGTGCTGACGTGTAGGATGGGTGCACCAGAGCTACGGATAACAGGAGGTGTGGGCTGGAGATTCCCCATTGGTATACAAAGGGCAATGTGGGGTCTGCTCTCTTTAAATTCACAATATGTTCTACGTCACCTTCCTGGGCCAGTGAAGTCTTCTCTGCTTAAAAGATTTTCCAGGTTTTCATAATCATGGGCAGAATTTTGCCCTTAGCATGCGGGATCAACGGGGATGGGCGGGAAGCCAATTGCCACCTGTGATCAGCAGCGCACCACGATTTTACGCAGGCAAGCCAATTAAGGCCCACCCTGCATATGACGCAGCTGCGGAATGAGCGCGAAGGGGTGGGTATTCCATGTACGCCAGGTCCAATGGCGACCTAGCAGCCAATTCAAATGTGACCTTGGCAGCCCTTGGAAAGCTGCCACTGAAAAATGTGGAAGTTGTGATGGATAGCGTTGTGGCAGGGAGGCAGGAGGGCAGGTCGCTGGGGCATTTGGCCCCTTGTTTCTCCGATGAGTGCCTCGCTACCCTCCTGGAGGAGATAACAGCATGGAGAGAAACCCTTGTCCCCAGGGATGGGTGGAGGAGGCCCCCCCACCTCACCAAAAAGGCCTGGGAGGAGGTGGCATTCAGGATCAGCAGCCAAGATGTGGCAAGGCGCACATAGGTGTAGTGCTGGAAGCACTTCAACGATCTTCTGTGATCAGGAAGGGTGGGTACAGTGTTGGTATGGGTCACTTTGAAGAGCAGTTAAGAGCTGCCCGTCCTCCTGTGGACCTCAGAGGTGTTAGAGTGTGAGTGGCAAATGTCAATTAAGCAGCATCTGGGCAAGGAGGTGAACCCTGGCTGCTTGGACTGAGTGCCTTGCAGCTCCAGAATCACGAATCAGCTGAATCCTGCGAGGTCTTCCCCAGGTGGGGTTGGCTAGGCTGCAATGGCACTGCAGGTAAAGAGTGGATTAATCAATGCTCCTCTATCCTTTCAGGAGCAAACATCCCATAACAATGCCGAGATGTTGCAGACCGCCACACCTAATAATCCTCACTTTTTATGAACAGGAGGCCCTGGAGCTGGAGAGGCGCCATGCGCCTAGGTCAAGTGAAGTTGGGGTGCCACAGAGGTAAGACTGCACTGAGGTGAGAATGTCGCTAATTGCAACAATTCCATTGTATTCTCTATATTGGTGAGAGCCTTGAACCTGGAATCCCCATTGATGATGGAAAGATGAGGGCACCCTGATACATATCTCTGTCTCACGAGGCTGCCAGGCATGCACAGTAGCAGTGTGATGACTTTAACTAATGACATGTCCTTGTTCTTCATTTTAGGCTCACCAGCAGTACTTTGGGATGAACAGCCTGAAGGCCCACCCCTGACCTCTGAGGACCACACCTGTTCTCTCAAGCAGGCACACACGCAGATACCAGCACCTCGGTGTGCATTAGATCACTGGCTACTATCTTGGTGCACATTGGTGAGGGTACTTCACACTTGCTTGAGGTGCAGGCAGAGGTAGAGAGTGTCCAGGGCACCGGTTGTCGGAGGACGGCTGGGGATAAGGACAATGATCAGTCGATGGCTGATGTGCCTCTGGAGTCATCCATGAGACATCAGACGCTGGACATCCAGCAGGGTGGGTGGGAAGATCTAGCGGAGATACATAAGAGAACATGTGCCATGGTCTTCGTTGTGGAGAAGTACTTGTGGAGCATGAGCACTGTGTTGACCCTCGTGGCCAGGCACAATGCCTCCTCCATGGAGAAAGTGGCAATTCTCATGGAGAGGCTTCTCCAAGAACTGAATCGGGTTACTGGAAATGTGCTCAGACCTGCAAGCCCTCACACTGGCAATGACCTCAGGTGGTATCAGTGTGGGAAATGGATTGGGTACCCAATATCCCAGCTAGACGCTCGTCCAACGGTGAGCAGGGAGGTCCAGAGCGACCTCATGTTGGTGCACGAGCTGTCTGTTGTCTCTGCGGGCACGTCAGGGTGCTCTGGCTGAGGGCAGCAGCTCCTCCGCCCCTCTTCCAGTGGCATCTGATGAGGCTGCGGCGACTAGGGAGATGCCAGCTATGGCACCGGCCACTCCCAGGCGGACCAGCACAGGTTCCTCAGGCCAGAGGACACCCACCAAAGTCATCAAGGCCAACAGGACAGCAGAGTGAGCAGCATGTCTCCAATATCAGTGCTAGCGAGAGGGGAGCACCTAGATGTAGCACCCACAAATGAGGCTTAAAAGCACCTTAATCACAACATGGCCTGATCAAGGGTGATATTTTTTTCCCCCCATTTTTCTGTTGTGTTTATTGGTGTGATGGAAAACATCTGTCAATGTTAATTTGTAGAACGTTTGCCAGGTAACAGTTAACTGTGCTTTTGTGCAACTGGCCTCTGGATATTTAATTTTTGCAGGGTAAGCCATGATGTTATGATGGACGTGTTTCTCCTTACACTATGTGCAATTTCAATAAAGTTTATGTTGTTGATCAAGGAACTGGTCCTGTCAGGGATCAAATATGGAGCCTGCAGCCCTGGCATATGGTGGTGGCTTTTATTTGGTAGGCTAGCTGAAGAAATGTTGGATCAAAGTGTCCTGGATGTCTCTGCCTCCTTGGAGGTTGCCCTCAGCATTCTCCTGACCGTGCTCATCCTCGGACTCACTACTGGACTCATCGTCTGTTGCCTGTACAGCTGTGTCAAGATCATCTTCCGCCACTGCATCCCCCCTTTCCACAGCCAGATTGAGGAGCGCGCAACATGCAACCATTATCAGTGACACACGATCTGGGGGGTATTGGAGTGCGCCCCCTGAACGATCCAGGCATCGGAAGCGCATCTTGAGAAGACCAATGGTTCTCTCTAACACCACCCTCGTGGAGCCGTGGCTCCTGTTGCATTGCTGCTCAGCCCCTCTGTTCTTGGGTGGCGGAGAGGCGTCATGAGCCACCTTTTGAGGGGGTAGCCCTCATCACCCAGCAGCCATCCATCCAATCGGGCTGGAACACTGAAGAGCCTTGGCACCTGGGAATGCCTCAGGATGTAAGCGTCATGGGAGCTGCCGGGGTACCTTGCAGTCTTGCAGAATCTGCATCCTGTGGTCTCACACTATCTGCAAGTTCATGGAGTGGAAACCCTTCCTGTTAATGAAAGCACCCAGCACACCTGCTGGCGTCTTGATGGCCACGCATGCTGTTGATTGTACCTGGACACGGGGATATCCAACAATTGCTCGCTCTGCCTGGCTGGCCTTGTCCATGTGGCAGTGAATGAAAGTCAATGCATGCCTGAACAGAGCATCGGTCACCAGCTTGATGCAGCTATGGACAGCTGATTGGGAGACTCCACACAGGTCCCCCACTGAGCCCTGGAAGGAGCCGGAGGCATAGAAGTTGAGGATCACTGTGACCTTTAGTGCCACTGGCATGGGGTGTCCACCCACAGTCGGAGCTGATCTCAAGGCTGATCCGCTGACAAATGGAGGTCATTGTCGCCCTTGAGAGGCGGACCCCCCTTTGGCATTGTACCTCAGACATATTGAGGTAGCTGCATCGCTGCCTGTAAGCCCTGGCACTAGGATAATGGTGTTGTCTGCAGCCCTTTCTGCTTTGGACTTCCTGTTGGCCCTGTACCTCTCCTACCACAAGTCGCTCCCCTGGAGACTGAATAGGGACACCTGGCCTCTTCCCCCATTTGGCCCACTCTTCCTCCTCAGAGGAGGTGCCTCCAGCAGAGACCACAATCCCCATTACCAGGGTAAGGGGAAGGTTGTCTGATACCTGAAAGGCCCCAAATGGTATGAATCCTCTGGGGTCCTAAACTGAAGTCTCTCATTTCTGTCAATGCAGCTCTGAAGCAAAATGAATATGTCTCGTTCGCACAAGCAACCAGCAGCAAGTTATATCCTAAACTACAAAGTACTTGCATTTACAAGCCCACTAACCCCCGCCACCCCATATCCCACCTGTGGATGAGGTTTTTGAAATTGTGGCCTGCCCGTTTAGCCCATGCGACGGCCTGAAAATTGCACGGGCTCCGTAAAGTTCGAGACCTTAACTGGCCACTTAATTAATGGCGGGCATGCCCGCCTACCGAAATATCACGAGTGTGTGTGTTAACATCAACATGCTCAGCTGACATCAACATGCTTTATTTAATGCTCGGGCATGTCAGGCGCCTGCCTGCATCCTGAGCTAAAAATTCTGGCCCATATCTTCTGGACATGTTTCTCTAACATTGTGCGTCTCCCTTTGCCTTGTGCTGTCAATACTCTTGTTATTTAATCATCTGCCCTACAGTAGTGACCATCTTTTTCCTTTTTCTGTTTGCTTATACCTAGCTCCATACCTCCCTTGAAGTTGTTCATTTATAACATCTTCCAGTTCTGACAAAAGGTCATTGAAATGAAACTTAACTGTTTCTCTCTCCATAGATGTTACATGACCTAAATATTTTTGTTATTTCAGATTTCCAAGATCTACAATATTTTGCTTTGTACTCATTTGTTTTTTTTTGAATCAGTACTTGGAAAGTAACCTGCTGGTGCAGCTCTTGTTTTTAAAAAAAAAACTGTTTCAATCAAACTAAAGTAATGGCTCAGATTTTACCGAAGCCGGACATTTTTCAGCGTACTCCGATAGGTTACCCTCAGCTCAAACTTTTTGACTGGCAGATTTAAAACAACAGATTTAAAGATTGAGAAACAAGTTCAGTAGAGAAGGAAATTTAGTGAATTAGTCACTACACATTGAAATGTAAAACAAACACAGAGTTAGTGCAGAGTTTAACGCACACAATGTTACTCGTGTAAGTCATCCATTACTGCTCCTTTTCCATTCTGCCTAAACAGGTCCGTCCTTTGAGACTCCAGTTCTACACTAATGTGCTTGGTTCTTAAACAGATATATCAAACTGCTATGGAAATGGTTCAAGAAAGCAGCTTACCATGTTCAGATCTTACCAACACCACCACATTCTGAATAAATATTTATTACACACTATATTTTTAATCAGTTGGCTGCAGAAGAAGAGTGAAGGGAACATAGATCTATTCCCATTGTGTTCAATTTGGAATATACCTACACAGCAGTTGTTCAGTATGTCATCTAAGTGATTATTTTGACAGAGTATCACAACCATCCTAATGTTAATGCAATATTCTACACCCATGGCAGGGTCACTATATAGCAATTACCAACCCAAACGGTGACTACTTTTGCCTTTTTCTTACCCAGCTGCTAAGGTACCACTCTAGCTGTGATAGCCCAGAACAATGAATGAATCATGTAGCTTAAGCTGCATGACTCAGTACCATAAAAAGTACACTTAGCTACAAAAAGAACAGCACTTAGAAAACAAAGAACTAGCACCCATGGAACAGAAAGCAACATAACTGCGAATGAAGAGGAGAAATAAATGTTCTGTACCCATTTCAACTTAATTGTTCCTCATAAGGTAAGTGAATAGTCATAATAAAACAGATGAATTGACAGCACAAAGAGAGATGAGTTTCTATGATCTAATAGCCATTACAAAGACATGGCTGTAAGATGACAAAGATTGGGACCTGAATATTCATGGGTATATGACATTTAGGAAAGACAGGAAGCTAGAAAAAGGTGAAAGGATAGCTCTGTTAAAAATGACATTGGTATAATTAGAGAAAGATGATCTCTGTTCTGGAGATCAGGATATAGAATCAGTTTGGTTAGAGATGAGAAATAAAGGCAAGAAGTCACTTGGGGTGATTCATAGGCCCCCTAACGGTAACCACACTGTAGGACTGTGTATACAGGAAGAAATAATGGGGGCTTGTGAAAAACGTACAGTAATAATCATGGATGATTTTAATCTATGTCGATTGGATGAATCAGAATGGCAAAGGTAGTCTGGATGATGAATTCATAAGAGTGTTTTGGGACGGTTTCTTAGAGCAGCACATTCTACAGCCAACCAGAGAACAGGCTAAACCAGATCTGGTGAGGTGCAATGAGACAGGATTAATTAATACCATGTAGTGAAGGCACCCTTAGGTAGCAGTGATCACATTCAGTTTGAGGGCGAGATGATCAGATCTAGGACTAGTGTTTTAAACTTAAATAAGGGTAATTATGAGGGCATGATGTCAGAACTAGTTAAATTAAAACTGGGAAATTAGGTTAAGGGATAGATCAGCAGTGTCAAAGTTTCAGGATACATTCCAGTGAGAAAGAAGGGAAGGATGCACCATCCATGGCTAACTAAGATAAAGATAGTAAAAAATTGAAAGAAAAAATGTATAATTCCACCAAGTGGGGTGGTAGGTCAGAAAATTGGATAAAATATAAAGAGCAGCAAAAAATAACAAAGATTGAGAGAAAGCTATATAAAGACAGATAGAGCTTCTACAGGTATTTGAAAAGGAAAAAAGTAAGCAGTGGTCCTTTACAGAGAGTGTCTGGGGAATTAATCATGGAAAAATAAGGAAATATGAACGAATTGAACAGATATTTTGCATCTGTCTTCACTGTAGAGGATAGAAGGAACATCCCTGAAATAATGGAACTAGGCAGTGAAAGGAAGGGAGGAACTAAAAAACAATTACAATCATAAGGGAAAGGGTTTTGAGAAAATTATTAGAACTAAAGTCTCAAGTCCTCACGTCCTGATGGACTTCAGCCTAGGGTCTTAAGTGGCTGATGGGATAGATGTATTGGTTTTAATCTTCCAAAACTCCATATATTCTGGAAAGGTCCCATTGGATTAGAAAATAGCGAATGTGGCTCCTCTACTCAAGAAAGGAGGGAGACAGAAAGCAGGAAACTACAGGTCAGTTAACTTAACATCTGTCATGGGAAAAATGCTAGAATCTATTATTAAGGAGGTTATAGCAGGGCACTTCGAAAATATGAATGCAATTAGGCAGAGTCAACATGAATGTGTGAAAGGGAAATCAGCGTGACCAGTGCAGTGCCATAGGGATCAGCGTTGGGACCCTCAACTCTACACAAATATATCAATAACTTGGGTGAAGGGACGAAAACAATTTATGGTTGCTAAATTTGCTGATGGTACAAAAGGTAGGTCGGAAAGTAAATTGTGAAGAGGACGTAAGGAATCTGCAAAGGAATGTAGATAGGTTAAGTGAGTGGGGAAAAATTTGGCAGATGGAACTTAATGGAAAATGTGAAATTGTCCACTTTGGTGGGAAGAATAGAAAAGCAGCATATTATTTAAGTAGAGATTATAGAACTCTTGAGGTACAGAGGCATCTATTATTAAGGAGGTTATAGCAGGGCACTTCGAAAATATGAATGCAATTAGGCAGAGTCAACATGAATGTGTGAAAGGGAAATCAGCTGTCCTGCTACATGAATCTCAAAGTTGGTACGCAGGTACAGCAAGTGATTAGGAAGGCAAGTGGAATGTTGTCATTTATTGCAAAGGGAATGGAATATAAAAGTAGGGATGTTTTGACACAGTTCTAATGGGGGTTGGTGAGACCAAATATGGAATACTGTGTACAGTTTTGGTCTCCTTATTTAAGAAGGGATAAAAATGCATTAGAAGCAGTTCAGGTAAGATTCACTTGAGTGATAGCTGGTATGGGGGGTGGTTTCTTACGAGCAAAGATTAGGCATGTATCCATTGTAATTTAGAAGAATGAGATGTGATCTTATTGAAACATACAAGATCCTGAGGGGATTTGATAGGATGTTTGCTGAAATGATGTTTCCCCTTGTGGAACAGACTAAAACTGGGGAACACACTTTAAAAATAAGGGATCTCCCATTTAAGATGGAGACAAGGAGAATTTTTTTTCTGAGGGTCATGAATTTTTGGAATACCCTTCCCCAGAGAGCGGTGATGGCAGGGACATTAAATATTTTTAAGGCAGAGGTAGATCGATTCTTGACTAACAAGGGAGGCAAGGTTATCAGGGGTAGGTGTGAATGTGGAGTTAAGGTCACAATCAGATCCAGACATGATCTTATTGAATGATGTAGCAGGCTCCAGGGGCCAAATGGCCTTCTGCTCCTAATTCGTATGTAGACAGGAACAGGTTTGACAATGACACCCTACATGATCAAAAAACCTGTCATTTAATGGTGTTGCTTTCTTAAGAATAATTGCAAAATTAGTTGCGTACAGCACCTAGAACCTTATAAAATCAATTCAGTTCACAAATTGGTAAGTGAATTATTGTATGTCTTTCCAATTTATTACTAAGTATGATGTTCATTTATCTAGTAAGTGATGCAAGTGTGTATTTGTCATCTGCTACAGAAAAATAGACTTACAATGCAATTGCAGCAAAATAGATGACTTTCTACCAACATTCATGAAACATTTCTGAAAAAACTTTAGTCAATACCTGACAGAGTCACTATTTACAATGCAATTGTATTTGCAGTTTTATTAGTCTAAAATTAAAAATTTGTATGGCATCTGTTAAAATTAAAAATTGATAATGGGTAGGACAGGAAAAAAAGGCTAAATTAGAAGCTTCAATCAAGAAACATACTTAGAACGGTCTAATCATCATCTGAATCAGAATCATTGCTTTTTCCTCTGATTGCCTTTTTCTCCATCTTTGTGACGCATCCACTTTTTCTTTGCAGCTGGAAAGGTGGTTCCATCAAGTTTCCACTAAAATAAAAGAATCAGATTTTAATCACTTGTCTTATTCTGGAGCTGAAATATAAAGTCCATTATGTACAAAATGGTATTTTGTGCTTCTTGGAAAATTGCAACTCAATCTTATTGGACAGAGTTAAAAAGGAAAATTGCAGAAACATTTACTTTAAATAGCCTGAGGTAGCTTCAGCTGTAAAGCAAGAAATCTGCATCAGAAAATTATAATAGTCCCTGGGAGGAATTGTGTGGCAACTATCAATGGGCAAAATAGGCTGCTTAACTTCATAAAAATCTGTGCCTGAAACAGTGAACAAACGCACACAGACATGAGCTATCCTATACAATACTGATTTCCACTTAACTTTTCTACAAAGTCTTCTAGAGTCTGCCAATTGGCACCTGACCAATAGTTGCTGCCTTGCCTCAGTGGTAGCATTTGTGATGAGTCAAAAGGATGTTATTCATGTCCCACTCCAGAGACTACAGGACATAAGTAAGACTGGCATTTCAATGCCGTAATGCGGGATGCTGCATTATCAGAGGTACTGTCCGATGAGATTTTAAACCAAGGTCCCATCTGTCCTCAGGTGGATGTAAAAAATTCTATAATGCTTTTGGAAGAAGAGCAGGACTTTTCCTAGTATCCTGCCCAACATTTATGCCTTAGCTACATCACTAAAAAAAAACTGTCTGGTCATTATTTCATTTGATGTTTGCTTGTGTGCAAATTGGTTGCTGTGTTTCTCACTGTGACTATGCTTAAGTAAAGAGCACATCACTAGCATTAAATCTCTTCAATAATGTTTGAGGGCTGGGTGGAGGGGGGGATGTTCGCAACGATTTTGATAACAGTATTCCATCTACGCTTCCTCCTCTAAAGCACATATGGCATTTTTACAGCCCAAAATGTCTAACCTGTTTAAAGTTACATATTGAGAAATATATCAGGCAGCTTTTCTCATTAGAAAAGTCACTTGAGAATTTTTTGTTAGAACATCACTTCTATCACAGACAAAAGCAATTATGGTTTTAAAAATAATGTCACCCAGATTAAAAAATCAAATTTATGCACCAATGCACCTAAAATAAAAACCAGGGAGTGTTACCTGTAGTTAATGATGGCAGCACAGCCGAGTCGCCATTCCAAAGTCTCAGTAGTGAAGTTGTCTGTGCAACCAAGGTCATCAAACCCAATTATGTAATCTTTAGCTTTTCCATCTTTCACCAAAACCATTGTTGGAATTACTTTGATTCGTAATCTCTCAGAAAGAAAAGGAGCTTTTTCTGCATTTAATTTGATGAACTTGGTTTCAAAGTGCTTTTTAGCTAGAATAGCCAAGTGCTTGTCTACTATCTTGCATCTGTACGTAAAAGCAAAATAAAATTACATAGTGAATTCTCTTCAAAACTCTCACATATAAATGCATAAATATTTAGCACAGAGAGAACTATAAATGAAAAAGGTTATAATGAATAAAATGATTCAACTACATCTGAATACTGGGGCAATGCTGTGTAGAATGATAGCAGAGCTGAAGAAATACAATCAACTAGGTCTGCAGTCTTCCAAACTAAGACATAGAGTGAAGATAGCTTATCAATTATTTTCATTGATAAGTAAATTAAAAACAAAGGCCCAATCTCAAGATAAGCATCAGATATGCAGGAAAACATTCATACAATGAGTTATTGGAAAGCTTTGCCACAATAGTGAATGACTG
Organism: Carcharodon carcharias; assembly: GCF_017639515.1. NCBI lineage: Eukaryota > Metazoa > Chordata > Chondrichthyes > Lamniformes > Lamnidae > Carcharodon > Carcharodon carcharias. Next base: position 77,204,919 of record NC_054477.1, on the reverse strand, counting down.
GTGTCATATCAACTATGGTTTCAAATGATTACTGGATAATTACTTAATATAAAATGACATTTCAAGAAAATAGGAAGGAGGGTGATGTTGTACGAGACACCTCCGGTGCTAGCTTTACACAGTCACATTTTTTATGAGGCACTCAACTTATACTAGTCCATGTTGCAAGTTATCCCCAAAAACTAATGGGATGGGGCTGGGGGAAGGGGATGCTAAAAAGTCAGTGCTGCCAGCTTATTTCACATTTTCATTCACATCCATTGTTCTCATCATCGAATAAACATTCTCTCGCATCCACCTGGTTCTTCAGGCACTGCTCCATTTGGTCTCATTGGAACTGCCAACTCACTGGTATTACACACAGCAAAATGAGCACATTTAACTAACTAGGAAGCTATTCAACTGCCTTTGAAGTTCATATGCTGTAATTAGTACTTTGGAAGTTGCTGAATTGCTTTAAGTAGAGACAAACTTATGCTAATACTGACCCCTGATGGAAGGGGTGGGGTGGATTGGATTTAGTGATGCATTTTTGATCCAGACTAGCAGCTGCAGCCATGTGCATGAGTTAACAGATCAGCTGTTCTAACACCAAGTGATCTTGTTGGCAGCACTGCAACAAAGAGCAGTGCCGCTAGGGTTTCTTCATCATCCACCACTTTCCATTATCTAATGTGGAGATTGGAATCTTGGGGATGGCAGGCAAGAGCAATTTCTTTTGTTTCAATAGTATTGAAGTCTTGGTAGTCTTACTTGCCAGACATCCAAATAATGGCAATTATAATTACCCTCTTTCCCAAGTTCAAACACATATTCTGTTTTGTTGTCTTGCTAGAGAAAATTTTAAGAAATTCCTCACCTAAATGTGGTATCTCTGTAAAAGTGGCAAACCACATTTTTACTCTCTTTAACTTCTTGAAAAAAATCTTTTTCACTGGGAATCTCTTTGTATTCGCCATGGCCCTTGGAAAGCCATTCCTGGATATGGATTTTAAAAATTAGAATAAAACATTTAAGTACTTTGTATCAAAAAAGCCCAAAATTATTTTTAAACTGTTATATTAATGCAAGTCAATTTGAAAGCAACATTTCGTTCCCACAGCCCACTTGAGGGATAAGTTAGTTAGTTGAAAAACAGAAACATTCACTTGAGTTTTATTACTTTACTTTCCGTTTCCATTATTTGATGAACTTAAAAGAATTCAGGACAATAAAAATAATGTAAAATTTCTTGGACGCTACAAAATACTATTCTGGTTTGCTAATATTGTCCTATTTGGAACCAATACCAGTACACGATTGTGTTTGCTTAATTCAAGTTTCCACCTGTTTCTGATGCTGTGCTTTTTTCATTGATTCAAGCCTCTTTTCTCGGAGTTTTTCCAGTTCATCTGCATCCATCTTTTCAAACTTTTCAATCTCTGTATCTAGATGTTGTTCAACTATTTCAGTTGTCTGCAGCATTTGCTGCTCAAGAACTTTACTGAGCATAGCCGCTGAGGGGTTACTTGCCATTCTTGTGAATCAGGAGTACACTACACAATTCCTAGAGGGAAATACATGTTGAAAACAAAAATTAGCAATTATACCAAGCTTATTACTGTCTAGAAGCAGTATTTCACCAAAATTAGGCAGCACTTCTAAATTCCACAGTTCTAACCATCTAATTAAGTAGTCTGTATAGTGCACATGAAAGTATTCAGTACACAAAAATCTAATTTTTTTGATGTGTCATAATTAACTTCAATACCTGTACATCTACAAAAATAATTTCCTTCCTTCCAGTCCCACACACCCACTCCTTCCTGGTCCAGTCCCTTCAGTGGGCCTACTAGCATTCTTTTCTTTCCATCCTCAGCTGCTCCAATTTTTAAATTCTCCCCTCCATCAGCTGCTGCTCTTCCTTTGTTTCCACCAGGGCTGCTCGCCCTCATGGAGTTGTGGTTCTTGTTCTCTCCACCCTTTTTTCCTGAGTGCTCCCAAGGGAAAAAAATCCAAAAGCGGAACCGCTAAAAAATAGGGACAAATTCAATACTGAGGGAATAAGCATGACGCAAGGAGGGAAAATATGCTTTTGCAATACTCCCGACTATCAGACTTTTTAATTTATCTTTCATCATGAGGATGATCTGTTACAAGAGGCTCCTAAACCCTCCGAAAAAAAACGAAAAAAATCCAAGACGTCAACACTAAGCCCATTAGTTTCTATAACTCTCAAATCAAAATGATACATTAGGCTCAATATACAAATATAACCAAAAATGGATATTATATTTTAGGTTCGAATAGATCTACAATATTTTAAAAGGGATCAGGTTCAAATTTTATCAAAAGCTAGGATTTTGATATAAATTTAAGATATGAGGATTCTTTCCCTTTTTGCATGAATTTCTCCCATCTTGGAGAGACAGAGATACAATCGATCACGTGGAATATGCCAGCATACTTGAAGCCTCGTTAATAAATCCGGAAAAGAATTTTACATTCAAACAGGTTATTTATTTTAAATACGGACCAGAATTCTAACTATTAAAGCATTTCCTTACTATCGCATGACAGGTGCGCTCGTTAGTAACCGCAACCATTTCTGAAAACGATTGAAGAGGCCTATTTGGATAAGAGTGGAGTCAAATATTGTGTGCCCAAAACAACATCAGGAGCAGGACAAATCGTATGATAAATGTTGTGTTAAAACGGCACCAAAAATTACCAACACAAAAACAAAAATAGCTGGAAAAACTCAGCAGGTCTGACAGCATCTGCGGAGAGGAATACAGTTAATGTTTCGAGTCCGTATGACTTCAGCAGAACCAAATTTACCAAAAATTACCAGGCGACCCCGTGACACAGGCTGCACTTAGTCACGGTCCGAATTTTCGGTTGTTTGTAATCAGATGTTCAACCCCAACATTACCAGTCTCAATCTGTAACCTACTGAATCTTTTAGTGGCTCAGCGAGAGAGACACACCAAACCAAAATAGGTTGTTATTAGAGAGTTTCTATGGGCATCGTGAACCGACAACTTTCCGACTGCCATCTCCACCCTGAAGCTTCGTCACGCAGCGGCCCTGCCTCCGCCCAACACAGGCCTCAGCACTAAACACCAGCCCCACCGGGCTCTCTGTACAAACACACCGGCATCAGCGGCTCTCGGCCCGCCTTCACTCGCTACTTAACCTGCTTAATACCGCCCGAACTCTCCCACCGACCGTTTCCTGCTTCTATCGATCAATCAGCGGCCGACTGTCTGTGAGGTTAAAGGTCACCGGCCGCTTCCCTGGCAACAGCCAGATATCCGGTCCAAACCCAAAAGGAGCTAACACAAAGGGAGGAACGGGAATCCGGGCCGGGACAAGACAAATGGGGGGCGCGGAGGGCCCTCACTCTTTCTTTATATCTGTGTTCGAATAAAATTACTGGTACTTTGTTAATTAAGCAATTATTTATAGGAGAGTTAATACCAAAATTACAAAGTCCGCTTCTTTATAAGTCTATGTTAATATTTCTACTGCAAAAAGTCTGCTTTCAAAAGGGAATTATTACAACATAAATGTATAATATTTTAGAAGATGAGAAATTTTCAGTAATGTTATGCAGGAATTTACTGTCGGCTCAGGGAGAATATAATTGAGCCAATAAATGAACATTTCCGCATTGAGAAAACGCCCCCGAATGTTTGAACACAGAGATAAAAACAAAAAAACTGCGGATGCTGGAAATCCAAAACAAAAACAGAATTACCTGGAAAAACTCAGCAGGTCTGGCAGCATCGGCGGAGAAGAAAAGAGTTGATGTTTCGAGCAAGGGTCATGAGGACTCGAAACGTCAACTCTTTTCTTCTCCGCCGATGCTGCCAGACCTGCTGAGTTTTTCCAGGTAATTCTGTTTTTGTTCCCGAATGTTTGAAGTCTGCTCAAAAAAAATTCCAACATCAGTTTGTATTTATATTGCACCTTTGACGTAGTAAAGCGACCTAAGAAGTTTCACAAGGGTGTTGTAAAACAAGGTTTGGCAACGAGCAACAAAGGGCGTATTAGGGCAAATAACCAAGATTAGTTCAAGAGTTAAGTTTTAAGGAATGTCTTACAGGCGAGTGAAGTTGAGGGGCTGAGGTTTAAGAGGAAGGGATCTCACACCCCTATTTTCCTTCTGCTGTGATGAAAGGTCATCGAACTGAAATGTTAAATATTTTTAATTCCATAGATGCTGTCCGACCTGCTGAGTATTTCCAGCATTTTTAAATTTCAGATTTCAAGCCTCTGCAGTTTTTTACTTTCTACAAATGTAAGGTTGTTTTAACACAAAATAAACAAAGTCACTAATTATTTATTCCAGAATTAACACTTCTGCAGAGCTGGAGTGAAGGATAAATGGGATTATAGCGTGGAAATTAAAATCGTTTCAAGAATGAAGGCAGCAATGTTTCTTCATTAAACATTCTCTACAAATCGTAGGATCGTAAAGTACAATCATTGCTAACATCTTCCAGTTCTGATGAAACATCAAACTATGTTTCTCTTTCTCCATGGATGCTACCTGACTTACTGAGAGTTTTTCTTAATTCAGATTTCCAACATCTGCACTATTTTTCTTTTGTGGTACAATGAAGGATGAGAAATCCCTGCAGCGGAGCCTAATATAACTGACAAGGTCTGGCCAGTAGAATCTAAATGGAAATGCTCACTTATGAAAACAGCTTGTATTTGTAAAGCATCTTTAACACTGAAACATATGAAAATGCTTCACAGGAGCATGATTAAACAAAATATAACAAAGCCACCCAAGGAGATAATTGGGCAGATGGCCAAAAGTTTGGTCAAAGAAGTAGGTTTTAAGAAAGGAAAGGGAAGTAAAGGTTTAGAGAAGTAATTCCAGAGATTAGGGCCGAAGCAGTTAAAGCTACAGCAACCTGTGGTGAACAATTAAAATCAGGGTGCTCAAGAGACCGGAAATGGATGAGTGCAGATATCTTGGAGGGGTTCTGGGCTGGAGGAGGTCAATGAGCAAAGAGGTGATGGGTGAATGGAAATTGGTGCAAGTTAGGATTCAGGCAGCAGAGTTTTGGATGACCTCAAGTTTAGAGAGTAGAATGTGAGAGGATGGCCTGGTGTGCGTTGGAATATTGTAGTCAAGACAGGGGTAACAAAGCATTAATGAGGGTTTCAGCAGCAGAAGAGCCAAAGCAGGGGTTGAGTTGAGCGATGGTTCGGAGATTAAATATGCAGTCTTAGCAGTGGCATATCACTTTGGGGCCAAGGTTGTGAATGGTCTCATTCAGCCTCAGACTGTTGCCAGGGAGAGAGATGGAGTCAGTAGCTAGGGAACAGAGTTTGTAGCCAGTGCTGAATACAATGTCTTTGGTCTTCCTAATATTTAATTGGAGAAAATTTCTGCTCATCTGGTACCAGATGATAGAGAAGCAATCTGATAATTTCGCATCAACAAAGGAGGCATCAACATAAATGTGAAAACTAACCCTGTCTTTTTGGATGATGTCATCAAAGGGCAGAGGGCCAAGGATAGATCTTTGGGGGACACCAGAGGTAATGATGCAAGACTGGGAAGAGAAGTCACTGCAAGTGATTCTGTTGCTAGGAATAGGCAGATAAGCATGGAGCCACATGAGTGCAGCCCCACCCAGCTGGACAACACTGGATAAGTGTTAGAGGAGGATTGTGTGGTTGACAATGTCAAAGGCTGCAGATGGGTCAAGGGGGATGAGAAGGGATAGTTCACTTTTGTCATAGTCACATAGGATGCCATTTGTGACCTTAATAACCATTTTGCAGCTCTGGGGTGGCTACCTGATTGGGGGAATTCAAACATGGAGTTCCAGGAAGAATGTGCTTGGATTTTGGGGTAACAACATGTTCAAGTACTTGAGAGAAAAGGGAGTTTGGAGATTGGGCAGCTATTTGCAAGGACAATGGGGTCAAAGTTTAGTTTTCTGAGGAAAGGGGTGATGATGGGAGATTTAAAGAAGGAACAGTACCTGAGGGAGCGCTGCACTGTTGGATGGTCAGTGCTGAGGGAGCTCCGCACTGTTGGAGGGTCCGTACTGAGGGAATGCTGTGCTGTTGGAGGGTCCGTACTGAGGGAGCGCCGCACTGTCGGAGGGTCCGTACAGAAGAGGGAGAACCATTAACAATAGCAGCTAACGTGGGGACCAGGGAGAGAAATTTGGTGATCAACAGTTTAATGGAAATGGGGTTGAGGGAGCAGTAGGTGGGTCTCATGGAGAAGATGAGCTTGGAGATTGCATGTGGAGAGTTACAGAGAAACTAGAGAAAGATGCGAGTTCAGGACTAGGGCAGGGGAACTTTAGAGGAAATTCAGCACTGTGGGCTAGGGGATAGGAGAGAAAATGGCAGAGGTAGCTGATTATCATTAAGATTGTGACCATCCAAAGAAGGATGTTGGAGATGAGGTTGGAAGAGACAGGGCAGCAGAGTTTAAGAAGACAGCTTGCAATAGAGAAAAGATGGAGTTACCTTAGTATTTCATGATAATTCTGCATGGGATAGTAAGCTGTTTTAACAAATAAGATCAGGACCCAACATTGCTTTATGCAGTCCTGCCAGATCTGGTGGTGAATGGGTAGGCAGCTGTCCACTGTATCCATTCGAAGTCTGTGTCTCTTGTACTTAAAGGTGCAGAGATAAGGGCCATACCAGGGGAACAGCCAGGGCAAGAGAGTAATGGTTTTCATGTGGACTAGAGCATCAAATATGGAGGTGAGGATGTAGTTGAGCAAATCAATAGCTGCAGAGATGTTGCAGTGAATGGCGGACCAAAGACTAGACAGTTGGAATTTTGAAAGTGCAGTTTTCAGTAAATCAGAGATAATTTTTTCCAACGGCACAACAGAAGGAAGCAGGGTTGGGAAGTGGAAGGAGGATGTGGGCTGAGAATGATATAAGTGCTGATCAGAATTGGCCTTATGTGTGATTGACATGATGGTAGTGGCGAGGTCATGTGAAATGGCGCGGTGAAGGGTCTGGGTGTGAATGTGTATTGGGAAGTTTACATCAAACACATGGCGATGAATTGTTGCTTGGTGTGGAGGCTACAGGAGGAAAGCAGTAAACATGTCTCAGTGAGAACATTTTTATTGTACTTGGTGGGTGGCATGGACTGTGGATTTCAAATGAGGTGAGGGAGGAGAAACAAGGTGAGAAGCTGAAAAGAGGAGAAACTGCCAGAGGAGTAAGTAATCAGGTGAAAGTGTGAATTGCCAACAGGAGCCACATCACAACCATGACAGTCTTGGTAGGGCAAGTGGTGAAATGTGAAGCCAATTGGGGAGGCTTCCTTTAGGGGGAAGGTGTCATCACACCTTAACCAGGTTTCTGTCAATGCCATCATTTCAATGCAATCATCCACAATAAGTTCATGGATAGCAAGGGTCTTGTTCAAAGTAAATGGATGTTTTGGAGGAAGATGTGGAGCGTGGTGGTGAGAACTGATCTGCTGGTAAAATTCACAGGTTCAGCAGTAGAAAGGGTGAGTTGGATGGAGATTGCAGGATTAGCCCTCAGTGGGCACACAGGTGGGAGCTTTGGTGAAAGAGTAGGATGGGGCAATAGGGCTTGTTACTTGCAATGAGGTAGTGCTGAGTACCTTGACTAGAGGATGTCAAGAGAGGATTGGTGGGAAGCAATAGGCTTATTTGAGAGAGCGTCAAACCTGATTTGGCAACAAGAGCAGGAAGGTCAAAGAGTAATGAAGCGATGAGAAGGGATGTTGATTTAGGGTAATGGCACCTTCCAAACCCACAAACTCTATACCATCTAGAAGGACAAGAGTAGCAGATGCAAGGGAACACCACCATCTGCAAGTTCCCCTCCAAGTCAGACACCATCCAGACTTGGAACTATATTGATATTCCTTCACTGTCACTGGGTCAAAATCTTGAAACTCCCTCCCAAACAGCACGGTGGGTGTACCTACACCATGTGGACTGTAGCGGTTCAAAAGGTGGTTCACCACCACCTTCTCAAAGGCAATTAGGGATGGGCAATAAAAATGCTGGTCTAGCCAGCGATGCCAAGTCCAATTAAGCAGTTTTTAAAAAAATACTTGAGAGGGGAGAAGTGAAAGGGGGTGTAACGAAAAGTGAGAGGGGTCTAGTTGCAACTTTACAGATAATGTCAGTAAGAATCTGTCTTATTGATGCCTAAGATCCAGCTGTGGAATACCCATCAACTTGACTCATTGGCTTCTTCCCTAAGCACTGTTCACAGTATCACAGTATCTTTACAGCGCAGAAGGAGGCCATTCAGCCCATCGAGTCTGTACTGGCTCTCTGAAAGAGTATTCCAGCTAGTCCCACACCCTGCCTTATCCCCATAACCTTACACATTCTCTCTTTTCAGGTAGCAACCCAATTCCCTTTGGAATGCCTCAATCGAACCTCCCTCCACCACCCTTTCAGGAAGTTTATTCTTGACTCCAACCACCCTCTGGGTGAAAAAGATTTTCCTCACATCACATTTACTCCTTTTGCCAATTATTTTGAATCTGTGCCCTCTAGTTCTTGATGTTCTCTTGAGTGGGAACAGTTTCTCACTAATTACCCTGTTCATACCCTTGAGGATCCTGAATACCTATATCAAGTCTCCTCTCAGCCTGCTTTTCTCCAAGGAAAACAATCCCAAACTCACCAATCTATTCTCATAGCCACAGTTCTTCATCCCGAGATACATTCTTCTGAATCTGCTCCATTCTCTCTAATGCTTTCACGTCCTTCCTCAGGTATGGTGCCCAGAGCTAGACACAGTACTCCAGATGAGGCCTAACTAGTGCCTTATCCAAGTTCAACATGACCTCCTTACTCTTGTACTCAATGCCCCTATTAATAAGATACAACATGCTTTATTAACTGCTCTCTCAACATTCCCTGCCATCTTCAATGACCTGTATACATCTACACTAAGGTCCCTCTGTTCCCGCACCCCCTTCAGAGGCTCTCCCTTTATTTTATATTGACTCACCATATCTTTCCTTCCTCACACTTCTCAGCATTGAATTTCATCTGCCACTTGTCTGAACAATCCACCACATGTCTATGTCCTTTTGAAGTTCAAGACTATCCCCATCACAGTTGACAACATTTCCAATCATCGTATCATCTGAAAATTTTGACATCAAGCCCTGCACACCAGTCAAGGTCATTAATATATATCAGGAAGAGCAAGGGTCCCAACACTAACATCTGAGGAACTCCACTACAAACGTTCCTCCAATGTGAAAAACAACCTTTTATCACTACTCTCTGTTTCCTGTCACTCAGCCAATTTCTTATCCAAGTGCCTATTTTCCTTTTTATTCCACGAGTTAGAATTTTGCTCGCAAGTCTGTTGTGTGACACTGTATCAAATGCCTTTTGAAAATCCATATGCACCACATCAACAGCGTTTCCTTTATCAACCTTCTCTGTTACCTCCTCAAAATGCTCCAGCAAGTTAGTTAAACATGATTTTCCCTTGATGAATCCATGCTGACTTTCCTTAATTATCCTGCAATTGTCTAAGTGATTATTGATTTTATCCCATAATATTGTTTCCATAAGTTTCCCTACCACTGAGGTGAAACTGGTTGGTCTGTAGGTGCTGGCTTTATCCTTGCACCCCTTTTTGAACAAGGCTGCAACATTCTTAGTTCTCCAGTCCTCTGGCACCTCCCCTGTGTCTAAGGAAGACTCGAAGATTATCACTGGTGCCTCTAGAATTTCCAATCTCACTTCCCTCAGTACTCTTGGATGCATCTCATCCAGTCCTGGTACCTCATCTATTTTAAGTAATGATAGACTTTCCAAAACCTCCTTCCTCTTGATTGTAAGTTCTTATAGTGCACCAGTTACTACCCACCCCCCACCCCCAATCACCTCGGCCTGGGTAGCATCTTCTTCTTTTGCAAAGATAGATACAGAGTATTTGTTCAACACCTCCACTATTTCTCCAGCCTCCAAGTCCCTCTGTGACCTCATGGATAAATGTGTTGGTGTAGGCTTGTGATATTTTACCGATGTCGCCTGTGGAGCTCTGAAAGGAGCCACTGGCGTAAAAATTGAGCACTGCAGTCATTTTCACGGCCACTGGCAGTGGATGCCCTCCATGGCCACTTGGAGTCAAATCCTGCAGTAGCTGGCAGATGTGACCGACCAGTCCCCTAGACTTGCGCGGTCTTCGGCGACACTGGTTCTTGGTCATCAGCAAGAGGGAAAGCCGGCATCTACAGAACCTGGGTCTAGCTAAGCGCCGACCAACGATGGCTCTCTGTGGGCCTCCAGCAGTGTCTGCGGGAGCCCCAGTCGCCCCTTCTTCCTGAGGGTGCTGCTCCTCCCTCTGTGCAGCCAGGCACCTCCGTCGCACTTTTCTCTGTCACCTCCACTCTCTGTAGGCCGCAAAGCATACAGCTAGTTCACCAGGCTCCATGCTCCCAATGTACTGCTCCTGCAGCTGTTTAGTCATTGTTTTGAATAACATCTTTGCACTGTCAGAAAAGAGTAACTCTTGAGACTTGTAAAATTGCTTCATTTGAGACACATTGACAGGGAGAGTCATTAGAGGAAAATTGGATGGAATTCTTATGAAAGAAACACACAGGGTTTACATCCCAAATTAGCAAGACCAATAGTGATAGGGGTGCCAACCTTAAATAGGTATGAACATCATGTAACAATATACTGGATAAGATCTGCACAATTTCCACTTTAAGGATCCCTATTTCAAATCAGTGTCTAGGGTTGCTAGGTGATAGTAAATATCCAGGAATTGTCACCACAAGATAGAGATATCTGGCTTTATGGACACTTACATACTGGTTTTGCTCTCTTCCACCAAGACCACCACTGTACACCCCCCCACCCTCCCCCCCCACCCCACCACCACTCCCACTTCATGGCATTTAAATTCTTATGAACCTGTGTGCTAATGAAAGAAAATTATTTATTCTTTCAGCATCTCTCCTCCTCCCCCAGTAATGCCTCAGTACTGTTACCAGCACTAATGGATTGCTTAATGGAAATCGCCTTGCCTGAAATGTGTAGAAGAGGAGAATTTATGAAGAATGTTACATAGGTCAGGCTGCACAATGGATACTCTGTGCCTACTTGTTAGTATGTACACATGCAAACTGATTGGGCCGGTCTGGTTGAAGTGACTTAATGAATATTATTCCAGACAGAGGAGAGATGTGGGACAGTTTCCCCTTTCTCCCATCTCTTGACTGACCACAACAATATGTGTTTTTGAAAAGGAGTGTTTTAGCCCCTTGAGTGCTGTGACTTTTAAGAAGAAGACACAAAACATGCTTTTTTGTTAGTTTAAATCAAAAAAAGATAAATGTTTATTTTGAACAACATCCAAAATGTAATCACAACAAACAGCCAATCATCATTCACACAAGATCCACACACACAAGAAAAGATGATTACAGACAAAAGGTAGCATGCACTGATATCTTTAAGAAGCGTTCAAGAGTCACTATTACGCTGTTTCTTCAAGATGGTTGTCAGAAGCATTGCAGGCCTGAAAATTCTCTCTTGGTTCACTGAAGAAAAGATGGAGGTTAGGAGTTTCTGTTGATGAACTTAAACAAATTCCTGAATTGAAAATATATCCTGCAGGTAAAAAGAACTAGCCTCACTTCTTCCCTGCCTGTGGTGGATTCTCTAAGCAGGGTTCTTCCTTTGGCTGGGCGAGATGTTTCCCTCTGTGGTGTTGGTCCCAGACTGCCTTCTCTGGGCTGTTCTTAGAACATTAAGACCTTTGCCATCTCATGCCAGTTCCTGTTATGTGACTATAGAATCAATACGCCGATTATCCACACAAATAATTTGATGTCATAAGCCATTGCCACACAAAGGGGGATGAATGGTGGCCATTTGCACATGCTTGTGAAAAAGTGGTTCCTTCACACCCCTCTTTGTTGGATTTCAAGTTTGCACACACCAAGTCTGGAGGACCATTATATTTAAGGTTGTGTAAATATCCAGACAATAATTCCACAAATGATCTTGTTGCATCTGATGTCTCTTCAATAGATGGTTCTTCAAAAGGTCCTTTAGATCTGAATGACTTTCCAGAGCTATGTACAGAAACCACAAAAGAAGTCACCTGACCTGGCAAAGTAAATTGTCCATATTCGATGCAGCCTTCTGAAAAGTAAAGTGTCCATCTTCCTAATCAAGTTTTACAGGCACATGACGCAGCCATAACAATACACGTATTTTAGGAACTACGAAGGGGATGTTACCATCGGGAAAGTTAATAGGATTGCTGAATATAAAAATAAGGAAGTCAAGCTAAACCTTTACAAAATACTGGCTAGGCCTCAGCTGAAATATTGTTTACAATTCTGGACACCACATGTTATAAAGGATGTCAAAGCCTCAGGGAAGGTACAGAGGAGGGTTACAAGGGTAACCTAATAAAAACACATTAAGCATGTCTGGTTCGATCTATGTAGTTACTAAAATGTGCACATTCATTTGATCACTTCAGCCAGACATACACTATGGTCTTCCTGCAAAGCGAAAAAGTAGGGGAAATGGTTTCCTCTGTCATGTGGGCTGGTAACTAGAGGTCATAGATAAAAAAAATGTCAAAAAAAAACCAGCGGGGAAAAGAGGAAAATTTATTTTCACATAGTGGGTTGCTGAGGTCTAGAATATGCCACCTGAAAGGGCGTTGGAATCAGGTTGCATTGGAACTTTCAAAAGTCAGTCAGACATGTATTTGCAAAGAACTAACTTGCAGGGTTATAGCGAAAAGCTGGGGTGTGGGACTAAATCAGACAGTCCTTTCAAGGAGCTGGCACAGGCATGATGGGCCAAAGATTCCACAGCTTTTTGCTACGATCCGTGACCTCAACTACAGGGTGAAGTCTAGGTTCCTGAGTACTGAGAATTGGGTTAGAGATAGAAAGACTTTATAGTGGTGAGCTTGAAATAACACCCCCAAAAAACAGTTCTGTGGGACTTCTCAAAATTGAATGAAACACAACTCCTGAATGATATCAAGTGTCTGTCAAATGACAGTTCACAACAGCTGCTGAAATAAGTCAGTTTGCAATAAACACAGTCTGGTTCTGGTTTTGCTCACATAGTAGTTTTAAGTAACAAAAATCAATAGTTAGCCTTGAAGATGGAACTTATTATCCTCAACAAGGCAGCATTTGACACCATGGAGTTCTAGCAAAAATGATGTGAATGAGGCTCATGTTGGAGTTCTAGCTGACCATCCAATGGTGAGTACAACTGCAGCAGTTTCTCAAGATAGCATCCTCATCCAAACTAGCTCTGCTACTTCATCACTGCTCTTCTCTGCATCATAAGATTAGGAATGGCACTGTTTGCTGATTTCACAAGGTATAACTCAATTCACAGTTCCAACAGGACTTGAACAATATCTTGGACTGACAAATTAGGGGAATTACATAAATAACAGGTAGTTATCAAACAGAAAAATGATCCACCTCTTCCTGACCTTCAAGGGCACTACACTTGCCAGGTCTCTCCCTGTCAACACCTTGTGGTCAGCTACAAAGGACCAGCTACATCAACACTGTGACAACAAGAACAGGGAAGAAGCTAGATATTCCAGGATGACTGGCTCATCTCCTGATTGCTCACAAACCCTCAACCATCAGCAAGACATGTATCTTGTTCAATACAATCAAAACAACATTCAAGAAGCTTAGCAGCATTCAAGACAAAATAATGCGTGATTATCACCTATGGCACTGTACTTAATATCCTTCCACTCCCCCCTCCCCTGCAATCCCGTCCCCTCCCTCAACTCTCTCATTTTGTGGTAGTAGGAGTATTTACAAAACGTATTATAGCAACTCACTAAATTTACTTTAGCAGTACCTTCCAGTCCTGAACCTCTACTATCAAAAGCAATAATAAGAAAACCATCACCTATAAGGTTCCCTCCAATTAAGTCACAAGCTATCCTGACTTTGACGTGTATTATTTCTTCACCATCACCAAATCTAAATCCTGGAACTTCCTGTCTAGCACCCTCACCACAAAGACTGAAAAAAGTCAGCATCACCTTCTCAAGGCAACCAGGGATGGACAATAAATGCCGCCTTGTCTGAATCACTAAATATCCTGGGAACAAATATTACAAAAATGTAATTCTCCAAACAGTTTCCAGTACTAAAAATTACCAATACAAAATCACAGTTTAAAAAAAGAAAGGGTAAATACATTTCAACAAATTTAACTGTAGCCATTTGTTAGAATAGGTAAACTGTATTCTACAATATAATGAATAAGAAAATAATACTAATATTTCTTAACTTATGAAATTTACCTGATGCCTCCTTTGAATGTAAAAGGGGAGTAAAATTCAACATTCGAGGTGCAGATTTGACGCCGACGTCTGAGGCAAACTTTTGTTTGCAAAGGGAAAATGACTTTTACCTCCACAATTTGGGCATTTGTTTCTTTCCCTGCACTGCCGGGAGGAAAATGTGTTCAAATCCCCTTTCTTAAAGTAATTAGCATAAAAATATGCTTGAAATAACATCCGCTATTTCTGTACAAATCCCTCCCCAGCATGGATCCCGGCTGTTTTGCATCATTTGCTGCTTTGCACATTCTGCTTGACAGGTCGGGCCGACAGGTGGAGGCTGCGGTTGCAACCAATCAGAGTTTAGTCCGTGGAGTGCGTCACACGTCGGTGCGCAGGCGCAGATCTACGCAACTACCATATGTCTGGAAGAGATTTTAAAAAGTGACTCAGTGAGGAAACAGTGCGAAAAAGATGGGAAAGAAACAGAAAAACAAGAGCGAGGATAAGTGAGTGTTGAGCTGTCTGCAGTTCTGTTATTTACTGTAGAACAGAGCGGTTGTCGCAAATGGAGGAAGCATGTTCTTGAAGCTGTTGCTTGTCTAGGCCGCTGGCCGGACCTGCTGCTCCTGGTCGAGTGTAGAGAAACCCAGGTCCCCATCGCAAACGTGACGCAAGAGCGGCAAGCTGGCTGGCGTGCTTCTAATTGTGGTTAACGTTAATTCGTTCTGTGGAAATGGATAAATTTGAGGCCCTGTCCTCACCCCTCCCTCTCTGACCCTCATTTACTTTTCTAATGGATCTGATGTCCCTTATAGATTTAGAATTTTGCTTCCACAGACGACTTCTATCCAGCATCCTGTACTGGTAATTTTAGACGTGGATGTAATGTACATGGTGATTTTTTTTCTCCCTAAAGAGGTCAAGGGCCATACACCAGAAAATGTTACTTTATTTTGTGCACTTTGATGCAGACTTTTTAAATATAAGTTTGAATTATAACTGATTTTAAGTGGGTTAACACCCTTGTTAAGGTAGCACATTCATGCCATTTAAGTACCTGAAGTGTTCATCCAATAGTTTTACCAACAGTGACTTCTAGACTCTGATCTTAAAATAAGGCACCGATCATATAATATAGAATATAACGTCCTTCGTTATAGCAACAGTTACAAGTCTTTCTCAAAGGATGGCTGCTCATATTGCCTTGGTCTTTATTTACCATCCTCTGCTTTTGGAGCCTGGTCTTTTGGTGAGTACACTAAATGCATGTAATCCTGAGTATAATCAAAAATGTGTGGGTATACTTAATGAACCCTTTGCTATGCCCAAACATTTGTCAAGAATGAAGTCTTTAGGGTGAGTAAAAGCAACTATCTAATTAGATTTGTGTTGAATCTTGCCCACATTTCAATTTTCTTTTAAACATTCACTCAATAAAAGGAATAGAAGGGATTACCAATTGGGTCTTTTATCATCTAGTTTCCAAGAATGAAAGCGCTATTAGAAGTCCCAGTATTTCTTTTTGATTAAGCTTAGCCTTTTACAAATACAGCTTTGAAAATTATTTTACAGTTGTATAATTAACCTCATGTTCACTCTGACTGTACCTGTATTATTCAGTACATCCACGGAATTCTTTTCCCTATGTCAAGGGGTTTAAATATTAACTAAAGTCCCCCTTGTATTACTTGATCAGCAGGAATGATCCGGCACCCGAAGCAAGAGAGAAGGTGTGCATGAAAGATCAATCTAGATTTTAAGAAACAAAGCATATTAAATGTGCTGAGTTTCAAACACAAAAGCAAAGTAATGTGAATGCTGGAAATCTGAAATAAACACTGGAAATGCATAGCATGGCAGGCAGCATCTGTGAAGAAAGAAACAGTTAGCATTTCAGGTTGTGACCTATCATTAGAACTGATAAAATGTAGACATGTTAATAGCTTTTAATGAGTGAAATGGGGGAGGGTGGAAAAAGAACAAAGGAAGATCTGTGATGGGGGAAGAGGGGAGACGTTAAATGAAAGAAGAGTTGGGGTTACAGAGCCAAAGAGAGTGGTAATGGGGCAAGTAAAATAAAAGATGGGTTGAGAGGAGGTCTGAATGGCAGCTGTTCATTATTCAGCCATCTGAAAGCAAAACAAGACACGTGCAAAGAAAACTAAAAATGGGGGAACAGAAGTTATGGTCTCAAACAGTTGAACTAAATATCAAATATAGAAGGCTGTCAAGTGCCTAATCAAAAGATGAGGTGTACGTTGATCTTGCAGTGAGCTTCATTGGAACTTTGCGCTAGGCAGAGGACAGATATGTCAGTGTGTGAGCAAGGTGGAGAATTAAAATGGCAGGCCACTGAAAGCTTGGGGTCGTGCTTACGGATAAAATGGAGGTGTTCTACAAAGCGTTCACCCAATCTACATTTGGTCTCCCCAATGTCGAGGAGACTGCATTGTGAGCAACAAATATAATATACTAAATTGAAAGAAGTACAAGTAAATGACTGCTTCACCTGGACAGAAGATGTGTTTAGACCCTTGGATGGTGAGGAAAGTGGAGGTAAAAGGGCAGGTGTTGCATCTCCTGTTCTTGCTTGGAAACGTTCCATAGGAAGGGGCTGGGGTGATTTGAGGAGCAGAGGGAACGGTCCCTTTGGAATGCTGAAAGGAGATCGGAGGGAGAGATGTTTGGTGGAGATGGCAGAGGATGATCTGTTGAATACGGAGGCTGGTCATGTGCAAGGTGAGGACAAAGAGAACCCTATCATGGCTCTGAGAGGGAGGGGAAGGGGTGAGAGCAGAAGTGTGGGACCGATTAATGGTCCTATCAACTACTGTGGAGGGGAATCCTCAGATGAGATAAAAGGCAGACATGCCTGAAGCACTGCTTTGGAGGGTTGCATCATCCAAACAGATGCAATGGAGAAATTGGGAGAATGGAATAGAATCCTTACAGGGTGCAGAGGTGTGAGGAAGTGTAGTTGTGGGAGTCAATGGGGTTATCATGATTATTTGTTGATAGCCTATCCCCAAAAATGAATGTGGGAGAGATGGTGATGTAATGGTAATGTCACTAGACTAGTAACTCAGAAGCCCAGGTTAATGCTCTGGGGAAACTGGAAGCAAAGTTAATTAAGTTTTCCAATTTGGGGTAAGAGCAGGAAGCGATAGCAGTACAGCCATTAGTGTACCTGAAAAAGATTTGAGGGAGCGTGTCCAAGTAGGACTGGAACATGAAATGTTCCACGTGCCCCACAAAAAAAAAGTTATACAGGTACCAATAGTTTTCATCTGGAGGAAGTGAGATGAGTTAAAAGAGAAATTGTTCAATGAGAGAACAAGTTCAGCCAGACGGAGGAGGTGGATGGAGATTAGTTAGCTTAAGTTTCAAGTTTTTGTGCCACTTGTAATTTACAGTGATATTATTGAACTTGCTGGTATATATCATTTAAAACTTAGTGTCTTGGTAAGGTATAATTTGTTTTTCAGGCTATTTATGATTTGAAAATTTTGTTGTGCATGATAGGATGTTCTTATGTAATTTTCTTCAAATTTTGATGAATAATTTTGGCCTTCTATCCACAAAAATTAACACTACTTAATGAGTACATGGTTATCACAATTTATTTATGTTGGATTTCTAATCTTCAGTTTTTTTGTTTTCATCAATTATCATTAAGCATGAAGACTTATGAAGATCAGAGAAGAAGATTTTAAGCAATTGCTTTTTTTTGGTGTGGTGGGGAAATAAACGTCGGTATCAAAAAGAGAATAATGGCAGAGATTTCTCTTGCTATCTTTGCCTTTTTATAGATTTTGTTTACTGTATTCTTTCAGATTTTTAACTATGATCTGTAAAACCTAGGTGGAAAGGTTAAAGTGGGTTCAAGTCCCATAGACTTGAGCACACATCTTGGCTGAGTGCAGGACTGAGGAATGCGGCACTGTTAGAGCTGTTGTATTTGGGGTGAGACATTAAACTGAGGCTCCTTCTGCCCTCTCAGGAGGATGTAAAAGACCCCAAAGCACTATTTGAAGATGAGCAGAAAAACTCACCCATGTCCACCCAATATTTATCCCTTAATCAATGGCACCACAGGGAAGGCAATGGCATAGTGGTATTGTCGCTGGATTAGTAATCCAGAGACTCAGGGTAATGCTCTGAGCGCCCGTATTCAAGTCCAGACAGGGAAGATGGTGAAATGTGAATTCAATAAAAAGATGGAATTAGAAGTCTTAATGATGACCATTAACCATTGTTGTAAAAACCCATCTGGTCCACTAATGTCCTTTAGGGAAGGAAATCTGCCATCCTTATCTGATGTGGCCTACATGTGACTCCAGCAATGTGCCCTCTGAAATGGCCTAGCAAAAAAGAAATAAAACGGGACGGACCACCCAGCATCAACCTAGGCACCGGAAACGACAACGGCAAGCTCAGCCCTGTAGTGGCTGCAAAGTTCTAACATCTGGGGGCTAGTGCCAAAATTGGGTGAGCTATGGGCCCTGACAGTGCCGCTAGTCAAGCAACAGCCTGACAATAGTCATCCTCACGGAATCATATCTTACAGATCAATTCGATTCACTCCATGTGATATCACGGAACAGCTAAAAGCACTGGCTACTGCAAAGACTGTAAACCCTGACAATATTCCGGCAATAGTACTGAAGGCTTGTGCTCCAGAACTTGCTGTGCCCCTAACCAAGCTGTTGCAGTATGACAACACACATCTATCTGGCTATGTGGAAAATTGCCCAGTTATGTCCTGTACACAAAAAGGAGGACAGATCCAACCTGGCCAATTGCTGTCCCATCAGTCTACTTTCGATCATCAGTAAAGTAATGGAAGGGGTCATCAACAGTGCTATCAAGCAGCACTTGCTCATTGATGCTCCGTTTGAGTTCTGCCAGGGCTACTCAGCTCCTGACCTCATTACAGCCTTGGTTCAAACATGGACGAAAGAGCTGAACTTCTGAGGTGAGATGAGAGTGACTGCCCTTGACATCAAGGCTGCATTTGACCCAGTGTGGCATCAAGGAGCCCTAGCAAAACTGGAGTCAATGGGAATCAGGGGGAGAACTCTTCACTGGTTGGAGTCATACCTAGCACAAAGGAAGATGGTTGTCGTTGTTGGAGGTCAGTCATCTCAGCTCCAGGACGCCACTGCAGGAGTTCCTCAGGGTCGTGTCCTCAGCCCAACCATCTTCAGCTGCTTCAACAATTACCTTCCTTCCATCGTAGGTCAGAAGTGGGGATGTTCGCTGGTGATTGCACAATTGTTATGGCAAGCAGATGGTAAATTCCAAGCTGCTCAAATCCCAGAGGGAAACTTGAAGCAGCTGCCACAAGAAAATGCAATTTATATTTATTTCAAGATGCGGGCTTTGAAATCAGTAAACAGGCCACCGGGGCTTTTTTATGAAACTAAATTAAACACTTATTAATAAAAGAAAAAGATTTTAAGCACATATATAAATGTCCACGAATTGCTACTATAATGACTCCTAAATCCCCTAATTAGCCTGACTGTCAGTTGCACCTCCATTAAGGTAACAGTAAAACACACAGATTTAAACAGATCCAGGCAAAGCACACACTGGACAGCTGAGATCAAAGTGAGTTTTCCTCAGCTTTGGTTCCTTGTAGGCAGAAACTTTTCACACTTGTGTTAGATCTTAAAATGCCTGCCTTTACACACAGCCTTCTCTCCTTTATACATATTTTTCCCTTTGAATGCAAATTCCATTGTTTCACTGTCTTTGGACTTTACCTCTCTAATAATAAAAATCTGTCATAGTACCAACTTTACCAGTAATCTTAGGGAAAAATAAACACACTGTTTCTTAACTACTTCAGGCTAGGCGTAACATTTCGCCCCTTTTCTCTTTTGAATTCAAGCTACTCTGGTTTATTTAAAAATGCAAATGTTCTCTTTACACCTCACATCCCAAACATTCACCCATGTTTACCTATTTAGCATTTCGAACCTAGCTTCTCTTCTTGCATCAAAGCCTTCAGACCAGGTGCCTTTAATTCAATTAAGTCCCCCCCCCCCCCCCCCCCCCCCCCCCCCACCACCACAAACACGCACACACACCCCACTATTACTCTACAATAAATTCCAAATAACATTATGAAAATTATTACATCTTCCTGACAATGTTCAGTACCATTTGCGACTCCTCAGATACTGAAGCAGTCCATGTCCAAATGCAGTAAGACCTGGACAATATCCAGGCTTGTGCTGATAAGTGGCAAGTAACATTCGCGCCACACAAGTGTCAGGCAATGACCATCTCCAACAAGAGAGAATCTAACCATCGCCCATTGACATTCAATGGCATTACCATCATTGAATCCCCCACTATCAACATTCTGGGGATTACTATTGATCAGAAACAGAGCTGGACTAGCCATATAAATATTGTGGCTACAGGAGCAGGTCAGAGGCTAGGAATCCTGCGACGAGAACCCCCCTTCTGACTCCCCAAAGCCTGTCCACCATCTACAAGGCACAAGTCAGGAGAGTGGTGGAATACTCCCCATTTGCCTGGGTGAGTGCAGCTCCCTCAACAATCGAGAAGATTGACACCATCCAGGACAAAGCAGCCTGCTTGATTGGCATCACATCCACAAACATTCATTCCCTCCACCACCGATGCATAGTAGCAGTGTGTACCATTTACAAGATGTACTGCAGGAATCCACCAAGTCCCCTTAGACAGCAACCTCCAAACCCACGACCACCACCATCTAGAAGGACAAGAGCAGCAGATAGATGGGAACACCACTACCTGGAAGTTCCTCTCCATGTCAGTCGCCATCCTGACTTGGAAACATATCGCTGTTCCTTCACTACTACTGGGTCAAAATCCTGGAACACCCTTCCTACCTACACCACATGGACTACAGAGTTTCAAGAAGGCAGCTCACCGCCACCTTCTCGAGGGCAACTAGGGATGGGCAAGAAACTCTGGCCCAGCCAGTGAAACCCGTCTCCCATGAATGAATAAAAAAAAGATTATCTGGTCATTAACTGCTGTTTGTGGAAACTTCTGCATGCATATTGGTGGCTGTGTTTCATACAATGCAACATGACAGTATCTATGAAGAACATTTCATTTTCTGTAATGCTCATGAATGGAGGAGGGGGAGAGGGACATGCACCAGACATGCAGTTTCTAGCCTGGGTCATTGGATAGCATACAGGAGTAGAAATCCCAACTGATGTTTCTGCTCCTTACCTGTTGAAGTCATCTGTAGCCTAACTGAAATCAACACAGTGTAAATGGGGATTAGTTCTAAAATATTCCTGATTTCTATGTTTTTTATTTCAGATGAGACAATAGGTAACTAGTTTAGCTATGCGAGCCCATGCCTTAATATTGTCATTTATAAACAGAAGCATTTTGCAATTCTTGTACAAATTACAATCAGATATTTTGTGAAGCAGATTTTTTAATAGCCTAATTCATTTTTAGGTGAAAACCAGAATTGCCTTTGGCTACATTGGAAAGTAGAATAAGCAGGCTGAATTTGCAGGGGAGGGGGTGGGTACGGTGGTGGGGGAGTGTGCATTATAGTGTTGGTTTGTCCTTACTGTGACAAATTCCTTTTGTTGTCCACCTATGGGAAATAATGAGCAGAAGTTACATATTCCTCTAAGCAGGAGTGAAAAATGTGCATGTTAATCCATGCTGTTTTCTTGCACTTTGTTACCATTTATTGATATTGCATGATATTATGAAATCGGGAGCGTGTGGGTTACCAACTTTCATTTTGGTTACAAAACTATTCCTCTTATTCAGGTTGGTTCATGAAAGAGGAGACGTATCATGATGCTCCTCGTGTAAAAGGAAATGTTTCAGTATTTAACAAATGTAGAATCTTAGCAGGAAAAGTGAGAATCTATTTTACAGGGAAGGGGAAGTCCATGGCATCGCTAAAGAGAAAGGTATTTAGAAGGTACTGAGAGAAAGGAAAAGAGAAAATGGTTTTAGAAATGAATTGCAGAGGGACATTGTGACAAAAGAATGGCTTCACGGCAAAGTGGAAGAAATGGCTACTGAAAGCCATCAGTGCCGAAGGGACCTAAGATGCATGGTTTTGGGGACGTAAGCTGAGATGAGGCAGAGTAAGAATATGGAGAGATTTGACACAAAGACATGAAATCCATTCCGTGGTAACAGAGAACCAATAACACCAACTTGCATTTATATAGTACCTCTGATGCTGTAAAAACATCCCTGGACCCAAACCAGCAGAGCTCATCAAAAGTTCTGAATAAATTGATATCAAAGGGTGCAGCCTGAAGTGTGAACATTAAAGAAGTCAATCCTTGAGGTGATGCAAGTGTAAATTAGCATTTTTTTTTCAGTGATCAACAGGCAGTTTTCAGAGGTTGAGAAAAATACCCTTGCTCACAGACCAATTAGAAGTTTAAATAGGTGTTACTTTGGATGCTGAGGTTGCGTAAGTCCAGCATCTTAGTTTTACTAAAAGTTTAAGTGCCCTTTAGAATAAGGTATCCATATAAAAGTATTTCAGGGTACACGCTCTGGAAACATGCTTATTCTTCTTATGACCTGTGCAATATTTGCGAACTAATAAATGCACTAAACTGGAGATGTGTTGAATAGTTGGTGAAACCCAAGATGCCCACAAAGCATGATTACAAAGCAGTCTATTTGTTCCTTTAAAACTATTAAATATGATAATTTTAGTAGTTACATGTAATATGAATGGAGTTTTTTCATGATTTGAAGAATTCATGTTCATATCACAGAATCTCACAGTGCAGAAGAGGCCCGTCAGCCCATCAAGTCTGCACCGAGACGTGAGAAACACCTGACCTACCTACCTAATCCCATTTACCAGCACTTGGCCCATAACCTTGAGTGTTATGACATGCTATGTGCTCATCCAGGTACTTTGTAAAGGATGTAAGGCAACCCGCCTCCACCACCCTCCCAGGCAGTGTAGTCCAGACCGTCACTACCCTCTGGGTAAAAAAGTTTTTCCTCACATCCCCCCTAAACTTCCTGCCCCTCACCTTGAACTTAAGTCCCCTTGTGACTGACCCTTCAACTAAGGGGAACAGCTGCTCCCTATCCACCCTGTCCATGCCCCTCATAATCTTGTACACCTCAATCAGGTCACCTCTCAGTCTTCTCTGCCCCAACGAAAACAACCCAGGTAACATCCTGGTGAATCTCCTCTGCACCCCCTCCAGTGCAATCACATCCTTCCTATAATGTGGCGACCAGAACTGCACACAGTACTCCAGCTGTGGCCTCACCAAGGTTCTATACAACTCCAATATGACCTCCCTACTTTTGTAATCTATGCCTCGATTGATAAAGGCAAGTGCCCCATATGTTTTTTTTACCACCCCACTAACATGCCCCTCCGCCTTCAGAGACCTATGGACACACACGCCAAGGTCCCTTTGCTCCTCAGAACTTCCTAGTGTCATGCCGTTCATTGAATACTTCCTTGTCAAATTACTCCTTCCAAAGTGCATCACCTCATGCTTTTCAGGGTTAAATTGCATCTGCCGCTTATCTGCCCATTTGACCATCCCGTCTATATCTTCCTGTAGCCCAAGACACTCAACCTCACTGTTAACCAGCTGGCCAATCTTTGTGTCATCTGCAAACTTACCAATCCTACCTCCCACATGGTCATCTAAGTCATTTATATAAATGACAAGTAATAGGGGACCCAGCTCAGATCCCTGTGGTATGCCACTGGACACTGGCTTCCAGCCACTAAAGCATCTTTCTGTCATCACCCTCTGTCTCCTACAACTAAGTCAATTTTGAATCCACCTTATCAAATTACCCTATATCCCTGTGCAGTTGCCACCTTTATAAGTCTCCCATGTGGGACCTTGTCAAATGGCCATTCGAGGGTTCTTTATGGCTCATATATGTATGCATTATTACTTCTGTCTTAGCCAAAAAAATTAATTTGCAGTCCTAAGCTGCACTGGTATGGATAAGTTGATTTTTAGATTTCCTAACCCTGTTAATTAGCAAAATGGCTTGTCAATTTATTAAATGAAATATTTTGCCATGCACAAATACTTCAAAGTTTCCTTATGTTCATGCACTTTGGTATTGTCTTCTTTGGAGTGCATATCATTCTATTGCTTAAAAGGACAATAATTTTATACAACCAAGGTTAAATATGCATGAATAACACTCAAGACCTCTTATGGATTACACTAATTACACCCATCAAGAGCAGGAACTCCGATCATGTTGCAACATCTCTTAACGTTGACATTGTTAATTTTTAAAAATGGTATATCTGCTTTTGTTCCTAGTGCCAAAGATGATATTGATATTGATGCACTGGCAGCTGAGATTGAGGGAGCAGGAGCTCCCAAACCTAAAGCAGTTAGCAAAAAGAAGAAAAAGGATTTTGAGTATGTATTTATTTTGGATTTTTATTTGTTTGGTTTTGTTCTTATGGTGTTTATGTGTACACAAAATGGTTGAGTTTCTGTATGTTCTCACATTCCAGGGAAGATGATATTCTAAAAGAAATTGAAGAACTTTCTTTAGAGATCCATGGAACAAAGGATCATAAAGAATCAGCTAAATCTTCAGCAAAAGTAAAGGTTTAGTTTTACAATTTCACTGTTTTGATTTAGATATTTTGAGTCCTAATTCTTTCCGCTTTTCCCCTAAAATGTTGTTATAACAAACGGTGTGACTCAGCTGCACAGATATTTTTGTCCTAGATAAATGGTATATACTATGTTGCCTGAACTGCATTTCCAATCCTGTACCCTGTATATCACAAAAATTGCCTGCTTCCTCCTCTGTAGCATCACCCATTTCTGCACCAGCTTATTTGCTGCTAAAACCCTGATCCGCACTTACATTAATTCATGGCATGACTATTCAAATGTTCTCCTAGCCAACCTCTCACCCTGCCATAAAGTTGAGCTAAGTAAAACTCCACCCACATTCTAACCTGCAACAAATGCTGCTCATCCATTACTTTGTGCTTGCTGATCCACATTGATATCCAGTACGGCATCACTGCAGTGTTAGGATTCTTAACTTTGTGATCAAATCCATCTGTGGGCTTACTATTCGCTACCTCTGTAACCTCTTCCAGCCTTTCAACCCTCCTGGAACGTTATATTCTGCCAAGTTTGGTCTCACCTCTCTTCGCTGTCTCCCTCCCATCTCACCATCCCACTCTTGTCTCTCCTTCGCTTGCCTATCTGTGTGAAAAGACTTGGCCTGTAGTCAGAATTTCCCCAAAGCAATAGGCTAAATGCATTTCCCGCATTCTGGTGCGGTAGTACACACAATCCTAAAAAGGTCTTTTTTTGTTTATGTTTCCTCTTCTATTTTAATTTTCTTTTCCATTTATTCTTAAATTTTCTAGATTTTATTTTTCTTGAATGTTTAGAGATATCAGAAAAATATTTTAGCTTAAATAAAACCTGATACCCATAAGAGCTGATAAATTTGGTTGATGTGCGCTCTGGAATATTCGTACATGTTTGCAGAAGTTGGATATTGAGCCCTAGTAATAATTTCAGCCCTACTTTAAAATTGGTTTACCTTTGTCCTTTCCGAGCAAGGTGAATTTAGTCTCTGTATGGTTTAAAACCTGCTATTTTTTTACCATTTTGTCTTGCTATATGTATGATATTTCACATTTTAAACTTATGCTTTCCCAGTATTTGACCCTCCCTGCTATATCAAATAAGTTAAGCTAGATAGAGCTGAGCATAATTTTCAATTTCACTTCTTGCGGTGAAAGAGTATGCAACTTTTTATTCAAACTTTTTCATTTTAACAGAAAGAAGAAAAAGATGATGAATCTGAACCAGTCAATAAAAAGCAAGATAGGAAGAAAAAGAGCCTGAAAGTCCCAAAAACTAGTTTTGAAGATGATGAAGTGGAGGTTGAAGAGTTTGGGCAACCAAAAGCTGAAGGTCAAAAGCAAAAATCTGAACAATCCGATGATAATGAATCAGGGGAGAAAACTAAAGGGAGGACCCAGAATCTTGTGCAAAAGCAAGAGCTTTCAGAAGATGAGGAAGTCGAAACTACGAATTATCAAGCAAATTCAGTCAGTGATGAGGAATCTGATGAGTTTCCTCAAAACAAAAAAAATAAGAATCAAAAAGGTAATCAGCCTAAGAAAGATGAAAGTGAAGGGGAAAATGAAGGAGATTCCAGATTCAAACTAAAAACAGCTGCACAAAAGAAAGCAGAAAAGAAAGAACGGGAACGCAAGAAGCGTGAGGAGGAAAAAGCTAAACTTCGTAAGCAGAAAGAAAAAGAGCAGGAAGTTAAACCGCAGAAAGCTGAAACTGAACGTCTTTCTAAAAATGTTTCTGAGAGAACAGATGTTACTCCAGTTCCTGATGTTATGGGAATAGAAGACACTACAGGTGCAGAAGGTACCTTTTTAAATATGACATCCATTTGTAAAATGTTGGCAGTTGGGCCTTTTTGTTTTATAGTTCAGACTATGCTTCTGCCTTGCAGTATTCTATATGAAATGTGTCATAATTGGTTATCAGGCTTTGCATTAGAAACCAGTGTGGATGATATTTCATTTTCTCAAACTGATTTTTTAACATCAAAATTAGTCGATCACTTATGTGCGTGAACAATTTGTTGAAGAATGTGGTCATTCTTTTACCTCCTTTGGTCTTCATGCTCCTGATTCTCTATAATTCTTTTGCTTCTATTCCTGTCTTTCCCTTCCACATAATATTTGTTTTTGCTCCTTTATCTTCTGCTTTTATCTTTCCTCTTTTCACTGAGAGGTTGTGGATAGTGTGCCATGTTGTTGCAGGAAAAGGGCTACCAGCAGCTCCAGGCAACGTTTGGAAATGGATTGGAGGGAAAGTATGGCCTTTTTCTCTAAGCAACTTGCTAATACTTTACTAAATTAATAACTTAAACTAGATAAAACAATTAATTAATAAAACAAAAATAGTTGATTAAATTAAAACAATTTAGTTAACTAATTAAATAAAAAAGATTATATAGACATAGCATGTGGCGAATGTTGTGTCTAAGCTGTGACTCAGACTCATAGACATTTACAGCGCAGAAGGAAGCCATATGGCCCATTGTGTCCATGTTGGTCAACAAAGATCTGACTACACTAATCCCATTTTCCAGCACTTGGCCCATAGCCTCACTATTTACCACCCCACCAATTTTTGTCTCATCTTTATCATAGCCCCTACATTTAAGTCCAGATCATTTATGTACACCACAAACAGCAAGGGCCCCAGCAACAAGCCCTGCGGAACCCCACTGGAAAAAGACTTCCAGTCACAGACACATCCCTCTACTATCACCCTCTGCTTCCTGCCTCTCAGCCAATTTTGGGTCCAACGTGCCACTTTACCTTGGATCCCATGAGTTCTTACTTTCTTAACCAGTCTGCCATGAGGGACCTTATCAAAAGCCTTGCTAAAGTCGATGTACAGCACATCAAATGCATTACCCTGATCAACATTCCTGGTTACCTCCTCAAAAAAAATTCAATCAAATTTGTCTAACACGATCTTCCCTTAACAAGCCCATGCTGACTATCTCTGATTAATCCATGTCTCTCCAAGTGCAGATATATTCCGTCCCTCAGAATTCTTTCTAATAACTTCCCCACTACCAAGGTTAGACTGAATGGCTTGTAATTTCCTGGTCTATCCCTTCCTTCCTTTTTTAACAATGGGACAATGTTAGCAGTCCTCTGGCACCTCACCTGTGGCCAGAAAGGATTTGAAAATTACTGCCAGGGCCCCTGATATCCCTTCCCTTGCCTCCCTCAGCATTCTGATATACGTCTATCCAGGCCTGCAGTTTTATCCACATTTAAGGCCGCTAAACCGACTAGTACCTCCTCTCTCTCTGTTAATTTCCTCTACTATTTCACAGTCCTCCTCCCTGATGCACCTGTGTCATCCTTTTCCATTGTGAAGACTGACACAAAGTATTCTTCGAGGACTGTACCCACGTTTTCCAGGTCCCCACACACATTATCTCTATGGTCCCTAATTGGCCCTACTATTTCCGTAGTTATTCACTTGTTCTATATATTTAAAAAACCCCTTTGAGTTTTCCTTTATTCTACCCACCAATGCTTTCTCATGCACTCTCTCTTAGCTTTCGTAATTTCTTTTTTAAGTTCCCCCCTGCACTTTTTATACTCCTCCAGGGACTCTGTCGTATTGACCCCTCGGTATCTGCTATAAGCTTCTCTTTTTTTTTCTTAATCCTAGCCTTTATGTCCCTTGACATCCAAGGTTCTCCAGACTTGGTACCCATCTTTGTCTTTATGGGAACATATTTGCCCTGTACTTTTGCTATTTCCTCCTTGAGTGCCTCCCCTGCTCTGACACAGTTTTATCTGCAAGTCCACTTGGGCCAAATCGTATCTCATCTTAGTAAAACTAGCCTTTTCCCAGTTTAGAATTTTTATTCCCAGCCCAACCTTATCCTTTTCCATAACTATCCTAAATCTAACTGAGTTATGGTCACTATCTTCAAAATGTTTCCCTACTGACACGCCTTCCACCTGCCCGGGCTCATTTCCGAATATTAGGTCCAGAACTGCTCCCTCCCTTGTTGGGCTTTTGATGTACAGGCTAAAAAAGTTCTCCTGAATGCAAAATAAGAATTTTGCTCCCTCCCTACCTTGCACGCTGAAACTATCCCAGTTAATAATTGGGTAGTTAAAATCCACTACTATTACTGCCTTATAATTCTTATGCGTCTATGAAGTTTGATTACATATTTGATCCTCTATCTCTCCCTGACTGTTTGGGGGCCTATAGTACACACCCAACAGCGTATTTGCCCCTTGTGTTCTTTACTTCTACCCATATTGCCTCATTTGATGATCCTTCCAGGATATCACTTCTCCTCACTGCTATAATTGACTCCTTGATCTGTATTGCAACCCCACCCCCCTGCTCTCCTTTCATCCCCTCTATCTCATCCGAATACCCTATAACCATGATTGTTGAGCTGCCAATCCTGCCCTTTTAGCCAAGTCTTGGTCAAAGCTATGATATCATACTCCCACATGCCTATCTGTGCCCTCAGCTTGTCTGTCTTATTCCTCAAGCTCCTTGCATTAAAATATATTCCATTTAGCCTTGCTAAACCCACCTCTTTCTTATCTAGCCTATGTTTCCTCTGCCTTCCAGACTCACTCACTAGCGTTTTAACTTCTAATTCCATCTCAGCTTCTCTCCCCTCTGAACTACTTTTCAGGATCCCATTCCTCCCTGCCAATTTAGTCTGAATCCGCCCCAACAGCATTAGCAAGCCTCCCTGTGAAGATGTTGGTCCCGTTCCTGTTCAGATGTAACCCGTCCAACTTGCACAGGTTCCACCTATTCCAGGAACTGCCCCAAAGCCTTAGGAATCTAAAGCCCTCCCTCCTGCACCATCTCTCCAGCTATGCATTCATCTTCTGTATCGTTCTTTTCCTATACTCACTACTGCATGGCATCGGGAGTAATCAGGAGACTACTACCTTTTGAAGTCCTGCTTTTCACTTTCCTATCCTAACTCCCTAAAGTCTGCT
This sequence comes from Carcharodon carcharias, assembly GCF_017639515.1. Lineage (NCBI taxonomy): Eukaryota > Metazoa > Chordata > Chondrichthyes > Lamniformes > Lamnidae > Carcharodon > Carcharodon carcharias. The sequence goes on along the minus strand of NC_054477.1, from coordinate 77,175,023 downwards.
TGCAGGATCTAATTTATTTTTCCTCCTATGTTATTGGTCCCAACAACCTTTGGCTGTTCACCCTCCTCCCCCTTCATAATGCCCAGCAGCTGTTCCGTGACGTCCTTGACCCTGGCACCCAGGAGGCAACATATCATCCTGGAGTCACGTCCACAGCCACAGAAGCGCCTGTCTTCTCTCCTCACTAACAAATCCCCTACCACTACTGCCCTTCTACACTTCCTCCCCGCACTGAGCAGCTGAACCACCCACACTGCCGTGGCCTTGGCTATGGTTGGCCTCCACAGAGGAACCGTCACTCCCACTGTTTTCCAAGGTAGAAAAACAGTTTGCCAGCGAGATGCACTCTGGTATTCCCTCATTACCTGCCTGAACCCCTTCTTCTGTCTGGTTCATTCCCTCTCTGCTTGCACTTCTTTAAGCTGCGGGGTGACCACTTCCTCAAATGTGCTATCCACGAACCTATCAGCCTCATGAACACACTGTGGTGCCCCCAGCTGTCGCTCAAGCTCCAAAACCTGGAGCTCAAGTTGTTCTAGTCAGAGGGACCTCCTGCACCCGTGGTCATTCAGACTGGCAGGACTGTCTAAGATTTCCCACGTAGCGCTGGATGTGCAAATCATGGGACTGAGCTTTCCAGACATAGAAACATAGAAAATAGGAGCAGGAGTAGATCATTCGGCCCTTTGAGCCTACTCTGCCAATCATTATGATCTAACTCATTAGCCTGCTCCCGCTTTCTCCTCATATCCTTTGATCCCTTTTGCCTCAAGAGCTATATCTAACTCCTTCTTGAAAACATACAATGTTTTGGCCTCAACTACTTTCTGTGGTAGCGAATTCCACAGGCTCACCACTCTCTGGGTGAAGAAATTTCTCCTCATCTCAGTCCTAAATGATCTACCCCGTATCCTCAGACTGTGGCCCCTGGTTCTGGGTTCCCCAACCATCGGGAATGTCCTTCCTGCTTCTACCCTGTCTGGTCCTGTTAGAATTTTATAGGTTTCTATGAGATTTCCCCCCTTACTCTTCTGAACTCCAGCGAATATAATCCTAACCGACTCAATCTCTCCTCATGTGTCAGTCCTGCCATCCCAGGAATCAGTCTGGTAAGCCTTTGCTGCACTCCCTCTATAGCAAGAACATCCTTCCTCAGATAAGGAGACCAAAGCTGCACACAATTTTCCAGGTATGGTCTCACCAAGGCTCTGTATAATTGCAGCAAGACATCCTTGCTCCTGTACTTGAATCCTCTCGCTATGAGGGCCAACGTACCATTTGCCTTCTTTACCACCTGCTGCACCTGCATGCTTACCTTCAGCGACTGGTGTACAAGGACACCCAGGTTTCATTGCACATTCCCCTCTCTCAATTTATAGCCATTCAGATAATCTGCCTTCCTGTTTTTCCTACCAAAGTGGATAACCTCACATTTATCCACATTAAACTGCATCTGCCATGCATTTGCCCACTCACTCAGTTTGTCCAAATCACACTGAAGCATCTCTGTGTCCTCCTCACAGCTCACCTCCCACCCAGCTTTTTGTCATCTGCAAATTTGGAGATATTACATTTCCCTCATGTAAGTCATTAATATATATTGTGAATAGCTGGGATCCCAGCACCGATCCTTGCGGTATCCCACTACTCACTGCCTGCCATTCGGAAAAAGACCCGTTTATTCCTACTCTTTGTTTCTTGTCGACCAACCAGTTTTCCATCCATCTCAATACACTGCCCCCCAATCCTATGTGCTTTAATTTTACACGCTAATCTCTTATGTGGGACTTTGTCGAAAACCTTCTGAAAGTCCAAATAAACCACATCCACTGGCTCCCCCTCATCAACTTCACTAGTTACATCCTCAAAATACCAGTAGATTTGTCAAGCATGATTTCCTTTTCGTAAATCCATGCTGACTCTGTCCGATTCTGCCACTGTTTTCTAAGTACTCAGCTAGTAAATCTGTTATAATGGACTCTAGAATTTTCCCCACTACTGACATCAGGCTGACCGGTCTATAATTCACCGTTTCCTCTCTACCTCCCTTTTTAAATAGTGGGGTTACATTAGCTACCCTCCAATCTGTAGGAACTGTTCCAGAGTCTATAGAATCTTGGAAGATGACCACCAATGCATCCACTATTTCTAGGGCCGCTTCCTTAAGTACTCTGGGATGTAGATTATCAGCCCTTGGGGATTTATAGCTTCAATCCCATCAATTTCCCCAACACCTTTTCCCTACTAATACTGATTCCTTTCAGTTCCTCCCTCTCACTAAACCCTGTATCTTGGCTTAATAGAATATGGACCCATGCTTTTATTTTACCCTTACTCCTACTTGAGTATGGACTAGATTCAAGAGCCTCTAGATAGACTAGATCCTCTAGGTGCTGCTGACTGCCTGTCCAAGGGTCGTCCTCCTTGCACTCTCCTCTAGGTGCTGCTGACTGCCTGTCCCAGGGTCGTCCTCCTCGCATTCTCCTGTGCAGCCGAGCAGTAACCCAGAAGCTCCTACATGTGTCGTGCACGTGTTGGCTCCTTTAACTTAGCATGCATGTGTAACCGTGCAAAAAAAAAGTAAAGCGGCTGCACAGTTTTTTTTAAATTACCTATGCATTCCAAAGAAAGATTAGAGCTAGGTTGTAGGTGGTGAGCTGTATTTGCTGCATGTGGGATTTTCTAGAGAGGATTGTGGTCTGGACGACCATATCTGTGCTAAGTATCTGCAGTTCAAGGAACTTTGGTTCGAATTTGTTGAGCTGTGGATACTGCAGGGCATCAGGGAGGGGGGAGTTGCCTGGATGCTTTGTTCCACAAGGAAGTATGAGCCCTGTATGCTGTGTTGTATGATTTAGAAAGCGTCAAATGAATTATCATGGTTGTAGCATCTTCAATCTATTAAGGCTAAAAATTTGGGAAAGCAGTTGTTTGTAAGTATTTTTTTTTTTTACAGGTCAGAATTTTCAATTTATGTCATTTGTATAATATCTCCTCTTCCAGAGTCCCCTTGAGTCATTGTTATCCATGTTAGGGAGACTAAATATGCAACTTACATCTTAAGTGTCATTGAAACCAGCAAGTGTGATCTTGGTTGATAACTACTTTTGCTTTCCTTCCCCATTACCTACAGCGCTATGGCTGAGATCAATAATGCAACCTGTGGCAGAGCACTTGCACTCTACCAATTTAGTTAAATAAGCTGCCTTGTCTTGCCTTGATGTGACCTATATGCCAGAAGGGGTACAGGGCACAATTTTGAAGTTCTCAGATGGCACGAAACTCGCAAGTGTAGCAAGCAATGAGATACATAGTAATAGACTTCAAGAGTATTGGACTTCAAGAGTCCATAGGCAGGCCGGTGGAATGGGCAGCAGCATAGCAGATGAAATTCAATGCAGGAAGGTGTGATGTGATGCATTTTTGTAGAAAGAATGAGAAGCAGTACATGCTAAATTGTACAATTTTAAAGGGTCTGAAAGAACAGAGAATCCTGGCTCTTTGTGCACAAATCTTTGAAGGTGGCATGGCAGGTTAACAAAGCAGTTAAAGCATAATAGGAGGATGCCCTAGTTTGCAAATAGGAGCATGGAGCACATATTGTCACAACCGAGTTTAGGTTGCCAACTGTGGCTCAATTGGTAACACCCTCCACTCTTAGTCACAAGGTTCTGTGTTCAAGTCCCATTCTAGGGCTTCCCTGTTGTTGGATCAAAATCCCTGGAACTCCCTCCCTTAACAGCACCTACACTACTCAACAGCAGCAGTTCAAGAAGGGTGACATGCCAGTGCAGTGCTGAGGGAGTATCAGAGACATTAAACCAAGGCTCCATCTGTCTGCTTGGGTGGATGTAAAAGATCCCATGGTGCTATTTTGAAGAAGAGTGGAGAGTTATCCATAGTGTCCTATCCAATATTTATCCCTCGGTCAACATCACAAAAACAGATTATCTGGTCATTATCACATTGCTGTTTGTGGGAGTTTGCTATGCGCAAATTGGCTGGCGTGTTTTCGACATTACAACAGTGACTAAACTCCAAAAAGTACTTAATTGGCTGTAAAGCACTTTGACATGTCCTGTGGCCATATAAATGCAAATCTTTTTCTTTATTACACTGAGAAGGACAGAGAATAGGTGCCCAGAAACCCCGACATCTGCAAGTTCCAACTTCAAGTCACACACCATCCTCATGTGGGACTATATCACTGTTCCTTCAAAGTTTTAGAACTTTTGTCCCTAACAGCACTGTGGGTGTGCCTATATCATGTGGACTGTAATGGCTCAATGCAGCGACTCATCACCACCTTCTCAAGGGCAATTAGGAATACCAATGACACTCTCATCTCTCTTTTAAAATCAGATGTAGGTCACAAAATTTGGTGGCTTCGGGTCCCATTAATTTTTCAGCACTTTTTCTTTACTAATTACTTCAAGTTCCTCACTCTGCTTAGATCGTTGGTTCGCTACAATTTCTTATGTTCTTTGTGTCTTTGACTGTGAAGACAGACAGAAGAAACATCTCTGCCATTCCATTATTCCCCATTAGGAACAGAATATGGCCATTTAGTGTCTCAAGCCTGTGTTGCCAATCAGAGATTGTGAGTGATCTGTGACCAAACTCCATATACCTGCCTTTGCCCAATATCTCTTAATACCTATGGATAACAAAAATCTATCGATGAGTTTTAAAATTAATGATTGCTCCACCAGCAATTGCAGTTAGTGGAAGAGTTCTAAATTCCTGCCACTCTTTGAATGTAGAAGTGCTTCCTAAATCCACTGGATCGGCCTAGCACTCGATTTTTGACTCTGCCCCATCGTCCTAGACTCTCCATTCAGCTGAAACAATTTCACTCTATATACCTTCTCTATTCCCCTTTAAAACTTGATAATTTTAGGAACATAGAAACAGGAGTAAGCCATTCAGCCCGTGTAGCCAGCTCCACCGTTCAGTTAGATCATGGCTGATCGTCTACCTCAACAATGATTTCCCACGCTTTTCATATCCCTTCATGTCATTAGTCACCAGAAATCTATTGATTTCTGTCTTGAACATACTCGATGATTGAGCTTCCACACTGTTGCTCTCCCTCTATGGCAAGCATATCCTTCCTTAGATAAGAAGACCAAAACTATACACAATACTCCGTGTGTGGTCTCATCAGGGTTTTATATGATTACAGCAAAACATCTTTACTTCTGTACTCAAATTCCGTTGCGATGAAGGACAACGTACCGTTTGCCTTATTGACTGTTGCACCTGCCTGCTAGCTTTGTGACTCATGAACAAGAACACCGGGGTCCCTTTGGACATCAATACTTCCCAACCTCTCACCATTTAAGAAATATTCTGTCTTTCTGTTTTTTCTACCAAAATGGATGACTTATTCGCATTATATTGCATCTGCCATGTTCTCACCCATTCACTTAGCTTGTCCAAGTCTGCTTGAAGTCTTCTTGCATCTTCCTTACAACTTGCTTTCCCACCTAGATTCTGAACAGCTGTGGCCCTAGCACAGATCCTTGCAGTACCCCACTAGTAACAGCCTGCCATCCTGAGAATGACCTGTTTATTCCTACTCTCCACTTTCTACCTGTCAACCAATTCCCAATCCACAATAGTATATTGCCCCCAATCCCATGTGCTCTAATTTTGTTTACTAGCCTCCTGTGTGGGGCCTTAGCAAAAGCCTTCTGAAAATCCAAATACACCAAATCCACTCGTTGCTCTTTATCTATGCTACAAATAACATCATCAAAGAACTCCCAACAGGTTTGTCAAACATGATTTCCCTTTCATAAATCCATGTTGACGCTGCCCAATTTCACCATTATTTTCTAAGTGTCCAGTTATCACTTCCTTTATAATAGATTCTAATATTTTATCTACTGCTACGTCAAACTAACAGGTCTATAGTTCTCCATACTCTTCCCCACACACACACACACACACACACACACACACCCCCTTAAGTAGTGGGGTTACATTTGCTACTTTCCAGTCTGCAGGAATCGTTCCAGAATTTTGATAGATAACCACCAATGTATCCACTATCTCTATAGCCACCTCCTTCAATGCTCTGGGGTGTAGCTCATCTGGTCAGAGGCCTAAGAAACCTTCAATCCAGTTAACTTTTTAAGTACTACCTCTTTACTAATACTAATTTCTTTCAGTTCTTTGGTTTCATAAGTCCCTTGGTTGTCTAATATTTCTGGAAGCTTTTCTCCATCTTCTGTGAAGTCAGACACAAACTAATTGTTTAGTTTCTCTGCCATTTCCTTGTTCTCCACTATGAATTCTCCTGCCTCTACCTGTAATGGGCCCATATTTGTCATAGCTAATCTTGTCCTTTTCACATATGTAATGAAATGTTTACAGTTCCACTTTTATGTTTCTCGCTAGCTTGCATTCTTATTCTCTTTTCCCTTTTTTAAAATCAGTTTCTTGTTTATCCTTTGATCAAATCACCCTTTAACCTCCCAAATTCCAGGGAATAGAACCCTAGTTTCCTTAATATCCTTATAATTTACCCTTGAAATCCAGCAATCATTATAATTTCTCCTGTGTTGAAGTCCTTGTGGGCAGTATGTTCAATGGTTCAAAGCTGACTCCATATTGATGACAGTCATGATTTTATTTAATCCGAAGTGAAACTTCATTTATTACAATATTTGGACAGCAGTTTTCAATAACAATTGAGAATTATATTGTGCGTTATTGTCCTTTGGGTAACAGTTGTGGAAGTTTCCCTTTTCTCCTACTTGCATATACATCTGCACCTGTCCAGATTGATGATCTTCCTGGCTCATCTACACCAAAAATGACTCCATACTCACGAGGATATACCCCAAAATCCATAACTATAGAAAAATCCATTCAATCAGACATCTTCCATATGCCATGTTCTATCCAATCAGGGACCTGACAAAGTCTATGACCAAGCACAAGCTTTTTCTGTTTCCATGCTGATGTAACCCTTTGTAACAAAGGGTTCTAAATGGAATCTTGTTTTTATCATGCTTTTAACCTAATTAGGCAGGAGTAAAATCAAATTCACAAAACCATACTAACTTAAGAACTATAAACTGTTGATCTTGGTGTTAAACTAAGGTCTATCAAAGCTTAATACTGAAAATTAGTAAAAGATATTTAATTCATTACAGTTTGATAGCTAATGTACATTTTACATTCCCACAGAGTTGAACCAGTTAAGAGAAACACCTAAGGCAGTTTTGAACCTCCCTTGTGCTTTTCCCTTGCATTCCTAGCAAAAACATGGGCAGTTGTGCCATACGCAAAGCCATTCGTGATGCACTGAGCATCTTGCAGCCTGAAAACTGGAATTCCACAGAATAGTAATTACATGGAAGAGCTTGAGGCATTTAACTCTTGCAATACCTGATCCTTCAAAATACCCTCAATATTTCCTTTTGCTAATCGGTTCCTTTTGATCTGCTTGCAGCAACTCTTAGGATCTGTTTTATATTATTTCTTGTTAGTTTTAAATTTTTTTCTTCCTTCATCAGTTTCTTGGCCATCCTTTGCTGATTTTTTAAAATCCTCCCAATTCTCAGGCTTGCTACTCTTCTAGGCAGCAATGTAAACCTCTTCTTTTAATCTAATATTACCCTTCTGTAGTTAACTACAGTTCAATAGAGTTTTAAAACCTCAAGCGAATGTATATTCATTTTGAATTATGAATTATTATTGGAAATTAGGTGTGATGGTAGATAAGCCATGTACCTCAGGAAACCTGCCCCCTCATACCTCTCGTATCCCTGTAATTGGCTTTATTTAAATTTAAGGCCCTAGTTTTGGACATAACCACATCACTCCCAAACTTAATATGAAATTCAACGTATTATGAAAACTTTACCCCAGAAGATCCTTTACAATAAGATTACTAAATAACCCGGTCTCATCACATGATTCTAGATCCAAAATAGCCTGTTCCCTAGGTGGTTCTTGGACATATTGATTTAGAAAACAATGAACCCTTCCTCCAGGATGCTTTTGCCAGTTTGGTTTGTTAAGTCTGCCTGAAGATTAAGGTCCTTTGGGAATATTGAATTACCCTTGTTACAGGTTGCTCTACTTACCTGATTTATACTCTGTCCAACACACTGATTATTGTTTGGGGTCCTGTATAGGACTTCCACCAGTGTTTTCTGCCCTTGGTTATATCAATCATACTGATTCCCCCTACTAATTTTCTAGGCTAAGATCCTTTCTCACTATTTCCTTTATCTCATCCTTTATTATCAGCTCTACCCTACCTTTTTATCTATTTTGCCTTTTTTTCTAAAAATCAAATACCCTGGAGTATATGGTTCTTAAGCTTGGTCACCCTGCAACCATGCCTCCATAATGGCTACTAGATCATTAACCCCATTTATATCTGTGACAATTCAACTATCTTGTTACAAATTCTTTGTGGATTCTGATATAGCACCTTTTTAATATTAACCTTTTGCTATTTTTCCTCTACTATGTAGCCTTAGCTTCTAATGCCCTTTTTCCATTGTTAAACAGTCTGGCCCTCCCTGATGCAACCTGCTTGATTTTACCCAAATTGCTGCACCGCCTTGACATTTCTCTTGAGGCTCATAGATTTACCGTTATTTGAATCCTCTCTCCTACTTATTAGTTTAAATCCTCAGGTATTCGAGTTGTTAGGACATTGGCCCCAGTCAGATTAAAGTGGAGTCCACCCCAATGGAACAGCTTCCTCTTTGGCTAGTACAGGTGCCAGTTAGGCTCATAGACTGGACAGTTGGTGGTGTTCTCCTTGCAACAGAGAAAACTAAAAGAATATTTTTGATTAGTGCTTATAATCATGCAGTATTAGTAAAGAGAAACTGTTTCCAATGGCTGAAAGGTCGATAACCAGAAGATACAGATTTAAAGTGATTAGCAAGAGAGCTAAATGCAACATGAAACTTGCTGTGTAACGTTTGGTTTGGATCTGGAATGCACTGCTAATTAGGCAGTGGCTACAGATTCAATACTAGCTTTCAAAAGGAAATTGGATAAAAACTTGGAGTAAAAAAAAATGCAGAGATATGGGGATATGGGCCCATCTAGAAAGAGAAGGGCAGCAGACGCATGGCAATACCACCACCTGGATGTGCTCCTCCAAACCATTCGCCATCCTGACTTGGAAAGATATTGCTGTTCTTTCACTGTTGCTGGGTCAAAATCCTGGAACTCCCTCCCCAAAAGCACTGTGGGTGTAGCTACACCACACACACTGCAGTGGTTCAAGAAGGCAGCTCACCACCGCCTTGTCATGGGCAATTAGGGAAGGGCAATAGATGCTAGCCTAGCCAGCAACACCCACATCCCATGAATGAATTAAAAAAAGATAGATAATATGCCTGCACTGTAAATACACTCAAGTGGAAATGTTTTGGCAGTTAACAACTCCACCAAGCATGTAGCAAATCTGTCTGATGTACTGTCTGCTCCTATGTCCCCCGTCAAATGGGAAGAGGTATGTGCGGAGTTTGAACTCTATTCTCAGTTATCCCACCACAAACCAGCGTCGAATGAAAATGCTGGATTCTTGAAAGCGTGCCTAGCTAATCTAGCACATGCATTATGCGGGATATCCAATGAGTTGTCTGATTTTTACATGCAGCATGAATGCTTGGTGGTGGTGGTGCGAGGCCTCAAGGCCAACTCAGGCATACATATTTGCAAGCCAGACAAAGGGACTGGAATAGTCTTCCTTAACAAACATGACTGTATTGACAAAATGCACACCATTCTTAATAATGGTTCCAAATCCGTATCCATTGGACCTGCCACCAAGCATGACCACAGAGCCCTGCTTGAAGTAAGTTACAAAAACGTTTTAGACTTGCATAAAAGTAACAAGCTGCATTCTGGTGTACGTGATCGGATTTGTTCTCAAGATTCACTATGTCCACATATATGTAGGCACTCCAAGACACACAAAAGTGATGTCCCTTTACGCCCTATCTTATGACTGGCTTTGCCTAACATGAATTGGCCAAATGGTTGAATGAGTTGCTACATCCAGTTCTGAGTGAGTGTTTTGCATACACAGTGAAGGATTCCTTCATTTTTGCTAAGGCTATTATGTGACCTGCATATTGACAGCAATGCCCTCTAGCAAACCTATTCACTAATGTGCCACTCAAGGAAGCCATAGACATTTGCACCATGTCATATATCATGACAATCTAGATGCATTGCCATGTTCTGAATCTGTATTCATTGAACTTATGAGCCCCTAACTTCCTGCTCCTTGCATATTCCTAATATTTGGATAATACGTTTGCTATGTTTGAACCTGTAGCTGCAGGTAAGAATTTCCTTACACACTTAAGGTGTTTTATCCTGTGCTCAAATTTGCCTTTGAAGTGGAGCATTCTAATGAGCTCCCTTTCCTCGATGTGCTAGTTGAGAAAACTGCCAGTGTGTTCTCTACTATTGTCTGCTGGAAGCCTATCTTCACTGCTGAATATACATTTTGGGATCACTCAGCTCCACACGCTACAAGATTGACCTTATCGGCAATCTCATAAATAGCGCCAGAGCCATTTGCTCACCATGCAAACTTGACGCTGAAATAGGGCTCATCAGAGCTCTCCTGCAGGATAATGGCTACCCTGATCAAATCATTGCACAATGTGTATTGCGCGTACTCGTGCATGGGCCTAAGGCCACCATTTTCAGACCTGAAAAGTACCCGGTCTATCTCAAATTACCCCTGATGGTTAAAGTATCTCAAAATTTTGAGCAACAGGTGAAGCTAGCTGTTTCACACTGCTTTTACGCAATGGCAACGTAAGTGGTGTTTTCTATTAACCAGGATACTACCATCAAGGCAAAAAGATGTTCTGTGTTTCACACTGCTTCTATACAATGGCAACGCAAGTGGTGTTTTCCACTAACTAGGATACTACCACCAAAGCAAAAGGATGTTCTGTATACCACACGTGAGTAATGTGGTATATGAATTTCAGTGCTGTTGCAATGCCAGGCACATTGGGCTGCACGCCCCAATGACAGGCGGATTTTATCAAACAGCACGTTGCTTCGGCAGTTCGCAATAGGCAGAGTACTGACTGTACTCAACCAACACATGCCTTTTTTTTATTCATTTATGGGATGTGGGTGTCGCTGGCTAGGCTAGCATTTATCGTCCATGACTGTTTGTCTTTGAGCAGGTGGCAGTGAGCTACCTTCTTGACCTGCTGCAGTCCATGTGGTGTTAATGCACCCACATGCTGTTGGGGAAGGAGTTCCAGGAATTTGACCCAGCGACAGTGAAGGAACAGTGATATATTTCCAAATCCAGGATGGTGAGTGGTTTGGAGGGGATCTTCCGGCTGGTGGTGTTCCCATGTGTCTGCTGCCTTTGTCCTTCTAGTTGGTAGCGGTTGTGGGTTTGGAAGGTGCTGTCTACGGAGCCTTGGTGAGTTCCTACAGTGCATCTTATCGATGGGACACACTGCTGCCACTGTGCGTCATTTTGTGGATGGGGTGCCAATTAAGCGGGCTGCTTTGTCCTGGATAGTGTCGAGCTTCTTTAGTGTTGTTGGAGCTGCACTTATCCAGGCAAGTCGAGAGTATTCCATCACACTCCTGACGTGTGCCTTGTGGATGGTGGACAAGGTTTGGGGAGTCAGGAGGGGAGTTACTCGCTGCAGGATTCCTAGCCTCTGACCTCTTGTAGCCACAGTGTTTGTATGGCTAGTCCAGTTCAGTTTCTGCTCAATGATAACCCCCATTGGCAGAGTCAGCGATGGTAATGCCATGGGGCTATGGTTAGATTCTTTCTTATTGGACATGTTCGTTGCTTGGCACTTGTGTGGCATGAATTTTACTTGCCACTTGTCAGCCCAACCCTGGATATTGTCCAGGTCTTGCTGTATTTGGGCATGGACTGCTTCAGTATCTGAGGAGTCGTGAATGGTGCTGAACACTGTAATCAGAAGTGAACATCTGCACATCAAACCTTATGATGGAAGGAAGGTTATTGATGAAGCAGCTGAAGATGGTTGAGCCTAGGACACTACCCTGAGGACTTCCTGCAGTGATGTCCTGGAACTGAGGTGATCGACATCCAACATCCACAACCATGTTCCTTTGTGCTAGTTATGACTCAAAGCAGCAGAGTACTCCCCCTGATTCCCATTGACTTCAGTATTGCTTGGGCTCCTTAATGCCACACTCAGTCAAATGCTGCCCTAATGTCAAGGGCAGTCACCCTCACCTCAATCCTGGAGATTAGCTCTTGTCCATGTTTGAACCAAGGCTGTAATGCAGTCAGAAGCTGAGTGACCCTGGTGGAACCCAAGCTGAGCGTCAGTGAGCAGGTTATCACTAAGCAAGTGCGACTTGATAGCACTGTTGATGACCCCTTCTCCCATTTTACTAATGATCGAGAGTAGACTGATGGGGCATTAATTGGCTGGATTGAATTTGTCCTGCTTTTTGAGTACAGGACATATCTGGGCAATTCTCCACATAGCTGGGTTGACGCCAGTGTTGTAGCTGTACTAGAACAGCTTGGCTAGGGCTGCAGCAAGTTCTGGAGAACAAGTCTTCAGTACTATTGCCGGAATTTTGTCAGGACCCATAGCCTTTGCAGTATCCAGTGCCTTCAGCTGTTTCTCACATCACGTGGAGTGAATTGAATTGGCTGAAGACTGGCATCTGTGAAGCAGAGATGGATCATCAATCCATCACTTCTGGTTGAAGATGGTAGCAAATGCTTCAACCTTGTCTTTTGCACTGATGTGCTGGGCTCCTCCATCATTGAGGATGGGGATATTTGTGGAGCCGCCTCCTCCAGTGAATTGTTTAATTCACCATTTGCCACTGGTTGTGACCAGGCTGCAGAACTTGGATCTGATTCATAGTTTATAGACTTGCTTAGCCCTGTCTATCACTTGCTGTCTATGCTGTTTGGCACACAAGTAGTCCTGTGTTGTAGCTTCACCAGGTTGACACCTCACTTTTAGGTATGCCTGGTGCTGCTCCTGGCGAGCCCTCCTTGACTCTTCATTGAACTGTAATTGATCCCCTGGCTTAGTGGTAATGGTAGAGTGGGAGATATGCTGGACTTTGAGGTCACAGATTGTGGTTGAGTATAATTCTGCTGAAGATGGCCCACAGCACCTTATAATTGGCCAGTATTGAGATGCTAGATCTGTTTGAAATTTATCCCATTTAGCATGGTGGTAGTGCCACACATGCCTCCCCTCCTTGCAAAACTTGGCGCATAATGTCTAACGTTAGATGTGATTCCGTGATTGTGCAGCCCTTGCTGAACAATCCTGAGTGTGCGAAGAATTACACTAACAGCGAAGATTATCAAGTTGAGCTTGCAATGTAGCTCACCTGCACTTGCTAAAAGCTACATATATTCATATACAGGAACCTGTCCTCTGCAAGCAAAAATAATGTATCCAGACATTGCACTATTTTAATAAACAAAAGCTTGGGGGAATACCTCCCTGGTGCATTTGCCATGACAATGTCTCAACCATTCAGAGCTAACTTGTCAACCAATCAGCATGCCTTTTCTCATGCAGTATAAATTGATGTTCCCTTTGAAATTTAGCATTTTTGCATCTGCCCTGATGAATGCAAGAAAGCTTTGACAACATGTCTCTTTGTTTTCAACAGTACTCAAATAGGTGAGTTTGTTTTTGTAAAGATGCCTTATAGAATTGGATCCAGGAGAAATTCATCAATCTTCTCACTACAACAACCTATTTGAAAGCAGCAAGTAGTGTGCTGATGTTTTTGGTGCACCTTTTTAAACTGTGTGCCAAATTTTACATTTACTTATGTTCAAAATCTCTCATCATTTTTGTTACTGACTATTAAATACGAATAATGTAACATAAATATTCACTTAAGAAATTGAAAATATTATTCAGCACACAATGCTTAAATTATCTGTGGTGAAAAGGGTTGTTGTGCTCCCATGGTAGAATGTGATCTTTATGTTGCTCAGAATGGAAAAGTCTAAGATAAGGTTAAGGGATGAATAGTAGTAATTATAAAATTTACAGAGATAAGGATGGAGAATGTTTTGTTTTAATTACATATTGGGGTTGAGTTATATACTATTTGAGAATTCACATTTATACTTCATGCCTGCCTTGTCATCCACAGATTCCAATTTGTCATTTTTAAAAAGCAGAAAGGTGAACCATTATAATGACAAATAATGGGACCAAACAATTTATTCTTCACCTTTTCTATATAACCAAGTATGAAGATTTCTTAACCTTTTTATAGTACAGCTTATGTAGCATTAGTAGCAAAAAGAAAATCTGTGTATTCATGTCTCTCTTCATTCCCTCCTTGCTGGTTTACCATTATAGAGTGGGAAGAATACCCATCAGCAAAGTAGCTCATGAAAATAGGAACCTTGAACAGAAAGAGTAACAATGCTGCAAAGAGCGTAATGGGAGGATTGTGAATCTGGCTGTGTCCACTATAGAAGCATAGGGAGTGCAGCCCCATCTAAACTCCATCTGGATATGAACGATATGGGGATCCTAAGGAAAAAAATGTAATGTGTGATTGTGTTGAGGGGGAAGGATGTGCCATGACTGAAGTGTTCTGCTGCCTGTCACAGCAATTGCTGACAGCCATGCAATCTTTAACAGCATTATTCAAGTTTAACTTGCTATTGAAGTGCAATCACTATTGCATGTTTTCATTTTAAAGTTGCAAATTCACAAATGTCAATTTAAAGCATGATTTAAGCATAATGTATACTTTGCATGTATAGTGGACATCTTTCTCAGAGAGAGATACCAACCTGATGTAAGTTTTAAGATTCGGGACTCACAGATTGAGTCAAGAACTCATAAGTAATTTTAAGGTAATTTATTAAGAGTGATAGTTTGGACATGATGTACGAGCTAAATAGGTAGGAAAAAGCATATGACCTGCGACTGTTGAGAGCAGCTTACTGATCTCAGAACGGATGGCACAGAGTTGTTGATCCCTATAGCTTGTGGTGGAAACATTCTGCTCTGTAGCTGAAGTATTCAGAAACCCTTCTCCCACTGCCTCCCCTGGCCCCGGTCGTCCTCCATGTAAAGAAGGCAGTTGCCTGATGAGGACTGCCCCCTGCCTCCAGCACCCATTAATATACTTTGTTTCTAGGGGCTTCTAATCAATGAATACAAGACTATTACCCAAGGTGTCAGGAGGTGTCACCTCTCTCTCCCCTTGTGTATCGTTTTAGCTGAAGGTAATTTTTTAGTTTACCTCGTGCTGAGGGCCATTTGTTAGCCCTTCCCAGAATCTTGTATAGATAAGCAGGTTCACAAGGCACCAGGAGACTCCCTGCCATCAATTCAGGAATGTGTACATCTTTCTTCTGCCTCAGTGCCTCACTGCTAAGAATGTTTTTTCTGAAGAATAAGCGAGAAAAAACATACAACATTCTTCTAGGGGTTCACAATACAATGCCTGCTAATTCTATAATATTCTTAAAGACACCATTTCTTACACTGCTAAATATAAGGTTACGACATAGTTTTTTTCTTCCCCTTAATGCAGTTAATTTATATTTTAATAAAGTTGTTGCATATTGCTGCACCAAGCAGGTTTTTCTACGGTCAAACAACAGTGAACAGCACATTGAACAAGTGGTCATTTTCTGTGGTTTGTGCCTAACCCACTTCAACAACTAAGTGTCTTGTAAACTTCTTCACCCCAACTCTGCAGGTGACATCTGTACTACTCTGCAGCATGAAAAAAGCTGATCCTAAACAACCCCATTAGTCCAAAATCTATATTTAATGTTGTAAACTTGAACTGTTGGCTGGGTTGAATGTTGGCAACTGACTTTTCATTCAGAAAATCATGGGTTTAAGTCCGCATCTAGAGACTTGAGTGCAGTATTGAGAGAGGTTTGCATAGATTGCTTTCAAACCCATCTTTTGCTATTTTATTACCTTTAATGACCATGTACAGAGGTCTTGTGATGCAGTAATAGCATCCCTGCCTTTGAGCCAGAACCTCCAGGTTCAAGTCTTACATCAGGACTCGATGACCATGGAAGGTGCGTTCATAACATGGCCCAACAGATTGGTTATGGAACTGTAAATCCTTCCAACATGCCTATGGCAGGTGGTAAGAGCGGGAGAGTCTCCTGGTCAGCCATGCTTGATGTGGAGCGGCACCCCTCAGGCTATAGCCTTTGATGACAGACAATGACCAGTTTCAGGAGAAAGTAGCTGTGGCAACAGATGTAAACACATGCTTTATTTGCCTCATATGCCACTTGGTGTGGGAAGAGGAAAAGATGGTACACACTGCTGCCACTGTTCGTTGGCGATGGAGGGAGTGAATGTTTGTGGATGGGGTGCAAATCAAGCGGGCTGCTTTGTCCTGGATGGTGTGAAGCTTCTTGAGTGTTGTTGGAGCTGCACTCATCCAGACAAGTGGTAGCATTCCATCACAATCCTGACATGTACCTTGTGGATGGTAGACGGGCCCCGGGGAGTCAAGAACTGAGTTACTTGCTTCAGGATTCTTAACCTCTGACCTACTCTTGTAGCAACAGTATTTATATGTGGGTCCAGTTCAGTTTCTGGTCAATGGTAATACCCAGGATGTTTATAATGGCAGCTTCAGTGATGGTAATACCATTGAAAGTCGAGGGGCGATGGTTAAATTCTCTCTTGTTAGAGATGGTCACTGCCTGGCACTTGTGTGGTGTAAATGTTACTTGCCACTTATCAGCCCAAGCCTTGTTGTTGTCCAGGTCTTGCTGCATTTGGACATGGGTTGTTTCAGTATCTGAGGAATTGCAAGTGGTGCTGAACATTGTGCAATCGTCAGCGAGCATCCCCACATCAGAGCTTATGATGGAAGAAAGGCCATTGATGAAGCAGCAGAAGATGGTTAGGCCCAGGACGCTACCCTGAGGAATTCCTGTAGTGACATCCTGGAACTGAGATGATCGACCTCCAACAACCACAACCATCTTCCTTTGTGCTAGGTATCACTGCAACCAGTGGAGAGTTTTCTCCCTGATTTCCACTGACCCCAGCTTTGCTCAAGCTCCTTGATGCCACACTCTGTCAAAGGCAGTCACTTTCTCCTCACCCCTGGAGTTCAGCTCTTTTGTCCATGTTTGAACTAAGGCTGTAATGAGGTCAGGAGCCTTTACGGATCCCAAGCTGACTCACCTTGGGGAAGAGCAGTCAGAGAGGTGGACCTGCGGGAAATACACAGAGCGGAGGGAGAATAAATACAGCCCAGGGAGCACGACCTACATCACTCACCGTTGGAAAAGCAGTCGGAGAGGTGGACCTGTCAGCTGCTCGGAACTAACCCACACTGATTTCGAACGGAGAGTGAAAAAAAATGCATTGATATCACATGGAAGAAGCAATTTGATTGGTTGAAGGAACTAGCTGTTTGGTGACTATCTGGTGATACCTAGTAAGTGCTTAAGGTTTATTCTCTTCCCGAAGTTTAGAATAAAGCTGGAACCGTACTTCTTGGTAAGGTTTATTAAGCCGGATTTAAAAATTTACGGTTAAGGCATGGCAGGACAGTTCAGCCAAGCAGAACGACCATTCTATGGCTTGTGGGGAGTCATGGACAATTCTCGTGACCCAGACAAGCCCATGTGCAGGAAGTGTCACTGGCTACACAAGCTTGAGCTCTGGGTTTCAGAGCTTGAGCAGCGGCAGGAGTCACTGAGGTGCATCTGTGAGGAAGAGATCTACGGGATAGCACATTCAGAAAGGTGATCACACTGCAAGTTAGGGGCAAGCAGGCAGGCAGGGAATGGGTGACTGCCAGGCAGTCCAAGAGAAACAGGCAGGCAGTCCAAGAGAAACAGGCAGGTAGTGCAGGAGTCCCTAGAGGCCCCGCTCACTGAACGGTTTCCATTCTGGATATCGGTGAGGGCAATAGATCCTTGGAGGAGTGCAGCAAGACCCAAGCCCATGGCACCGTGGGTGGCCCAGCTGTACAGGAGGGGAGGAAGAAGAGCGGAAGGACAGTACTGTTAGGGGAGCAGCTAGGTGTTTCTGCGGCCATCAATGTGACTCCAGGATGGTTTGTTGTCTCCCTGGTGCTAGGGTCAAGGATGCCACAGAATGGCTGCAGGACGTTTGTTGTGGGGGAGGGCAAAGAGCCAGAGGTCATGGTCCACTTTGGTACTAACAGCATAGGTAGGAAGGAGGATGTGGTCCTGAAATCGGAATTTAGGGAGCTAGGTAGAAAATTAGCATGTAGGACCTCTAAAGTAGTAATCTCTGGATTACTCCCAGTGCCAAGTGCAAGTGATACAGAAATAGGAAGATAAGACAAATGAATGCGTGGCTGGAAAGATGGTGCAAGAGGGAGGGCTTTAGATTCCTAGGACTCTGGGTTGGCTCTAACGGAGATGGCACCTGTACAAGCCGACAGGTTGCATCTGAACAGAGCTGGGACTGAGTTCCTTGTGGGTCATTTTGCTAATTGGGGTGGGTTTAAGCTAACTCAGCAGGGGTGTGGGAACCAGGAGAGAATATTAGAAGTAATACCACGGTGAATGGATTGTTGGGAGAGGCAGATAGCACTAAAATGGAGACGGAGTAAGGGAGCAAGTAATGAAGCCTAAATCAGGATTACACTATATGTATGTGAATGCAGAGAGTATAGTTAATAAAATTGGGGAGGTACAGGCACAGATTGTCTTGTGGGATTATGATGTTGTGGCGATAACGGAGACCTAGTTTAAGGATGGGCAGATCTGGGTGCTCAATATTCCTGGTTACAAAGTGTTCAGTAAAGATAGGAAAGGGGAAAAAAGGAGGAGGGATGACGTTTTTGGTTAAGGAGAGTATTGTAGAACTGGAGAAAGAGGATGTGTCCGAGGGTTCGAGGGCAGAATTGGGTGGGCTAGAGCTAAGGAATAAGAAGGGTGCAGTTACATTGCGTGGTGTTTTGTATAGACTACCAGCTAGTGCGAAGGATAGAAGACCAAATCTGCAAGGAAATTAGAGAGGTGTAAACATTGTAGAATAGTTATAGTGGGGGACTTAAATTACCCCTATATAGACTGGGATAGTGGTAGTTTAAGGGGCAGTGAGGGACAAGCGCTTCTAGATTGTGTTCAGGAAAATTTCCTACAGCAGTATGTGTCAGTCCATCAAGAAAGGAGGCACTGCTAGACCTGGTTCTTGGGAATGAAGTGGGCCGAGTGGATCAAGTGACAGGGGAACGTTTAGGGGACGGTGATCGTCGTATCATAAGGTTTAGGATTATGATGGAAAAGGATATTGGTCAATCCAGAGTAAGAATAATCAACTGGCACAGAGCGGACTTCAATGGGGCAAGGACAGAGCTGGGCCAGATATACTGGAACCAAAGGTTGGTGGGAAAAACAGTAACTGAGCAATGGGCTACCTTCAAAAAGGAGATGGCTTGGGCACAGTCAAGGTATGCTCCCTCAAAAGGGAAGGGTAGGGCAAACAAATTCTGGATGACAAAGGAGATAGAAATTAAGTTAAAGAAGAAAAAGTGTGCTTGCACCAGGTGTCAGGTAGCAGATACAATTGAGAGCCAAGCTGAATGCAGAAGGTTCAGAAGGGATGTAAAAATGCAAATACGAGAAGCAAAGAGGGATTATGAAAAAAGACTGGCAGCTAACATAAAAAGAAATCCCAAAGTATTCTGTAAGCCCACCAATGGTAAAAGGAGGAGTAGGGCCGATTAGGGACCAAAAAGGGGATTTACACACAGAGGCAAGAGGCATGGCTGAGGTGTTAAATGAGTACCTTACATCTGTCTTTACCTACGAGGTAGATGTTGCCCAAGCCATGGTGACAGAAGAGGAAACTCAGTCACTAGAAGGGTTTAAAATTGATAATGAGGAGATATTGGAAAAGCTGTCTGTACTTAAAGTTGATAAGGCATCTGGACTGGATGAGATGTATCCAAGAATATTCAAGGAAGTGAGAGTGGAAATTGCAGAGGCACTGGCAATAATCTTTCAGTGTTCCCTGGATTCGGGGGAGGTGCTGGAGGACTGGAGAATTGCAAATATTACGCCCTTGTTCAAAAAAGGTTGTAAAGATCTGCCCTGCATTTACAGACCAGTCAGCTTAACTTCGGTGGTGGGGAAACCTCTAGAAACAATTATTCAGTTTAGAATTAATAGCCACATGGAAAAATTTGGATTGATTCGGAAGAGTCAGCAAGGATTTGTTAAAGGAAAATCGTGTCTAACTAATTTGCTGGAGTTTTTTGAAGAGGCATCAGAGTTGGTTGATGAGGGCAAGGGCGTTAATACGGTGTGTATGGACTTCCAAAAGGTGATCGCCACACAACAGACTTGTGAGGAAAGGTTTAGGTCATGGAATAGCAACGTGGATATAAAATTGGCTGAGGGATAAGAAACGGAGAGTAATGGGTATGTTTTGGGCTGGGAGAAGGTTTGTAGTGGAGCTCCCCAGTCGGCATTGGGACCCTTACTCTTCCTGATATGTATAAATGGGATCTTGGTGTGCAGGGGACAATTTCAAAGTTTGCGGATGCCACAAAACTTTGGGAGAATTGTAAACTGAGGAGGACAGTGTAGAACTTCGAAAGGACATTGACACGTTGGCGGAGTGGGCAGATAGGTGGCAGATGAAGTTCAATGCGGAGAAGTGTGAGATGATACACCTTTGTTACAAAGAATGTGGAGAGACAGTATAAAGTAAGGGATACTATTCTAAAGGGTGTGCAGCAGCAGAGACTTGGGTGTATATGTCATTAAAGGTGACAGGACAGGTAGAGAGAGCTGTTTCTAAAGCATACATTTTTCTAGGCTTCATTAATAGGGGCATAGAGTACAAGAGCAGAGAGGCTATGATGAACTTATATAAGACACTGGTTAGACCTCAGCTGGAGTATTTTGTACAGTTCTGGGCGCCACACTGTAGGAGGGATGTGAATGGAGTGGAGTGAGTGCAAAAGAGGTTTACGAGAATGGTTCCAGGGATGATACGCTACAGTTATGAGGAAAAATTGGAGAAGTTGGAACTGTTTTTCTTTGAGAGGAGACTTGATAGAAGTTTTCAAAATAATGAGGGGCCTGGACAGAGTAGATAGGGAGAAATCGTTCCCGCTTGTAAATGGATCGAAAACCAGAGGGCACAGTTTTAAAATGTTTCGAAAAAGAAGCAAGTGTAAGGTGAGAAAAAACTTTATCACACAGTGAGTGTTTGGGGTGTGGAATGCACTGCCTGGAAGTGTGGTGGAGGCAGGTTCAATTGAGGCATTCAAGAGGGCATTGGATGATTATCTAAATAGAAACAATGTGCAGGGTTATGGGGAAAAGGCAGGAGATTGGCACTAAGTTAAATTGCTCAGAGAGCTGGTGCAGACACGATGGGCTGAATGGCCTCCTCCTACACCGTAACAATTCTGTGATTCTGTCAGTGAGCAGTTTAGTGCAAAGCAAGTGCCACTTGCTAGCAATGTTGATGACTCCTTTCATCACTTTGCGATAATCGAGAGTAGACTGATGGGGCAGTAATTGGCTGGGTTGGATTTGTCCTGCTTTGTGTACAGGAGCATGCCTGGGCAATTTTCCACATTGCCAGGTAGATGCCAGTGTTGCAGCTGTACTGGAACAGCTTGGCTAGGGGCGCAGCAAGTTCTGGAACACAAATCTTCAGCACAATAACGGAATATTGCAAGGGCCCATTGCCTTTGCAATATCCAGTGCCTTCAGCCATTTCTTGATATCACATGGCGTAAATTGAATTGGCTGACATTTTAGAACCAAGTTAATTCTGTATGGCAGATTTGGCAGTCCAATACCTAATCTAAGCAAGTTGCAGTATTTCAGGACCCTATTGCTGATTGATCACCTGCCTGGCTCACTGGAGAGTTAGACTGACACTGAAACCTGGCATTTTTCTCTGTGCTCCAGGTTATTATATAAGCTAATGCATAATAGGCAGGGTGACCCTCTTTGGGCAAGCATTAGGAAGATTATTAGTGTTCTGTGTTGAGTAGGTTGCATGATTTTAGCTAGCTAAACTTGAGAAGCACTTCTAAAGAGGTGGAGGAGCCTAAAGCCTTTGCTCTGCAAAATTGAACCTAAGGCCTTTGAAATTTGTATAGTAAGTGTGTCACTGTGTGTGCTCTATTTTAGCCAAGCAAAATTTCTACCTGTGAGAATTGGTTTGGAGACGTGATGATGGGGTTCTGCCTGTGTCAGATACCCAGTTGACCAAAATATTTTTTAATGTCATCTGTATTTTTGGGGAAATTTATTTTGGTAGAACATTTCTTTCGTAGAATGTGATTTGGGAAAGGTTTGGAAATATGGTACAATGTGGGGGGGAGGGTGTGGGGAAGTGAAATTGGCAAAAGAGGTCTGTATAATATTTAAGTTCATTGTGTAACTATTAGTAAAGAGCAAATTATACTTTAAATCTCAACGCCTTTTCAAATTGGTATTTTTAATATGTAAAGAAAATGGTGGCTTAAAGGGTTATTGAGGATTTCAGAATGGTGACCACTGTTTATAATGTGCAGGTGAAGAAAATGATGGAGAGAAAAAGAAAAAAGACAAAAAGAAAAAGAAAGAAAAAGATGAAAAAGAGAAGAAGAAAGCAGGTCCCAGTAAGGCTACAGTAAAAGCTATGCAAGAAGCACTTGCAAGATTGAAAGAAGAGGAAGAAAGGCAAAAAAGAGAGGAAGAAGAACGTTTAAAACGGTTGGAAGAACTGGAAGCCAAACGCTTGGAGCAGGTACGTTAGTTATTTATTAAGCGACTGTTCAGAATTTTAGTTTTGCTGAAAGTCAGTGTGGGAAGAGGATTGGGGCTGATTAAGTCATACTATATATTAGCTCTGCTTACAAAGTTTAGACATGAGAAAGAGATGCTTGCACTTCTGTATTGCTTCACCACAACTTTCAAATATCCCAAAAGTGTTTCAGCTACAATTAATTTTAAGTTAATTAGA
The DNA here is from genome assembly GCF_017639515.1 of Carcharodon carcharias. Lineage (NCBI taxonomy): Eukaryota > Metazoa > Chordata > Chondrichthyes > Lamniformes > Lamnidae > Carcharodon > Carcharodon carcharias. Next base: position 77,152,047 of record NC_054477.1, on the reverse strand, counting down.
CAGATGTAATTTTGCTCAAAGCATAATGATGAATAAACTGTTAATTTATTTGTGATTATTTTGGTTGAGGGAGGTTGATCATGATGGTATTCCCATGCCTTTGTTGCTAGAACAAGAAATGCAGAAGCCATTAGGAGTCCGAGTGTTCCTGATCTGGAACCACTAAGCAGGAATTGCAAGTGGGGTCCGTGCTCAGAATGAAAAGGCCAAACTCATGAGGAATTTAAAAATTGTCAGATCTGCCTGGTAAAGCTAGTGGAAAAGATCGGCAGTGAAATCCAATGTTCACTGATCAACAGAGAGCGCGCACTCCGGGAGTCTTAATGTCAGACTGGGAAACTAAGGAGAGTCGAAGTGGATTCCTATGGTTTGTGGCATACTTTGTTTGGTCCCAGGAGGAATGAAAGAACCCTCAAGATCCTATAATGTATAGGAGAGCTCTTGAGTGGGATTAAAAACAGAATGGAAAGTGACCTATTAAGATTCTTAGGTTTAAACAATAAGGGTTTACAAAATGTAATGTGAAGTTAGTAGTACTTTGTTTAATTCTTGTTTGGTAAACGTTTTTGTTTAAAGCATGAAATCGTGTGTGATTCTTTCAGGTAAAAACTAGGTGTTCGAATTAATGGTCTCCCTTGATCATAATACATTCAAATGTTAAATGTATAGAGCTCTCATGATCAACTAACACTTTATCGCCTCAGAAATTTAGTAGACTTTTTTGAGCAGAATCTAAATCATTATGTATTTATTCTGATACTTCGTTATTATATTTTTGTGGAAAATTTCCATTATTTTTTCAATTACTGATTCTAAACACAGTTCATTCTAAAAGCTTGGGAATCTGGCACAGATTCTGTTAACACTCTCGCATTTTAATCCTTTGCACCCCTCTGTGAATTGCTACGACTCACTGGGGATAGTGCACTGTAGCATCAAATCCCACTGCTGCCAAGCTGTGACAAATGTGCGAAGTTTGATTAGACCACCAAATTGCCCCAATTCTGCCTGTTTAACTTAGGTTAAAAAAATACGAGCACCAGTTTTGTAAATTTAACAAGTAAATAACAGTTTATTAAATAAATAGTCTGTAACCATTGGCAAAAGAAAGAAATATGAACTGCTAACTCTTAACTCTATACTTAAACTCTACCCCTTCTTGAACCCCTATACACAAACATAAGACACACAAACCATGGATTTTAAGCGTGAGATAAACAGTTTAATAGCACCAATCCAGAGTTCAGGATTAAATGAGTTGACTTTGACTTTGTCTTCCAAGTTCCTTGCAGGTTGTTGTGGCTGACACAAAGTGGTCTCCCAGCACTTGCAGTCTCTGGTTCAAACTTGCTTTTAATGTCTCTACTGGTGACTTTTCCCCTTTTTCCTCTGGACAGGCGGTTCTCAAAGAAAGTGGGATACAGCAATGTGAGAAATAACCAGCAAGCTACTGTGGCAGGATTACAGGAGTCTTACAAAACACAGAAGAGAGAGGTTTCTGGTCTTTCCTCTTTTCAGGCTAGGAGCTGATCTACTGCACTATCCTCACAGAACTTGGCCACTTGGTCAGGAGCCAATCAAAACACTGTTGCTAGGCAGTTGCCTCTTAAACCAGGTCTCCTTTCCAGCACCATTCTGACCAACCTGGCACGCACACTTCCAGGAGATAGCAACAGTGTAGATTTTCTTCTTCCTGCTCTAGTGAACATCTCTTTTAAACTGCAGCCATGGTAGTTTTTAAAGCCACAGTCCAAGAAAAAGAAAAGTTATTTACAGAATTCTTTCTTGTCAAACCTGCATATAGTAGCTACTTGAAATATCCATGATAATAACAACACAATGAACTCAATAGCATCCACAAAAAGGTCAATGCAAAGCTGCTCCTATGATGACATCCTCATTCCCTGAGATATCCTGCAATTCCTTTTTGTCAACTGGCATCACATTCCTCTTTCTACTTCCTAGCTTCTGCATTAAGTGTTAGCCTTAAGTTATCCACCAAGATATAACAAGATTTCTGATCGTTTATTTAAAACTTGAAGTATACCTTGGAAGATAGGGTTTAAAAAAAAATAAACTCCTCAGAATAAGGATTAAATTTTAGGCTGGGAAGAGCAAGTAAAGTTACTTGCATCTTAGAAGTTTTATAAAGTGGTAGATAAAATGTAACACAAATTTGAGAGGCCTGTACTTTTGGCATTAGTAACCATATAATGATTTTATTTCTTATCAGTCATGTGATAGACTGCATCATAAGTTTGCTTTAGTTATCATGATGCTTTAGTTATCGTGATGACAAGCTATAGCGAGAGCAAAAACTGCTCCAGCTCCTGGACTAACCATGAGTGATGCTAAGAGGAAACTGTTAATTGATGATGTAACCTAACATTGTTTTGCTACTTGAAAGTTTTGCTACTTGAAAACCTAATTTCTAATAGTTGCTTTAATGGAGACAAATCCTATGTGTGCAGCTTTAAAGTATGGTTGCTTTTTTGATGGAAATGGGAGAAAGAATACAGTCTTACCACACTCAGTAAATAATGGGAAGAGGATGCTCCATGAACATCCCCATCCTCGATGGTGAAGCCCAGCATGAGATTGCAAAGAACAAGGTTAAAGTATTTGCAGGCACCTTCATCCAAAAGTGCCAAGTAAATGACCCATCTTCGCCTAACCCTGAGGTATCCACAATCTCAAAAATTAGTTTTAAGCCACAGCAAAACAAAAGCAAAATATTGAGGATGCTGGAAATCTGAAATAAAAACAGAAAATACTCAGCAGGCCAAGCAACATCTGTGTAGAGAAAAACAGTGTTAACGTTTCAGATTGATGACCTTTCATCAGAACCAGTCTTCATCTAATTTGATTGGCTCCATTCGTAACATGAAGCAGCTGTGTGCACTGGATACAGCAAAGGCTGTGAATTTCAGAACAAGCCGCATCTCTAGTCAAGCTGTTCCAGCACAGCTACCAACAATTAACAACTTTTAAAAATATTCTTTTAAAATTGTGGTATTTTTATTATAATGGAGAAATTTGACAATTCGCAAGTATAAAATTGGATTTTTCAGGAGCAGAGGGGTTCTCCAGTAATAATTATAACCTTGGTATGCTGGTTTTAAAAAAAAACAGTTACACTTCATTCAGTGGGATGCAACTTTTTCAAGGACCTTATTGCAGTGAGACAATTAGCATAAAAGGACAAGTTCTTGTCGGTTTAGGCATTTCTATTTGATTTCAGCCTGCGGCGTCTTCAACAGTGCACCCTATGGAGAAATTAGAATCATAGAGTCATAGTTATACAGCACAGAGAAATAGTTGTGTGTGCAAGTGAGTGGTATTAATTGAATTACAGGCAGCTGGCCTGAAGGCTTTGATGTAACAGAAGATAAGCTAGGTTTCAAATGTTAAGTAGGTAAACATAGGTGTGAAGGAAACATTTGAATTTTTAAATAAACCAAACTAGATTGATTTCAAGGGGCGGGGGGGGGGGGTGTTGGGGAGTGAAATGTTTCACCTAGCCAGAAGTAGTTAAGAAACACTGTTCATTTTTTCCAAAGATTACTGATAAAATTGGTACTATCAGAGATTTTTATTATTAGAAAGGTAAAGTCCAAAAACATAGTGATACAAAGGGAATTTGTATTCAATGGGGAAAATATGAATAAAGGCGAGAAGGCTGTGTGCAAGGGAAGGCATTCTAAGATATGACAAGTGTGAAAAGCCTTCAGCACCAATACTTCAAGCTGCTGTCTAAAAAGAAATGAAGTTAAGAAAACTCACTTTGAATTGGATTGTTCAGGGTATCATGTTTTTTTGCCTGGCTCTTTTAAAATCTATGTGTCTTACTGTTGCCTTAACGAAAGTGTAACTGGGAGTTAGATTAACTAGGGTATTTAGAAGTTACCATTGTAGTAATTTGTAGTTCTATGTGTGTACTTAAAATCATTTTTTTTTAATAAATGTTTAGTTATGTAAGAAACATATAAGACTCAGTCTTATAACCACTGAATAACAAGACACGCATCTTGAAATATATACAAATTGCAAAACAGGTGTGGCAGTTGTTTCAAGTTTCCCTTTGGAATTTGAGCAGCTCAGCATTTACCATCAGCTATGTCGTAACATTTAGGTATAATGCCTTTTGAAGGCTAGTGGCAAGATTTTTAACAATATAAATGCCTTGCTGAGTCTCTAAAGAAAACACTTTGAATTACCATGACTGTGGGTGGGGGATAGGATTAGTAAGTTTGCAGATGACACAAAGATTGCCCGGGTGGTTAACAGTGAGGTTGAGTGTCTTGGGCTACAGGAAGATTTGAACAGAACGGTCAAATGGGCAGATAAGTGGCAGATGGAATTTAACCCTGAAAAGCGTGGAATTTAACCCTGAAAAGCATGAGGTGATACACTTTGGAAGGATTAATTTGACAAGGAAGTATTCAATGAACGGCATGACACTAGGATGTTCTGAGGAGCAAAGGGACCTTGATGTGTGTGTTCATAGATCTCTGAATGCGTTGGGGCATGTTAGTGGGGTAGTAAAAAAGGCATATGGGACACTTGCCTGTATCAATCGAGGCATAGATTATAAAAGTAGGGAGGTCATATTGGAGTTGTATAGAACCTTGGTGAGGCCACAGCTGGAGTACTGTGTGCAATTCTGGTCGCCACATTATAGGAAGGATGTGATTGCACAGGAGGGGGTGCAGAGGAGATTCACCAGGATGTTGCCTGGGATGAAACATTTAAGTTATGAAAAGAGGTAGGATAGACGGGTTGTTTTCATTGGAGCAGAGAAGACTGAGGGGCGACCTGATCAAGGTGTACAAGATTATGAGGGGCATGGACAGGGTGGATAGGGAGCAGCTGTTTCCCTTAGTTGAAGGGTCAATCACAAGGGGCCATAAGTTTAAGGTGAGGGGCAGGAGGTTTTGGGGGGGGGGGAAATGTGAGAAAAAAACTATTTTACCCAGAGGGTGGTGACAGTCTTGAATGCACTGCCTGGGAGGGTGGTGGAGGTGGATTGCCTCACATCCTTTAAAAAGTACCTGGATGAGCACTTGGCACGTCATAACATTCAAGGCTATTGGCCAAGTGCTGGTAAATGGGATTAGGTAAGTAGGTCAGGTGTTTCTCTCGTGTCGGTGCAGATTTGATGGGCCGAAGGGCCTCTTCTGCACTGAGATTTTCTGTGATACCAGGGCATGTGATTATGTAAGGAATAAGTACAGGGAAATGAACTAAACCAATGTATCTCAACATAGGTAAAATATATGAATATCAATGTAAAATGATGACGACAACTGTGCAAACTTGTATACAGATGGTGACGTTCACTTTAAAATCTGTGTCATCAGACATGTACCGTTTGAAACATTAAAATATATTTTGGACAGTGAAAATATTTTCCCCTCAAGCATTTCCCAACTATGAAAATGAGAATGTGGCCTACTGTCACAGATCTGCTAATAAAATTGAGCTGGGCTATGTAAAGTATAGCTGGGCTCTGTAAGATAAGTCCTGATTCCATCTTTCAGAATTGCCTCTGTTGGTACATCTGAGATTAAAAATGTGTCTTTTAGAAAACCTTGAGCCAAACCTCTCTTCAGCACTGCACAACCTTTTGATTTGTTCCATTACTGGATAAAATGATCAACTTCGGCTAAATTTTGGATCATTTGAAAATTTGTATATCAGAAGATGATGAATACCTATGACAAGTATATATTTTGAAGTAACTTTTATAAACTGACAATAAATTTGATGTATCTCTGGAGTCCTGTGTTTTAGTTGCATTGAACCATGTGAATGGATTGCTAGTAAACATTTTGTCTTGAATTTGCAGGAGAAACTAGAACAGGAACGCAGAGAAAAGAAGAAACAAAAAGAAAAAGAAAGAAAAGAACGTTTGAAGAAGGAGGGCAAACTGTTGACAAAGGCCCAAAGAGATGCCAAAGCAAGAGCTGAAGCTACCCTTGAACTTCTTCGCGCTCAGGGTATAGATGAAGTTGAGATGTCTATATTTAAATGTGTTTAATAGTATTAAGCTATCTAGGGCATCTGCTGCAGCAATGGAGGTACTTCATAGCTAATGTAGATAATACCACAGGTATCTTTGGAACAGCTAGTAGAACAGTACACCTTTCAGTGCCAGTGCCACTCAAAGGACTTAGCCTGCCTATTACTGTAGTTGTGAATGGTCATGTACTTTATTGAGTTCTAAATAACTCAATACAATGGAACTTGCACGTCTTTATGAATGACGGACCATTAAAGACCACAGCTGTAACCTGCTCAGTAGTAAGTTAATACATTTGTGAAACATCAACAAGGATGTGAAGGGTAATGAAGCTTATCACTATTTCCAAATGTCTCAGTTATCAAGAAAAACTTGAGAAACCTGGACTTGTCAATCTGGAAAGAATGTGTCTGAAAGGTGATCTTGTAGAAGTACACAAAATATTTTAAGGAAATAGAGAAATACAGAATTTTTATGTTAAATTGCAAGAATGGGCAAGGTTCAAATGAATAAAAAATAAACATGAGGACAGATATCAGGATTTCTTTCTTTAATTGATACATAGAAGAAACTTCCAATTGAAGTTTTTGAGATGAATGTCCTGGTATCATTTAAGAAATAATTGGAAGTTGCAGTGGGGGAAACTCTATTGGATGGATGACTTTTTATCTACAAATCCTCATTTCTCTAACTATTTAATTATGCTAAAGCATTCTGACAAGAAGTCAAGAAGAAGACAAGAAATATTTAGATAAGCACTTGAAACACCATAGCATACAGGACTATGGGCCAAGTGCTCGAAAATGGTGCTTCATGGTCGGCACAGACACAGTGGACCAAAGGGCTTGTTTCTGTGCTGTATAATTCTATGACTCTATAAGTTAGCTATCTTGATTCATGAATGTTAGTCTCCTCATGGACTGAAAAGTGCCACTTTTTAAAAAGAAAAACTGGGTTCAGAATGCTGTAGATTATAGAAAACAGTGGGTGGTACATGAATGGCGAAGTGGAAGAAAATGTATTTTAAAAAGAATCTTGTCCTGAATTATACTTTGGTTCCACAGGTGTTGATGTGCCATCCAAAGATTCAATGCCAAAGAAACGACCAGTCTATGATACCAGAAAAAAGAAAAAGCAGCAAGAGAACAAAGGAGAGGAGAACAAAGGAGAGGAAAACAAAGAAGGTGAATGATTTGGGTTCAGGTTACTTTACTAGTTTACAATCTTTAATCATATGGATCATATAATCCTATAAATCTAATGCATTTAGCAATGTGCACCTTAACTTTTTGTATTGGGTCCCAATAGCAGCTACAAGCCTTTATTAAATGTTCATTCAGTTAAAAACATGTACAAACAGCATATATGCTATATAGCAGTTGTTCTTGAGCAGAGAACATCTCAAGTTATGGAAGGTAGGTGGGAGATAACTAATTATTAATTCTGCATCATATAGCAGTCTCCTGGAGTTTACTTGAACACCTTCAGGAGTTGTTGAGGAGTTATCATGAGATTTACCTCAAGATGAGGCAGCATCTTTTTCTATCCATCAAGCGATTGTGCGACTGATGGTGCGGTAGTTATGTTGGTACTTGTACACTATACCATGTCTGGATGGGACAGGCTAGATGGATTAGTTGACCTTTTCTTGTCCATTTTCATAGGTTAGTAACTTTACAATTTTATACTGAAAAGAAAATAATCAATTGCTTTAAACCTCATAAGGTGAATCTCTGTTTAAAAATATATATACATATATTCGATTAATACTCCACATTAATCCTTTGGCAAAACAAGGAAAAGCAAGCTCTATACTATGGTTAGATAATATGAATGGATATGGTGAAGAGTACAGCAGGTAAAAGTCATGAATCAGAAATACTGACTCTTTACAGTGGAGTTAATGGTTTAAGTTGACCGAAAACAGTTTTTGAAAAGTTGATGAGAGGTAAAAGAAAATTAGTGATGTATGAAGATTTTGTCAAGGCAGGGAAAAGGCATTAAAATAAAGAGCTTTCATTTACATAGTCCTTTTTGTGACTGTACGACTTCCAAAGCCCTTCAGAGTCATTAGAGTGCTTTTGAATTTTAGTCACTGTTGAAGTGTAGGGAAGCACCTCAGGCAATTTGTACACTAGGTAAGCAAGTAGCAATGAGGTAAATGAGCAGATACACTTTTTTTAAATTGAGGATGGTTGAGTGAAATGGCGGCGTGAAAGTATCCGTCTGGAGTAAATTGCTGAAGAGTAACGCGGCCTGGAAAGACAAGGATGAGTTTCGGGATGTGATCTGGTTTCGACAAATAATTGCAATTATTTTAGGTGTTATCTGGGGAGTTGTTCCACTTAAAGGATTCTTGGGGATAGCAATATTTTGTCTCATCAATGCTGGGCTTCTGTACCTCTACTTTAGCAGTTTTCAGCAAGTAGATGAGGAAGAGTATGGAGGAACGTAGGAACTAACAAAAGAGGGATTCATGACATCTTTTGCATTGTTTTTGGTTGTTTGGATAATTTTTGTTGGTCAGGCTAGCAGGAGAATTTCTGTTCTTCCTCAAATATCACCATGTGATCTTTCACATCCACTCAAGAAGGCAGAAGGGGCCTTGGTTTAACACCTCGGCTCAAAGACTGAATATTCAGCAGTCCATAGTTTAATACAACATTCAGTAAGCAATATACTGAAGTGTCGATCTAGAATATGTTCTCAGTCTTCTGGAGTGGGACTTGAATCCACAACTCCTGACTCAGAGCATTTTCTGACTCAGAGCGTTTCCACTGAGCCAAGGTTGATTGATAAACAAAGTGCTAAATTAGCTGAAGGTGAAAAAGCATAATAAAAGAAAACAAATCTTCCAAAATGCAAGCTATGTAAGTGGAAGGAGAGGAGACAGAGAATTTAAAAAAAAAAACTCCAAATGCTAGATATCTAAAATAAAATAGAAAATGCAGTAAGTATACCAGGCTCTTCAACACTTAAGAGTAGAAAAGACATACCCATGACCCTGGTGCAAACCAAATCCTCTCTGAACCATTCTGATGAAGGTTCGATGCCTGAATCCACAAACTGCTTCTCCCCGTTATGATGTGGTAGATGATGTGTGCCAGGCAGATCAAATCACAATGGTTTTGCAATTTGTATTTATTTCAAGAAGCATGTCCTGAATTCTGACTTAATAAGTCCACCAAGACTTCAGAGAATTTTTTAAAAAACTAAATTAAAATATTTATTAACAAAAGGGAAGATTTCAAGTATGAACAGAATTACAAACTACTACTATAATAACTCCTAACATTCCTAATTAACCTGACTCCCAGTTACACCCCCTTTAAGGCAACTGTCCAAAAGTAGATTTTAGATTTTTAAACCGATCCAGCAAATCAACATAATACCCTGGACAGTGGAACTCAAAATGGCTGTCTCCAGCTTTGGTTTCCTTAGACAGCACAAATACTGGAGGCTTCGCACACTTCTATTGGATCTTACAATATATATAGTAACTCCTGAGAAGAATAAACACATTCCTTAGCTTGCTTGTCTGGCTCTTTTTTTAAACAGACTGAGATCCCTTTGAAATCCAAATCTCCTCTTCTCCGCATCCGCCCCCCGGTTTCATCTATCTAAAAATGCAAATTCCCATCACATCTTACATGCTAAGACTCCAATCATGTTTACTCATTAGCATATTAAAGACATTTCTATACCCTACTTCTTTTGATAACTTCAACTTACAGTCTGCTTGGCTACAAAATGTAATTAAATCTCACAGATAGACCTAACTATTTGCCCCCATAAACCTACTTTACAACAAACCAGAAAAATGATATGAAAATTGTTATACTTTCATGACGCCATATCTGTGCTTGTGGACATGGTTCATGTGTAGTACCCCTGATTCTGGGAATATTAAGGGGGTTGCTAAAGCCAATCTTGTCATCCACTGGACACTTTGCAGTCCTTTGGTCAACTACCTTCCCCTTCTACCAGATGCAGATGAAGTTGCATCCCCATTAGCCCCTCTTTTTGAAAAAAAATGGTTCATGGGGAGTGATATGGTCTAAACTTGGTTAAGATAAATGTTCTCATCTTTCTCCTGGGAATTCTGCAGCCATTAGGTTTGAGCATTCACTGGCGCTAGTATATAAAAGTCTGTTGAAATGATTGTTTGTAGAGGGCAGGATTGCCTGTGTCCAATGTGATATGGATAGTACTTGGCCCAAGTGCAGGTAGTGCATTTGACTTGAATGAATGTAAAGGAAATGGGAGTTTCAACATCCATGGTACTTGCTTTTGAGTAAAGATTTAAGTTGCAAGGAAATAGTCGCCAATTTAAAGGAGAGAAGGCTGGGGCTGGAAAATAGATCCAGAATCGATGTGGTCTGCTTTGGTGGGTGCTGGCTCTGTTGTTCAAGGAGAGGCTTCAACAATCAGACCCCTGTTCAGAGGCAGGAAATCTACTAACTTTGAGTGAAAGAGGTGTATGGGGTTATGATATAGTGACAGTATCAAGAGACTTGTCTTAAACAAGGATTGGAATGGGAATTTAACATTCCTGGCTCCAATATATTCAGGAGAAATAAGGAAAGCAATAAAAGCATTTGATTTGATAAGGTGCCACATCAAAGATTATTACGGAAAATAAAAGTGCATTGTGTAGTGGGTAGGATATTAGCATGGATAGAAGATTGGCTGACTGGCTGGCAGGAAGCGGAGTATGCATAAATGGGCCTTTTTCTGCTTGGCAGGATGTGACGAGTGGAGTCCCACAGGTCTTTAGTGGGGCCTCAGTTTTTTACGATTTACATCAATGACTTAGATGAGGGGAGTGAAGACATGGTAGCTAAATTTTCAGATGACACAAAGATAAATAGGAAAGTATGTTGTGAAGAGGACATGAGGTTGCAGATGGATATAGATAGGTTGAGTGAGTGGACAAATACTTTGCAAATGGAGTTTAACATGGGAAAATGTGAAGCTGCTCACTTTGGCAGGAAGAACAAAAAAGTGGAGTATTACTTAAGTGGGGAATGGCTGCATAATTCTGAAGTGCAGAGGGATCTAGGTGTTCTAGTACATGAGTCACAAAAAGTTAGTATGCAGATACAGCAAGTAATTAAGAAAGCTAATGAAATGCCATCCTTTATTACGAGAGGGATTGAACATAAAAGTAAGGATGTTATGCTTCAGTTATACAGGACATTGGTGAGACTGCACCTCGAATACTGTGCGTAGTTTTGGTCTCCTTATTTAAGGAAGGATGTTAAAGCATTGGAGGTGGTTCAAAGGAGGTATACCAGATTGATACCTAGAATGAGTGGGTTGTTTTATGAGGAAAGGTTGGACAGACTGGGCTTGTTTCCACTGGAGTTTAGAAGAGTGAGGGGTGATTTGCTTGAAGTATACAAGATCCTGAATGGCCTTGACAAGGTAGACGTAGAAAGGATGTTTCCTCTTGTTGGTGAGTCCAGAACTAGGGAGCGCTGTTTTCAAATTCGGGGTTGCCCTTTTAGGACAGAGATGAGGAGAAATTTTTTCTGAGGGTTGTGCGACTTTGGAACTCTGCCTCAAAAGGTGGCGGAGCGAGGTCGTTGAGTATTTTTAAGGCAGAGGTAGACAGATTCTTGGTAAGCAAGGGAATCAAAGGTTATCAGGGTTAGATGGGAATATGGAAATCGAAACACAAGGTGATCAGCTATGATCTTATTGAATGGCAGAGCAGGTTCGAGGGGTTGAATGGTCTACTCCTGTTCCTATAATGTTCTTATGGGAGGTGATTGTGGGTTGGTGGTGACGGTATTGATCAAATCTACTGTTATAGTGCTGGAAAAAGGATGTCGCTTGCTAGTTTTCAAAGACAGAATCAATTTGGTTAGAGTTGGGGAGCAAAATAGAATAAAGGAGCAGAAGAAGAGGGACTGTTTATGCTGCTAGGTGTTTACTATAAACTACTAAATAGAAGGTGATGGAGAAAATCTGAAAGCAAAATTTAGAAAGATGCAACAGTAATAGAGCAGTAATAATGAGTGACTCCAAATCTAGGCTGCTGAGGGAATTAGGGGTGGAAATAATGGAAACTCTGCCTGTAATCTTCCTTCTCCATGGGTGCAGGCGTGGTGCTGAAGCACTGGAAAGCTGCAAATGTTACATACCATCTCAAAGGGGGAAAGGGATAAACCTGGTAACTACAGGTTAGTCAGTCAGACGTGGGAGAAATCTAGAATTAGGGAGTGCAGTTTAAAAATAAGGGGCCTCTCATTTAGAAATGAGGAATTTCTTCGCTCAGAGGGTTATTAGTGTTTGCTCTTTGGGGAAGAGAGTTCTAATGGAGACTGTGTCATTGAATACACTCAAGGCTGAATTAGACAGATTTTTGATCTACAAGGGAGTCGAGAGCAATGGGCGGCAGGCAGGAAAGTGGAGTTAAGGCCACAATAGATCAGCCATGATCTTATTGAATGGCAAAGCAGGCTCAATGGGCCGAATGGCCTACATCCTGCTCCTATTTCTTCTAATCTGTTGGCAGTGCTGAGGAATCTTCTGGACTTCATAATCCAGGACAAAATTAATTGTTACTTGAAATAAAATTTTGGGTTAACAAGTGACTGCTATTGCAAATTTATTAAAGGCAAACTCTATATAATAAACTTGGTTTGAGATCTACCCATAAATAGCAGAAAGTGTTGTTCAAGGTAGTGCATCAGATGTATACATAAACCTTTTAAAAAGGTGTTTGTAAAGTGCCACTTGGACTTGTTAACAAATTTAAGGCACGTGGGATCAAAGGGCCATGGCAGTGTATGCAAAGTTGGCGAGGAGACACAAGACAGAGCGTAGTGATGAACAGTGGCTCCCAGACTGGGGAGAAATATACAGTGGTGTTGCCCAAAGGCCAGTAATAGGCTCACTGCTCTTTTGATGTATATTAATGACCTGGACCTAGATAGCAGAGGTTTAAATTTAAAATTTGCAGATGACATAACTTGAAAACTATGAGGAGGATAGTAGCAGATTTCAGGAGGGCACGTGCAAGCTGGTGAAAGGGGCAGGCACACAGCAGATGAAATTTAATGGAGAGAAGTGTGAAGTGATGCATTTTGGAAGGAAAAATGAGAGGCATATGAACTAAACAGTAAGTTTTAAAGGGAGTGCAGGGAACAGAGACCTAGGGGTTCACTTAGACACATCTTTTAAGGTGATAGGACAACTTGAGACTTTTTTTTTCTTTTTAACAAATCATATGGGATCTAGAGAAGGCTAAAGGGAGATTTAATATAGATATTTAAAGTATGAAGGGTATTAATAGAATAGATGAGGAAAAACTTTCCACTGGCAGTAAGGGTCGATAACAAGACAATACAGATTTAAGATAATTGGTAAGAAATACAGGAGGAAGATGAGGAGAGTCTGTTTTGGGCAATGAGTTATGATTTGGAATACATTGTCCAAAATTGACTCGACAGTAACTTTCAAAAAGTAATTGGATATATGCTTGGAAAGATTTGTAGGGCTATGGGAAAAGAACTGGAGAGTGGGACTTTATTAGACCGTTCTTTCAAAGAGCCGACACGGGCATAATGTGCCAAATGACCACTATCTCTGCGTTTGATTCTATAAGAGGATACAAGATGCCACATAGTTGGCACAGGAGCATGGTGGGCTTCTTGGGGGCACAGATTCTTGAACCGGGCAGGGCAGCCAGCATTAATGCCCTTGTAGAATAATTGGGAATATCTAGCTGTTTGAGGCCATTTATCTGAATGGAAATTGGGCAGCCTAATTGCAACCTTCCACCATATTTTGAATACACTTGTTTTCAATGTCAGCTTGACTGAGATGGTAATACTCAAGGGCTTGAGGCTTAAACTTGACTGGCGCTCTAGTGCAGAGCTACTACTGAATTATCAGAGATGCAATCTTTAGGATAGAATGTTAATCCTAGCCTTTACCACGAGGTTACCTTTTTTCCTACCCAATTAATCATTTGGGATTCTGGTGGTGTGTCTTTTATTTTATTTCCAATCTCTGACATTATCTGTTAGACGGAAAAAAGGTCTGTTTTGGCATTACCTGCCTAAAAGTGTTGCAAATAGACATAACAATCAAATTTCAATCTGATGGTCTGGATAAAAAATAAATTGAGAATATGTTTTTAAGGTGTTCTGTTCCCTTTTTTTGGTGTACCCCATACCCCATGTGCCCTCTTAAGAAGAATGGGTAATGTGTTCCCAGATCTTTGCAGATGCAACTACAAAACTGATAGTGCACAAAGGAACCAGATGAATATGCCTTCACTATGGACAAACTACTGGCCATTTTTCAGTTTTCTGTCATATTAACATTGTAGTTGCTTCAGTCTGATTATTTCATGCTGCAGCACTACACAATCCTCAGTCCTTTGATTTTATTCTTAGATCAGCTACATGCATAATTATTTACACAATATAATTTTCATTTAACTCCTTTATAAAGTAGTTGTCCAAGGTACTGAGATGCAATTTGGAACAATTGAATGGGTTGATTTTTAAATTGACTTTTTTTTAAAAAAAACGGATGCTTGTCTTTCTGACTGTCTCTAGACATTCTACATCAAGACATTTTTAGCTACAACTAGTTAAATCCTGCATTTCACCTTTGTTCTCATTCTATACACCATTTCTAAACAGAGTTAGGAGGAAATGACAAGAACTTTTCGGTTGTATCAGTCAGTTGTACAATTTACTCATGGAGAATGTACCAGCATATTCTTGCTTTGTCTGTGGAAGACCATTGCCTTGCAGCTGAGTGAGATCATCATCTTAGGCAGTCCCTTGGGATTGAGGATAACTTGCTTCCAGTTGGTTCTGTGCATTTTAATATGGCTAACAAGTCCGATGCACATTTGCAGTCTTCCCCCATGTGTGAGGCTGGTGATGTTTGATGGGCAGGTAAATGAGTTACTTGGGGAGCTCTGTGCTCCTTCTGCGGCCTGAACTTGACATCTGGATGATCCATTTAAGTTTCTTGAAGTGTTTGGTGCCTTCCCTTGTGCTCATTCTTCGTTTTGGGTGCATTTCTTCTCTCCATGCAGTTTCTTGCTATGACTAGGTTTGGAGTAAAGCAGTTGTTTTGGGAGCCTGGGGTCAGGCATGTTGCAGCGTGACCTGACCAGCGAAACTGGTTTGGTAATTAGCACCTCGATACTGCAAATGTTGGCTTGGAAGAGGATTCTAACAATAGACCTGCTTTCCTGCAACAAATTTGAAGGATTTTGCAGAGTCTGTGTTCGTGCTTTTTTCCAATGCCTTGAGGTGGTCTCTTTAGATTGTCCAGCTCTCCGAAGCATGTAGGAACATGGGGATTACTGCTGTCCAGTAAATCGTGACCTTCGTCCCAGTTTTGAGGTCCTGGCCCTTAAATGCTCTTCCTCAGTCAGCTGAAGGTTGAGCTGGCACATTGAAGTCAGCGGTAGCTTGCATCATCTATGTCTGCCTTTGTTGAGAGGAGACACCCAAAATATAGAAGTGGTGTATGTTTTCCAGGGTCTTGCCTTTGATCTTGATTAACAAGCAGCGATGTTGTGCGTGGGAGTTGGAAAAGGACCTTGGTTTTCTGGGTGTTCAAAGTAAGGCCCATCCTCTCATATGCTTCAGATGCATATATATTCATATGGAGCTCAGCCTCTGAGTGAGCACAAACACAAGCATCCCCTCTGTACTGAAGCTTGATGACTGAGGCTGGAGTGACCTTGACTTTGGAGTGGAGGCAACTAAGGTTGAATAATTTCCAATCCATCCTGTAGATTATGCCCACTGCTGTGGGGTGTTTGCTCCAGGTGAGGTGCAGAATTGCAGCAAGGAAGGTGGAGAAGAGGACTGGCACAATAACACAGAGACCCTAAAGTAGCTTTCAGTGTTAATAAAGAAAGCCATATTAAAGTGTGATTTTGAAATAGAACAAATCTTTTGTTTTGCTTATTTATCTGCTTGCCCTAGCATAGTGAGTTGAATCATTTGCTTCAAATGCTCTGGTTTCCTGGCCCAACAAAATGCTGAGATATTTATGGCATTTTACCTTATTACAGAAGCTTTGGAGGTCATCTCAACCCCAGGACATGAAGAACTTGAACTGGAGATGACTGAGGCACCAGAAGTGATTTCAGAACCCACGCCAGGTTAGTAATTTTATTTGTGTCTTGTGTCTGAAATTGTGCCACCTGTTAGGAATTTAAATGTGCTGTGGATATCTTGTTTGTTTTGATGCACAAGTTCTTCTCATAAACAATTTTGAGTGTCTTGCTTTCATTGGAGTTGATTCTTACTGTCCTGTACCTACTTGTATGGTAGTGAGATAATATGGGCAATAACAGTACAACCGTTTTTGTGCATTAAGCATTAAATACATACATTATCCATTACCTTACATAACTCAGACAGAATAAGCTCTCTGCAGCCTGTCCTGCAGTGACAGAATCTATATTCCTCTGCAGTGTTTTGTCTTTATTAACCTTGGTTATTGTGCTGTATGGCTCTTCAATATCTTGAGTGTCTTTTTTCTATAAAGCCTGACTCTTGTTTCAGCTTTTAGTCAGAACTGTTAATTTCTCTCCTTAGAAGAAACCACCAGCATGACGTGGCAATGACCCCTTGAGTTCAATTGATTATGGTTGATGCAGTAGCAATGTGCGTGTAGAATCATGGAACTTTGGAACACAGAAGCAAGCCATTCAGCTTGTTGTATCTGTGCAAACTCTTTGAAAGAGCTGTTCAATTTAATCCCAAACCCCAGCATATTCCTCCATAACTCTGCAAATTTGTTCTCCGAGTACAATTCTCTTTTGAAAATTCCTAGGGATTCTGATTTTGCCATCGGTTGTACATTTGTAACCTCAGCAACCCTCTCTTAAAATACTTCTTCTCATTTCCCCTCTAGTTTTTTTCCAATTTTTTGAAATTTTTTTTCTGGTTATTTGCACATTTGACAGAAGGTACAGCTTCTCCATACTTGCTTGATTACTACCCCTGATAAGTGGAACTCCCCTTAACCTTCTTTGTTTGAAGAACAATAATCCCAGCTTCTCCAATCTCTCTGCGTCAATGAAGTGCATCATCCCTGGTATATTCCTGGCAAACTACCTTTGTACCCTTGCAAAGGCCTTGACATCCTTCCTAAAGTGTGGTGCCCAGAATTGTATGACATACTCCAGCTGAGGTCTAACCAGACATTTGTAAAGGTTTAGTATGACTTCCTCCCTTCCCTTCCTCCCTCCCTTCCTTTCCTTCCTTCGTTTCCCTTCCTTTCCCTCCCTTTCCTTTCCCTTTCCTTTCCTTTCCCTTCCCTTCCTTTCCCTTTCCTTTCCTTTCCCTTCCCTTCCTTTCCCTTTCCTTTCCTTTCCCTTCCCTTCCTTTCCCTTCCTTTCCCTTCCCTTCCCTTCCCTCCTTCCTTCCTCCCTTTCCTTCCTTCCTTCCTCCCTTTCCTTCCTTCCTTCCTCCCTTTCCTTCCTTCCTTCCTCCCTTTCCTTCCTTCCTTCCTCCCTTTCCTTCCTTCCTTCCTCCCTTTCCTTCCTTCCTTCCTCCCTTTCCTTCCTTCCTTCCATCCTTTCCTTCCTTCCTTCCTTCCTCCCTTTCCTTCCTTCCTCCCTTTCCTTCCTCCCTTTCCTTCCTTCCTTCCTTCCTCCCTTTCCTTCCTTCCTTCCTTCCTCCCTTTCCTTCCTTCCTTCCTCCCTTTCCTTCCTTCCTTCCTCCCTTTCCTTCCTTCCTTCCTCCCTTTCCTTCCTCCCTTCCTCCCTTCCTCCCTTTCCTTCCTTCTTTCCTTCCTCTCCTTCCTCCCTTCCTCCCTTTCCTTCCTCCCTCCCTTTCCTTCCTTCCTCCCTTTCTTTCCTTCCTTCCTCCCTTTCCTTCCTTCCTTCCTCCCTTTCCTTCCTTCCTTCCTCCCTTTCCTTCCTTCCTTTCCTTCCTCCCTTTCCTTCCTTCCTTTCCTTCCTCCCTTTCCTTCCTCCCTTTCCTTCCTCCCTTTCCTTCCTCCCTTTCCTTCCTCCCTTTCCTTCCTCCCTTTCCTTCCTCCCTTTCCTTCCTCCCTTTCCTTCCTCCCTTTCCTTCCTCCCTTTCCTTCCTCCCTTTCCTTCCTCCCTTTCCTTCCTCCCTTTCCTTCCTCCCTTTCCTTCCTCCCTTTCCTTCCTTTCCTTTCCTTCCTTTCCTTTCCTTCCTCCCTTTCCTTCCTCCCTTTCCTTCCTCCCTTTCCTTCCTCCCTTTCCTTCCTCCCTTTCCTTCCTCCCTTTCCTTCCTCCCTTTCCTTTCCTTCCTCCCTCCCTCCCTCTTAAATATTTTATCAGCTTGTTCTGCCACCTTCAAAGATTTGTGAATATGCTTGCCCCATTTTTCTGACCACTTCACCAGTCCATCTATGCTCTCCTGAAGACTGGTGCTACACTGCTTGCTATTTACTATGTTGCCAAGTTTTGTATCATCTGCAGACTTTAAAATTATAATCCCTATCCCAGGCTCCTCCATTCCCCCACTGTCCGTTCACTCTTGTGCAACCACTCTGCTCCATGGCCTTTCCTACATCATTTAAGGACAAAAAGAGAGCAGTCTGGGTAGCAGTTATGAAAAATTTCATTACACAAGGTAAAGGGGAGGCGATGGCATAGTGGTGTTGTCACTGGGCTAGTAATACAGACACACAGGGTAACTCTCTGGGGACCTGGGTTCAAATCCCACCACAGTAGAGGGTGGAATTTGAATTAAATTTTAAAAGAACACGGAATTTTTAAAAATGTCTAATGATGACCATGAATCCATTGTCGATTGTTGTAAAAACCCATCTGGTTCACTAATGTCCTTTTTAGGGAAGGAAATCTGCTGTCCCTACCTGGTCTGGCCTACATGTGACTCCAGGCTCTCAGCAATGTGGTTGACTCTTAAATGCCTTCTGAACAAGGGCAGTTAGGGCTGTGCAATAATTGCTGACCTAGCCAAAGAAAAAGAAAGAAAGAAAGAAACTACTTCATCAATTAAGGACAAAGCAATCTGGCCTCAGCCTTTCTTATAAAGAAATTTCAGTTAATTACTATTCACGCTATTTTTACATTGATGATCCCTCATTACTGACACTGACCAAGGGAAATAGTCCCCCCCCCCAGTCCCTCTGTCAATATTTGTATACCATTTGTACTTTTAAATTTGTCCATTTACCGGAGGGTAACTCTCCAGCTTGATTGTCACTTTTTTAAAAAAATTGTTTTAAAGTGACTTTTCATGATCTCCGGTTGACAGTTGTCCTTGTTTGATTTTCGAGGATGGGTTAGTTTCGTTATTTATTGCTCTAGATATGTCATTGAGTCAGATATGATTGAGTCATCACTTTTAATTATGGAATATTGATTGAGGTATTGGAATGCTTAGGCATGTCTCAATTGGTAAAAATTGAACTTGGCTATTGTATCCTCTACAATTGCTTGCCAATGCTGTCAAGAGTCACAGTTGAATAATGGCCACTTGGGCAGGGCATTGGAGGAAGAGTGAGCATCTGTGAAATTGTATCCCTGTCAGATGTTCGATTTCAGTAATGTGAAGGGGAGAAAATTAGGAAAGAAATCTCATCTCATCTTGCTTGCATAGCATTTTCCACAGAAATTTTGTTTGTCAAAAATAATTTAATATATTCAGAAGAGTTTGTGTGCAAAGAAGACTATTTTGGGTTTAAATTGCATTCCCTTAAATTAAAAAAAAAACTTTTTGTTAGGCCAACTCAAAGGTCTTTAGTTTTTGCGTAGAGCAATACAAATACCGGACCCATTATCCAGCATTCCTAAATCCAAAAGGACCCAAAATGTGGCTACATTTGAAGCTAATGTCCTGGGTAACAATTTGAATAAAACTCTTTTATTCTTTCTTTTTCATACTTTATTTTCTGTATTTAAGTGCATGCTAGGCCTAGGATCCAAAATCTGTAAAAGCCCCAAATCCGGCACAAATCAAGCTGCTCTGATACAGGGTTCGGTACCTCTACTACTTTCATTCACACCTAAAGAAAATATGGCCATGTAATCCCACATAGAATTTGAAATTTTCATAAATTTATTTACCTTCTAAATGACTAAGCTTAACAGTTTTAACTTATAGTGAAATGCATGTATTTTCGTATAATAGCATGTCTTAAATTTCCCAAGTGCAAAATTCTACTGGACTAAAATGACTTCTGATGCACGTTAAGATATTTCTAATTTAACGTTGAATATTTAGAAGCTTGTTTGAAATCTTATTTCAAAGAACTTGAAGAGAAAAAGGGTGATGCTGATCTTGATGATTGGGAAGCTATGGCAAGTGATCATGAACAAGAGAAAGGTGAGTATCTGCTGCAATTTCCCCAACCCCACAAGCTTTAAAGTGAATTAAGAGTATAAACATATCTATTGTAAATCTGTTGTTCTGGAATGAAAATCTGTTGACCAGTTCCTTTCTTTCCTTTCAAAATTTAAAAATGATTTAAAACAGTTATTTGCCTAAGCAATTTCAGGTTATCCATCCCACCAGTTGTTAGATCTATATTGTGATTGTTTTTTTAGATTAAAGCATTTCCTTGGCTAATACTGTCAATTTGAAAAATCTTTGACAGAAATGAAAACTGTCCACATTGAAGTAAAAGAGGAGGCTGAAGAGGAGGAGGATGAGGAGGAGGACGAGGAGGAGGAGGAAGAAGACAGTGATGATGATGGAGCAAGTGAGGAGAGCGAAGATGAAGAGGAAGAGAAAGGTTTTGATGAAACCAGGACATCAGAGAGAGTGGGCAAAGAACCTGAAGTGGTAAAGAGTGAGAAAATGAAATTGACAAAAGAATTTAGCTCTGATTCTGAGCTTGAATCTGATTCAGATGATGGCCGAACAAAAGAAGAACGAATTTATGATGAAGCGAAGCGACGTATTGAGGTATCACTTCTACTTAAGCATAATTCCTGTCTGACATTCTAGTGCCTTGAATGATATCCATGAACAGACAAGTCATTATGGGTAGAAATACATATTTGCACGAGAGTTTTCTGTTGTGGTCTTAATGAAGCTTAGGAAATCTATAGTCTTTTACATTGTTTATTCATTTTCCAATCTTTAGATATGAATGTAATAGTACTATACTTTTTTTATTTTTTATTTGATTTTCCACAAGCCCCCTTCTCCCTCACTTCCTCTGAAAGATGGTGATTCTTCCTAACATGTTTTTATGAAAGGGAAATTGTATTTGACAAATTTATTTAAGTTCTTTGAAAATGTTACAAGCAGGATGGATAAAGGGGAACCAATGAATGTAATGTATTTAGATTTCCAAAAGTCATTCAGCAAGGTGCCATGTAAATAATTACTGTGCAATATAAGCGCTCATGGTGTTAGGGGTAATATGTTAGTAAGGACAGAGGATTAGCTAACTGACAGGAAGCAGGGAGTCAGATAAATGGATCATTTTCGGGTTGGTAAAGTGTAACTAGTGGAGTGCCACAGGGATCAGTGCTGGGGTCTCAACTTCTTGTAATCTATATTAATGACTTGGATGAAGAGACCAAGTGTATTAAAGCCATATTTGTTAACGATACAAAGATAGGTAGGAAAAGCAAATTGTGAGGAAGACCGAATCTGTGAAGGGATATAGATAGGTTAAGTGAGTGAGCAAAAATTTGGGAGATGAAGTATAATGTGGGATAGTGTGAGGTTGTCCACATTGGTAGGAAGAATAGAAAAATGGGATATTATTTGAAAGGAGAGAGACTGCAGAATGCTGCAGTGCAGAGCAATCTGGGTTTCTTTGTACATGAATCACAAAATGTTAGAATGCAAATACAGCAAGTAATTTGGAAGGCAAATGGAATGTTGGCCTTTATTGCAAGGGGGGATGGAGTATAGAAGTAAGGAAGTCTTGCTACAACTGTGCAGGATATTGGTGAGACCACATCTAGAATACTGCGTACGCTTTTGGTCTCCTTGTTTAAGAAAGGATATAATTACATTCGAAACAGTTCAGAGAAGGTTCGCTAAACTGATTCCTGGGATTAAGGGCAAAAACAAAAATAGCTGGAAAAATTCAGCAGGCCTAACACCATCTGTGGAGAGGAAGACAGAGAGTTAACGTTTCAAGTCCATATGACTCTTCTGAAGAGTTTACCATTTAGTAGCAATAAAAGTACAAGGCAATAACTTTTTGAATTGCAGCCCGTCAATTTTGAAGATAATGTAACGTAAACACTACACAGCTGCTATTTACTGTGCTGGGGAAATCCAGAACCAGAGCATAAACTTAAAATTTAGAAGTAGGTCATTTTGGAGTGATATCAGGATCCAGCTTTTAACTGAAGACATTTGGTTTTGCACACATCAGGACAATCACACGAATACCAATGCCAGGAGATGCAATATCTTTATACTATATAAGAAGAGAGTACCAATTGGTTGACAAGTGGATTCCTGGTAGAGGTGTTGCCTTGGAGAATACACCGGTTAATGGCGAATGACAGTTAACTGCCAAGCATTGTTTGAAATTTAAGCCAGGCATCTGATCAAGGCATTGTCCTGAGGAATGAACCAGCGAATGGCTATCGTTTATTTTGTTTAGCTCAAACAGGCATAATGTGTGTACACGTTCTTTCTGTTTGCAAAGAACAGGGCCCTGTGTATTAATAAATGTAGCTTCCAGGACATACAAACACACCAAACTGCAAGCCTGACTGACAATCTTAAATTAGTTGTCAGGATAATTCTTAGCACACTGAGGATTATTTAGCAAATGTTGTCCAATCACAGAATCACACCTAATGTTGGACACTTTGTTTTGAGTTTTGCAAGCACTGGCTGATTGGGTACGGTCTCCGCCTTGCCTGTTGTGAACAGGGGGGGCATGCCGTTTGATACAATCCAGCAGTCTCTGGGACATATGGCCTACATACCTAGCATCCCACTGGCACTGAAATTCATGTACTATGTTACTCATTTGTATCATAGGCAGAGTGTCCTTTTGGCTTGACAGCAACCTGTTGGTGGCGAATGCCATTCGTGTTGCAACTGCATAGTAGCGGTGTGAAACGGCCAGCTTCACCTGTTGCTCAAATTTCTGAGATACCTTGCCCTTCCAGGGTAATCTGAGGTAGACTTGGAACTTTTCAGGGCCAAAAGTGACGGTCTTTAGGCCTGTTCATGAGTGCGCGTGATATACAACGCAAAATGATCTGATCAGGGTAGCCATTATCTCGTAGGATGTCTTTGATGCGCCCTATTTCAGCATCTAGCTTCCAAGGTGAGCAAATGGCTTGAGCCCTGTTTATGAGGTTGTGAAAGGATAACGGAAATCTGGAACACACTTACCCCGCCCCCACCGTCCAATGAAAAGGAAGTGAGTTCTGGATCATTTAAAGTTCTCAAGACTGATATTGATAAGATTTTTGTTGGTAAGGGTAGCGAGCTATGGAGCAAAACTGGTATATGAAACGGAGGTAAATGACCCTGTACCTATGTTCTTATAATTTCATGTTCAAATCAATTTTTTTTTTAATGTATAACTCCGACATGCTGGACATGTTGATTGCTTTCTGTTTTGAAAATGTCTTTTGTGCTTGCTTAGAAACGCAGAGCAGAAAACTTCACGAATATAAACACTGAAAAACTCCGAGCACCAGTTATTTGTGTTCTTGGGCATGTTGACACAGGAAAGACCAAAATTTTGGATAAGGTATGTAAAATGGATCATGCAAATATTTGCAGAATTGGTGTTTTTAAAAAAAAAAATAAATAAATGAACCACAAACTTGAAGCGAATACAAGAGCTCCCTTGTCACAGCACACTGAATCAAGACTATGTGTCATCTTCAAGTAAAGTTGAATTGGATGGTTAGAGGATAAGTGAACCAGACCCACAAGTGTAATTCAGTTATAAAAACAAAAAACTGCGGATGCTGGAAATCCAAAACAAAAACAGAATTACCTGGAAAAACTCAGCAGTTCTGGCAGCATCGGCGGAGAAGAAAAGAGTTGACGTTTCGAGTCCTCATGACCCTCTGTTGAAGGGTCATGAGGACTCGAAACGTCAACTCTTTTCTTCTCCGCCGATGCTGCCAGACCTGCTGAGTTTTTCCAGGTAATTCTGTTTTTGTGTTGAAGTGTAATTCAGTTCCTGTTTTAAAGTCATACATTCTGTCTGCATTCTAATTATAATAGCTTAAATGGGGAATTTATTGCAGAAGTTTGAGAAGTTGAGTTGATTGCTGAACAATGGTTGCTCAGTGATTGCTGCAAAGTGTCATTAGCATGTGGTAAATTTATACAGGCTGATTTTATTATAAGTATGGGTAGTATAGTTTATAACAGTTGATGCATGTAATCTGCTCAAATGTAAGATTTTGCATTATACGTATCTTTATATTCCCATGGCCTTGCTCCTGATCAGTTAAAGAAAATAGTATGTCTTTAGCTGTGCTTATTATAAGTGATGTATTAATGAAGTTACTTAAGCTGAAGGAGAACAATAAGCCAAGAGCCAATGAGATACATGCAAGGATCCCGAAGTGAATGAGGGAAGTAGCAGAAATTTTGGGCCGAATTTTAGTGTAGGCTTTCGGATCTCAATATCGTGGCAAAATCTGGTCCCAAGCCCCTTTTTGGCAGGAGCGGGAACTGGTTTGGTGATTTAACCACAGGCAGCTTCCTAATTGACTGCCTGCAGTTCAATTAAGGATGACAGACGTTGTTATGCTGCCAACTGAATCAAAAGCCCAGCAGCTCTGAAGTTTCGACAGCACCACCAGGAGAGGTGGGCACTGCTGATGCAAATCGGAAACCTCTGGTGCCTTGAGATAGAGGTGTCATTGGGCAGGTAGGTACAAATTAAAATTCAGGATGGCTGACTGGGAAGGCCCACTGATTGCAGAGAAAACAACTGCAGGGGATTGTTTGGCCCTGTTATTCTCCAGAAAGCCAGTTGGTGAAGATAGTACTGGAACTAATCTTTACTCAGTCTAACATTTATTTAAAGAGAGATATTACAAGCATACACCTCCTAACTCAACTGCATGCTAGCTTCAGTGAATATCTGCCCAAGTGAAACCCTAATTAATGCTCTCAACTATGTAATTAAACACAATTGATAGTAAAAGCAACCCCCATGGAGTTGATTGTATACCTGTGGCTTTCTTTGGGGCCTGGAGCATGTGACTCCGAAGGAACACTTAACTGCTGTTGGGCACTGCCTCTGTGAAGGTGGCGGCCTCCCCATGCAGTGAGAGACTGCCCTGCAGTCTGCAAAATGCTGGTGGCCCTGTAAAATAGCCTTTAATGGAATCTTAATTATGCAAAATGTCATGAATGCAAACACTGAAAAATTCTGAGCACCAGTTCTTTGTGTTCTTGGTCACATTGACACACTAACCCCCTCGCAGTCCGCGGCTGTAAAATTTCTCCAGACAGCCGTCCTGATTTGGCGCCCACTATTTGATAAGACTTATATACGATTCTATGGGAATTTTACAGTTGAATTCTGGGAGGATGTTTGTCTTGATGGCAAGTCTAGAACTAGACGGTACGGTTTAAAAATAAAGGGTCTCCCATTTAAGATAGATAAGGAAGATTTTTTCTGAGGGTTGTTAGGCTTTGGCGTTCTCTTCCCCAGTGAGCAGTGGAGGCTGGGTCATTGAAAATATTCAGGGCAGAGTTGGACAGATTTTTGATCAAGCTGGAAAGTGGAATCAAGGTCAGAATCAGATTAGCCATGATCTTGTTGAATAGCGGAGCAGGATCGGAGGGCTGAATAGCCTACTCCTGCCCTATTTTTCTATGTCTGGCATTATTGTTTGCCCCTCTTGGGTCTGCCTGGTGCTACTGTTCGCCCCGCTTGGACCTGTTGGGCACCAACGTTGCCCCCCAAGAGTTCAACTGATTTTTAATGAGAGTTAAGACATCATAGCCAAGGCTTTCTACCTTACCTTGCCAGGTTTTCAGCAGATATGAGGTAGGTGAAGGTAGAAAGCTGCTTGGAGATATGCTGTGAAGAATCCAAATCACTTGCTTGCAGACCAACTGGTTGGGGCGCAAATCGGGGACAAATGTGTCTGTGTTTGTGGTAAGGACATATAAATGAAGCACACAATTTCTGTGTTTCCTGCAATTTTCACTGTCTGCCTCTTTGGCTCCAACATTCAAAACTTGTTGATGAGGACACAGGCAATATTTGAAGAGGATTTGTGTAAGTGCTTTTAAGTACAGTTCTGCACAGGTTCCATCAGTAAGAGGAAATATTTCAAGTTAAAAAATCAGTTCACTGGCCACCTTGGTTTCCCTTTGCGGCAGGCTCTTGACTTGCTCGAATAAGTCTTTCCCTGTGCCATCCTCTTCTCATGGACATTAGCAATTTCAGTTACAGAGTGACAAAGCAATAGACACAACTGTTTTAAGAAGTAGCTTAAGTCACTTGATTGATTCATCCATGCACTTTTGGTGAAATGTTGACCTGTTCATCTGGCTATTTCAATGATGAATATTGGTACAGGGAGCATGCTTTGTAGACCAGAATTACATGCATATGTAAACTTTTTAATAAGGCACATAGTTGTTAATTGCCTTTTCATGTATGTTATCTTGATTTTTTTTTTGCACACAGCTCCGTCATACTCATGTGCAGGACAGTGAAGCAGGTGGTATAACTCAGCAGATCGGTGCAACCAATGTCCCTCTGGAAACCATCAAGGAGCAAACTAAGATGGTGAAAAATGTAAGATTTATAAAAGATTAAGTAGAACATGTTCCTTTGCAGTACCAATCTCCAAATTTTCTGTAATTGAATATTTGTGAAATATTTAAAAAAATAATCACTCATTGATAACTCTGTTTTAGTTTGAGAGAGATGAAATTAAAATACCAGGAATGCTGATCATTGATACGCCGGGTCATGAATCCTTCAGGTAAACCGCCTTATTTTTTAGTTTCATGGAAAAATCAGTGAAAGTAACACAAAAATTTACCCATAATGAGTAAGGGGACATGCATTTTAAAACTAACAGTTTTCTAAGTGCATCTGTGTTTGGAAGAGGAAGAAATCTCAACTGAAGCTGGTAATGATCCTTGAACGATGATGTTTTTAAAAAAAACTGATATTGCAGCAGTTTAACATGCTGACTAGTGTTTGTTTTGGTACATTATGCAACCAAATGCTAGCTTTGCATAAATGTTTATGAAACTTGTTCAGTTGAACAACTGACAAGAGAAATGTAATTAAGTGAATTCAAGATCTAGGCCCAGATTTTTGCCCCCAAGGTGAGTGGCACGAGCAGGGGAATTTCCTGGCTTGCCGCGCCTGCCTCAGTAGAAACTCCCCTGAATGGCGCAATCTTTGTTCTGGGGTAGGGGTGTAGGATAGGTGTGGTCCTGCTGCCCCCAGACACAGCTTGGAGGCAGCCACAGGGGCTGCTATGTGCTGAGGTGGGCTGTTTAAAAGGCCTGCCTCGGTTCTGTGGGACTTTGCCCCAGTTGTTTCACTAAGTTTTAGGCACTCTAGCTCGCACTCCATCGGCCTTCCCCCCCCCCCCCCCCCCAAACCCAATAACCCTCCCATCCACTTCTCATCCCATCTCCATGTCTCCATATCAACTTAATGCCATGCACCCCACCCGTAGCCCCATGCCTCCATTCCATGACCCCTTATAGCCCCCAACCCAATTGACCAACCACTCTTGACCCTTCTTGCTATCTCACCTAGTATTCATCATGGGCAGACTTCAGGAGCCATGTTAAGATGAAATAAAATAAAGATCTAAATATTTATTACAATCTTCACTTTTTTTAAGAAAAACTCCCAATCTTGAAAGCCTATTCAAAACTTTTAAATCACGAGTGCTTAATCCCTTTAAACAAGCTTCTATTCATAACCCCACATCAAAGACAGCTAATCCTTTAATAAGCTATCAATCAAACTGTGAACCTGGGACCCCCTGCTGAGCTAATTCTAGCTTGTGGAAAGCAGCCAAGCATTTATAATGACATATTGGTAGCACTGGGGGAATGTCAGCAAACAGCTATTGTAATTGTTAGTTTTTTTTCAACTCACTGACACAGCCTGTTTTTTTTTTTAGTTTAAAGGCTGGCAATTTAAATAACATAACATCATGACAGTTATGTCGACCTTATCTGACCTTCAAAAGTATTTACGTCTATTCTACAAATTTGTGACACCACGCTGTGGGTTAAGGCCTCTGCAACAGCAAAAATGAGGTCTGTTTGAACTCAGCACTCTGTTTAAATGGCCCTGCTGAATTTGGGTTTCTGTCATGTGAGCCACGCCCTGCTCTGTTTCCACTACCGCCAAAACTGGGATGTCAGAAATAGGGTGTGGGTCTTCTGCATTCAGGTCTGTTCCGCCTTTTTTAAAGGCCTGCAGATCCACCATACTCTTCGTTCTTTCCATAAATAGCTCAGTCATCAATCTTTTTTACCTATTACCCTGCAAATTGTGTTTCCTTCCTTACAAGCTAAATGTAAGTTGTGATTAGCCATCAATATTTTTCTGATCTGAAAATAAAGTTACAGTACTTATGCCAGTTTAGTTGAAATCTAAGTTGTGGTCTAAAATTGATAAGAATAGGTTCCATATTGTGATACCTGGGCAGGTTGCTAAGCTGCAGCATAAAAGCACTCCTCCACTTTTGCTGATAAGTTTCATTTGCCTTGCACAGCTGATCAACCATTGATCCATTGGCTCATATATGTACCATGCTCTTTATGTATCTTCACCTGGGTCATTCTTAGACCTCCTATCTTTAGAGAGCAGTTAAGGTTGGGTGAAGAGCTCAGTACCTGTGAAATTGCCATACGACTGCTTATTTTGGTGTATCTTGAACATTTTGGTAAAGTAAGGTTTAACTGCACTTGCCACTGGAGTTTATTTTTTATTGTTCCTAACCCCCAGATTCAAAACCTGTACACCTGATTAGCCTATTCAGCATTTAATGATCTCCTTTTTTCAGTATGGCACTGCTAATCAAACCTTCACATTCATTTGGCAAGCAGTATTGCATGACTCCAGATGTTATATTTCCATTGTGTTGCAAGCTTTAAACTCTTAAGTTGGAGATATATATATTGAAGACATTTATTTTTGCTATCTTGTCTCTCTCATAGCAACTTAAGAAATAGAGGAAGTTCTCTCTGTGATATTGCCATCCTTGTCGTTGATATTATGCATGGTTTGGAGCCACAGACAATAGAATCCATTAACCTGCTAAAAACAAAAAAATGCCCCTTTATCGTTGCACTGAATAAGGTGAGTAATTTAATTTAAGCAATGCAATTCTAGGCTACTGCTTTTGTGAATGAATTGTAAAGAAAAATCAGATTAAATACTAATTTCAGGTTGCACTATAAACTTTGTGGAAAAATGGAATGGAAAAACAAAATTAACAGGGAAGGCAAAATTTTTGTTCCATTAACATTTTCATTCTTATTTTCAAATCCCTCCATGGCTTTATCCCTTCCTAGCTCTCTAACCACCCCCAGCCCTACAACCCTCAAATTTCCATGCTCTTTCAATTCTGGTCTTTTGTGCGTCTCCGATTTTCATTGTTCCATTGTTGGTGACCATTCCTTCAGCTGCCCTTATGCCTTAAGCTCTGGAATTTCTTTCCTAAGCTTCTCTGCCTCTCTACCTCTCTCCCTTCTTTAAGCCATACCTTAAAACCTATCTGTTTGACAAATATTTTCAGTCACTGTCCTAGTATCTACATTTGTGCATGGTGCCAAATTTTGTTTGGTAATGTTTCTGCGATTTGCATTGGGATGTTTTACGTTGTTAAGGCACCATCTAAATGCAAGTTGTTGCATGCAATAATTGAATTCTTTGCTAACTATTGATTTTGCTTTTTATTGGAATTTTGTAAGGAAGCATGTAGTTAAGAGTTTTGTAATGTTTTAGTTTTGTATTCCTGATTTAACGTGTTACTTGAAAGTTTGTAGGGAAAAAAAAAACATGTGTTGTGTAGGATCTTACCACATCAGCAATGGGCCTGACAACCAATGGCAAAATTTTAAAGTGCAGCCAGTCTTGTAACGTAGGGAAATGTAGCAGTTAATTTTCATAAGCATAGTATATAAGAGCATAAGAAACACTAGCAAGAGTACAAAGGCAAAATGCTGCAGATGCTGGAAATCTGAAACAAAAACAAAAAGTGCTGGAAAAACCCAGCAGGTCTGACAGCATCTGTGGAGAAAAAGACGGTTAACGTTTCGAGTCCATATGACTCCTCTTCAGAGCTAAAGGGAAGAATCCCATTTCTATTTCCCTTTAGCTCTGAAGAAGAGTCATACGGACTCGAAACGTTAACTCAGTCTTTCTCTCCACAGATGCTGTCAGATCTGCTGAGTTTTTACTAGCAAGAGTATGTTGTTGAGTCTATTTGTCATTCAGTAAGATCATGGCTGGTCATCTACCTTGACTCCACCTTTCTGCATTATCCCCATTACCCTTAATTCCCTTAGTGTCCAAAAATCTACCTATCTCTATTTTGAATGTACTCAATGATTGAGCTCAGATGAATGATACATTACACTTCGTATCATCAGCAAACTTGGGACCAAATTTAGTTGTGAAAGTAAGCTTTGAGGTCAACACAGAGGTTCCAAAGGGATGTAAACAGGTTAAGTGAGTTAGCAAGTACATGGCAGTTGGAATATAATGTGGAGAAGTAGAAGGTTTTCCACTTATTAGGAAAAAAGACCTCAATTACTGTATGGAGGCTGATAAACTATTCCCACCAGTGTTTTCTGCCCCTTGTTGCTTATTTCCACCAAAACTGAAGCCACATCTTGATTTTTGGAGTTAAGATCCTTTGTCTCTACTGTCTTCATCCCATCCTTTTATCAGGACTGCCTACCCGACCTACTTTTCCCATTTTTGCCTGTCTATTATAAGAGTAGGGTACCCTGGAATATTTAGTTCCCAACCTTGAATAATAACCAGATGTTGGTCAAAGGAAGGATGAATGTTAACTATAGGACCTTTTGGAGATCTATTCTCCATTGTATAGTTTTTCTTTCATCTACTATGCAGGCAGATGTTTCAGCCCAGAGCCCCCAGTTCTGTTACTACAACATTCCTTCAGTACTGCACTTCAATTCACAATGTTCCGACTTGGGCAGAAGTTGCAGGTAGCTGTCCCTCAGTTCGAGGATGACATCTACTCGGCGTCGCAAGTTTCTGCCATTGGTTTTCATGTACTCAATGAATTTACTCAATGATTGAGTTCAGATGAACGATACATTACACTTCGTATAGGCCGATTCTTGATCCATAGATCTTTGAATCTATAGTGCTACCACTCTGCTTCACCATTAAGGTGTTTGGACTTGAAGCATGATGGATTTGCAGCTTGATGGGCAAGTTGTCGCCATTTTGAACAATTGGTAACAAATTCCTTCCAGTTATTAATGTCAATGCTGGCGTGCTTCAAGGAAGGCTTTAGAGTGTCTTTGAAGCATTTTCTTTGTCCACCTATGGGACGCTGACCATTTGAGACCAGAAGAAATAGAACCTGGCAGGGGAGACATTTTTCATCCATCCAAACAGTGTCCAGTCTATTGTAGTTGATTTTACAGGAGTTTTAACTGAATGGTTGTGGAGCTGGCTTCAAGAAGGACAATAGTGCTTGTTCAATGGTCCTCCCTTTGAAACAGAAGAATGCAGCAGAGGCCTTACTGATAGAATTTCCCTAGCATTTTCTAGCTGATGCACACTCTAGGTCTTGCTGCATTACAGGAGTGTGGTGATGACAATTGCTCTGTATGCTAGGACTTTTGTTGATTTGTTGAAGTCTTAGTTGTCAAACACTTGTTGCCATAGTTTGTACAAGGCTGAGCTGGTGCAGCTGATCCAGTTTTGGATCTCCTCGTCAATGGTGGCCTTTTGACAGAGGTAGCTGTCAAGGTACTGGAAGTGCTCAACATATTCCAGAGTCGCTCCTTCAACATATTTGGGAAGTAGAATATTTGGCTGACCAGATGTGGGTTGAAATGAATTTTGTATTGACAACATTAAAGGACAGGCAGAGTTTCTTGTATGCAGAATTGAAGATATTGAGAGTGGCTTGCAAATCTGGTGCAGAGTGAGCTATGACACTACTGTTATCTACAAACTGTAGATCATGTATGTCTATGATAGTCAGTTTAGTTTTCCCATAGAAGTACCTGAGTTTAAAGTGTTTTCCATTTAGGCAGCATTTAATACTCACCAGAGGGCAGTTGACCTTTGAGGTGAATAGTCACTGCCAGGCAGATTGTAAATAGTATGGGGCTATCACATAACCTTGTTTGACACCAGTATGGATTTAAAGGTGACTGTTTCAGATCCCCCATACAATACAGTTGCAGTCATATGATCATGAAGTTGCAGGTTGTAAGAAGTTTCTTAGACATTCAAGTCTTTGTAGCACAATCCATAGAGCCTTGCAATTTACTGAGTCAAATGCTTTGGTCAGGTTAATGAAGGCATTGATGAGTTCCTGGTGTTCTTCTCAACATTTTTCTTGGATTTGTCTGGCAATGGAGACCATGTCAGAGGTTGCTCTGGAAAGTCTAAAGCCACATTGTCCTTGGGTACAGGAAGTAGGCAATTCAGGAGAATGGGTGTCAGGATTTTCCATCTTATGGGCAAGAGGGACTTATCTTGATAGTTTCCACAGCATAATTTATCCCCCTTCTTGATAGTTAAAATTGTTGCATTCCTGAAGTCATGGGGAGTTCTTTTTTCCTCCCAAATCCACAGGACAACTGCATGGAGTCTTGATGTGAGCAAAAGCTCATTAGCTTTGAAGACCTGAACTGGAATACCATCAGGGCTGTTTGCGGCAGCTTTCTCATCAATGTTGGTTCACCCTTGGCTTCTACCGGGGTGGGGGGAATAACCTGGAGAATATCAGCTTCCACTTCCAATTCATGGTTGAGGAGTTGAAAATGTTGTGTTTACAGATGGTGTGTCTTCCTTAAGAAGAGAAACATCATCTATGAGTGATGGGGATTTTGTCCATTTGAGGTTGATATTTAGATGGCCCTGGTAGCTTCAAAAAAACTTTGCATGTCATGTTGGTCAACATATTGTTGGATATCTTGGACTTTCTCTTCACACCGCATGTCCTTTATCTTCCAATTTGTCTTTGAGTGTTAGCTTTGAGCTGTTTGCATGCTGCCTCCTTGACTTGTGACCTTGGGTTGTTCTGTAATGCATTGAAGGCTGCTAGTTCTGTTCCAGGAAGTCACATGTTTGAGCATAGTTTTCATTGAACTTGTCCTGGTGATGATGATGCTCAAACCCAATGGCATGGACACAGGAGTCTAGTACAGATGACTTTATTTGATTCCACTGTTTTGAAATTGAATTGGATGTGTGAAGATTTTCCAGATTGGTTGTAAGCTGCACTTGAAATTCCTCTCTTTGGTCGGGCTGCTTTGAGGCTGAGACATTGATCGTCTTTCTCTTGGACTTTTGACTTCAAGGGTAGTCACCCTCACCTCACCGCTTCAGTTCAGCTCATTTGCCCATGTTTGGACCAAGGTTGCAAAGAGATCTGGAGTAGAATGATCCTTGCTTAACCAAAACTGGGCTATGTGAACAGGTTATTGCTTAATAAATGTCACATGAGAGCACTTCCATCGCTTTGTTAACGATTGAGAGTAGACTGATAGGATAATTGGCTGGCTTGGATTTGTCCTGCTTTCTGTGGAAAGGACATACCTGAGCAAATTTCCACATTGTTGGGTCGATACCAATGTTTCAGCTGTACTGCAACAGCTTGGTTAGAGGTGTGGCTAGTTCTGGAGCACAAGTCTTCAGCACTATCTGGGATGTTGCTGGGGTACATAGCCCTTGTCCAGTGTGCGCAGCCATTTCTTGATATCACTTAGAATGAATTGAATTGTTTGACATCCGAGATGGTGGGGACCTTGGGAAGAAGCAGAGATGGAGGATCCACAAGGCAGATCTGGCTGAAGATAGTTGCAAATGCATCAGTTTTGTCTTGCACACAGTGACTTGCAAAGTCCTCATTTTAAACATGTTCAAAAGTAGGACACCTGTCCCACAGACTAGTCAAGCTTGTCAGTCATACTGACAGGGCTATTGCTTTCAGCCAGAGTGTCAGGCTCCTCCTCCATGATCCCTGAATATGCCCTGCCGCACCAGCAGGGCAGATCCACCAAAGAGGACAGCACAATGATATACAATCAGAAGGAGGTCAGCCTGGAAGTCCTCAACATTTGATTCTGGTCCCATGAGGTCTCATGGCATCAGGCCAAACCTCCTGTTGATCCCACTGACTGCCCTTCCTCTGCTCATGAATCAGTACTCCTCCATGTTGAGGATCAATGGTGATTGTTGGTGGTGATGCTCATGAAGCCTGTTTTCATTGTTAAATTGTCGTCCACCATTCTTGACTGGATGTGGAAAGACTGCAGAGCTTTGATCTGACCCATTGCTGTGGGATTATTTAGCCCTTTGTAAAGCATGCTGGTTCCATTGATAGCATGCATGTGTTGTAGCTTCACCAGGTTGGTACCTCATTTTTAGGCATGCCGATGGCATGCTCTTCTATAACCCTTATTGAGCCAGGGTTGGCCCATGGCTTGTTGGTAATGGTAGAGTGAGGAATATGCCAGACCATGAGATTACAGATTGTGGTGGAATACAATTCTGCAGCTGTTGATGGCCCACAGTGCCTTCCTAGATTCCCAGTTTTGAGCTACTAGATCTGTTCTGAATCCGTTCCAATTAGCATAGTGTGGTGCCACATAACCTGATGAACAGTGTCCTCAATGTGAAGACAGGATTTTGTCTTCACAAGAACTGTGCGGCAGTCACCCCTACCAATATTATCACGGATAGATGCATCTGTGCCACATTGGTGAAAACGAGGTCCATTAGGTTTTTGCCTTGTGTTGGTTCTCTTACCCCTGACGAAGGCCCAGTTTTGCAGCTGTGCGCTCCAGGCCAGAGTCAGTTGTGGTGCTACTGGACCACTCCTTGTGGACATTGAAGTCCCCCACCCAGTGTACATCCTGTGCCCTTGCTACCCTTGATGCTTCTTCCAAGTGTTATGATGTAGCAGATGATGTCTGCCAGGGACAAGGGAAACTAGGTCTCGCTATCACAACAGTTTTGCAGTTTGTATTTATTAAATGTGTGCACTGAAATCAGAAGTAATGAGTCCACCAGGACCTTTGGAAATTTTAAAAATTAAATTAAAATATTTAACAAAATAAAAGATTTCAAGCTCAGATATAAGACTACAATTACTTCATGCTATAACAAATCCTAAAATTCCTAATTAACCTGACTCCCAGTTACACACCCACTTTAAGGAAGCAATCCAAAATAGATTTTAGATTTTAAAAAAAACAAGTTAGCACAGAACCCGCTTGACAGTAGAACTCCAAATGGCTTTCTTCAACTTCAGTTAATGGACGCAACAGATTTATGCATGTTGTGGTCACTTTGACAAATGGCCCACAGGAGTCTCAGGTACAGATCACGATCGTTTATTCGAGCAATTGCAAGGGGAGAACCATCTCAATGCAGCTTGAGATAGTGCTCTGCTAAATTACAAGTGTTCAACATATTTATACATTATTGGTCACGTACAAGAACAGTTTCCAGATTCCGATCTCGTCAACATATAGGTTTACATTAAACAGACATCTCTGGTAATAGGTACATGCATCGTATGACCCTATTTTTCACCCAGACAGAGACCTTCCTTCTATCTAAACTAGGACCATCTGTTCTTCCCCTATCTGTTGAAGAGCACACTTAATCTTAGTTGTTATTGCCATCCTCTGACTACAGTCCAGCACCAAGGCCTTTCTGTTGTTTGCAGGCGCTTAAGGTTGTGCAAAGTTCATCTGGTAACCTTTAACTGCCAATGTGCTTGAAGATTAAGTACTTACTGTACCCCTTTATTCTCCCCCTAACAATGCACAAAAGGCTGGAGGCTTCTTGAAGGTTGTTTCACACACTGCTGTTAGATCTTATGTAGCCCTCACCCACATAACCTTTCATTCTCCTTTTATACGTGTTTCTCTCTCTTTAATATGTAAATTCCATTATCCCATATGCTTTTGAAACAGTACCTTTCCCATAATGTAAAAGCTTTCATGTTGCCAATAAGCAGTAGCCTTTGGGAAAAATAAGCACATTGCTAAGCCTTGCTTATTTGGCTAGTTCTAAACAGACTAATATCCCGTTGAAATCCAAACAATCCTTCATTTATCTAAAAATGTAAATTTCCTTCACACTTTACATGCTAAGCCAGCATCCATGTTTACTCATTGGCATTTCAAACACATTTCTACACCTAGCTCCTTTTAATAATTCCAAGCTGCAGTCTACCTGACTCTAAAATAACTACATCACACAGGCAGAACCAACTATACTCACACCCATAAACCTACTTTACAACAAACCAAAAAAATTATGAAAATTATTATACTTTTGTAACACAAGCGCTGTTCAACATGGAATACTGATCCATCTACTGAGGAAGGGCAGTTGGTGGTGATCAACAGAAGGTTTCCTTGCCAATGTTTGACCTCGTGCCATGAGACTTCATGGAGTCCGGAGTCAATGTTGAGGACTTCCAGGCTCACCACCTTCTAATTGTATGCCACTATGCTGTTCTCTCTGGGGGGTCTGTTCTGCAGGTGTGCAGGATGGTGATGGAGGAGCCTGGCACTTTGGCTGAAAGCTATGATCCTGTATGACTGATGAGCTGTATCTTGATTAGTCTGTGGGACAGCTGCCCCAATTTTGCACATGTCCCCAGATGTTTAAAAGGAGGACTTTGCAGGGTCACTGGCTTGTGTGTGCCTTGGTCATGTTCGGTGTTAAGGACACTGCTGGGTGGTCTGTCTTTTTTTTTCTATACTTTTTTGTGGAAGTCAGATACAACTGAGTGGCTTGTTAGGCCTTTAAAGAAGGTAGTTAAGAATCAACCACATTGCTGTGGGTCTGAAGTCACATATAGGCCAGACTGATTAAGGATGGCAGATTTCCTTCCCTGAAGGACGTAAGTGAACCAGATGGATTGTCACGACAATCTCCAGATTTTCATTCAACAGCAAGTTGCTTAACAGGAGCATTATGAAACAAGATATGACACTGAGCCACATAAGGAGATATTAGGTCAGATGCTTTAGGAATGTTTTAAAGGAGGAAAGTGAGATAGATAGGTGTAGGAAGAGAATTCCAAAGCTTGGTGCCTAGGCAGCTGAGCACATGGCCATAATGATACAGTGATTAAAATTGAAAATTCTCAAGAGTCCATAGTTAGTGTAGATTTCTCGTAAGGTTATGGTGCGGGAGGAAACTGCAAAGATAGGGAGGGCTGAGGACATGGAGGAATTTGAAAATGGGGATGAGAATTTTAAAATCAAGACATTGTTTGACTGGAGCCACTGTAAGTCAGTGAGCATAGGAGTGGTAGATGAATGGGTCTTGGTGCAAGTTAAGAAATGGTCAGGGAAGTTTTGGATGACCCCGAATTTACAAAGAGCAAAATGTGGGAGACCAGCTAGAAGAGTATTGGTATAGTCAAGTCTAGAGGTAACAAAGGAGGGTTTTGGCTATAAATGAGCCGAGACGGACAAAGTAGGATGATATTACAGAGGTGGAAATGTGGCATTGGTGATTGCACAAATATGTAATTAAAATCTCATCTTTGGGTCAGATATGACACCAAGATTGAGAACAGGCTGGTTTAGTCTCTGACAGTTGCAAGGGACAAGGATGGAGCTGATAGGTAGGGAATGCAATGTGGAGTAGGGACTGAAAGAATGGCTTCAATCTTCCCAATATTTAACTGGAGGAAGATCTGCCTATCCAGTACTCTGTTGGATAAGCAGTCAAATATTTTAACAATATTGGATGAGCCATGAAAGGTTGGCTGCAAGGTAAAATTGGGTGTCTTCAGGGTACGTCTGAAAGCTAACACTCTGCTTTCGGATGATGTCACTGAGGCACAGCATGTTGATGCAAATAAGAAGGGGCCAAGAATCAATTCTTGGGCAACAACAGAGGTAATGATGCACAAATGGGAAGAGAAGTCTTTCCAAGTGATACTTTGGCTACAATTAGATAGATGAGAATGGAACCAGGTGAGAGCAGACCCACCCAACTGGATAATGATGGAGGGGTATTGGAGGATGGTGTAGTTAACCATACCAAAGGCTGCAGACAGGTAAAAAAAAAAAGGCAAGGATAGTTTACCTTTGTCATAATCACAGAGGATGTCATTTATGACCTTGAGAGCTGCTTTGGTACTCTGGTGGGGTGGAAACTTATTTGGAGGGATTTAAACATGGAGTTCTAGGAAGTTGGGCACATATTTGGGAGGTGACAGCACGTCCAAGGACATTGGAGAGAAAAGGGAGGTTGGAGATTTATTTAATAAACTGAATTTAAATTCCTTGCATCTCTCTCTTATTAGTCCAGATCTCTAGATTACCATTCCAACAACATAACCACTGTACACATTTGCCCCACCACCATCTCTATGACGTTAGATACCAAGTCATGGATAAGTGAGAATTTCTTCTAATTGAAAATTAAGATAACCAAAGCCATTGTTTTCAGCATTTGCTTAAAAACTGCAGCATTGCCTGGACTCTACCCTTTCCCTGGCTATTCGCTCTAGCTGATGTTCTGTTTAAACCAGAACTGAGCTACAAATTTCATATCCTTTCCACTACGAAAACCAATTCCTCCTACTTTTCAGCATTCCCCAGTTCCACTCTACCTTACTTCCACTGCTGCCAAAACTTTTCCATAATCCCTAGACTTGACTTCTGCAGCCTCCTTAACATCGTCCTCCATAACAATGTAAATACACATCTGGTTTCTTAAGGAGTGGCACTCTCTTGAGTCAGTGGGTTGTGGGCTTGACTGCTTTGTAAATTATGTATTTAGCAGCAGGAAGTTGCAGCTTGGAATTGGAGCTTGGACTGATTGGTTGGGGAAAATTATGATAGATGGAGTCCAACGTAGAGAAATGGGTGGTCAATCACCTTGGATTCAAGAAGGCGACATTGGCATATTATTTTCACGGTGAAAGTGAAGTGATTTGGGTGTGCATGTACGCAAACCACTAGAAGCTGGTAAATTGATGCAAAAAGTCATGCGAAAGTTAATAGAATCCCAGTGGGGTTGAAATTTGAAAATGAGCAACTGCTGCTTAAGATGTACTGAGACTTGATCAGACCCTATCTGGAGTACTGCATACAATGCCTATGGGGGGATGGGAGGTGTGCAGGGGATTGCAGATCGTGTGGGAGGTACAGTGCAGATTAACCAGAATGATATCAAGACTTGAAAGGATGCATTATGAGGACAGGTTACATTAACTGGAAAATTGAGGACTGATCTAATAGAGATGTATA
Organism: Carcharodon carcharias; assembly: GCF_017639515.1. NCBI lineage: Eukaryota > Metazoa > Chordata > Chondrichthyes > Lamniformes > Lamnidae > Carcharodon > Carcharodon carcharias. The sequence continues at coordinate 77,112,618 of NC_054477.1, read as the reverse complement.
ACATAATAAAAAGATTTGATGTGTTATAATATATATATATATATATATATATATATAAATATATAGAGAGAGAAACAATTTCCTCTGGTAGGGGAGTCCCAAACACGCAAGCATTTTCTTAAAATTAGAGCCATGTCATTTAGGAGTGAGATCAGGATGTACTTTCTCCACAAAGAGTAGTGGAAATCTGAAATCACTCCCCCAAAATGCCTTGGATGCTGCGGTTTATAGGAACAAAGCCGAGACCAATAGATTTATGCTTGATAAAAGTATCAAAGGAAATGGAGTAGAGATAGGTAAATGGAATTGAGGTGTAGATCAGCCATGATCCAATTGAATGGTGGGTGGAACATGCTCGAAGAACTACCTGGCCTATTCCTGCTATACAATGAGAGTTATTTCCTTCCATCCTGGCTTATCTTATACTTATGAATAGAGGGGAAGAAAAAGGCAATTGGTTATTTGTATCTTGGCTCCAACATCTTTCTGTCACAACTTGCTTTTTTCCTATTTTACCCATTCTGTTATCACGCCTCCGAACTACTTCATCTTTTTGTAAAGATGTGTCTTGCGTGTTCTTCTTCATCCCCCCACCCCCTCCATCCTGCATATTTCCACTGTGTAGAAATAGATTAATTGCTTTCCTCCTTTTCTGTCTTTGTCTTCCTGGCACCCCTGTTACTCATGAACAGAGTAGAAGAAAATATACCTGAAGAAGGGTCATATGGACTCGAAACGTTGACTCTGTTTCTCTCTCCACAGATGCTGCTGGACCTGCTGAGTTTTTCCAGAATTTTTTTGTTGTAGAAGAAAATGTATCTTGTCTTTTTGTTTATTAGTAATGGTGTACCTCTGAACATTAATCCCTTGCTCCGTCATGGTAGCAAAGATTCTGACTTGGGATAATTTACTGGACAGAACGAGGTTATTTGGTTCATCAAGCCTGTGCCAACTCTCTTAGCTGTCCACTCTGTCCTATTACCTTGCCCTCTTAGTTTTATTTTTCAAATGTTTATCTACTTCCTTTTAAAAGCTGTTATACACTGTGCTCTTATCACAGTTTCTGGTCGGACATTCCATGCCCTAAGAACCTTCTGCATTTAACAAAAATTGTCATAGCATCTCCCCTTATTCTTTTGCTCTTTGAATTTAACCCACTTAGCTACTGACTCTAACCAGTGGAAATATTATTTCCTACCTACTTTATCTTAAAAAAAAAGCTTCTATGATATCGCCCCTTAATTTCCTCTGTTCTAGTTGTCCTCATAAGTAAGACTTCTCTTTTTTGGTATCATCTCACTAATTTTGTGGCCTATTTATGGCCTTTGCATGCTTTTTAAAGTAAGGCACCCAAAACTATATACAATATTCTAAGTGCTGAATAACCAATAATTCGTATAGATATGGCCTTGTCACTTTGCTCTTGTACTAATGTATGAACATATGAATTAGGAGTGGGTATAGGCCATTTGGCCCTGCACTGGACCAGGTTTATGACACCTGTGATATAAAGTTTTTCTCACTTTATCAACTTGTTCTTTCAGTTTTATTGATGTATATTCTGAATATTAAGTGTGTAAAATTGTTGAATTGCTTTCATTCAAAATTTACTTTTTAAATCTTTAGCCAAATGCACAAAGAACTGGAAATATTATGTTGTCAATCTTCATGCAAAGCGGAAGGATTTACTGTGATGGTAAAAGGTGCATTTTTAAATATTCCCATTTATTTGATCATACTTCAGATCCAATGGATGCTGAAGATGAATTGTTTTATAGTTGGGCGTTTTCACATATTTGGGGCTTTGCTTATTAATAAATTTAAGTAAGTTCCAGTGTGAAAGCACCAATCTTTTCTTTAGGTCATTGACAACCAAGCTTTCATAGGAACATAACGTTCCATTGTAGACCCTTTTCTCACCAACTACTGGTAGTCCACTACATTGGTACTTCACAAACTGCCAAGAATTGGAAGTGACATAAAAGTGGTAAAGACAAAATACTGTGTATGCTGGAAATCTGAAACAAAAACAAAAAGTGCTGGAAAAACTCAGCAGGTCTGACAGCATCTGTGGAGAGAAAGATAGAGTTAATATTTCGAGTCCGTATGACTCTTCTTCAGAGCTCTGAAGAGTCATACGGAGTCAAAATGCTAACTGTCTTTCTCTCCACAGATGCTGTCAGATCTGCTGAGTTTTTCCAGCATTTTTTGTTTTTGTGACATAAAAGTGAACCTATTTTGGCTGCTGCTGCACCTTATTTGAGATGAGACATTACAAACAGGTGAACAATTAGCACACCCATGTGCAGATATGTAATATCATTGTACCATAAGTATTTTGCCACTGTATACTAAATGTGAGTGCCTTGTTCTGTTGTAATTGAATAAATACTTCAGCTCTGTCAGTCTTTTTTTCATTCCAGATTGACAGGCTGTATGATTGGAAGAAAAGTCCCGATACGGATGTGGTTGCCACATTAAAGAAGCAGAAGAAGAACACAAAAGATGAATTTGACGAGAGAGCTAAATCCACTATTGTGGAATTTGCACAGCAGGTTTTATGACTTTCTCTGTTATGTATCTTTTTTGGAAAAAAGTCAGGAACATTTCAGTTTATGTTCAGAATGTGTTTTGAGCCAAGTTATTTCCCTACATGATGCCTTCTGTTCATAGAAGATACAGCACAGCAGTTGGGTATTCAGCTTATCTTGGCTATGCCAGCTCTGGGGAAGTTTCCAATTAATCCCACTCCACTGCCCACTACCCATAGACCTTTCTTTTTTTTCCTTACAAATGTGTATCCAATAATCTTTTGAATATTATTGTTGATTCTGCTTTCACCACCTTTTTAGGCAGTACATTTCAGACCACAACAACTCACTGCCTTAAAGAAAAAAAAATCTCCATGTTGCCTCTGGTTCTTTTGCCAATCACCTTAAATCTGTGTCCTCTGGTTACTGACCTTACTGCTACTGAGAACTGTTTTGCCTTAGTTACTCTATCAAAGCCATTCTTGTTTTTACACACCTCTTTAAAACAAAAAAATCTCCCCTTAACCTTTCCTGCTCTAAGAATAACCCCACCTTCTCCAGTTTCTCCAAATAACTGATATCCCTCATCCCTGGTATTACTGTAGTAAATCTCTTTTGCACTCTTTCCAAGGACTTGACATCTTTCCTGAAGTGTGAAGCCCAGAAATGAACGCACTACTCCAGCTGAGGCCTAACCAGTGTTTTATAAAAGGTTTAGCATAAATTCCTTAGAACTATAGAAAAGTTACAGCACAGAAGGAGGCCATTTGGCCCATCTTGTCCATGCCAGCCTGAGAACACCCAGGTGCCCTTTCTAGTCCCACCTTCCTGCACCCAGCCCATAGCCCTGCAGCTTACAGTACTTAAGGTGGAGCTGAACCTTAATTTTATTTTATTTTTTAAACAGTATGTCTCTACTAATAAAGCCAAGGATCCACATGCTTTTTTAAACTACCTTCTCGATTTGTCTTGCCAGCTTCAAAAATTTGTGTCCATACGGCCCCAGGTCTCTCTGTTCCTGCACCCCCTTCAAAATTATACCATTAATGGCCTCACT